>NC_042617.1:185416327-186039128 GCF_901001135.1 Rhinatrema bivittatum | reverse complement strand
TGAGCATGACCTCGATGAGTGGAAGAGATCATGAAAATCACAAGACTGCATGCTCCTCTGAGTCTTCAACACGACATTTGATAGGGCTAGAAGCAGAGCAAAGCATTTGTACTTTTTGGGGGTAATTTTCAAAACCGTTTCTGTGCACAAACCCTGGCTGCCCTGAAACATCCTGGTTACATGCATACTTTTTATCCGCTCTGCAGAAAGATGTTCCAGAGGGTGGGTGGGAGACACGGAGGGCAGTGGACTCTTCTGTGCATACTTTCATATTTTTAAAAGTGTGTGCACAAGTTATGCCCGGCTCCACCAAATGACCGGGGATTTTTAAAGTAAATTTATGCAGATAACTTTACTTTGAAAATCCTTAGTAAAGCCTGCATTTACAATGTACATGCAAGACTTGAAAGCTATGGGGTTGTTTGAAAATTGCCCTCTTTAGGATTGCTTACTAGTTTATTCCTTGCCTGATCTATGAGTGAAACAAATCCAGGCTCTCTTCCCTCAAAAAGAAAGTTTTGTTTGGAAAGGTGGATTATATTTTTTTTCCTCCATCCATCTCTAAGTAAAGATCATTTAATGCACCTTTTAATTTCACAGAGTTCACTGGAGCCTCTCCAGAAACGGTTGGAACAGTGGGTCCTACATCTTGTGTCCACGTCCATCTTGGCTACTTAAAGCCAGACATTCCTAGCAGTTGGATCCTAGTCAGTCAACAACTACACTTACTGGGGCAGATTTTCAAAGCCCTATGCGCGTAAATCCAGGAGGGGTTACGCGCACCGGGCCTATTTTCAAAAGGCCCGGCGGTGCACGTAAAGCCCCGGGACGCGCATATGTCCCGAGGCTTTTCTGAATGGGCAGTCCGGGGGCGTGGCTGGGCGGTCTGGGGACGATTCAGGAGGCGTGGCAGAGGACTCCGGCACAGCGGCCGGGGGATCGCACGCCGGCACAGCACTCGGCCGGCGTGCACAAGTTACACCTGCCTCTGGCAGGCGTAACTTCTAAAACAAAGGTACAGGGGGTTTTTTTCGGGCTGGGGGGTGGGACAGGTAGAGGAAGGGAGGGGAAGGTGGGGGGGAAGGAAATTTCACTCCGAGGCCGCTCCGATTTCGGAGCGGCCTCGGAGGGAATGGCGAAAGCCAGCTGGTCTCCCCGAGGGCTCGGCGCCTGCAAGGTGCACTAGTGTGCACCCCCTTGCGCACGCCAACCCCTGATTTTATAACATGCGCACGGCTGCGTGCGCATGTTATAAAATCGGGCGTACGTTTGTGCGCACCAGGTAGTGCGCACAAATGTACCCCCCGCGTGTAACTTTTAAAATCTGCCCCACTGGTTTTATGTTTGAAAGGGTTCTGCTTTATCTGGAGAACTTTTTGATGGACCATATCCCATTAAATCATATATAGGATTTGTCTGACTGGGGGTGGGAGTAAAAAAAAACTTGAAAAACTGGAAGTCAGATTTGTTTGCATATTGGACAGAGCTTTCTCTGCTGCTAGATTTGACTGACTACTAAACTCTGCTTCAAGAAGACTGAGATTCTGCCTGCCAGCCACCTTCAAGGTGAAGCTAAAGACGTCCCTTCTCTTTCAACTTTGTGTGTTTTATCTGCTTTTATTATTGTAAATATTTTTTCAGCTGTGCGCAACAGCTTAACCAACTTCAAGCACTCACACTATAAATTCATAATTAATAAAACAACTCTAGTTAATCTTATTATTTCAGAAATCTTGTTGCACGTGGGCCAAATCTAACATCTTGGTGATCCAGGTAGATTCCAATTAATCACTAGTTCCTATGGCACTTGTTTATTAACTCTGAGATTGCTATGTTACATTTTTTTTTCACAATTTATGGAGAACGTGTTTACATTTTTTCTCTTGACTGTACAATTTCTCTTGGATCTTCTCTGGCTGTGATCTAACATACATGATATTTTATTATCTTTTCTTTCTTTTCCTGAGTTTGAAGTGTATCAAATTTTTCATGGTTTTTCTTTAAAAATGCATTCGTGATGTGTAACTTGATAAAAATCCATTAAATAAAACACATTTTTTTAAAAAATCGTTCTGCATGACTCCAGATGATTAATACATTGGAAAATGGCAGAGTACTAGAACACTGTCAGCACCCTCTAAGTACCTGGTCAGAATAGTCCTCCAGTTCCTGCACTAAGCTGTCCCACCTCTGAGTAAGTTCTTCCATATTGTCATTAATTTCTTTGGAAGATTTCTTGTTCTTGAGCAGTTCAGCCACATCCTGCCCGATCTCCCCCAACTGGTCTAAGGTGTGACGTTTCATCCCCATGTCTTCTTTCAAAATCTAAGGGAAAATAAAACATTCATCAGCCTTTCCCACCTGGCAGACAAAGGCTGCCTCTTTACTCTCCACCTGATCTGAAATTGTTTGAAGCATGATCCTATGTGCTACAACTCTATCAAACCCTGCTTTCTGAACGTGTGGCAGAACTCTGCAATGAGACACAGTTAGTTGAGTTTTTTTATGTCTTATACAGTAGGGTAAGCAATATTTTGTGGGGTGGGAGTGGGAGATGTGCCGGAGGTCGCTGAAGATAAAATCTGCCCGAGAGGCATCTTCCCTTTTAGCCCCTGGCCAGCTGAGGTACTCAGAAAAAAAATAATGTACAATATAAAAGAATGCATTTTGAAATAAGCGTTTACCAGAGATTCTCATCTCTCCTTTCATATGTAGAGTTTCTGCTAAGGGTTGAATTTTACCCTAAGCTTTGAAGTATTTTTACCTTAATTCTTGGTTCCATTGATTAAGAACAAAATTTTCACTTTTCAAAAGAGAAGAAAAAGGAGTCCACTGGGGTCACCATGTAATCCACATTAAACTTTGATTTTCACAAGATCCATACTTAACTCATAGGTCCCCTTCCATGCTTTACTACCAACGTTTGCAAAAATCCCCCCCAGTCACCAAACTTGTAGGGTCATTTATCAAAACACGATGTGGGGTTATCGCGTGTGTTAGAGCATTAGCGCACGTGATAATGCCCTATCGCATGCAATAGCTACTGCATTGCGGTGGTAAAATTTAAATGAGGGAAAGGGGAGACGTAGGGCGGGGTCTGAGCAGGGTTAGGGAAATGTTTTTCCCGGTACCACTGCAGGTGATGTTTTAGACATTATCATCGGCAGTAGCGCTTGAAATAACACCAGCTTTTACAGTGGCCCTATGGGGGCGATAGTGTGCACCAGGCCGCAACCGCAGCAGGTGAAAACTCACCGCCGTGATGCGGCTGGGTGCACGCTATCGCCCCTCCCCCCCCCCCCCCAGCCATTTTTCCTTCGCGGCTCATCATTCCGCTGTAAACATCGCGGAATGATGAATCCTCCTATTGGTGAGGCTGTTTACTAAGAAAATCCAGCCTCTGATTGTCATTGAAGTTTGGGCTTTAACCGTGATCCCACAAGGCAGGTTACCCCAGCCATCTTGGAAGCCTGATATAGTCATACCACTGCTGTCTGGGGTTGTACCAAAGGCCATTCTAAATTAGGAAGCTTGTTACTGATTTTTTTCTTGTTGGAGATCAGGTTAAAGTTGGTAGGCTTCTTTAAAATATTTGTGTGTACCTTCTATCTTTCCTCAATAATAGACTTTATTTAATTTATTTATTTATTTAGGCATTTTATATACCGTCATTCCAACAGAGGATCACAACGGTTTATAAAATCAACACTCATATTCTAGGTCAACACAACATTTAAAACATGTTAGTCAGGGGCTAACACAGTGGTTCGAGATACATAAGTTCCATTTCAATAACCTTCATGTATTGGTAAGTTTCTTAATCCAGTCAGGCAAGGCCAGGGGCCGGTCAGCAGTGGCAGCCCAGCAGCGCTCCAATCACCTGCCTGTATTCGGGGCTCGGACTGACTCTCCTCCTGCTCGGCCTCTCCCAGAGCAGTGCCTCATTTGTTGCTACTTCCGGCTGCCCTCCTGGGAGTTGCAGAGGAAGCGGAGAGTCAAACCGGAATCCCAAAGACAGGCAGGCAGAATCTGCATTGTAAAAAAAATCAACACTTGACCTGAAAGGGAAAAGGGGGAGGGGGTTGGGGGGGGGCAGCTGGCTGCCCCCCCCCCCTCCCAGGGATCAAGTCCTGCTCCATGGAAAAGCCGGCAACCCCAGCTGGAGTCCTCAAGTCAGAGTTTCTCAGTCCACTAGGTGGGAACATTTTCCTCAGATCCTCTCAATCCTGAGAGAGGGGCAGGCAATGTCCTTCATGCCTCTGTTTGGGGGAGGGGATTCCTCAGTGTTTCACAGCAGAGGTGAATGTCTCCTCAGAGTTAAATAATCCAAGGGGGTTTAACTAGAGCAGGGGTTCTTAACTTGGGCTCCTTAGAAGGGTTTCATGGGGGTCTGTGAACCGGATGCAAACAAAATATTGAGTGTATTTGTTTATGTGCATTTTTCAAGGCACAGGGACCATAGTTTTCATCAGATTCTCAAAGGGTTCCTGACTCAAAAATTGGTCAAGAAGCACTGAACTAGAGCATGGTTGACACAGAAAATTACTCCAAGCTCTAAGAAGGCCTCTGAGGGAAAGGAAAATAGACAAACCCACCGGGGCAAGAGCAAAGAAAATATTTTTTATTCTCTCCTTGCTAGGAACCCCGCTAAAGAATCTGCATGCTTCAGCACAAAAATATGCCTACCGCCAGTTTTCGAACATTTACACTCAGCTCAGTTTGGTCTCTGAAGTCGCTCTTCTGGATTTTACATAAAGCACCTTCCTTCTCAGTCAGCCAGGCTTTAAACAAGCACTGCAAAAGAAGAGTGAACCACTGGAATATTTTGTGCTTCATTAACATAAAACCTGTTGAAATCTATCCCGCTACCCATCAATAGGAAAGACTTACAAGACCAAAACGTACAATAGGATCCAACTAAAGCCTATGGATACACTTATCCAGCTAACTTAACCAGGATATTCAATGGCGCGGCAGCTGGATTTTCTGGTTATGCGGCTAGAATGTAGCTCCCTACAGCAATGAATATCACCTTTTTGCCATTTAGATGGATAAATGTTCAGTTATCCATCTAAATGGCTTTTGAATATTGACTTCATGGCTCTTAATATGGATTAACTCCACCAGAGGTAAGGGCAAATTTCAGCCCAACATAGTATCTATACCCTAAGTTAGATAAAGGCCATGCAATTATTTTAGGATATTTCTGTGAGGTAAGTTTATGCATATTCAGGACCTCAGTGATATCTGTGATCTAGCAATGACAATTTTTCCCTCTCCCCTTCGGCAACAAACTCGGACCTCGATATTTCCGAGAAGTAAACAGGCCACAACTTTACTAGCAATTATAATTTAATAGCTTTACAACATGAAAAACACATTTACAACATTTTCAGAACTGCAGCATAATTAGTAAGGGGAATGGTCATGTTGGCACCAACCTAACAAATACTCCAGTTGCTTTTGCAACTTTATTTATAAATTTTTCAATGAGAAATCCACTGACACTCAAACAGTAGTATTGGAGTACCATTACAAACAGCAGGTTCCTCCATATCCTAATAGATTTACAATGTTGAGTTTTTCCCTACTATAAGCTAGGACAGAGCTTCCATTTGGCAAAGTACGTGGTTGCCTAGAGCACCACATATTGGAGGCATCAAAATCCCACCAACGTCAGGTCCCTGGACACCAGCAGAGCCTATCACACTGGCAGCCAAATATCACTATAGGAGCCAAGGCTTGGGATTGTCAACAGAGCCCATCCTGCCAGGAATCGAAGAGCGCAGAACAGTCACCAATAGGTAAGTTTTACTGGGGGGGGGGGGGGGGGGGGGGGGGGGGGAGGGTGGAAGAAGAACATAGCCTAGAGCACTAATACCCTTGCACCAGCACTGGCTATCAGCCCAAGTATGACAGGTTTATCTATTTACTTCATTGTTATTTGTTTGGAGAGCCAATATCCCAATATGCCTAGTAGATGCACCCAGAAAAATAATATTTTGCACAGTGATTTTAAATTATAGCCCTTTGCTTTCTATAATTAATCACATAAAAAATAGGAAGAGAGGGCCTAAAATCCTTCTGCCTTTTTTCAAGATGGCTTTCTGCCACACCTAGCCTTCTGTCCACATATAATTGGTGGGCCTGATAAGAAACTGAGCGGCCCTTCCTCTCCTCCCCTGTCCCTCCCACATTCCCTATCATACCAAGATCACCAGGAAGACGGATGGAGTTTTGATGCATCAGCAACATCATGAGCCTGGCCGCCTAAGGAGATTAAGAAAGTGTAAAGGAGTGGACCTTCACCCCCTCTTTAACCTGTACGGGACCAGGCATCCAGCCTAGTACAACTTAAAACCCAGAGACAGAGAAAAGTCTGTGGACGGCACCCTGCTGAGAATAGTAGGCCCAACATCTCCAGGAGAAGGCAGAGTCTGAATCCTCTCTTTTGTAAGGTAATGGTGGAAGTACATTGCTGGAAATAAGCAGTTTACATTGTTTGTATGCTCAGTGATGTGAATAAAGCTAGAATCTTTAAGAAGAAGGGCTGTAGTCCTGTGTGGATTATGTCTCCAACCTGAAAGTTACTTGGCTATCCCACATATGATGTTAGAAATGGGATTTCCACCCTGTGCTCTGCACAGGCAGAAACCCAAGTCTACAGGGAAGGAAAAGAAAGTAGAGAAGGCAAAGAAAGTTGTTGTTGTGTGTTGCTTACCAAAGAAGCAATACGGCTAGCTGTGCACAAAGCAGAGAGAACTTTAAAAGGCCGTGGCTCGGAGAGGGTCAACAGAGCCAAACAGCATAAAATGTTTTCTTTAATTCAGAGAGCTGGGTCTTAGGGCCTGAAGAAAAGTAAGAACTATAAAGGTTTTATTGCAAGGAAGAAGAGAAGCTCCATTTGCTTAGACAGGGAAGAAAAAGCGACTCATTTGCTGGACAAGCCAGGTTTATTTTTCTTTTTCCAAAAAAAAAAAGAGAGAACAGTTTGTTGCTGTATATGGTTGAACAGGGCATGGCCCTGAAGAAAGTGAAGCTGCCAGAGTTGGTGTGGTTTTTGGACAGGGCATCTCCCTCCAGCAGCAAGAAATCAGCCTTGACTGTGGGAAAGCATGACCCAGCTGAAAATGCAAGCTGTGATTCAAAGCCTCCTGGAAGGACAGAAGCATTTTCAAGAGTGGACCATAGAGAACCAGATGGCTTGGACAGGTACCTTGAAAGAAGAGGAAGTAAGCAATGTGTACCTAACTGACAGCCGTCCAGAACTAAAGCTGGGGAAGGGTTCACTGCAACTGGAAGCAAAGGAAGCAGAGCAGTCATATGAATCACATGACGGGTACTTCATCCTCCAGAGGGATAAAGGCTCAAAGGAAGATAATAGCAGCCAAGATGCTGGAGCCAGAGAGCAGCCTGTGGATAGTATAATGGGAAACCTTGGCACAGAACCAGGGAGCACACACCTGGAAGAGGTGGCAAAAGAAAAGCCCAGATTGCAAGTACAGGCACAGCACAGCGCAAGAAAAGAGAATGGAACTCAGGTGAATGAACCTGCAATGGCTGTGACTGACATGCAAGAAAGCTCAAACAGGCAACACAGACTGCCTGGAATGAGGCAGTGCAGAATGGCCTGATGGAAGCAGCACAGACTGCCTGAGGAAGACAGTACGGAGGAGCCAGAAAGAGATGCTGTGGAGAGGTCAGAGAGAGTGGCTGCCGAGAGCACAGACAAGAGGCGTTGCAGACAGCCCAGATGGAGGCGCTATAGAGAGATCAGACAGAGGCACTATAGAGAGGCTAGATAGAGGCACTATACAGAAGCCAGAGGAAAGCACTGCAGAATGACCAGGGGGGGGCGCTGCATTCAGAGGCAATGCAGAAGAGGTAGAAGGCACCTTGAGAAAAATGGAAAGATTGTTGAAGCCTGAAGGAAGGCGTGTTTCCCAGCAAGTGGAAAAAAAGCCACCACGGAAACACCCAAGTAGAGTTCAGAAAGTCCAGCCAAGGGAGGACTGGAACTCAGAGCCCCAGATGAACTCATATCAAAGACTTCTGGTGGACACTGGGCCAAGGGCACAGGGGGTGGTTGTGAAGTATGGTGGTTGGTTATGGGTAACCGCAAGGAGAAGGCAAGAGCATAACCATATGGCCCTTTACCCCCTTTTTAACCTGTTATGGGACCAGGCATCTAGCTTGGTCCACTTTAAAACCCATAGAGGGAGAGAGCATTATAGGTGGGAACCTGCTGGGCAGGATAAGAGGCTGGGCCCAGCTGGGAACAAGAGGCCACAGTGTCTCGAGAAGGCAGCTTTGGAATCCTTTCTATTATAAGATAATGGTGAAAGTACACTGCTGGAGGTAAGCAGTCTACAATGTTTGTATGCTAAGTGGTGTAAATAAAGCTAGAATCTTTAAGCTGGAATCCTGTGCGGATTATGTCTCCAGCCTGAAAGTTACTTGGCTATTCCACAGATGACTTCTAAGTTCTTTCTTTAAACCCCGATGCTGATAGCACTCTCTCTTACCTGCTCCTCCAGCAGTTCCTGCCATAGTATAAGAATTTCCTGCAGTTTCTTCCAGCGGTCCTCGGTCCAGCGGCACACAGCTGCCCATCGCTCTCCAAGTCTCTAAAACAACCAAGAAATGAAAGGAGGTCTCAAAACACCTAACAGAGATTACTAACTCTGAAACTACTGATGCTTTCTCTCCCAATAAACAAGTCTGAAACTCCTTGCCTCAACACATGCAGTGAAATTCTCTCCTAGTATTACAGTGTTCACAAATATTTAAAATCTGCCTAATTACATAGGGCCCAGTTTTCAGCGACATCCAACTTTCAGGCCGATTCAGTAAAGTCCGCGGGAGAGCGGACGAACGCCCGCTCTCCCGGCGCGCACACAGGCCACTCGCCTGTGAGCACGATGCAGTATTTAAATTAGGCCCGGCGGTAGAAACAGGCAAAAGGAGGCGCTAGGGATACTAGCGCGTCCCTAGCGCCTCCTTTTGGCCTGGAGCGGCGGCTGTCAGCGGGTTTGACAGCCGACGCTGAAATTTGCCGGCGTCTGTTCTCAAACCCACTGACAGCTACAGGCTCAGAAACCAGATGCCAGCAAAATTTAGCGTCCGGTTTTCGACCCGACAGCTGACTTCAAATTCTTTTTCTTTTTTTACTTTTTTTATCCTTCGGGACCTCCGAATTAATATCGCCATGATATTAAATCGAAGGGTGCACAGAAAAGAAGTTTTTACTGTGTACTTTCCCGGTGCCGGAAGAAATTAGCACCTACCTTTGGGTAGGCGCTAATTTCTGAAAGCAAAATGTGTGGCTTGGCTGTACATTTAACTTTCTGAATCACGCGGGCATACCTAATAAGGCCATCAACATGCATTTGCATGTTGAGGGCGCTATTAGGTTCGGCGGGTTGGACACGCGTTTTCCACCCCTTACTGAAAAAGGGGTAAGGGAAAATGCGTGTCCAGTGACAGGTTAACAGTGCGCTCCATCGGATAAGACTTACTCAGCTAATTTACATGGGATATTCAATAGCATGGCTATGCTGCTGAACATCCCATATTTGGCACTACTTTGTCAGATAAATGTTATCCGGCTAGATTAGACCTGATCTATGACAGGTCTAACTTTTTAGAATAAATTAATCAGATAAATCCGAATATCGACACTTATCCAGCTAAGTAGCACCACCCCATTATGCCCAATGCCTGTCCACTGCATATCCGGCTATCTATATAGCCCAGTGATGGCCACTGAAACATAGCCAGATATTCAGCGGCTGTCACTTAGCTAGATAAGTCCCTACTTATCCGGCTAAGTAGCGTTCAGTGTTTTTGAATATCGGGGATATAATTATCGACAAAAAAATATCAAATGTTGAGCCAAGGATTTTTAATTATTTTTCTAAAAAAAAAAACTTTAACCATGTAATATTAAACCAAAATAGAAACATATATTACACAATGACATAACCAATATGAAGTAGCGTGGTGGCCATGTTAGTCCATTTGAATATCCAGAATTAATAGTTAACAAATAAAAACAGAAAAATATATATTAGATTAAATGTTTTTATTGGACTAAGTTAATGCATTTTTTGACTAGCTTTTGACCGCTAAAACTCTCTTTCTTCAGGTCAGAATGCAAAAATCTTAGACCAGCTCTCGAAAACTAATCAAGAAATGTATTAACTTAGTCCAATAAAAAGGAATCACTTGATATATATTTCTTTGTTATCCTTTATTTCTGGGCATAACTGATATGAGCAGCCACTCTCAGAAACATCTTCTGTTCTCTTGTTTTCAAAAGTGATCATCATGGATGGAGTTGCTATGATAGCCCATAACTTCTCCTCATTACCAGGTTGCACCAATTTCATTGTCATGCAGAAGTAACAGCTTATTTCACGAGTACAACTGCTGCAATATATAAGAAGCTAAGCCCACAAATTTCAGGAAAAGGACAAGGATCTGTCTGTAAAATACCAAAGAGTCTGCTTGCCATATGGCAAGTGATAAGAATCAAAGTTTGCCGTTTTCACTGCACTTACATTCCTTCTGCTAACTATGCGGTGCTGCAGTGATTTGCCTTACAAAAAGAACCGTATCCGGTGACCGCTCTCCAAATCACTGCTGAAAATCTCTGCAACACACTGAAATCATCAAGCAACACTAGATAGATGGCTCTGGCATCTTCCCTGGGCTACCCTGATCTCTCTGTGTAAGTAGCAGCCCTTCCCCAACTTGTACTATGCCACTTGGCAAGTTTTCAACTGATATGACTTCCCTGACAGCACAGTTAACTAGCCCTGGGCTACAGCAGTGGGGAATTTTTTCACACAACCACCGCACATGCTAGACACCCATATCTAATCCTAGTGAAAAGGCACCTCACATCCTCAAAGGTCCCCCTCTCTTCTGATCTTAAAGGGCTCACTTTTAACACCATATGCTTACAATATTTACTGATTTTTACTGAAAAATTTGGGAGGAGGGCTTCTAGTATTTTTCTTAAAAAAAAACAACAACCCACATCTGACAGGTCATGCCACCAGAAATGCTCCCAAGCTCTGCTTATATTAACACTATGTTTTACCCACCTGGTTATGAGAGCGTGTAACTGACATCAGCAACCTATATCTTCTAGCTTTTCATACTATATGTGAATAATTCAAAGAAAATACAGCACATGCTCTGGCCATTACTAAGAACAAATGTTGTGGGAAACTTCTTGAAAACAATATTTATACGCCTCTCCCCCTCCCATGCATCACTCAGATTTGTATTTTCGCTCTTCGGCGTGCACTTACCTGCAGTTGCTCCTCCAGAGCAGCAGTGGCACTCTCCCCACTATTTTCATCAACAATCACCACCATGTGCGTTAGCGAGTTCACCTTCACCTGTTCAAGCTCAAGGTCACTCTGCAACTTCTGAGAGAAAAATACAATCTTCCTTAGAAAGGGAATCCCAGATAACGAAGCAATTAGTCAATCATTAATAAAAAAAAAATAATGCAAAATTGGATCTAGGTAATTTTTTTTTTTTTTAACACGTAAGAACATAACTGCAAATTTTAACAGAAATTTGGTTTCAATATCAAATTATAAAATAAACACAACTGTAAAACCAGGTACATAGTGAAGCTTATAAAGTATTTTTATCTAAAACGCTTCCTACCAAAGACAATGAGGCACAGGCATATCCAGGTCACAAATACTGTGAGATGTCAAAACACAAAGCAAACAAAGAGAAATCAGGAATAGTTTAGGAAAGAAAATCAAGGGAGGATGGGACAGAGATGACGACCATGAAGGTAGAAAGAGATCAGAACAGAGGCCACACCCAGCTGAATCTAGAGGAGGGGGCAAGCAGAGACGCCACCTGGCACATGGTAACTGGCAGGGGGGAAGACTGGGAGACTGGACAGCACCGACGGAGTGGCTTAATGTGCATTAGAGATGAGAACAGCTATGTGGGATCTGAAAAACAAAATGTAACAAACAGTGCAAATTAAAACAGCAAAAGAGAATAGGAGGAAATGAGTCAGCCAGTGAACATGTACATCCAAAAGTGGACAGAACTCAGGAGAAATTGGAAAGGAAAATCGAGCAAATCACACTGAACATCTAGAAGCATAACGCGGCCATTGCTGCAGGACACGTCTGTTTATTGAGGTAGCCTCAAGTCCAAGATTCCACAACCGGGCTTTACTGTGATACAGTCATTAAGGGGAAACACAAATACAGCCTGGCATACTCTTGCAGGTTTATGTACTACTACCGTCCCTTCTCCTCAGGGACAACACAGGGGTTTGGATTCAAACAGATTCAAACAGCAGGAGGTCTGGGCTTGGGAGAGTAAGCAAGCCCTCTCTGAGTGGCACAGTCTGTGCACAAGGGAGCCACACCACAGCTCAGAGGCAGAGCTCCAGCCCCCCAGCAGCACAGATCCCAGTTCAAATCCAGACAGAACAAGGAAAGTCACCCAAGAAGGCAGGACATGAGGGCAAGGCTGGAGTATAGAGAGGTGAGATCCATTCTATGATGCCCTTCAGAGTCTCAGAAGAGGGGTGAAAAGAAAACATCAGGACCACTCACAGAAAGCAAAGCGCACACGGCAGGACCAAGAGCAAAAGAAAAGGGAAAATGCTGCAGTGCCATAAAAAAGCTGAGTAATCCAATAAGAGGCTCGGTGCATTATTTGAATTGTAAGCTACAAGAAGCTCTACAGTCAGATGCAGTAAGTGAATTTTCATTAAATTATACAATTCTAACAATATAATTTCCTACAACTAAAGTTAGACGCTGTAAAGGATTGTATGTCCCAAAAGTACTGGCCCACCTTAAAAGAGCAGAGACTTTCCCTGATCCGCCTTGAGACCAGGCACAAGGAAAGGGAAACTTGCTGTTTCTCCACAGGAAACTGGAAGGCAGCCCAGCCGTGCCAAGGACACACAAAACTGGTCGGGAGTGGAGCGAGCAGCACAAGAAGGATCCAAGGTCAGTGGGCCTGGGAGAATCCTGTCCAGGCTGGACTGCGCCGCCTACCTGAATGTCAGAAAAGTTGATACTAAGGCAGAGAAGCCCTGGGGTTGCTCCTCCAAGGCTTCTCTGCCTTAGTATCAACTTAGCACCATTTTAGTTTCATTTTAGTACAGGGACTTTGAAGGGCAGATTAGCTACCTGGAGAAAGGGAGAGAGACTGAAACTAAAATGCACTTAGGGACTGTCTGTCTGCATAACTTAAAGGTGCACAAGCTACCAAGGGAACCAGCATGTTAAGAAAACGGAAGTAATAAGCTCCAGAGGGCCTCCAGGCTGATGGAGCTCACCAACTCCCATGCAAACACGAAAGATGTGCCTGCTTATTGGGCGTCCACAGATCTTACCCGATCTGCGCTCTTCTCCCTCCCTTCCCTGCCACGAATGTCTTTTCGCGTCTGTTCCATGCATACGAACGTTCTGCCACTGTTTCTGGCTCCCTAGCACCTCCTGCTGGAAAGGGTTCAAAGTCCCTGTGCCTCGACTGCTGATCATTTCTATAGTACTGCTAGACGTACACAGAGCTGTACATATACACACAAGAGACAGTCCCTTGCATGTCTATCTTACAATCTGTTCAAGACAAACAGGACAAATAAGCAAAAATGTATTTTCTCACATTCCTCTTCTGTCTTTCCCCCTTCAGGTTCATCATATGACCCCCTTCCCTCCCTTTTGTCTTTCAACTTTTCATTTTACGGGAAATGTTACCTTCCAATACGTTACTGAAGCCTGCTAGATATCTGAACGTTTGTGGCGTATCTCCTTTTCTCCCCCTGACTTCCAGACACTGTCTCTTTAGTGCTTTCAGTTTAAATACGTTCGGTGCACAGAGCAGGCCGTTCACCATCTTGGCCACCCTCCTTTGAACCGCTTTCTGTTTGTCATTGTCCTCTTTTAGATGCACTTTTCAGAACTATCCGTTTAGGCTTACATACATTTCTAAACTGCCCTTCAGAAATATAAACCCAAAAGTGGTTGATACTACAGATAAAAGGAATCATTATAAAAGAGTCATTAATATACAGAATAGCCCCCATTCCCTACTCTCAATGGGAGACAGACCAACACTCTCATACAAAACTAAAAAATAATCATTCATTCCAAAATAAAGCTATAAAATCTTGTCTCATATCTGCCCATTGTACGGTTTTGTTTTGTTTTTTACTTTGGTGTTTTGTATTACCTGTATTTAGTTTTCTATGAGCCACTTTGATTTTGAGACAGGCAGTACATCCTGATTGATTAAACAAACTTAACCCCTGCAAACCTTAAGCTCCTCGTTCCAAAAACTGAGAACGCCTTCCCTATCACATCCCAAGAAACAATCCCCGTGCTCTCCCAGTACTCAAATATCATTACTTCCCTCTTTATATTAGTGATACCTTTCTTTATACACCCACGTGCGCAATTAGCTTTCACGACTATCTTGTCTTGTCAGAAATGACTCCCCACTCTCTTTCTTGTTTCATGATAGCCAGGTCTTCCTCTCCAAAATGGTTATTTGGCACTTGGATTTATGCACCGCAAATGTAGGATTCTGCATTTGTTTGGATCAAAGTGTAACTCCCCCGTCTGTAGGGTGCAGCGAGTTTAGGGAGCCACAGAGTTCCCCAGGCAGCTCTCCTCTGTCCCGGCCTCTGTCCCTTGTCTCGCACATGCCTCACAAGAGCCCCTGGAGACACCGGGGGTTCATCTGGTGGGGGGGGAGGGGTGAGGTTCTACCCCCTGGGCTCCTGGTGGTCATGAATAGTCACACTCACCCCATTCTTCCTTATCACTGGTCAGTGATACGCACAGGTGTAAAATCTTGCACTGGGGATGCAGACAACAATAAATCACGGAATCCGAGGATGATGCGCAAATGAAAAATGTACTTAAGAGTTTGAAAAGTAAGTTCCAGGCCAGTTTGGCAAAAAATAGAAATGACATTAAGAAAATCATAACCACAAAAGCCATAATAGTCTCTTTATCCGTGACACATCCCCAAGTTGTTGTTCTCTGAGCTGAACCAGTGTCCAAACCAAAAATGCCTTTACCTCCATAGAGAGAAGGGTAATCTTCTGTAGCAACCAGCAAAAAAACAAGGGCTGAAGTGCCAAAAATCCTTTGCCCGAAAACTCTTCAAAACAGGTAACTCCACCAACCTCTCACAAAAACCTCTTCAGAACAGCAGTAAATCCCCAGGGCTTCCCCTCTGCTGTTATCTGGACGCAAAGCAGGAAAACCCTTTGGGATCTGGCACTTCGAGATGCCGGGGGTTTATCTTTCTCTCTGGCCCAGAATGTGCAAAATTTCAACAGTCTTCCAGCTTTTCCAAAACTCCTCTCTCCAAAACCACTGCCCGCTCCTTGGGCACAAATCCACCAGGGAAGCAGAGAGACCCCTCCGGATCAGTCCTCTTAGAGGGAGGCAATGACCCCACTCACGTGCAGGAGGGCGGGATTCACATCCCTGAGCCACAGCCCACGAAAAAGAGGGGATAAAGGGGAGGACCCCAAAAAGACAAGACCCTTAATATACTGAAAAACAGGGCAATTTAAAGTAGCACAGGCGACCAAAGCGTAGATGAAAACCCCCTTGATCAGTCTTTCAGTTATCCTAAAGTTATCTGTCGTCTGTTCTGATCCCCCACACTTTTGTCACATCAGAGACAGAAAGCTTGGCGAGATTGTCCCCTTGCGAAACCACAAGCCTGCAACCTACCAGCTTCTCCAGTAATGCTTCCCCGGCCTGTAGTTTTTCTGCTTCCTGCTTCTTCCTACCCGTGTGGAACGGTGCCACATCCGCTCACCGCCAGTCTCGCCCACCTCTCTTGTTGAACAGAGCTGCGAGGAGCACAGTCAGGCCCTCCCCCCCATGCTTCCTCAATAGTCTGAGACGCACCCCCTTCAGTTTGCCAACAACACGTGCTTCAAAAAGAATAGCTGGGTGCCGGCTGTTTTACTCTCTGATCTCCGCAAGCCATCCCCACCTCCCAACCTCCTTCCCATGGGCGTGCTCACCATCATGAGTGCTGAAATAAAGCTTCCCTCTCTTTTCTCCAAGACTGTGGGCATGGCTATAAGGATGACGCAGTCAAGAACACCTCCCCCCCCCCCCCCCCCCCCCGAAAAAAAAACATCTCTGCTCCACGTCACTTCGTGGCCAAGAAGGTTGGCAATTCTTGAGCCCTTACTTACAGTCATAGCAATCAACCGAGCAGTCTTTTCTTTTAATTTGCTTCCTGCTATCGATCACCTCTCTGTCTCTGCCTATGATCCAAGTGCAGGGTCTAAGTGATGGGCCAGTCACGGTCTCTTCATGTCCTTTGGGCCGAGACCGATGTCCTTACCAATATCTGGGGGCAGAGGATGTTTTCACACCTCGTCACCCAACACCACTGGACATAACAACCCTTCCCTCCTGCTAAAAAACAAAACCAAAAAAAAAAACCGGCGGGTTTCATTGGATCTGGTGGATTAACTCCCAATCAACTGAATCCAGGCTTAAATCAACCCGGTTCGATCTCAACCTTGCAGTGTGTTCCTATATTTCTAAGATGGACATACACAGACAGCCTGTTCTCTCACTCTTCATCCTCAGATTCCTATTTCCTAAATAATTATCTTCCCAATTTCTTACTGCTTGTTCAATGTTTAAATATACACCAAAAAGCCGAAAACTTCAGTCAGAATTGCCAGACACAATCTTTTCCCTTAGTATCCTAACTCACCTCCTCCCTGATGTGTGCAGCTAGATCAGATCTGCATATCCCTGATCCTTGAGGGTGGCACCCCAGTCTGGTTTCCCAGATAACCAAGCTCTGTAAACTACCTAGCAGGGTGTGCAACTGAGAAATTATTTCATTTCAGGGGGGAGGGGGAGAAGAAGAGGCAGCTCCATTTCAGTTTTGTTTCGTTTTATGCCATTTGCTTCAGAGCACGTAAAATTTCATTTGGTGTGCATTTAACTGGGTTTTTATGTGTACATTCAATTATGTACACACATATTCAATTTAGTGTGCACAAAATGTAATAAAATGATGCACATCCTAAGGAGTGAATTTTCAAAAGCATACACGCACATAAAACGCCGTTTTACACATGTATATGGGGAGGTTCCACGTGTAAAAGTTTGCATGGAAGCAATTTCACACGTGCTCCCAGGGACAGTTAGGACGGGGAATCCATTTACGCATGTGCTTTCTAAAATTGAAAATGTGTGTGTGTGTGAATGTGCACGTGAACATTTCCAGCTGCTCCCATGTAGTTGTGAATGCGCATGTATAGGCTGTGCAAGCATTCACGCGTACTTGCTTACTTTCAAAGCAGACTATTGTGTGCAGATCCGCTTTGAAACTTATAGCTGAAGTGCATGAGGACTTCAGCTTTACGCTATAAAACTGGGATTCCTATGAAAAGGCATCACATCCCTATCAACTAAGGTCTCAGACCAAACGTATGTAAATATTCCTGCTGAATACTTATTGCAGATATCCTGAACACCAGGCCTGCCTGTAGCTATTGAGGAACAGGACTGCGCCAAATCGAAAGTGGCCCGAGGGAAGGGAACCCAAAGCTTGCTCCCAGCTGTCATTTAAGATTCATTTATTTGCTACAATGTGTGGCGTGAAGGTCAGAAAACACAACTTTCTTTTACCTTGTGTTCTTCCAGCTGCTTTCTAAACGTCTTCAGATCTTCCGCAGCGGCCTGCGTTTCCATCTTCTGAATGCGCGCTTCAGTGGTGGTCAGCCAGTCAGAGAGCTGCTCCAACTGCTGCTTCTGCAGCTCCATCAGGACTTCGTGCAGGCTACAAGCACAGGCACACAGAGAGAAAGAAGAGTCAGCACCATGAGCAAGCCCGTCCCCTTTCCCACTCAAGGGAAATGCAAAACGAAAAGGGAAGATTAAACTGCACTTAACCCACTTCAAAAGGATTATTTCTAAGTACAATTCCAGTATATTGTCTTAAATAAGTTTAAAAGTCTACCCCACCACTGAAATAATATATATATTTTTTTGTTAAAGTTCATAATTATTCTGTGTATCGGGAAAACCCGCAGAACAGGTAACAGCAACAATAAAATGCTGTTTCTGGTCATCACCGATACAAGAGGAGAGCTTTATTAGGCTCAGAATACTGGGCCGGGCCAGTGGCTCGTTGGCAGTACTGTGCGCTGCACTCTGGAGAATCTGGAAGTTTCATTCTCGATTCAGATATTCCACTTCCCAGGCTGGTTGGAGAGGCTGTGGAGTAAGCATTTACAGACCCTGGGAAGGAAGGAAGGAAGGAAGGAGGAAGTCATCATGCAACAGTGCCAGTTTCAGACTCGATTTAGGGTTCTAGGAGGAATCCTGATGCTTGGTGCCCAAGCGAGGATTGTCACAGTGATGAGTGAGTTGGAAGGGGATATGAAATAAGGAAACAATTCCTAGGCAGCTGGGAATGGAGACTCATGGCACTGAGGCTCAACAAGATGCTAGCTCCAATTGAGCTAGAAACAGAAAGGAAGCAAAAGGAAACTGCCACACCAAAAAAAAAAGGAAATGGAATACCAACCTTGGCCAAGCAATGACAGATATCAGAAATTGGTTGATGTATATTTATCTTTGTAATTGTACATTTTGGGGTAGATTTTCAAAAATGGCGCATTGGCGTACTTTTGTTGGCGCTCCAGGCGCCAACAAAAGTACGCAGGATTTTAGTAGATACGCGCGTAGCCGCACGTAGCCGCTAAAATCCTGGATCGGCGCGCACAAGGCTACCGTTTATTATTATTATTATTCAGTTTATTATACCCTTCACTGACTCTTGGTCTAAAACTTTCTCCTTACTGCAATTATATTTATCTACAATCAAAACCTGGCTCTCTCATAATAGGTTAAAACTAAACACAAACAAAACTGAATTAATCTATCTATCCACCATTCCAGATTCAATTCACAAACCCCCACCAACATTTACCTTTGACAACCAAATCATTTCTATAAAAACACACGCAAAAAACTTAGGGTTAATTCTTGATTCCAAACTATCATTGACAAACAATATATCTGAAATTGTAAAAAAGTCTTTTTTCAAAATTCACATACTAAAGCAACTAAAACCATTACTTCTCCCAAATGATTTTCGCATGATCACCCAAACACTTGTCTTATCTTCATTAGATTACTGCAATGCTTTATATCTTGGCCTACCTCAATCAACAATTCACCCACTTCAACTAGCCCAAAACGCAACAGCTCGTATGTTATACAATATCCGACGAAACGAACACATTTCTCCGATTTTGCAACAATTACATTGGCTTCCAGTATCATACCGCATAGTATATAAAATCTTATCCACTATACACAACCTAATATACAATAATGATTCAATCTGGTTATGTTCACTGTAACGAATTTATAAACCCTCCATACAGCTACGTTCCTTTGATAAATGTTTACTAGAAATTCCCACTGTGAAATCTGTTAGTTTGTCACTAATCCGTAAACGCGCCTTTTCAGTTGCAGGCCCGACGTTATGGAATGCTTTACCAGACTGTATCCGCTTGACTTCGAACCGCAGAGAATTTAAAAAATTACTGAAAACACACTTATTTACTCAAGCGTTTCATCTGTAATAATTTTCATGATCCCTTGCATTGTATTTAACTTTTGTTTTAAAATTGTCTGTGTTTTTGTTCTTAAACTATGTATGTGCTTGACCATTTTGTAAACCGCCTAGACGGATATATATTTATCCTTTGTGCGGTATATAAGAACTTTTAAATAAATAAATAAATAAATAAATAAATAAATAGCCGGCGCGCGCCGAGCCGCACAGCCTACCTCCGTTCCCTCCGAGGCCGCTCCGAAATCGGAGCGGCCTCGGAGGGAATTCGCTAATGCCCTCCCCTCACCTTCCCCTCCCTTCCTCTACCTAACCCACCCCCCCGGCCCTGTCTAAACCCCCCCTACCTTTGTTGGGGAATTTACGCCTCCCAGAGGGAGAAGTAAATCCCCGCGTGCCAGCGGGCCGCTGGCGCGCCTAGACGCAACCCGGGGGCAGTTCCGGAGGGCGCGGCCACGCCCCCGGACCGCCCCGGGCCCAAACCACGCCCCTCGGGCCCGCCCCCGAAACGCCGCGTCCCGCCCCGAAAACGGCGCGCCGCTCAGCCGCGCCCCGACACGCCCCCCTCGGAAAACCCCGGGACTTACGCGAGTCCCGGGGCTCTGCGCGCGCCAGTAGGCCTATTGAACATAGGCGCACCGGCGCGCAGGGCCCTGCTCGCGTAAATCCGGGCGGATTTACGCGAGCAGGGCTCTTAAAATCCGCCCCAAGGGGTAGATTTTCAAAAAGCGCGATTTGGCGTACTTTTGTTGGCGCATCAGGCGCAAACAAAAGTACGCTGGATTTTAGTAGATACGCGCGTAGCCGCGCGTATCCGATAAAATCCTGGATCGGCGCGCGCAAGGCTACCGATTCCGTATAGCCGGCGCGCACCGAGCCGCGCAGCCTACCTCCGTTCCCTCCGAGGCCGCTCCGAAATCGGAGCGGCCTCGAAGGGAACTTTCTTTTGCCCTCCCCTTCCCCTCCCTTCCCCTACCTAACCCACCCCCCCGGCCCTCTCTAAACCCCCCCCTTACCTTTGTCGGGGGATTTACGCCTCCCGGAGGGAGCCGTAAATCCCCGCGCGCCAGCGGGCCGCTAGCGCGCCGGGACGTGACCTGGGGGCGGGTCCGGAGGGCGCGGCCATGCCCCCGGGCCCGCCCCGGGCCGTAACCACGCCCCCGGGCCCGCCCCGGGCCGTAACCACGCCCCCGGGCCCGCCCCCGAAACGCTACGTCCCGCCCCGAAAACGCCGCACGGATCGGGCCCGCCCCGACACGCCCCCAACACGCCCCCCTCGGAAAACCCCGGGACTTACGCGAGTCCCGGGGCTCTGCGCGCACCAGTAGGCCTATGTAAAATAGGCACACCGGCGCGCAGGGCCCTGCTCGCTTAAATCCGGGCGGATTTACGCGAGCAGGGCTCTTAAAATCCGCCCCTTTGTGTTTTATACTTATGTTGTAGGTTGCCTTGGGTGTTAAATTGGAGAAGGCATCAAATGTAAAGTTGACGATGGTTACTCAGGATGCATCAACTAAGAGTAAAAGCCTTTTGAACCTTGCTGCTCAAGCAGCAGTTTAAAACTAAATAAAACATAACATTCTAATTAAAGTTTTTTTTCCAATTCCATCTTCTAATGGCCATGATGCCCTTGGCAGAGGCATGATCAGATATTTGCCCTTGCCCAGTCATTCGCTGCCCTCATCTTCCACAGGAACCTTTCTTCAACTATAATGCAGTCTTAGATGGTGCTAGATGAAAGCAGCGGACTAGCAGATGAGGCCAGTGAGAGTTCACATATGCATTGTGTTGGTCAGATACAAGCACTCAGGAGACAACACACTACTTTAAAATTAAATAGCAGCCATATAAATTGACCTTTTTAGGGCCAGCCCGGTGACTCAGTGCTTGAAGGCTCTCTAAGTAGAGTTTACATTGCAAGACCTTCTACCTAAGTAGTAAGGTAATTCAAACATTTAAATGTATTGTGTACAGCAACAGGGGCTTGTATCAGAACTGATTAAAGCAAGACCCCAAATCCTTTGATGTACCTCACCTGGACTGTCGATCCATGCTCTCAACTCGGAGATTCTCCCAGCGAGAGTTCAACAGTGTCATCTGCTCCTGGATCTCTGTCTCTTCTTCAACTGACAGGCTGCCCTGGGCTATCAACTGGTTGCCGGCCTGCAGTACACTCCCTACACTGCTCTGGTGTGCCGTCAGCTCCATCATGAATGCCTAGGATAAAACAACCATTTGCATCAAGATCTGAGAAATACCTCTCGAGGCTTATGGATTATATTTCAGCAGATTTGGTCAGCTATGCTGCCGCATGAACTGGCACGATAAACTATCTCAACAAAGCTGAAGGGTAGGTGCCTCACTCCTACCCACTGATTAACAGAAGCAAAGTAGAATGTTTTATTTGAGTAGACTTACAGCCAATTGCACAAAATACAGTATTTTATTATTTTATGGCCCTCAATAGATTTGCAGATAAAAATTAACTAATGACTAGCAGAAGAGGTGGGTAAGAAGGGAAACTATCCAGGACACACCAATGTGCCTTGCCAGAGGACAGAGCACCAGCATTCCATGCTATTTCTCGCAGCAGTGGTAAGAGCTCTTTAAGTTAATATGCAGCCACCTAGTGAATGGCTGCATCACTGAAGGGGGACCATCCTGTCCCTGCCCCCTAACCCTCCCCTGTGGCTGATCGGAATTTTGTAGGGGGACTGCCCCAGCACTCCGGTTTGCCTGGCAATGGGCCTGGTATTACTCAGCTGCAAACCACTCCCCAATTCTGGAAGGACAGAATCTGAATAGACCATGCTGAGGGCTTGATCTGGAAATTACTGCCTCAGACTAGAGAAGTACAAATTCAAACTCAAATAGGCAAGGGGTCAGTCTGGCTTGAGTTAGACAAACTCTTCAAATTTAACATATCTGTGGGGAAAAATGCATCACATTTCTCCTAATGCAGTGTGTCTCCTGAACAGTGCTCAATACGTTAGAAACAATTTTCCATGTACTGCTCTATATACATTTCCAGAATTTTAATTACTAAATTAAATGAGAAGCAGGTGTTTTCTGCAGTTTGGTTTAGCACTACAACTAGCAGAACCAGGTCGGAATCAGAGATCAAACAGCACCCCAGGGAGCTCTGACACTTTCATCCACCACTCATGGGGCTTGCCCAGGGGCAGCACTGCACACCGCCTTACAGAGGATCCTGGGTTCAACTCCCAGACCAGGCCTTCTGCACCTTGGGTCAGCCGGGGATGCTGTGAAGACAATGCTCACAGCCCCTGCGAGAGGGAGAGAGGGGGTAGGGAATAATGATCATCAAATAAGAGCAACACCTGGTGGATAGATTTAGAGCCCATGATACAGGATTCTGGAAGGAGCTCTGGAGCATGGCTCCCAGCCTCAGGACCATTGCTGCAATGAGCAGACTAAGGAAGGGGCAGGGTCTCTTAAGAAAAGGAAAAATTTCTTAGGAAGTTGTGAATGAGGGCTCCCAATGCCAGGGATCCCAGCATGGATTCCAACTGAGCTGAAAGAAAAAGGAGAAAGGAGGAACTACCGGGCAAAATGAAAACCCAACAAACCTCATGGGTAGCAAATAGCTCTTTGACTTCTTCAACATCATCGGATATGTCCTCTTGCTCCTGAAATGTATCCTCAGCAGAGAGCAACCACGTAAGGACTTCTTCTAGAGCCATCTGATAACTGTCCAGGTCCATTTCCACCTCCGTCACGGTGCTGGGAGTTTCTGCTCTGGAGCTCCCTTGATCCTCCTCAGAAGCCGAGCTCTAAACATAACAAGAGGATGAGTAAACATTTCACACTGCCTACACTTTCCTTCTTTGGTACAGAAGTTTGCACACGATGATGACATTTGTTAAGTCAATTTATGTAATAAGCAAATAGCTAAACATTAGAGGCGGTTTACCCCTACAGGAAACTAAACAAGAAATGAAATTCGCTCATGACCGCAGGAACTAACCAATGGCAGGGCAGCTTTCTAAATACCTGATGACATGACAATGTGCTCTGACCTCCCTAAGATTTCAATTGAACTGAACTAGCCTGTTTCCCTATAGGAAAGAAAAAGGGGATTCTAAGTGTAGGATGTGTTGAAGGTATATGAAAAGCATTAAGCCAAGGATCACTAGGCACTCTACCATTTGTGGCACACATATAAATAAAACTGGATGAATAGCTCATAACGTATTAGAAGATGAACAGACACAATCTTATTTCAGTTTCCCTATAGGAAACTAAGCTGCAAAGGAAAAATCAACTCTCAAAAAAACCATCAAGACTAAAGATGCACTAAACAAATCTCACGTTTTATGGATGACCCAAGTGTGTAGTGGGCCACCTAAATTAACTTCACAGTTTCACCAACAATTTCATGTGGCTAACTACTTAAACCAAGATGTGAAAAAATTGTTATCTAAAGTTCAGCGTAAAAAGGAAAGTTAAGGACTTATCTTCATAGCCCTGAGAATGAACAATGCAACATATTCACCCAAAAAATCAAAAGGGATCACCTTTACTTAAACTCCTAAGACCTGAAGTTGCACACATTTATATTGACAGCCTATATTGTATCTTCCTTCCAGGCAGCAACGCACAGCTATTCTGTTGGCATCAGCGCAGCAAGAAGATGGTTGGAGCGCTAGTAAAGCAGCCTCCTCATCAGCAGTCGGACAGCAGACTGTACAAGGGGCCTAATGCAACACCAACACAGAAACACGAGTTGTGGGCTTTAGGATCCTGCTCCTAACAGGCCTAAATGTTGATACCGCAGTGACCTCCAAAATCTCATCTAATGCCAATGAGTAGGTGTTACAAGACCTCCCCTTCTCCTCTCTCCCCAGCGGGCTGAATGCTGCCTCTCTGCAAAGAGCCCATTTCCAGCGAGAGCTAGGAAGGGGTGGAGGGGAGTGAGGCTGGGGAATTGAGATGATGGCTTCCTTGCGTGCTGGCAGTGCAGAGGACTAGCAAAAAACCAAACCTCCAGGGGGAGTGTTCAAGGGTATAAGAAGCTCACTTCTAGCCAGCCACCATCAGGAGCAAGAAAAGAAAACACCAAGGGCTGCACACAGCAGGGGAGATATGTCCCTTAAAATCTCCACAGAGCGTTAAGGGAAAAAACTGTTGAAATACTGAAGACAGAGCACTCCAAGTGCAGGCTCAGAGTGAGGCCAAAATGATGCAGCCACTCGAACTTCCTTAAGGAGGTCATTTGGACTGAGAGGCGAGCACTTCACTCTGTAACCTGAGAGTCTAGAATATTAATACTAAATTAAAGGAGGAAAAAGATTTTATGTAAAAAAAAAAAAAAAAGAATTATAGAATCGGATTGTCATTCCATGAAAATCAAGCACTGTTCCCAGGGCCATGTACTGTTTTTGGACTTTGCATGTTGTTATTTAGTACTGTCGTCTTTTATTACTCTACCAAGCAAGCAGCAGAATGACTTTGTTGGATAACAACCTAGGAATGCACTTTTAAAATATTGTTCTTTCACGTTGGCAGTTCTGCTGGGATTACTGGCAGCAAAGCAATCTGAATGATTTGAAATGCTGTATGAAACACAGTTAGTTAGTTACCTATGGTGAGCTGTGAAGAGCATAAAATGAGTTATGGCAATATAATCTGGGCAGTCAAAATCCCCAAGGACGCACTGACGTGTGAAATGCTGGACAGAGACTGGTTCTGCAGATGCCAGTGTGGGAAATCGGGGGCACCAACTCCCCCCCCCCACCTCCCGCTGTAAACTTTTCTCCCATGCAGACTTGTATTGCGTGTATCCAGAGTGTACGCAACATGTATTTTATCCCGAAGCACATGCCATTCCTACTGGAGCATCAGGCTGGCCCAGCCATACTGAAATTGATGCTAATCAGCCCATGTTCCCAGTCTACCGCTGGACTGCGGACTCCACCTGATCCTATACTTCCCCGGTGCTTCCTTTCAGAAAGGCAATAAATGCAAATTCCTGAGCACTCAACGGAAAGGAACTGTGGTGGGATTCTCGCGTGCGAAGCTACCTTCTTTTTTATCTGCCTGTACCTTACAGCATTTCACCTGTCACACAGCGATTTAAATAAAACCCATCACTGTAAGTGTTATGTAAGTTCATCGAGAGATTCAAGTTTGCCACTGAAACCTGTATTGCATTTCACAGAGCAGGAAAACATGGAACTCTTATTCTGAACCAAAAGCCGCAGCACCCCCCGAACTGCACATCTAAGATCGCTATAAATACGTTGCACAAGGGCTATTCCGGTGACTCAGTGGCAGTGCTGCTTCCAAGCTCAGTTTTGGTCCCTGGGGTTGGCTGCAGACGCTACAGAGGCAGCATTTCCAGCCTCCCGCTTAAGAGTAACCCCTAGGGGCCGGATACAGGACTCACGATTGCAAGATTCTTGAATGTGCCCTGGGTGCGTGGCCCCTGGCCCTGGAGAGTCACGGCAATGACCAGACTGGGTATGGTGAGGCTGGGAAATATAAAATAAGGGGGAAATCCCTAGGCTAGCTGGGAATGAAGTCTCATGGAGACAGGATGCCAGCGCCAGTTCTGACTGAGCAGACGTACAAAAGGAGCAGGTGAAAAATGAACAGGTTAAAAAAAAAATCACAGAACTCTCCTACATGTCAAAATCGAGTCACAGAACTCCCCTAAAAATGATGACAATCACAGAACTCCCCTAAAAATGATGACAACATTGTAAAGTCATTAACAGGCAATTTGACTACCACGAATTGCATGACCAAGTATGGTCTTCAGTAACAAAACAACCATTTTAAATGGAAGAAGGCTGATAAGCCTACTGGGTCTATAATTAGAAACTGAGCGTGCTATCTTCTGATCTCACTTAATTTCCAGTCACAAAATAAAATGGGAGATGAAGTGTGATTCTGTTGCACACTGTAAGCTGTAATCTCCTTCTTAAATGACAGACCACAGCTTGTTCTCAACTCCCATGTGCTGGAACCATATGGTTGACCCTCAAGCACATGGTGACCATGCCGTAAGTCAAAACGTGCACGCACATGTATTTACAGAGAAGGGAGGAGGTATGGAGAAAGCTCTAATAAATGCATTTGTAGAACAATGGCAGTCATTTGGATCTTCTGTTAATTTGTTTGGATTTGGTGCGTCAGCATGTCAGGTTCTACTAACCTAGTTGTTTAATTAAAATTTTAATTAAAATTAAAAAAAAAAACAAACGAGAAGTGTGATAAAGAGAGCGAGTCAATTGATAACCATTCTTTCGTTCTACCAAGCTGCAGAGTCTCTAACACACTAACGTACCTGGTGTCCGATGACCACGCCTTCCTCACATTGCCCTTTGTATCTCTTTGGAAGAGTCTCCACCTCACGGATGTCATCCATAGTGACTTGCTGGGGGAGCACCTCAAATAAGGATGTTAAGTACATGATGATGGATTTTTTGTCAGGAAGCTGAACCGCAACGTCTAAATATAAAAAGGGGTGGGGAGAGGGTGAGCCCTTCATGTACTGAGCAAGATTTCAAAAGCACACATGATAAGGCACAGTACTGACTCTCTATCAACTTGAAATTTTCCTTATTCATTATTTTTCAAAACAAGTTTAAGCCGCTTAGCCGCAGTTCCTCTGGAAGTGGTCATGTCAGCAAGAAAGCCACAAATCAAGATTCCCATCCCTGGATCCAGTTGGTGCACATTGACTAAAATGTCACATGACACCTCACACACCACATGAGCCACTCAGATCCCATTCCATCTGAGGCAAAGTCAGACACTGATAGCAGCGTGGGTGCTGCCAGGTCAAGGGAACCGAAGCAGAGAAGCCTAATGTAGGTAATTTAGAAGTATATTTGTCAACCAGCACAGCATTTCAGAAGGTATACTCAGCAGATACCAATTCTCTTTTACGCTCTTCACAGCAATACTACGACAAAACAGTGATTACAGTCAACTAATGTACAAGGAAATCTTCACATCTAGAGGATGGGGAGAACGTTGAGCCAAATCTCACTTCCTGTGGATGGTGAACCACAATAACTACAATATTCATATATTAAGCCTTTAAGTACGGTGCCACTAAGTAGCAGAGCATTAATTAGTGTTAATAGTAATATACTTGAGACACAATCCTGAGTCAGAATAACTCAGGAAGCGTTTGTATCACAAGCCAAAGTTTTTAACCCTGTGAAGTCCAAGTCTCATATGATCCAGCGTGATTGTAACTGTGATTTCAAAGTTGGCTAAAGAAGTGCCTCCAAGAAGAACTAAATTAAAATAAATAATTTACAATAGCTAGAGCAGGGAAGAGTGACTTTTAGGTTACACAACAATGCTGCCTTGGGGCTCTGGAAAGGCATTTCTATTCCAGATTGTAATGTAGGGATTTCAAGCTGAACTGCAAAGTTCCAAGATCAGGAAGAATGCTCCAGCTCTATATAATGAAAGCCCATTTCTCTCTGTCACACGCCCATAAAAAGGATTCTGACATCATATATTTCTCGCTGACCAAGCAATTACACTGTTGGCCAGTAGCTGAAAGCCACACACACACACATACACATATTCACACACACACACACACACTCACATACACATGCACAAACACACATACACATGTACACACACACACATACACACACGCTCACAACACATGCACAAACACACATACACATGTACACACACGCTCACACACACACACGCACCAACACACATTCACATGTACACAAATGCTCACACATACACGCAAACACACGTACACACAAACACGTACATATACACATATACGCGCACGCACACATACACAGGGGCTGCTGAAGACAAGGAAATTAACAGTGGGGGATGGGGGTCACTGCTGACCCATTCTGCTGCAATAAGGGAATGAGCAGGTGAGGGGAGAGGATTTAAGGCTGGGGTTCAAAATTAAGGCTGAAAAGCTGAGGAGGGAATGACAAGAGTCCAAGGGAGGTTGCTGATAAGGCACTGAGGGAAGGGTGCATCAAGCTGGGGGAGGGGAGAAGGGACCGAGGATTGAGCAGATAAACAAAACACACACAGAAACACGCACAGTGTAAAAAATGCCTTTGGACATTTTATGTACTGCAAAGAGTACACAGTTCAAAGTTTGAGAGGAAATGGACTGTGTATGTGCTGCACCATGAATTACGGTAACACTCGGAACCTGTCCATTGTGAGAAGCAATCTTCTAGTGTTCACTAAAAACAACAGAACTGTAAGGGTAGCTCTAGAGGCAACAACAAATCTTAATCTAAGCATGTGAAGAGATTTCAAAAGTTAAAACACAAAATCCATTGAGGTTCAAAGAAATGCACAGCACCTTCAGGATCCAACAGTTTCTCTATCCCCAAATGGTTTTTGGCTATGGTGAAAGCATGTTCTAGTCTTTCAACTGGGGTCATTTTGATAACTTTCTCCCAACTGAAGAGTTCAGGCCTGAAAAGAGAAGAAGGGGTGATCCAGCACATCCATATTCATCTGCAGCACATACAAACATGAAGAATAAATACATACATACATACATAAATAAATAGCTGCATCCTTCATTTACTTCAAATTAGAGCTGTGTGTGTGTTGCTTTGAGTAGCAATGAGTTCTTTATTTAACACCACGTCAACACCACACAACTCACATCCACGCTACCAAAGTACCACCTTCAGAAATGCATTAACAGGCTAGAGCCCCTAAAATATTTAATTACTCCAAGAAATTAACAATTAATGTTTAAGAGTTCAATGCAATGTAGGATTTCACTGATCAGCTGGACCTTGTTGTAAACAAGCCAACAGGCCTACACCTCAGGAATGGCCAGTCCTATTTCAAACTTACCAAAATTACTGAATACCACACTGAAGAAATTATAGGGGCATTCTTCACCTTTTTGGAGGCTTTCACTTACAGGGACTACTTGGCTTTTCACTGTGTTCTTTGAAAAGAAGCACAATGATTGGAAATAAAATCGGTGGCTAGCGGGATTCCTAGGTGGAATGTAGAGCAGGAAGGGAGTGAGATAGACCTTTCCGCAGTCCTTGGGGCTGGTGGGGAGAGGGGCAAGCAGGCACCACCCTGCAGTCCCTTGGGGTGAGCAGAGAGAGAGAGACTAAAACAAAAATGTTATGTTCCTGGATGCAATGAACAGGTACATATAACTAATTGTAAGCAATCACTATTTGAGCTCACGTTTTTAATGACTGTAACCTTTAGGACACTTGGAGTGTGCTAGTCTTCAATTTACATAAAATAAAGTCTATGTTTTTATTATTTAAATGTTCCATGCCATCTGCTCTAAACATACCAAAATTACTGAATGCCATCCACAGACAGTTATAAGTGGGGCTTCCATTCCTTTTGGGGCTTCCATTGATTCAGATTAATTAAATGGGATCCACTTTGAAGTGGCTGAAAGATGGAATAGAAATAGAAATCGAAAAAGAAAAAAAGCTTTTCAGATAAACTGGCACAGCTAAGTTTTTTCGTTTATTTTCAGACACTGCAATTACAAAAGTAACAAACCGAGGGAAGGACGGGTGCCTCAGCTACTCGCTCAATAAGATGGTTTGCTGTAAGTCAGTGGCTGGCCGGGTTCCTGGCTGCAGTGCACCCACAGGTGAGCTGTGGGGAAGAAGGAAAGGCCTTCCTGAATCTCTTCAGGATGGTGCAGGGGCAGGGATGTATACAGGGAGGCTGGCCTTCTCGCAGCTCTTAATTTTGAATACCAAGAGAATTTAATCCCTTCAAACTGTTAGTATAAAATAAACTGTAAACTATCACTATCTGTTCACCTTATTCACATATAGAATTATTTTAACAATAGAGACTCTTGGCGTGTCCTTTAACTTGGGCAAAGAGCAGGGTATTCCTGAAAATTCAAAAGAAAATATCTCACGAGACTGACTTTTAAGACAGACCACCACTTCCTAGGGTGACTGCAGTGTTCACGTGCAGTAGTATTTTTACCAGGGGATGTGTGTGTGATGGGACCGTCAGGGGTTATTACACTCTGACTTTCACAGCCATTTCAAAAAGCAGGAATTTTATTTCATGCAGTATCAGGAAGGGAAAACAGTCCACAGCAAGTAAACCGCAGGCAAAAGAAAAAAAAAAAAAAACTCCAAAAAAATCTCGTGCATGGTGATCCATCAGCCCAATGTTTACAACTAGAATTTTCAGACAAAAATCCCAAAGCGATCTTTGCAGGTGGTTGGTTTTCCTGCAGATTTCTTTCCTGACACTATAGGATATACCAGTGGTTCTCAACAGGTGTGCTAGGACACACAGGTGTGTCACGAGGTCCTAGGAGGTGTGATGCAGGGCCAGCAGGAGGCTGCTCACCCCCTCATCATCAGCCCAGGTGGGAGTCAGTTGACTTCTCTGGGCCCGACAGGAGACTGCTCACACCTCTATCTGGAATAGAGGGAAGCTGTTTCCTCCTTCACCCAGATCAGAGTGAGAGATCAGTCAACTCCTGCTCTTCTGAGCTTGATGGGAAGCGATGCTGCTGCTGATGCTCTCTTCACCCTGTGAGCGGTGGGGGAAAGGAGGATGGGGATGCTGGGCAGGGAGAAGTGTAGGAGAGAGGGAGTGTGGGGCCTGCTGAGCAGGAAGGGGTGGGAAAGAATCAATCAGGGGTAGCTGGGCAGGGAGAGGGAGAAAGGAGGAAGGGTGCAAGGGGCAGGGAGAGTCGAGCAGGAGGAACAGGGAGCACAGGGAAGTGGGGGATGGGTCAGAAATGCTGGAGAGAGATGTGAGTGTGAGGGGATGATTTAAAGGGAGTAATTGGGAGAAGTGAGGGATGATGGAGGCATGGGTAGGAGGTCAGGGTGCATTGTCAATTTGGGGAATGTGCATTTCTTCTATCTTTGTACTTTGCTTAGTGTAGGAGGAAATATATTTCTGTTTGTAGTTCTCCAGCTTTGCACTGTATGCAGAATGGTTTCTTGGAGTTTTCATTCCAGTTATTATCTTCAATTTGTGGTTTTTATTCTGTGTGTGTGATCGAGGTAAGGTATTTACTAGCAGGTAGGCATTTGTGTCAGTCTTATTTGTGTTTTTTCAATAGGACATTCATTGGTGCTGCACTGCTGCCTTTTCATAGGTAGGGCTATTGCTGTTTGAGTCCTCAGAGTTAGTGCTGCTGTGGTATCACAGGTTTGCTTCATATGTGCTGAGGGCTTTTCTTTTTTCAGGATCTATATTTTTTCAATTTGCCTGGCAGTAAAGGGAGTTTGTGTTCCTGTTACTGAGATGACACTAGAACCAGAATATCTTTCTTTGTATGGTGCTTTATGCGGGGAAATATCCTAATTCTGCTCTGCACACATAGTTGGGTCAGGGGGTTCCTATGGATGCAGAGTACATGTTTACATTTAGTCCCTTGACAGTCACATGTTCAGTGGTCACGCAACTGAGCATTACCTGTTAGGTGTGACCCAACCAAAAAAAAAAAAGTTGGCAACCATTAGGATATTAAGATCTTGGGCCACAGATGCGCCATTTTAAAATTGTTCCAGCTAACCAACTTGCAGGACTGCTGCACATTTTTTGGCCAAAAACTTAAAAGGAATTTCCAATCATGGTAATAAGAGCCATGGCAATCAGGTGTGAGGTGGGGGTCAAATCAAGCTCTTTACTATTATTCTGCCAGTCCACAGTAATTCTTGCTAATCCAATAAACTATGGCCAAGGAAAAATTCCCCAAAGCTGATCATGGATCACAATCTTGCAGCCCAATACTATCTTTCTCCTATACATTCAGTTTTCATCAATAATTAGGTTGTATACATACATTTTAGGTCTGACCCAGGAAAGAAAGTGGTGGCTTCAAAGGATATATGAACAAAAAGTAAGATCTCAAATTATATTCATACATACACGGAAAAAGGTAACCACTTATTCTTCGATGCCCTCACTTCAAGCTCTTTTCTTTATTTTGGCTCCTCCTTTACTGTGGTGGAAATGCCTACGTTTTAGGTGTTCCAACAAGTTATGAATCTGTTAGACTTTCTTCTAGGAGTTAGCAATCTGTTAGAAAACCGTTACGCTGATGGGAGGAGCAAGCAGAAGGAATCTGTACTAGTAGACTGCGGAGTAGCAATCTGTAGTATTTGATATAGTTGTGGGTGGATCCCTGGGCCGGTGGCAGATGACCACACCCTCGGGAGGATATCCCAAGAGGGACCACCGGTCAGGCTCAGAGTATGGAGACAGACACACATTAGTTCTTTTATTAAATAGGTTTTTGAAACCACCAGAGGTGGCAGTAGTGAGCTGATATGCCCGGCAGGGCTGTAGTCCCTCAGGTACTGGAACAGCGATCCAGGATGGCTGAGCTGTTGAGAAACTGTAGAATATGAGTAGGCAGAGTAGACAGGGCTCATGAACAGAACTAGATGATACAACTCATATAAGTTCTCAAGGAAGTTCAGGAGCTGGAACGATATAGGCCTTCGAGGAGCGAGTACCTGGTTCCAGGGAAAGCTCTGAGAGCGCGATGGTAACTCACAATTGTTTGTAGTAGGGATATCTTCCAGGCAGTAGAGAATCTTCAGAGTATCCAGGAACATGGGCCCTCGAGGAGCGAGTACCGGTTCCTATCTGTAATCTGAAAGGTAAAGAGAGAGCGAAGCCCCCAAGGAGCGGGTACCTCTCGTAAGTCCAAGGAGGCAGAGTAGCTTGGGTAGTGTAGCCGAAGCAAACCCCTTGCTAACTCAATTCGATAGTGAAAATAGAGACCTTAAATATTGGAAGCAGATGACGTCATCTCAGGGGGACGCCCCTGAGGTTCGCGCCCTTGCTGGTACTTCAGTCAGAGGGTGCAAGCGCGCCCTAGGTCATCAGGCAAACATGGCGGATCTGCAACGTCGAGCCGGTCCGGGGACGCCGAAGGGAGACGGCATGGAGACGCCTCGGCAGTCAGCCGTCCATCAGACCCAGAGGGAGTCGCCACAGAGGTAAAGAGGGCGGAGTGAGGGCGTCGAGCAGCAACGGACGCAACACAAGAACCATTCTTTTATCACATATTCCTTGAAAAGAGTTTCACTGAAGGCGTTCCCAGGCGCGTGCGCATGAACACACCGATTTTATAACATCCACACGTCACCGCACGCATGTTATAAAATCCGATATCCATGCACACTTGCGCGCCCAATTTTATATCGGCGCGCACAGGTGCCAACCCGCATGTGCAAGGGGGGGATATTTTAATAAATGCTCGCTGATGCGATTAAGCCTTTCCCTAGGTCCCTCCCAGTCCGCTCCAATAAAGGACTTCCCTAACCCCCTACCTACCCTTCCTCCCTTTTCCCCTCTTCTCTCCGACCCCTAAACCCACCTACCTACCCGAATTCTTTTAGTTTTAGAACTTACCTGCTCAATGGAGAGGTAGTAAGTTCCGTGCGCTGGCAGCTTGCCAGCGGGCACTCCACCGAGACAGCACCTATTGGCATTGTCCTGGCCGGCCCTTGCCCCGCCCAGAACCGGCCCCCAGCCTGTCCCTTTTTAAAAGCCCAGCAACTCTGTGCATCCCGGGAGATACGTGTGTGGCCAGGCTGCTCTGAAAATGCGCTCGGCGCGAACGGCCCAGCCACCCGCGTATCTCCCGGTAAGGGCGCACGCCGGGGATCTAAAATTCTCCCGTATATCTGCGTATAGAATCAAATGGGTTCATCCAAGCAACCTCTCTCCTAGACAAATAACCAGGCAATTCCCTTAAAGCAGCAAATGGAGTCCTGGTAGACACTGAAATCCTCAGCTTAGGATGGGGAAGGCAGTCCCAATGGCATACAGAATGTAAAGAATGATCTGGAAAGCAACAGAGAGTAAAACGGAGAAGATCATATTACTTCTGTATCGCTCCATGACGTGACTGCATCATGAGTACTGTGTGCAGTTCTGGTCACTTCGTCTCATAAAAAAAGACATAGCAGAATTAGAAAAAAATACAGAAAAGGGCAACAAAAATAATGAAGGGGATGGAACAGTTCCCCTTTAATGAGAAGTAACACAGGTTGGGGCCCTTAGCCTGGAAACATGATAGATGTTTATAAAATTATGAGAGGATTGGAACAGGTAAAGAAAAGATGGATAATAGAAGGACTAGGGGGCATTCCATGAAGTTAGCAAGTAGCACATTTAAGACTAATCGGAGAAAATTCTTTTTCACTCAATGCACAATAAAGCTCTGGAATTTGTTGCCAGAGGATGTGGTTAGTGCAGTTAGTGTAGCTGGGTTCAAAAAAGTTTTGGATAAATTCTTGGAGGAGACGTCTATTAACTGCTATTAATCAAGTTTACTTAGGGAATACCCACTGTTATTGCTGGCATCAGTAGCATGGGATCTTCTTAAGAGTTTGGGTAATTGCCAGGTTCTTGTGGCCTGGTTTGGCCTCTGTTGGAAACAGGATGCTGGGCTTGATGGACCCTTGGTCTGACCCAGCATGGTAATTTCTTATGTTCTTATTTACCCTCTCAAAAAATACTAAAACATGGTGACACTCCATAAAACTAACAACTCGCACATTTAAAATAAATCGTGGAAAGTCCTTTTTTTTTTTTTTTTTAAATGCACAATAAAGCTGTGGAATCTTCTGCCAGAGGACGTTGTCAAGGCAATTAGCATAGCAGAGTTTAAAAGGGGTTTGGACAAGTTCCTGGAGGAAAACACCATAAATATTATTAGCCAGTTAAACCAGAGAAAGCCACTGATATCCCTGGGAGTCAGTAATAAGAAATAGGATCTACACTTTGGGATCTGCCAGATACTTGTGACCCGGACTGGCCACTGTAGCAGAGAGGATACTGGGCTCAATGGACCTAGGTCTGACCCAGCATGGCACATCTTATATTCTTAGTACCAGCTAATTATCAGCTAGCTTCTTAGCTCTGTTACTTCCTCTCCCAATCTCAGTAATAGCTCTCCAGTCTTTTTTGTTTTTTGGTTCATTTTTTGGTTCATTTATCTTCATAGTTAATTGGTTACCCCTTGTTTCAATGTAAACCGGTACGATAAGACACTAGTCTTGAGTATCGGTATATCAAAAGTATTTAAATACAATTTAAATAAATAAATTTTATTATACTTTGAAGTAAAAGATGTGCACCTATGATCTCCTTCCCTGAATCTACTCTTCGCTTTACATTCATCTGTGTAAGGGATGGTATTCCGGGCATGTTGTTAGGGGGTGATCGGTAACAGCAAGCCAGTCATGTTATCTGAACAGGAGGTATGGCTGGAATAAAGGAGGAAGGTGAAGAGAAGAAGACCTGAGCTATGGGAAATCATAGTCAGAAAATTGCAACAGGCAACAGTCACTGTCTTACAGATATGAAACAATTTTTTCTTGGGCATATATTACTCAAGCAGAAAAAAAACCCCAAAGACCTTAATGATTTTATTTAACTTACACAAATATAAAATATTAGTGTTTCTGCCTTGTCTCCAGTATACACAGCATTAGCAGAAAGGCTCTCTACTTCCAGAAAATAGAATGGGGTTAGATTAACTGCACTCTGACAGTGAACTACGGGAAGGAGCACTACAATTCACTCCCTCCCCTTCCAGCTCACATTATCGCAGGCAATCACAAACAGGGCTGGAAAAATCCCAGCCATCAGGACGTGCCTAACATCAGAGCCTGGTACCCAACTTGACAGATGCCAGAAAAACACAAGCCAGAGAGAGAGTGCTACCACTGCCACCGAGAGGGGCCTGCCACAGAGTTGCAACCACCAAGAGGAGCTGGCGAGGGAGAGCTGCCATCACCATTACCAACGAAAGGAGCAAGAGAGAGAGTTGCAGTGGCTGCCAACGGCAATGCCCAGAAAAGAGAGACACAATGGAGGATGAGAGAGCAATGGAAAAGCAACAGAAAAGAAAGAAAAAAAAAACAGTCAAAAAAAAACCTACTCATAAAATCTTCCAAAAATATGACTAACACCAAAGTTTTCTAAATATGTTTCCACCCATGGGCATAAACTAATGGAATTACCTGCAGAGACAGGATAAATGCATTAACTATTTACTTCTCTCTTTGGACACCCTGACAATTTTCACTTACCTATGTCTGTGAAGCACAGCATTAAGAGCAAGTCCATCTGTCCAACTCGTCGTGAAGTTCAGAACATTGACTTGACTGTAAGGCCTCGTGGACTGGCGGACCCAGCTCAAGAGAATCTTCTCACTGTTGGTCTGCTGCAAGTCTGACATGATGGCCTTCATGACATCTTTCACCTAAGAGACGCATGGCATGCAATCACAGAAAACCCATCTGTAAACACTGGATACACACATAGGGCCGGATTTTCAAAAGGTTACGCGAGCCGGGCCTATTTTCAAAAGGCCCGACGACGCACGTAAAGCCCTGGGACGCGTGTAAGTCTCAGGGCTTGCAAAAAGGGGCGGTCCGGGGCCAGAGGCTCCCGGCACAGTGGCCATTTGCTGCTGTGCCGGGGATTGTGTGCTGGCAGTTGGCCGATGCGTGCAACTTACTTCAGCCCCAGGGGGAGGAAAGGGCAAGAGAGGTAGGGGAAGGGAAGGGAAGGTGGGGTGGGAGGGTAGGGTAGTTCGCTCTGAGGCCGCTTCAATTTTGGAGGAGCCTGGGAGGGAATGGGGGAAGGCAGCGCGGCTTGGCGCGGGCTCGGCGCGCGCAAGGTACAGAATTGTGCACCCCCTTGCGCGCGCCAACCCCTGATTTCATAACATGCGCGCCTGTGCGCACGTTATAAAATCGTGTGTCCATGTGTGCGCGCCGGGTAGCACGCGCACATGTACGCGCTCGCGCACATTTAAAAGTCTACCCCACAGTGTGCATATCTTACTCTCGTCGTTTTTTGTTTTTTTTAATTTTAATGTTTATTAAATTTTTCAATAATTAAACAAGAGTTTCAGGATTTTTCCATAATACAATAAACTTATATCCATCCTACTTCCAGGAAGATACATTACTTTGCACAATAAACCAAAGAGATTTCACAATAAACTCCTGCACATTACTATAGAAATATTAAGGAATGTAAATGGGAGATCCAAGACAATATACAAGAGCATTATTTCCATCATTACAATTATAAGAAATCAAAAGGAGAGTTAGCATAATCATTACTGCCCTACTCTAGGGTTCAGCTCTCTCAGCTTCAAAATTATCAATAAGAGAACGCAATTGTGAAGGATCATAATACACATATCTATTGTTATTAATGTACATTAGACATTTGCAAGGGTATCTGACTGTTATTTTGGCCCCCAGTTGTCTGGCTTCTTGGCACATTTGTAACATCTGTCTTCTACGTAACTGTGTACTTCTTGCTATATCTGGATATATTCTAATTTTTTCATCAAAAAACAACTTTTCTCTATTGCGAAGAAAGCATTTTAAAACTGAATCTCGATCTCCAGAAAAAACAAAAGTACACATAACAGTTCCACGATATTCCAACTGATCCACTGTGGAGGATTCAAGAATTGCTGTCAAGTCATCCCCTATATTAGTAGGGGGATTTTGTTCCTGTTGAGATGGTTCACTTGTTTTCTTAACAAAATAAATACTTGAAACAGGTGGTATAGCCTCTGTTGGAAATAATAGAACTTCCATCAAGTATTTTTTGAATATATCTCGCAATGAAGTATATTTTATAGAAGGAAAATTAAGTAACCTCAAATTTAAATATCTTTGCGAGTTTTCTAAATCTTCCAACTTTCTCATTGTAATTGCTTCACTTTGTATTAACTTTGCTTGAACTTCTTGAATTTTAATTACATTTTCTTCAACTTCTTTAAGTTTCTTCTCATGAGAATCCAGTACAGGTTTTAACTCATTATCTTTTTGCTGTAGATTTGTTACTGCCACAGTTAAAGTCGAAATGGCCTTTTCCAGCGCAACCAGGGCATTCCATACAATGTCTAAGGTTATTACTTGTGGCCTTGATAATTTAAAGCTGGGTTCAAGGCTTACCTCCTGCCTCCGGCAGACCTCCGAAATCCTAAGCATTTCCTCTGCCGGTTCCTCTGCCCCTGCGATGGTTCTTGCAGCCGTGCTCTCAACCGCCCCGACCTGCATGGCGGATCTTAGTTGTTTATTCTGCTCTCCACGAGCGTCCGTAAGCACTGCTACTCCAACGGTTTCAGGCCCAATCGCAGCCACATCCGCCTGTTCCTCTGCTGGCCGTTCAGGTGGCACGGTCCAGGTCTGCTCGAGGGACTCTCCGTGGATAGGGGGAGAGGGAGTGTTGGGCGCCCCAGGACTCAGTGATGTTGATGTGTCCAATGGCGTCTGGGTTTGCTCTATACCCGGCGCCTCCGCGGACCCTCTCTCTGGGGTTGAAGTTATTGCCGCGCCGAAGAAACCCTCGATCGTCGGCTGGAGGGGACCCGGTAAGGTGGTGGGTGTGGAAACCTGCCTCACCTTCCCCTTCCTCTTGGTATGAGGCATTCTTTTCAAGGAACAAAAACATTTTTAACGAGAGTGCGGAGCTCCTTCGGCGCGTCCTCTCCTTACGACGCCATCTTGGATCTCCCCTACTCTTGTTGTTTTATTAGTCAGCCAACTGCAGCAAGTTAGCAAAACTGCAGAACCTATGAATGTTTTCTTTCAATTTGGAAGATTCTTGTACAACAGAAGTAACAGGATCAGAATGCTACATAATTAAAAATTATCCCAATTAATGCAAACAAAATCTGGAATAGGGAGGATAGTAACGGAATAAACACCCCAAAATACATGTTTTGCTTAGCAGAGCAGTTGAAGGAGCTTTCTCCCCACACACGAACATCAAATCCCCCCTCACCTGCCAGTGCAAGATGATGCTCCAGATCAGTCCCAGGGTCAGCTTGTGGTTTCCATCTACGATATCAGTCCCTCCAATGTTAACCAACTCCACCTTAAAAAAATGTAAATAAATAATTAAAAGAAGAAAAAAAAAACCATGGAATGCCTCAGCATGGAGGGAACAGATGCAGATTTCCTGACAATTTTCAGCACTGAAATTACAGAGGTGAGCTAACCGCTGTACAGAGCAGAGAGACATCTGGCTGGGCAGAAAGAAACAGGCATAATTCTTTGACGACAGAAAGCTGTATGAATTTATCATTAAAGTACTATGCAACAACACTGATAAAAGGGCACAAGGTTGGGGAACGTGGTTACAGCCAGATGTCACATTAAGTACAAACTGAAACAGATGCATTTACACGTTGCCTCTTCTATATCTCAGACAGACAGGAGTTATAATCAGGATAATTTCTAACTTCATATATAGTTGGTTAGGTCGAAAGAAAACCGGAAATCCACAAGAGCTACTCTCTTAATTAGCTGCCTCTATGTAGTAATCCAAAGGAAAGCAACCTCCCCCCCCTTCTCCTACAAAAAATAAAATAAAACCTCTGTCCTTTTGACAATTTTGCAGCACAATTACTTTTTGCCATTAGGGGGGATGGAGGCTGGGAATGTAATATAATTCTTCACAACCTCAAATATCACAACACGTTTAAGACACTCTTCCCCTGCAACCTAACAAAAGTGCCTTATCCAAGCCACCAAATCCTTCCTAAACTTGTAGGACTTAATTTTGGAGTCAGCGTTGTACCCACAGTGGTCTTCATTAGCAAAATGTTCCATAGTTTCACGACTCTGAAGAACCGCTTCCTCTGGAGAGGGCTGAAGCCTTGACAATTGGTGCTACTGCTCGTGAGTTTAAAACGTGGTTCTAATTCAAGCCCTTTTTTGTGTAGGCCACTGTGTGTCCGTTAGGAGAGTAATTCGGTGACGATGTACTGTAAGTTAACAGGCAAGTATGCACATCGGTTACACCGATTTTCATAGCCAACATTCACGCCTAAATCCACTTTGAAAACTATCCTTGCAAATCTGCATGCACACAACTACACCTGCTATGTGATGGGGCACAGTTTTGCTGAGAGAATTCAGGAGCCCGAAAACCTGACCAGATCATCCCCCAGAGAATTCCTTTTCCGCTATGCACATCATGCACACATCAGTCTTGCAATTTTCTAAAGAGTCAGATCTGTGGTAATGCCCTACTTTAGCTGCAGAAGACCCTTTCAAAATGACCGTCCCCGTTGTGCAGGCATTTTCCTCTGAAGGAGGTGAAACCCATTTCCCCCTTTTGTGTTTAAGACTGCCTCTTATTTTGTTGCTGCTTAGGTAAAAAAAAAAATAAGTTGCTTTCAAGATTCTTGCAGGGTTCATTAATAATACAGAGTTGCATGTTTCTGCAATTAAATCCTGGTCAGAGATCTGTGACACAATGGGGTAGATTTTTTAAAAAACCATGCACGCGACCACGTGCGCACACTTCCAGACGCGTGTTATAAAACACGATATCCACGCACTGATGCACGGCAGATTTTAACAGCCGCATGTGCGGGCGGATGGCGTCCTCTGCGTGCAGGAGGGGAAATTTTAAAAGACAACACGCGGCAAAGCGAATAGGCTTCCCCAGTTCCCTCTGAGAGAACTTCCCTATGCTCCTACCTAACCTTCCTACCCTTTCCCCTCGCCTCCCCAACCCCTAACCCTTTCCTAGCTATAATAATTTTTGTTGGTTTTTATTTTGCTGCTCCGAAGTACCCACAACAAAGAGATGCACAGAAACTGCAGCTCAAAGCCTGAGAATAGCTCAGAAGAACATAAAAGACTTCTTTGCCCCCCCACTTCCCTCCCAGAAAAACAAATCAAATTAATCTTTACACTTTAGATAGTACGATGTACAAAATGAATACTTACTATGGGTAACTAATATCATATTTTTACAGCCTAATTTTAGTTTTGCCTTTGCGATTTTTGTAGCATCTGAATGTGTGCTTCTATCAAAATTACCTATGAAATAGACGTACAAAAAGATGTTCACTTACGTTATTCTGGTGTAAAACTTGCAGTACTCTATTAACATTATTTAGTGCATGTACCCTCGTGGAACCTCGCTCCTTGGGCTGAGGAAAAAAAAAATACAATTCATAGTTTGCTTCAGTGCTAAACCTGAATGTCCAAAATGACAATGGAAAGAAATACTTTTCTCCTTAATATATTGCTTATTAACTGGGCAAAATGTTTTTACAGAATTAAGGCCAATAGCATTCAAAGTACATCCTACACCTCAGGCTCTAAAATATCCTTCCTGTAAAAAAAATTAAAAAAAGAAAAGAAAAGAAACTTTATGCAGGCCTGTTTGCTCTACAGATTAAGTGGCAAATGCCAAATTACCTTGGATTGTATTAATAATAAGTAAACCGCACAGGAGCAGCATTGCAACAACCCAGTTGACAGAGAATTTGGATGCCCTGAAATGCTGCTACAGAACCATTATCTAAAAAGTACAATTAACTTTCTAGATAATGTTTTCTCTGTGTTATGAGACTAATGCATGCCAGCAACTGTTTGTTTCTGCCCGGTGGAAATGGCTTCTCTTAGGCTGATAACTAATAGGGCCCAAGAGAGTATTTCAGAACAGCCAGCGACATCTAAAATAAAGAAAATGTTTTCAAGAATTCAATATTGCCATCTATCAGTGAATGCACTTTTCAACAGGGCTGGAGCTGTAAAGAATATACAGAAACATTTGAAAAAAGTAAAAATGTTTTAATTAGCAAACGGGTGGTGACTGCCACTGGAACAATGTTATATGAAATCCGTGGATATCAAAAGATGGCACAAGCCAACACTGGACACACAAAGTTAAGGAAAAAAATTGTTTACATCTAAAGGAGCTCCCCTGAAAGCATGGATCACCCCCCCACACAGCCAACAGCCCTTCATCCCTATAGTGGCCTGAATGCATTATCCCTGCAGTGCACCTGGTACTAAGAGGAGTCATTTCTATTACTAACACAGTTTCCAGGAACAAATACACAATACAGAGAAAACATGATCTAGAAAGTTTATTCTCTGTGCACTTTCACTAATATTCTTTAAAATGTCCATGTCTCCTCCTTTTAGCCATTTTTATTGTACCTAATAATTGTTCATGGTATCTACACCTTTTGGGGAGTGCGGGTATCCTAGGGCCCAATATTCAGCATCACTAAGCTGAACAAGTTCCAACTTATCCAGCCAAGTGGCAGCATTTGAGTATCTGCCTCTGTCCAGCAATCGCCACTTAGCCAGATAATGACTTATCCAGCTGAGTGGTGGGCAGGACGGAGACAAAGCCACGCCACCAAACATCCCAGCTAGCAGGCCAATACGGTAAAGTGCGGCCGCGGTTACCCTGCTTCTAACCCGCTTTCTACTCACAATTTGGCCGCGTTAGTCCAACCTGCGATTCACTATCCCTTTTAACCCATCCTTACCGCTTCTTTAAATCAACAGGTAACCCTTTCCGCCTGCGGCATGTATATGAGATGTAAACGATCGGATTAGCTATTCCCTCCCATTCAGTAACGTGCACCCCGACTATCGCCTTTTTAACCTGCAGTTTAGCCGCGTCTTTAACCTGCTAAATTACCGCCTACCCTTACCCCTGCGTTAGAGGCAGGGGTAAAGGTAGACGGCAAACTTTCCCCCAGCCCCCGCTCACCTGCCCTGGCCGCATCCATGGGTGCTGGTCTCCGGGGCAGCCCCAGTCCTCTCTCCCCCCCCTCCCGAACCAACTTTAACCAAAAGAAAACCTAAAAACCTAAAATCCCCTCCTCCCGAAGCAAGGCAGAGGGAGAAAAGTGACTTGACATGTAAAGTATTGTGAATAAGTGTAACCAAAGTTAACTTAATTTTTCTTTCTTTCAGCCCTCTCTGCCCTCCTCCGGAGGCACGCTCCGCGGCTCCCCTGCCTCCCGGGGGCAGCCGGCGGCGAAAGCGGCTTCCAGTGGCCCCCGCCGGCGAAGACGGATGAACGCACGCCCCTAGTGCACGGGCACTCAAGGCAGTGAAAGCACATAAATGGGTGTGCGTGACGTCACGGCGTATGTTCATACGCTTCGCTGGCTTGAGCGCCCAAATTGACAGGCCCCCAAATCAGCGAAAGCATATGAACAGGCGTGCATGACATCACATTTGAAATGACAGGTACCAGCGCACCCAGGATACTGTATAGGCGCTGTATAGCGTCTATACAGTAAAATGGATTGCGCTTCATAGACGCGCGTTGGACGCAGCTTGCATTTGCATGCCATTTAAATAGAGTATCGAGCGGTATGTGATCCGAACTGTGCACGCAGCAAACGCAGGTGCGCCCGGCCCTAATGCACCTCTTTCTACCGCACCTTACTGTATCGGCCCGTAAGTTAGCAGGATAAGTTTATTCAACTAACTTGGCTAGCCGGCTAGACTTTCAATACGGACCTCCTAGTGATTCGAGTAATGGGCAGGAAAGCAGAACAGAGTTCAAATAGTATTTCTCCCACTAATATTATTCATGACCTTGGGCAAACTATTTTATTGCCCATTACTTCAGCTATCTACTTAGAATATAACCTCTTTAGCATAAGAATTCATTGTACCTGCATGTAATTTGGTATAGAGCACTCAGGTTTAGGGTATTAAATAAATATTTAAAAAATAGCACATAAAATCAAGTATAGAAATGTATGGTCCAAGCAGAACCATAGAAACCGTAGTAGTCGTCTCAAAACAGGAAGAGAAAGCAACTTTGCAAGACAACAGAAAACTGTAAATTTTTTATTTTTTTTTAAGAACTGTTATAGCAGCAATAACATTAGCCACATTCTTACCAAACTGTGTCCAATAAGTCCCTCCAGGAGATCCAGCAGTTTTCTTCCATCCCTGAGGTCTACAAAGAGATCCTTCAGAGGAGGCTTCCCACCCTGCAGCACATTAAAGCAAAATTGGAATAATTCACAGCAGGAAAATCCTTTGAAAAAGTTCAATCACATGAACTACTGGTCACTTCCATTTTTCTACCTTGCATTGCTTTAAAAAAAATATATTTTACATTAAACAAGATCTGCACTGAGACCTAGGCAAAAAAATCAGAACTTCACCTACAAAAGCAGCATAATATTCCTGCTCCACTTATGAGTCTGATACTATTTTAAATGTTATTTCGAAGATTTCCATTTCTTCATTTGCTAGCTTTACAAACATATTCTGCAATGTTACCAATTTCACCCTTCTACATGCCATCCCCACCCCCAAACTATGCTCTTGCATTACATCGGAGTGGAGGAGTGGCCTAGTGATTAGAGCAGCAGACTGAACAAGGGAAGCCAGGGTTCAAATCCCATTGCTGCTCCTTGTGACCTTGGGCAAGTCACTTCAGCCTCCATTGCCTCAGGTACAAACTTAGGGTCTCATTTACTAAAGCATTACTCCTTGGTAAATCAAGCCCTTAGATTATAAGCAGGGAAATTCCTACAGCACAGGAATGCAATCCACTTTAAAGTGGCTGACCAGTGAAGAAAGGCAAAATATAAAATCAAAAATTAAATTCACATAAAGCATGACTATATAGCTGTAAAACAGCAGAGCATCACAATTATTGCTGAAAGCCAATGACAAGTCCATTTCAAATTTTCATGGCCAAGAAACAGACGTGCACACAGGTGGTATACTTTTATCTAGATAAAACTGCTTCTATTCCCTGCCTGCTGCAGTGTTGTTTTAAAAGGTAAATTACCCATTTAGACCCCCACTAGCAAAAGGTAAACATGCATTTATAATCAAGGGCAGAAGCTATCTCACATTTTCATGAAGACAGACCCTGTACACTTTTGCACTAATAAAGGGGGCTTGTATTGTTTTCATCATATATAATTGTATGTATTGTATTTTAAATGGATTGTACACCACTTTGATTGGCCTTTGACCAGAAGATGGTAAAATATTTTAAATCAATACAATCCTTATCACATAATTCATCCACAAATTGACTGACATGTAAAATGGAAATGTCAGTGGTGTCAGCTCCATTATAAAATGTGCCTTTGTCCTTCATCTCGCCTCCTCTAGTTCTCACCTGTTTCCCACTACACACACTTCTCCAGAGCAAAAATGTGTGTGTGTTGGGGGGGGGGGGTGGGTGTCTTCTGTATTATTGAACTACAAAATTGGAAAGCATGTCTGAACAAAATCTAAGCAGATTTCTATAGGGAAGGCCTTAACTTAAAAGAAGCTGAATACTAAAATACTTAGTAAAGACCACTAAAGTATTACAATGTATTTTTAAAATTCCAAATACATGATTATTTGGGAGTAGAATGAGCTACAGTACAAATAAGAAAATAAATAAAAAATCCAGCAAGATATGTGAAGAGATCTCCATGTGTCTCTACCAGGACTGTTCCAACTAATAACGGGAAGGAACAGAGTAGTTAGTATGGGTTTGTATCTATGCCATGTGGAGAGAAAAAATGGTGTGCTCCTGCTACTACTACACATTTCTATAGCACTACTCGACTTACACAGCACTGTACAAATAACACATGAGACAGTCCCTACTCAATAAAACTTACAATCTAATCAAGACAAACATACAGGTCAAGAGATTTGTGGAGTTTCAAAGAGTAAGACAATGGTTAAAATTAGTTAGATTCTGAAGGCAGACAATCAGGCTTAAGATTTAAAAGTAGCCTCAAAAAGATGGGATTTAAACACCAGCTCAGGAAGTCTATTCCCAGCACAAGGTGCAGCCAGGTGGAAAGCATGGAGTCGAAAATTGGAGGTAGAGGAGAAGGGCACAGATAGGATTAACTTGTCTGATGAGCAGGGTGCACATAGGGCTTTAAAGAGAGATAAGAGAGTAGTGAAGACCTGTAGAGTGAAGGCACTTGTAGGTAAGAAAGAGGAGCTTGAACTGTATGTGTGAATGGAATAGGTGGGCCCGATATTTAATCGCAGCCCACGGATTACCTGGAGGAGGGCAGGCCAGCCGGGCGCGTCGCGTGACGTCATCGGGGCGCGCCGCGAAGCGCGTTGCGTCCCGATGACGTCTGGGCATGATCCAGCCCCAGTGGGGGCGTTCCGGGGCTAGCGTCGGCAAGGAGGGGCAGCGCCGATGGGAAACGCCGCCCCTCCAGGGGGCGTTCCGTTGCCGGCGTCATCGGCCCTGATGACGCCGGAGCCCGGATCTCCACCCCTTTAGGGGCGTTCCTGCGGCCGGCGTCATCCAAAGGGGCCAGCTCGGCCTGATGACGTCGGCCAGGGTTTAAAGGGCCGGTGCCTCGGGGCAGCCGGCCCTTTTCCCCTGGAGAGCCGTTTCGGAGCCGTGTGGAGGAGAAACCATGCGGAAACCACGCAGACTGCCGCCCCGATCGCCAGCCGGCAGCCCAGAACGCCAAAACAAAACAAAAAAAAAAGATAAAATAAATAAAGGAAAAGATCAAAAGCCGAGCGGTGGCCCAAGCTCCACAAAAAAAAAAAAAAACCAAACTCAGCTCCACCTCAGCCTCAGGACCAGGGCCCAGCACCACTCAGGCAGCTGCGCTGCCCCAGGACCAGGACCAGCACCATACAAGCAGCGGAACCGGAACCGGAATGAGCCGAACCCAGCAGAGGATCCCTCCCGGGCCCACCCCAGGACCTTCCAGCTCCTGCACAGGCCTCCGGCCCCACATTGCAGGAGGATCCCCCCTGGGCCAGCCCCCGGGCTCACAGGACACCCCGCTGCCGGAACGAAAAACTGTGAGTAACCCAGCCCGACGCACGATGGGAAAGGGAGCAAAACCACGACCCGGGGGCCGAACGAAACAACGATCAGGGGGAACCACCTTCAAGCCAACAGGGGGGACGGGGACCCTACCCCCCCTGGTGCCGGCCCCCTCCACCCCGACGGGTGCGGGCCCGCTTAGCCCCCCCCCTACAACCCCGGACGCGCACCACCCTCCGGTCGGCGACCCAGCTTCTGCTGCTGCCAACCCCTCGCCCAACGGCGGTGGACCTCCACAGATGGAAGGGGGGAACTGGGCCCCCCAGCCCCCCGTCTTGAGCCCCCTGGCTCCACAAGGCCACCCCATGGGCGCTCCTCAAGCCTACAACCTTCACACCGCGACAATCCCGACGCCCGGCCAGCCAACAAGCATGACCCCTACCTTCCCGGGGTTCCCCTTCCCATGGGGCATCCCCCCGTGGATGCCAGCCTCTAACCCCATCCCAGGCATAACCCCTCCTGGGCAGCCCACTGGGCAACACGCCCAACCACAATGGACCCCGCCAGCCTACCCGTACCAGTTCTACCCGTGGGGGCTCTGGCCCGGACAACCAGGGAACCCTCACCCCCCAGCCCTAGCGGTCCAACCGACCCCGGCAGAGACTCCCACACCCATCGACCCAAGAGAGGTTCTGACCAGCACTACGAGCTTACAGACGACCCAGGCGGCCGCTCCACAGCAGAATACCCAGGAACCACCACCAATCGGCGACCTGGGCACCCATCCCAAGACCGGGTCAGCAGTGACGTCAGCGCGGGAAGACCATTCCCAAGACGACACGGGGCCGAACGCAACGCAGGACACAAGTAGAGGTGAGTCCCCTGCACAGCCTATACAAGGACCCTTAACTGCGCAAGCGAGTAAAAAGAAAGGTAAAGCTAAGCGTAGGAGGAGGTACAGCTCCAGCTCCAGCGAAAGCAGCTCCTCCACGGATACGGACAGCGCAGATGACATTACACAGAATCCGCCAGGAGTGGAGGCAACGGCGGCCGCGGCGCAGGGCATCCCACTATGGGAAAGCGTGCCCAGAAAGTTAAGAAAGCGCATAAAGCAGAAGAAATACATAGACATCTTCCGACTCATGGAAGGGAGGAGAGGCCAGCGTGACAGGAAGAGAGCGAAGACTGGCGACCCATTCCCAGACAGCAATGAGAAAATTGCGCGCAACATCGTGAACTGGACACGCGCATATCTCCGCATGATGAGCGTTATCACAAAGGACGATCCATCGCAATGTGGACCTATGCTAACTTATGGGGACACTATACTTGGAGCATACCGGGCGTACGAGGGATGGGCCTGGTTGAATTACGATGAGCGTTTCCGCGATCGAATGGAAGAGAATACGCAGCTATCCTGGGGAAGGTCGGATGTGGACCTCTGGCTCCAACAAATGACCAACAGAGCCAGTGACGCCGGGGGATGGAGTCGTTCAGCTGCGAGGTCATCAGCATCTTGACTCGGCTACCCAGGAACCGGAGGTGCATCTAACAGCGCGTGTTGGAGATACAACAAGGCTTCATGCAATTTCAAAGAATGTAAATTCAAGCACATATGCCTGATTTGTTCTGCACCACACCCGGCGATGAAGTGCACAAAAAAAGGGGGGAGTGGGAGTTCTCCTAAAAAGGAAAAATGAAGCCCTGCATTACCAAAAAGCCGCCTCGCCAATAAGATTAGACCGAATGATGCATTGGCTCGACAAATACCCGAGGAGAGAGGAAGCAAAGCAGATTTCAGCAGGTTTCCAGGAAGGGTTCAGGATCCCCTATCAAGGCAACATTGACATACACACAGCAGGCAATGCGCCATCCACAACACGCCACCCTGACATCGTCCGAAACAAACTCGACAAGGAGATCGAGCTGGGCAGAATTGCCGGCCCTTTCCAGATGCCCCCCTTCCAGGAGATGATGATTTCCCCACTAGCGGTCGTACCAAAGAAGGATCCGGGAAAATACAGACTCATCCAAAACCTGTCCTTCCCAATAGGAGCATCTGTGAACGACCACATTCCACGAGAGGCATGCACGGTGCAGTATGCATCATTTGACAGTGCTATATCATTGTTACGAAGGTGTGGGAAGTCAGCAGCAATGGCAAAAACGGACATAGAATCGGCGTTTCGCCTGTTGCCCATACATCCAGACAGCTTCCCGCTACTGGGTTTCAAGTTCCAAGGTCAATTCTACTTCGACAAGTGCATGCCCATGGGGTGTTCAGTTTCATGTGCCTACTTTGAGCTGCTCAGCACATTTCTCCATTGGGTAACGGCGGAGAAAGCTGGCTTGGACAACATCATACATTACCTCGACGACTTTTTGTTCGTCGGCCCGGAAGGGACAGGTGCAGCGGCTCGCTTACTGGGGACTTTCCAAGGAGTGGCGAAGGATTTCGGTGTCCCTTTGGCGAGGGACAAGACTGAAGGGCCAGGGACCAACTTGTGTTTTTTGGGCATCGAACTCGATTCAGAAAGAATGATATCCAGGCTTCCAGAGGACAAGATACAGAATTTGCGGAACCTCATTGAAAACGCAATGCTGGCAAAAAAATTAACACTGCGGGAGGTACAATCCATAATGGGCGCTTTTAACTTTGCTTGTAAGGTGATCCCAATGGGCAGAGTCTTCTTGAGGAGACTAGCGGCCGCGACTACATCCGTACGGAAACCACATCACTACATAAGGATAACAAAGGCAATCAAAGATGACTTAGCGATATGGAAAAGCTTCTTGAAGGACTTCAATGGAATATCCATATGGCAAGAGCCCCCAATGTCGAATCGTGACCTGGATATACAATCGGATGCCTCGGGGGGGTGGGGATTTGGAGTGTATTGCCAAGGGGCGTGCGCGGCTGCCCAATGGCCAATACCATGGATACAAGAAGGTACAACACGCAATATAACTTTCCTGGAGCTATTCCCAATTTGGGTCGCACTGGTCATATGGGGACCCAGGCTGCAAAACAAACACATAATTTTCTGGTCCGACAATCAAGCTGTGGTATACGTCATCAACAGGCAGACAGCGAAATGCCCAAGGGTTGCGAATCTATTGAGACAAATAATACTGAGCAGCCTGCGCTTGAACACTACCATTAGGGCACGGCATGTACCTGGAATTAGCAATGGTATTGCGGACGCGTTATCACGTGCCAAATGGTCTCTCTTTCGCAAACAGGTACCCATCGCAGAGAAGGAGGGGACTCCGGTGCCGGAACACTTATGGGCAATTGGACTACAACCACCCTAGACTTACTACGGAGATCGGTAGCGCCCGCTACATGGGGTGCGTATTCCAGAGGATACAGAAAAGTGCGAGCCTTCCTTAACCAGCACGGTTGGGAGAACGGTCCAGTGCCGGAGGGCTTGGTAGTGGACTACATCGCGTGGGCCAAATAGGGTGGACTGTCGAGAGGCATTGTGATAAAGCAGCTGGCAGGACTGGCCTTCTTCGCAAATGCGCAAGGATGGGGCGATCCCACCAAGGGATTTCTGGTTAAAAAATTAATGAAGGGTTGGGGACGGCAGTTGGGGCACAAGAAAGATGGGAGACATACAGTTACGCACGAGTTATTAGCTCAGTTGTGGTATGCTCTTCAGGAGATTTGCGACTCACAATTTGAAACACGATTATTTCAGCTCGCATTTTCGCTGGCATTTTTTGGGGCGCTGCACATAGGCGAACTAGTGGCAGCATGTAAGGAGGATACAGGCGATACGGGGATGTTACTGCGGAATGAACAGCTATTGGGAAACACACTTAGGATATTGATACCTTGGTCCAAGACGGATCAATCGGGAAAAGGGGCTGCGGTGACATTAACCAGGTTAAACAACCAAGTCACCTGCCCGCTGGCTAATTTAGAAGCGTTTTTGGCAGTCCGTCCCAATAAGGGGAACCACCTGTTAGTGCATAACGACGGTGTCCCCTTAACAAGGTATCAATTCTCGGCGGTATTTAAGTGCGCGCTATCCAAGGTGGGGCGGGACGCAGCGAATTTTGGGACCCACTCCTTTCGGATAGGGGCAGCGACGAGCGCCGCTCAGGCAGGTTTGGGTACGGAGACCATCCAGCAAATAGGGAGGTGGCGCTCCCTAGCGGTTAACTCGTACGTGAGACTGGACAGAGTCAGCTCACATGGTGTAGATAACTAACAGGCATTGTTCTCAATTGCAGACTCGTCCGCTAAGCCGCAAAAGGTTTGGATCGTGGGGCATTCCTTCTTTCATTGGGCAGCACAGAGGGCGCAACAGCGCAAGCACGGCGTACACCTCGGTTTGGCCCCGCGGGGAGTGCAGGTTACATGGATGGGAAAGCGAGGGATGCGGTGGCAGCAACTACTGCCTATGATTCGAGTCAGGAGGGAAGAGCTGGCAGCCCCAGACATGTTAATAGTGCACCTGGGAGGCAACGACTTGGGCACATGGACCTGCAGGCAGCTGTTGCAAGAGGCAAGAAGGGACTTGCGCGAGTTGCAGACATGGTTCCCAGGTGCGGTATTATGTTGGTCAGACATTATTCCCCGGATAAAATTCGCTAAGACCAAGTTATGGGGAAGGTGCCACAAGAAGCTCAATAGGCAGTTGGGGGCCTGGTTGGAGCGCCTGGGGGGCTGTCAGATGCGTCATCAGTGGGCAGACGAGCGGTGTGAGGGCTTCTATCGGGCGGATAAGATACACCTTTCGGACATTGGGTACGATTTGTTTATCAACGACATAACTGAAGCAATTGAGGCGCAGGTAGGGAAGCACCGGGGCCGCAGCTAAAAAACCCCTGTTACTTGTTGGGGGGGGCCCCGAGCAAGTGTAGACACTGCTCGGCGCCGGTGGCGGGTACCCGGGCCAATAGGACTTAGGGTAAAGGGATCAGCCGCGGGCTGACAAGCAGATTGCCGGAAGAAAAGGGGGACCACGCCCGGAGGCAGGGCCCCCCTGCTTACTACGCGGCGGGGGGCCGGTGAACGGAAGTCGCCTTGCTTGGAGCGCGGCAGGCGGCGCGGGGTGGGCGTGGTCCCAGGAGAACGTGTGGCAATAAATATATACATATATGTATTGGCCCGGGGTGGTGGGTTGTTATGATTACATTGTGTGCTGTTATATTTATATATATGGTTAAATAAAAGCTGCGGCCAGTTTTACCCAAAGATATGTTTTGAGTGGTCATTAAGCACTGCAGGTGGGCGAGCGCCCGGGAACAAAGGAAATCACGAGTCCCAGAGTCAAAGGGAGCCAATGCAGTGACTTCAAAAGAGGGGTTACATGGGTGTAGCGACTTGGCGAAAGATAAACTGTGCAGCTGAATTTAGGATGGATTGTAGTGGAGAAAGATGGCTTGTTGGGAGACCTGGTAAGAGCAGGTTGCAATTGTCCAAGCAGGAGGTAATAAGAAAATAGATAAGGGTTCTGGTAGTGTGTTCAGAAAGAAAAGTACAGATTTTGGCAATGTTAAAGCGAAAGAAGAGACACGATTTCAATAGGTAGAAGTTTGAGTTGACCCTTCCAAGGACAGCATATCCATGGCTGTTGCGGCGCCTGGCCGTGGCAGTCTCCGGCCAGTCCCCCCTACCTGCTCCTTTTGCCTGGCATGGCATGGTCCCCTCCGCAGCAGGCCGATCACGGCCTGCCATATGGCTGCGACGGCGTCTTCCTCCCAGCCAGCGTCGGGGCTCTCCCTAGGCACGCATGTGCGGGAGGCTCCGCCTTTTAAAGGGGCTGCGGCAGGAAAACTAAGCCCGGGCCCAGAAGATGATGTTACCTAGAAGGGGTATTAAACGCCACAGCTGCACTCTGAAATTGCCTTTGCAACCGGTCTTCTCTTCAGAGTGCTTAGTTGCTGTTCCTGCGATCCTGCATTCCAGTCCTTTGTTCCTGCTTCCATTTCCTGCCTTGTTCCAGTCCTTGTGATTCCTGCCGTGTTCCAGCTCCTTCCTTGTTCCAGCTCCTGCTCCAGTCCTTGTGGTTCCGTTTCCAGTACTTGCCTGCCTATCCGTGCCTTATTCCTGTTTCCAGCCTCGTCCCTGCTTCCGTATCCAGTCCTCGGCTTGATCCTCAGGTTTGACCTCGGCTTGTCTTCTAGTCTCTTATTGTCTGTTGCCCGTCTTGACTCTTGGCCTGTTTCCTCATTCCTGATTGTCTTCTGCCTGCCCCGGACCTCTGCCTAGACACCGTTTCCGCTTCTTCGCTGCCTGCCCTGATCCGGACTACTGACCCTGTCTCCGTCATCCTCTTCACCTGCTTCACCAAGACACCCGCACCTAAGTCCTGCCGGCCCCGGCACCCAAGGGCTCAACCTGCAGGGAACGAGGGCTGGTATAGGTGAAGGTCCTGTTGGGTTGTCCTCATAAGAGCCACCTCCCAGAGACGAGTTCCATTGGGGGCAATCCCTCAGTGCTCAACACCACTTGCTCCGGCTCAAGGGTCCACTACCATAACAATGGCTGTCCCCTGGTTTTGTTTATTTTTAAGGAGGACTGCTTCTGCTTTCTCTAGGGGTGAGACCTAGGTTCAGAAAATAGACAGTGATCCTTTACTCCTTTAGTGACCATGTTTAGGAAACGTTCCTTTTGAGAGGGGATTTTTCCAACCTCATTTCATATTTTTGGTTTTCACAAAGTATGTAATTTTTTCTTTTTGCCTTTACTGTGTGTCCAAAGGAGAGGTATCTTTCACTGAGGCAGGAACAAAGATCATCAGTATTCTCATGGAGAGATGACAAAGAAGGCATCTAAAGGGAAGAAAGGAAGTGAGTTTGAGAAGAAGGAGATTCTGTGGATTCATTTGGAGAATCAATTTCATCTCAAAGAAGATGTCAGGAGAAGAGGAGTAACACAGGTGCCCATCAGGTTACATGAATAGTAAGAAGGAGAAGGATGGAGAACTATAGGAGAGGTAGGAGAACTGGAGCTAAACTTTAACAACTAAACTGGAATAGAGACTACACTTACCAACCCTTTGGGGGGGAAGGCCTTTAAAATGCCTTAAACCAAAGGAAAGGGAAGAATTGACAAATACATTTGGAGTTTGCTTTGTTACTTAAACTACTTTAATGGAAGTTAAAGTCACACATCTATTAAGAATTAAGAACGTAACATCAAATTCTGGAGAAGATGAACTGTAAAGCAGAGTTGCTTACCTGTAACAGGGTATTCTCTGAGGACAGCAGGATCTTAGTCCTCACACATGGGTGACAACATCAGATGGAGCCCGGCACAGAACTTTGATCTCAAAGATTATAGAACTTTCAAACATGTCTTACAAAGCATGTGCAGCAGTAGTTATCACCCTGTCCCCTAAGTAGAGCCCCCTCAGTTCATGATATAGCTCATACAGGGAGAAACCAACTCCCTGGTGAGGCAGATAGGTTTCATGAGGACTAACATCCTCCTGTCGTCAGGGAACAACTGCTACAGGTAAGCAACTCTGCTTTCTCCGAGGACAAGCAGGATGGTAGTCGTCACACATGGGTGATTCCCATGCTATAGGCTGTTCGAGCAGGACAAATCAGGAAACCGCACAGCGCTGAAAGCACCACCTCTCTCCCATTTGCCTGTGAAGCAGCCGACCCACAATGGGGTCTGGTCAGGAAACGAGTGGGGTTCTACAAAAAGAAAGCCATAAAACAGACTGAGACACAAAACCCCGATGTAAAGCAGAGGCACCTAAGGAAGGGGAGTAATGTGAATGCCAGCAAGAAACATACTCCGTATCACAGAAACATTACAAGCAGGGTTTCAGATCAGTAAACCCTGACAACAACAGTAGGTCTAGAACCTCCTGAACACAGGAAAAGGTCTAGAGAAGAACTCTTGTACGAAGACTGCATAGTTTCCTTCAGTGTTACAAGACCACCAAAAAACCAACTGGGGCCCCAGAGCTTGCCAGAAAGAAATTGCGGTCCACTGTCATCTAAAGGACAGAATGCATCTGCAGAAGTGTGCCCCATGTTTGGCTGTTAGGTGCAATGGGAAGAAAAACCCAAGCAACGCTTGGAAGAATAATCAACAACAACGGCAGTGTCTGCGACAGACCCTACATGCCAAAGTACCAGACATAGCTGACCATGCAAGACAACATAAAAAATTTCAGGGGATGAAAGGCAACCCCTGAATGGGATCGCTAGCCTAAACCCCCGGAGAAGGGAGATAAGTTAGGCCTGAAGCTCACCCACACTGCACCCTGCAAAGGGCAGGGCTATCCAGCCTGTCTACAGGATAGTTCAGGTGAGCAGGAAGGCACTTTAGACAACCTAGTAAAGTGAGAAAAGCTAAAGGCAGTACTGACCAGAACGTGGTGAAAATATAGGGAAAAGTGGTGTATCTTTCCCTGCAGGCATCCACTAAGACATACCATGAATGCCTTAGCTTTTCTTCCCCTCCCCTCGACATTCCAACTGGAAGTTGGAAGGAGCATGGGATCTTCTTAGTGTTTGAGTACTTGCCAGGTTCTTGTAGCCTGTTACAAATTTAGATTGTAAGCCCTCTGGGGATAGGGAAATATCACAGTAACTGAATGTAATCCGCTTTGAAGTGCTGAAAAAAGTGTGAAAAGCGGAATGTAAATAAATTTTAAAAATGTGGTTTGACCACTGTTAGAAACAGGATACTGGGCTTGATGGATCCTTGGTCTGACCCAGTATGGCAATTTCTTATGTTCTTATGAGCAAACAACACAAGGAGGCAGACTGCTGGGCTGCAGGGGTCAGAACAAGCTGCTAGATTGTATATCAGTCCCAAGCGAATAACTCACTTCTGATTCCAGTAAGGCGTTAACCACCGAGATAGAGCCCTCAACCTGTTTGGAACAGCTGAAACTGAAGGCGAATCCCCCAGGGAATAAATCCAGAAACACTCCACCAAGAGGACAGAAAGCCTGGAGTGCCACAAGGGTCGAATAGAATTTTTTCACCGGCCTGGAAACCCTAAGGGTACCAAGGCAGGGTCAGTGAGATCTCAGAACTGACTGCCCACGAACCTAGCTTAGGTATTAATACTTCCACCACAATTACATATACTTCCCCCATGGAAGCACGCAGTCCAGTATATGCAACAAGCATTGCATGAACCAGGACTCCTCTGTCCGCAGACAGGGTTGTCCTTAAAATGGAGACATATAGTATGTAAGCCACTGCAACCAAAGAGTAGCACCTCTGTTGCGGGACCCTCGTCCCCCAACTCTCTCAACCAAGGATATGGTGATAGGTTGAAAAGAATACTTGCCAATTAGATAGACTGAAGTACAGTCTCGCAAGAGAAAATGACTCACAATAGTGGTTCTCCATGAAAAACACTCATTGAGCTCAGCAGGTATCAAAGAGAGAAACCCCTACCCCAAAGAGACTCCTAGAACAACAGGGAGACCGAATCTGGAATGGCTCCCTCGCGAACTCGACCTGCTGTGCCTTAGGATAGCCTAAGAAGAGTGCTACCCTTTCAACCAGCTCTCGGATCCCACGAGGAACAGAGAGAAACTGCCAGTCAGAAGCAGTGACATCCCTTCACCAGGAAACGAAGAACGAGGGACACCTCTTGTAGGGGTGGACAAGCAGGCGTCCAGAGGGGGACCCGTAAGGGTCGCCCTGGAAACTCAGTCGGAACTCCCCTTCTTAAAGGGACAGGAAAGCAATGGGAATAGAGACCTCACAATCCCAAAAAACCTTTAAACTCTCCAGGTGAAAGTTGAATTACAGTCACTGATTGTTGAGGTTCAGAAGCGACCAATCTGCCACTTGCAGCCACCCTCAGATGGGGATAGGCCACCATGGTAATCAACGGTGGGACTCCAGCAAAAATGGTCCAATGACCACCGCTGCTATCACCCGGTCCTGGCCTACATGGAGATGCACCGATTCAAAAGAATCAAGGCTCCAGTTCAGTGATAAATCTGCAAGGGACGGAGCCCCAGGGGCTTCCCCACAAAAGGGATTTCTAAAACAAGAGGGGTCGAAAGACAAATTCCTCTTCTGAGGAAGGACAAGACTCCCATCACTACCCTCCTGATATCTACTCCCAGAGGGTTTCAACCAGGAACGCAGTCTTAGATAGGTCCTGTGGCTGCGGCGCACAACCTGCTGTGCTCATCACAAGGGAAACACACACATACCCATACAGTAGAGGGCAACTGGAAGAATAGTGCCCTCCACTGTCAAACCACGCTGACAAGTACTCATGCAGTGGTATCCCATTCTACGGACGATAGCACACCTACGAACCCACTTGCCATGCCTTATGGGCAGAATCCCACGGCACAGCAAAGACCAAGAACTACCTGTTAAAGTTGGTGGCAGCGCACTGCCAAAAAAATCACAGAATGTGTGATGGCACCTTCCCCGACAGTTACAAAATAAACGAGGAGGCTGATATTTTGACGTGATGATGGCAGAACCCCGGCATGGCTGTGTACTGCACAGACAGAGAGAATGCTGCCCACCACCACCAAGGCGCTTGGAGTAGATGCTCTGCCATACCAGACTATGCATGCTGCACTCCACTGTCACACTAACTCCGAATGGAGTGGATAGGAACAGTGTGACAATGGCTCCCCAGTACCACTGGGGCTCTGATTATGGCATAGTGGTGGGTGGCATTCTAAGGCATCACTTCCAGAGGACTGGTGGACACAACTCTTGAAATTGCATCAGGAATGGCTCATCTCCGCTTCCCTTATGGAATGGTAGCAGCGAAGTCCATGGCAACTGATGGTGCCCCTGGTACTCTGTGGTCATGTTCTGCCGCATCTGACCACATCCACTGGTGCCCACCATGGTGACCACTCTTGTAGGGCCCATAGTGCTCTCACGCTCATCCAACAGATCGCGTCAATGGCACCAAACGATGCTGCACCCAGGGCTTTCACGGCACTTGACCGTGTCCAGCATCACCACCAGTGCTCCAGATGCCCATGGACATTGACAGCCCAGCGGCACTGATAGAAACCCCAGTGCCATTGATGGATCAAGGATGACAGGGACACCTGCAGGCAAAGTCTCTGCAGCCCCACATGCTTCAACAGTGCCCAAAGGAACCAATAACTGTCAACGCCATCAATGGCTCCCCTTGGCTCACCTATATGTCTGAGGGCATCGATGCTGCAATCTCAGTGGTGTTCCTTGCCAATGACTATGGTTGATGATAGCCTCACTAGAGTTCATTTGCACCGATAGTGCACGAAGCCAGGGCCCCCAAGATCATCAGTATCTATGGTGCCCAATAGCCATAGCCCAGTGATGGGACAGCCCAATGCCCCTCGGTGCCCCTTCTGGACACTGCAAAGGAGCCTCGAGGGCACCGGAACACTGCGCCTGGATGCCTCGGGGCTCCAGAGTGCATTGAGTAGATAACAACCTTGGCACTCAACAGCACAAACCCCTGTCGCCTGAGGGCTTCAGTAGCACTCAAGGGCTCTCAGGCCCCAGCGGTCGATGGCCTTAAGGGAGACTACGGGGCTCAATGGTGATCCCAGTGCCTTGTTGATGGTGCTCAACATCATCGAGAGTGGCAATACATGGCGAGACAGCTCCACAGCACGATGGCCTTGAGGCCTCAGCAATTAGCTACTCTGCATGCATTTAAATACATTATATTTCCTAATGCACGGAAAGCAACTAATAAAGAGACAATTCTATGGTAATAAAATAATGCATCTGACTAGTTGAGGCAGCCCAACACCCAAAATAAACAAAAATATGCTGTAAACCAGCAACTGGCCTCTGTCCCACCACATGGCACCGTCAGCAAAGACCCCTACCACATCGTAGAGGCAAAGGCCGGTTGCCACCGTTTTTAAAAATGGTGTCAACCAGGCTCGGAGCTAAAGAGTGCTCTGGGCCCACATAGACCACCAACTTAACTTCTAATAAGTAGGGGGGAAGTCCTTAGACCACCAGGTATTTATTTTATGGTAAGGGAGAGGTAGGGGCCTACCCTAGACCACCAGGGATTTATTTTGGAAGAGAAGGTCTGGGGAGGGGGTTTGCTGGGCCACTTGGGGGGGGGGGGGGGTCTGGTATCAGGGTAGCTTTGTTGGGGGCAGGGAGTATTTTAAGGACAAGGGGAGAGTTTAGGGTATAGGGACAGGGTAATGCCGCTCAATTTTTTCAGTAATTTATTTTTTGGAGGTCAAAGCCACCTCGACAGGTGGCCCCGAGGAGCCTGGGGAGGGGGGAGGGGGTGTTCTAACAAGATCCTGAGGTGAGTCAACATTTTTTTTTTGTTGGGGGGAGATTTGGGCTGCTTGTCCTTTTAAAGCAATGGCGGCCTGGACGAGTTGGGCCACCATCACTTGTGTACGCCCTGTTTTGCAGCACTATCTTTTTATCACAGGTTTCTCTCGCGATGAAAACTCCCCCTAATATTTCTCCCCCCAGGATAAAATATCACAGCTTAGTAAATGACTCTGTACGTTTGACGTGTGGTTCCTGGGACGTTAGCCAGTATTATCAGCCCAGGGTTACACATGCAGTCAAAGATTCTGACCAGTGAACTAGTAATTACTTATTACTTAGCATGTGTACTGGCTCAATAGATTTTGTGAAGTCCTCCCTTCAGTTTAGTCTGAGGACACACTTCAGCACTGTGGGTCATAGTTTGAATTGCACTGCAGCTGCAACCTGATTGATCTACAAGGCCCCAGTGATGTTGAATGGCTGCACGGAGACCTTGGCCAATCTGGAAACTATTTAACAGAATCTACAGTCTGACAACTAAATCGAACTGCAAATCAAGTGCAGTAGTAGGCTGGAAGCTAAAGGTAGTTTGGGGGTGGGGAAGGGTTTGCAACAATGTGAAAGCAACCCTTAGGGGAAGAGTTACAGCCTTTTACACTCAGCTGGCAACTACACTAAGCAGTTACTCATCAAGCCTCCCCAAGGAGAGTGAGTCACTAGGACTCAGGATACATGCATAATTGGTTCCAGTGGTTGCTGCAGTCCTTGGCATCTAGCCACAGACTATTGCTGCGAAGGCTGAGACAGATAAAACAGAGAGAGAAATTAAAAATGGGGAAGAACCACAGGTCATTATAAATGTATGTACAAGACCAGTTCTGATTGACCTGGAAGCCCAACGAAGCAAACAAACTGCCAAGTCAAAATTTTTTTAAAAGTTGACCCAGCATTTTTTTAAATTCCTACTGGTGTTCATAACTCTATTATGGAGGAAAGAAGGGGAAGATCGGTGTATGAAAAAAAGCCCTTTATTGGAATTAGCCCGACTCTGGCCGAGTTTCGCTCTTTGATCGAGAGCTGCCTCAGGGGCAATACATGTTAACAGGGCTTATTGTATGCCTGCAGGGCTGATGCCACGAAGAACATGTATCCACTTTGTATAGAGTCTTTTGTTCCTAATTTTCTTTGGTTGTGCATAAATTTGTATGGTTGTGCATAAATCTGTATATTAAACCATGTAGTCGTGCCGTGTAGCACCATATTAGGTGCCACAACCCAAGAAAGAGATCTAGGCATCATAGTGGATAACACATTGAAATCGTCGGTTCAGTGTGCTGCGGCAGTCAAAAAAGCAAACAGAATGTTGGGTATTATTAGAAAGGGAATGGTGAATAAAACGGAAAATGTCATAATGCCTCTGTATCGCTCCAAGGTGAGGACTTTTCAGCTTGAAGAAGAGACGGCTGAGGGGGGATATGATAGAGGTGTTTAAAATCATGAGAGGCCTAGAACGGGTAGATGTGAATCGGTTATTTACTCTTTCGGATAATAGAAAGACTAGGGGGCACTCCATAAAGTTAGCATGTGGCACATTTAAAACTAATCGGAGAAAGTTCTTTTTTACTCAACGCACAATTAAACTCTGGAATTTGTTGCCAGAGGATGTGGTTAGTGCAGTTAGTATAGCTGTGTTTAAAAAAGGATTGGATAAGTTCTTGGAGGAGAAGTCCGTTACCTGATATTAATTAAGCTGACTTAGAAAATAGCCACTGCTATTACTAGCAATGGTAACATGGAATAGACTTAGTTTTTGGGGTACTTGCCATGTTCTTATGGCCTGGATTGGCCACTGTTGGAAACAGGATGCTGGGCTTGATGGACCCTTGGTCTGACCCAGTCTGGTATGTTCTTATGTTAAATCATCACTTTTGCTCTATTTGTGTCTCCAAAATGGGATTTGAGCATAAGCAAACTGTGGTGCGTGTCGCGAAAGATTCTGATGCTTTCGCGACAAAAGTGATGATTTCATCTTGTGCTACACGGCAGCTCTCGATCAAAGAGCGAAACACGGCCAGAGTTGGGCTAATTCCAATAAAGAGCTTTTTTTCATACACAGATCTTCTCTTTCTTTACTGCTACACAGCTTACTGGATCGGCTTCCGATTTGTTTTCTGGGTCTAACTCTATTATGGTGCAGGAAATTCATTACATTCTCACAGCTCATCCATGATAGAAGCAGAAGTAGAGACTAAAATTCTTCCAAGCCTCTAACCATCTTGAACAATGAACAGAAAATTGTGTGTGTACATATATTTATTTATGTTCTTGGATTTGATTGTCCATTTTATCATTACATTTCACCAAGACTTCTATCGTATCTCCCCTCAACCTTCTCTTCTCCAAGCTAAGGAGTCCTAACTTCTTTAGCCTTTCTTCATAGGGAAATTGTTCCATCCCCTTTAACATTTTGGTCACCTTTTTTTGTACCTTTTCTAATTCTGCTATATCTTTTTTGAGATGTGGTGACCAGAACTACACATAAGGGCGGATTTTAAAAAGGCCACACGCAAATTCTGGGCAGGCGGGGGGCGAGGAGGGGCTAGAGGTGCCCGGTAAAGCGGCCATTTGCAGCTGTGCCGGCACTCGCAACTTGCTTCTGCTCCTTTGCAGGAGCAAAAGGTAAAATACAAAAATTAGGGATAGCTAGGATAGGGACAGGGGGAGGGCAGAATAAGGGAAGGGAGGTTAGGGTAGTGGGTTGGGAAGTTCCCTCCCAGTCCGTTCCTTAATTGGAGCAGACTAGGAGAGAACTGGGGAAGGCCCTGATGCGTCGCCGCGCGTATTTACAAAATTATACCTCCCCTTGCACGCGCCAACCTGGAATTTTATAACATGCGTGCGCCAGTGCACGCATGTTATAAAATCTAACGTACATGTGTGCGCTCTGGGTAGCGTGCACACATGGATGCGCGTGCAAACGTTTTGAAAATCTACCCCATAATACTCAAGATTAGGTTGCACCATGGAGCGATACAGAGGCATTATGATATTCTCTGTTTTATTCTCAATTCCTTTCCTAATAATCCCTAGCATTCTATTTACTTTCTTGGCTCTGCTGCACACTGAGCAGAAGATTTCAACGTATTTTCAACAATGACACCTAGATCCTTTTCCTGAGTGGTGACTCCTAATGTGGAACCTTAAATTGTGGAGCTATAATTTGGGTTATTCTTCCCTAAATGCATCAAGTTGCACTTGCCCAAATTAAATTTAATTTGATATTTGCATGCCCAGTCTCCCAGTTTTTCAATGTCCTCTTCTGTGGGACAATGTTAAAAGGGTTTATTGAAGCCTCAGTAGACCACATTTAGCACAAGCCTTAGATCAAATTTTTAGTCACAAAGGGGGTTATTTTCTAAAGCTTAGCATACGAAAGCAACATCGGGGCGGAGTTGGCCCCAGAAGAGGAGGAGTCAGGGTGGCACCGGGGCCAACTCTGCGAACACAGCGCGGACAGCGAAACGGTAAGCTTCCGTATTGCTGCCTATTTCGCACCGAATAACTACACCTTTTATGGTGTAGTTATTCGGCACAACGCCGGCAGCGATCGCACCACGGAGGTGCAGTCGCTGCTGGCTAGTGCAGGACACCCCCCCCCCCCCGCCCCCCGTTACCGCCGAAATTCACTATGCCTTGCGGCATTAGTGAATCCAGGCCAAAGTTAGAAAAAAATTCATGTTAATATGACCTCCCAAGAATGAATTCATGCTCTGTTACCTGTAATCCATGGGATACAACAAACCATTATCCTTTCCTTTAGTAGTGACACCACTGATTTTAACACTAACAATGTCAGGCTTGCTGGACTATAGCTCCCATTGTCTCTTGTGGAAAGGGATTACATTTTCCCTTCTTCAACCCGTTGGAACGATTCCTCTGGCCCAGCAAGCTATTTAGCATGGTCATCAGTGATGCTGCCAGCACTACTGTAAAATGTCCTTAATTTGTTAGAATGCAGGAAGCCTGGCCCCATTGCCTAGCCCACTTCCAGTTTTGTGATTTTTCCTTAGATACTCTAAGGTCTACTTCACTTGCCTTTGTACGCCTATCACTTGTTTACAGTATCATATAATCTCCTACAGTGAATACTACACAAGAGAATTTCTTCACTACCACTGCTGGTTTTTGGTCTCCCTCCAGACCCCTTTCCCTCTGACAGTCCCACCCAAGAACTTTCACCTTTTGTTAATGTATCTGAGCAACTTCTGGAATGGTAATATGGATATGTACTTATATAAACACAAATATAAATACCCTGAGAGACAGATATGACCTATATAATGTATGTGTGAAAGAAAAAAATATTTGTTAAGCAATTTTTTATTTATTTTTTTTTTTTTAGAGGCAGCAGTGAGCACATCAGATGCAACAGCTGGGAGATTTAAAGATAAGGCAAGACAGAAGAGAAAGTATTTTGGGAGATGAAGCAATCTGTACTGTAATTTAATCTTTTGGGAGTTTTGGAAAGGAATGTCCTTATCTATTTTCTAACCACTTGTTGGTTTCCCACGTTGAAGCATATCAAAACTAAATCTATCAATGGCTTTCCTGCTCTCTGACATTGACATAAGCAAATCATGATAACCTTCTGACTGTCCCACATTTACTACAAGGTCCTACTTTCTCCCAAACATACTCTATTTACTCAATAGTATCACAGTAATCTCTACTACCAATTCAGCTTCTACCTTTTCCTCCATTTGAAAAATTCATTTTTATTAGTGGCATTCATTATTCTACTTGAATCACTAAAAGAAAGCTTATGAAACAAATCGCAAAAGATCCAACTTTTAATATCTTGAATGCGTCCTGTCAGGAAGCCACAGCATGCAAGATCTGCCAGAATCACTTTCTGACTTGCAACAACTCAAAATATCAACTTGTTTCTATTGCTTCCGCTTTTGATCTTCTTAGGTGCCATTTAATTTTTATAACAATCTTTTAGTTCCTAGATTTTTACATTGTAGAAAAGATATTAGTCTTGGGGGAATTCTGCGCTACTGCAGAATTGGCATAGAATTCCCCCCTGCGCAGAATTACCATTTTCTATGCAGAAAATGGCAGAGGAGATCCCGGCATGCCACGAACAGAGTGCGTGAAGATGAAGTTCCCCGTGTGCCGTGGGACGTGCTCCGCTCGTGGTGATGCTGAAGGATCCAGCGCACCGTTCGTGGCAATGAAGGCCACCACGTGTAGCAGGACACGCTCCGCTCGCGAAAACGATGAAGGCCCCAGTGAGAGTGAATGTGTGTGTGTGTGAGAGGAGAGGGAAAGGGGGTGTGAGAAAGGGGAGGGGGTGTGAGAGAGGAGAGGGGAGGGGACGGAGTGTGGGTGTGGGTGAGGCGAGGGGATGTAAGAGAGGGAAGAGCAGGGAGAGGGGAGGATTAGAGAGGGGAGGGGAGGGTGAGAGAGAGCAGGGGTGAGCAGGAGGGTGTGAGAGAGAACATGGGAGATGAGAGAGCGGGGGGGATGCTTGAGTGTGGGTGCCAGAGAGAGGGAGCCTATATGAGGAGATTGTGAAGGAGTGTGTATGTGTGTGTGAGAGATTGGGAGCACATGTGTATGAAAAAGGGATCGTGTGTATGTGAGGGTGCTAGCCTGTGTGAAGGGATTGTTTATGTTTGAGAGACAGCCTGTGTGAAGGAGTGCATGAGGGAGAGCCATAGGTAGCCTGTGTGAGGATGTATGAGTGAGAGAGAAAGGAGCTTGTTTGGGTGTGTATGCAAGAGAGAGGGCCCTGTATGAGGGGATGTATGTGTGCGAGAGAGCGAGGGAGCCTGTATGAGGGGATGTATGTGCGCGAGAGAGCGAGGGAGCCTGTATGAGGTGTGTGTATATGTACTAGGGAGAGGGAGAATATGTGAGAGAGAGGTAGGGACAGAGGGAGCCTGTGTGAGGGGCAGTACTGAGAAGGGGTCAAACTCTGGGACTGGTTATAGAGTGGAAGGGGTTGAGCCTAGAGGTGGAGGGGAGAGATACTGGCAGGTGGAGGAGTTGGGGCCTGAGAGGGCAAAGTGGCCAGGGGAGTAGGGAGAGCGAGTGGAAGGGACCCTCTTACAGTGAATTTCTAGGAAAATTCTGCTCAAAATATTTAAAATTCGGCATCTCTATGTAATAACTTCTTTCTGTATTAATTTAAAACGTAAGTACTTAAAGACTGTCATGTAAATTGTGTTATTTTAAGTTTGCAGAATTTTAAGTTTTTGTGCGCAGAATTCTCCCAGGAGTAAGATATGTACCTTTTATTATGGCCACTCCCTCCTCCCAGTATCTCAAATCAAACTGAAAAATCTGACTGCCTAGTAATTAAATTTTAAGGTAACGAGGACCCAAAATTTTAATTCATCTGTTGCCCTCCAAAGAATCGCCCTGAGTCCTTTCTTAAACTATCTGAATTCCTATGTGATTTTCCCTCCACCACCCACAACCACTTGTTCCTAGGAGACTTCAAGTACCATACAGAGCTTCCTCTAAAGGCTACACTGCTACCTTCCAGTGCAACATGGATGAGCTTGGCCTCACTCAGCTAATCAAAATTCCTACACACAAGTATGGACTCTCTTGATCTAATTTTCCATTCATCAAACATTAAGCTTGATCTCAACACATTTTCATTGGTTCCCATCTCCTAATCAGACCACAAACTAATGCAGGCCACTATTCCAATTCCCAGACAAATCCCTCTCATCCCTACCCTCAAACCTTCTTTTAGGAACTTATCCACAGTTATTAGTGAAACGTTAAGTGAACTCCTCCACATTCTACTACAGACCAATCCAAATTGTTGAACAATTGAATGATGAATTCTTTTCAGCCACTGACTCTCTAGCTCCTCTCAAACAGAACTCCACCAGACCCCCCAAAAACTCTCCCATCTACATCTCCTCAAATAATCCATCTACATCTCCTCAAATAATCATCCCATCAACTTGAATGGGTTTGGCATAAACAAAAAAAAAGATGCCAACATTCATCTCTGCAAAAAATACAAATCAGCCATCTGATATGCAAAAAAAGTCTATATCTCCAAACAATTCAATCTAGCCATGAACTATTCAAGTAAACATTTCAAACTTGTACAAAAACTCTCCAAAACCAATCCCCAATCACCATCTACTGCCACAGAGGATCATATAGCAGAAGACTTTACCTAATTCTTCATGGAGAAAATCCAAACTATTAGGTCTTCCTTGGATGTTCTCACCTATGCCTCACTGCCTCACCCCTCCCTATTGCCCCCTCCAAACCTTGGAAAAATTAACACAACTCCTTCCTGATTATATCTGACTTTCTGACTTTAAAGCAATCTCCCCACAAGAAGTGGAGATTGTCCAAAGAATCAGTCAATCCATAATCCCATTAGGCTCTATCCCCCCAAGATTAATTTGCAATCTGAAGCATTACCTAGCTCCTTGGCTATCAACTATAATAAATACTATTCTCACCCAAGGCTCCCTTCCCCACTCACTCAAAAAGGCAGTCATCAAGCCTATCCTGAAGAAACCTGGCTTTGATCATAAAATAACTGACAACCATTGCCCAATCTCCAGCCTTCCCCTCTTATCCAAACTAGTGGAGAAAGTAGTTTACCTCCAACTCCTCAACTTCATACAGGAGTGCAAAATCTTACATGGCCACCAATCCAGCCTTAGGGAAGGCCATGGAACTGAATCATCTTATTGGCCATCCCAAATAGTATCCATCTACATGTTGACTTAGGTGGCAACTCCCTCCTTGTCCTATTAGATCTATCTGCTGCCTCTGACACTATCATCAACTCCTTCAGTGCTTAAGAGCCACTGCCCTTAAATGGTTTCAGTCATTTCTGTCTAACAGAACACAAACTGTTACTTGGGCCAACAATCCCTGCAAAATTAAGCCCATGGCATCAAATCTTTTATTTTATAAAAGTCTTTAATCCTAGCATTCTGACTAGTTATTGTTTATTTTATGTATATTTGAAACCTCATTTTATTTTTGATTATTTTATGTTTATTTTACTCTTGTAAACCGTTTTGATAAAATTTATTTTTAAAAAACGGTATATAAATGCTTTAAAATAAATAAATAAACCCAGAGTCCTCATGTGTGGAGTGCCCCAGGGCTCAGTCCTTTCCCCAGTCCTTTTCAGCATTTACATTTGCCTAATCTGTGACCTCATTCAGGCCTTGAATACTGAATTCCACCTTTTTGTTGATGACATTCAACTCTGCATCAAAATTGGGTCCAACCAAATTTTCTCCACTGCTAATATCAATAACTGTCTCGCAGAAGTAGCCCAATGTCTTAGCAATCATAAACAAACTCCAAATCCAAACTTCTCTGGATCAGTTGCCAAGGCAATCCTTTATGATCGCTACCTATCCTGTTAGAGACCCTATTGCATCCCAAAGAATAAGTACATAGCCAAGGGCAGTATTTCCCAACCCTCTGCTGGAGGCACACCTAATCATTTGGGTTTCAGGATTGCCATAAGGAAAATGCATGAGATAGATCTGCAGCTCTATCTCAGCTCTATTTCATGCATATTCATTATGGTAATTCTGAAAATACAACTGGATAGGTGTGCCTCTAGGAGAGGTTGGGAAACACTGCACTAGGAATTCAACTTTATCAGAACCTCAGTATGGAAACTCATATCAGGAAAGTGATAAGAACCTCATTTATGCATCTGTATCACCTCCACCAACTGCACAATTACCTTGATAAAGATAAGCTTGCTACTGATCCAAGCGGTAATCACTAGCAGAACTGACTACTGCAACTCTCTGTTCAACACCATCTTACAATGTAGTATGAAGTGCCTCCAATTCCTACAGAATAGGAGCCTGTGGACAGAAGTAAAAGGGGGGATCCAAGATGGCGATCTGAGAGGGAGCTGTTCCGAGAGTGAGACGCTGTCTTTGGAAAATTGCTGTTACTCAAACACAAATAATGCCCCATAAAAGAAAAGCGAAGGTGAGGGTGTTTCCGGTGGAGCTCAGCCTTCCATTTCAGCAATGCCTCATACCGGAGTTTGCGATACCCGCGCTGAATCAGGGGTCGACTATCCCCGTTGGTGGAGCGACGGGAGGAACTTTGCTCTCACCTGGGGAAATCTCCTTAAGTCCCCCTGCATCCCGACAGTTGATTATAGCTTCCCCCCGAGGATTACCACAGGCACTGGAGGAGATGGAGGTACTCCTACCTTATTCTCTCAGGCAGCCAGAGTCAGTGGTGGAGAATCGGAGGAGGCCGGGACCTCGACCCCGGACCAAAGTTTGAATCTACCCCAAGGAGAAGGAGGATTTATAGGGGATGGCTTAAATGTGACAAGCGGAGGAGACCACAAACTGGGTGCCGGAGGGGTGAGTGTGAACCTGGTTGGGATTAATAAACTAGCAAACTATGGGATCTAATGGTGGGACTAACAAATAATTTTCAAGAACAATCTGTGAGTTTGCAAAAGGTGTCCATGAAGCTAGACACCATGACTCAGGATCACCAGAGAGTTTTACTAGAGCAATGCACAGCAATTCATTCTCTGGAGGAAGAAGTTAAAGACTTAAAATCTATGACAGCAACGATTACCCATCAGAGATTAGCAACAACCAGAAGAATGGAATTCCTTGAGAATACTATCCGACATCTTAGTATTCGGATATTCAATTTTCCTAAAATAAAAGAGGAGCAAATTCTAATTACTTTGAATAAATACCTGGGGGAAATATTAAGAATTCCCACAGAGAAAATTCCTGTTATTAAAAAGTTAATTCATCTGCCATTAAAGCAAAGCTCCAAAAGAAATAATCCTACAGGAAATACTATAGATTTTACAAATTTGACTCGATATTTGGAAGAGTCTCATATGGAAATCGTGGAAAGGATTACCTTGTTAGTCACATTTCAAGCCGAACAGGATATGAACTGTGTGATGCATGCTTATTTTAAAAACATGAATACTCAGTTTCATGGAGCTTTGGTGAGAGTATTTCCAGACCTCACCAGAACTACCCAGATGCGCCGAAAGGCCTTTCTTTTGCTAAAACCCGAAGCTACGGCTTTAGGAGCCAGTTTCATTATAAAGTATCCATGTAAATGCGTTTTAAAGCTTCATGGTCCCACATATATATTTTTGGAAGTAAATCAGTTAAAAGATTTCTCGGGAGCTAGGTGACAAGTCTCAGTTATTAATGTGAATGGGGGTAATTAAATATAACGGGGGTAACTCTCATATTTGCTTATACAATTAAGTGAAATTACTAAGTATGTAAAAATTCCTCATTTTTCAGATTTCCGCCTCCCATATTACCTCTATGATGTCTGGACTTGTTAAACAAATGTAACGTATTGAGTCATTTATATTTCCTGAATTGAACTGTTATTTAGAATTTTTTTTTCAGTTTAAGCATGTCCATTATTATTTCTTGTGCAAGGTATGAATACTTTGTATATTTTGTGAAAAATCAATAAAGAGTAAATTTAAAAAAAAGAAGTAATAGGGAATTATTTTAGATTATGTGAGATCTTTTTATATGCAGTTGGGATGGTGCTTCTATTGGGCAAACTAGGCAGTCGTCTAGCGCGCCAAAATTGTGAAGCCAATATTGCCAAAGAAGGGAGCATTGTGCTGGAGCTGCCACCAATAGGTGAGTTAGGGATGGGTGGGTGCATGACCGAAGGTTTGACTAGGGCACCATATACTCTTGCAAGACCCCTGCCTACCTGTTTCTGACCTTTTAACCAGTTACCAATCCACAACAGAACAGTGCTTCCTATTCCATGAGTTCGTAATTTCCTGAGGAGTCTCTCATGGGGGACTTTGTCAAATTATTTCTGAAAATCCAAATCCACTATGTCAACTGGCTCAACTTAATCTACATATTTTATTTACACCTCCAAAAAACTCTAAAAGGCTGGTAAGACAAGACTTCCCCTTGATAAAACCATGTTGACTCTTCCTCATTAAGCCATGTCCATCGATTTGACCTGGGATTTTATTTTTAAGAATGGCTTCTACCATTTTTTTCCAACACAGACATCAGGCTCACCGGTATATAGTTTTCCAGATCACCCCTGTAGCCCTTTTTAAAAATGTGCATTACATTCGCCACCTTCCAGTCTTCAAGAATCATGGCTTTTTTTAAATGATAAGAGTAAGAGTTATCAACTTTTTGACCTCTTACATGATAGCTTTCAGATTACTAGTAATAGGTTAGCAATTTCTATTAGAACATAGGGGTGGATGTTACCTGAACCCAATGAATTGTTACCTTTCATGTTTTCAATTTGATCTATTACATCTTTCATTGTCACAGATATTTGTTTTAGTTGCTCAGAATCTCCACTATTAAAGAATCTTTCAGGTATGGGTATATTTCTAACATCTTCCTCCTTCAAAACAGAGACAAAGAATTAATTCAGTTTTTCTGCTATTTTCTTGTCCTCCCTGAACAACACCCTCTTACCCTTCGATCATCTAGAAGCTCTACTGTCTCCCTCACAGGCTTTTTGCTTCAAATGTACTTGAAAGTTTTTACTATTTGTTTTTGTCTTACTGGCAAGATTTTTCTCAAAGTTTCTCTTGCCCGGTTTACTATTTTACATCTAACTTGCCAGTACTTATGCCCTTGCCTAGTTTCCTCAATTGGTTCTGCTTTCCATTTTTGGAATAATGCCCTTTTAGCTTTAACTGCCTCCATTACCTCACCATTAAACCATGCTGGCAGTCATTTGATCTTCCTTGGACCTTTTTTAATGCATGGAATACATTTTATTTTGGATTCCAAAATGGTATTTTTAAACAATGTCTATGCCTAATGGAAACTTTTAACCCTTGAAACAACTCTTTTTATTTTTTTTTCTAATTTCCTCATTCTAGCATAGTTTCCCTTTTTAAAGTTATATGTTACTATAGTAGTTTTACTTAATGCCCTCCCCTCTAGTTATTATGTCAAATTTGATTGCATTATGATTGTTAACATGTACAAATTCTGTCCCTGTGTTCCAATACGTTTCACTGTTAAACTGTTCCTACGCATGTTTTAATGTTACATTGTAAAATGGTACGACTTCCGTCATGCCATTATCCAGTTATAATGTGAACCTATGTGATGTACCCCAACGAATGTCGGTATATAAAAGCAAACAAACAAATAAATAAATAAATAAATAAATGATCGCTATTGCTTACTGGCCCAATGACAGTAACCCCTTGTTCCAGGTCATGCCTTCCACTAAGGACTAGATCTAAAGTAGCTGCCCCTCTCCATGAAGCAGTCATTTATGGGATCTAAAAATGTAACCTCTCTAGCATATCCTGATGAAATACTTACCCAGTCAATAATGAGAAAACTGAGCTCTCCCATTATTATTTTATTGCCAAATTTATTTGCTTTTTTAGTTTCAACTAGTATTTCACAATCTGTTTCTTCTTTTTGACTAGGTGCACTGGAGTATACACCCCCTGCTATACGCTTACCCATCACACATGAAATTTCTATCCATAAGGATTCCATCGTGCATTTTGTTTACTGCAGGATTTTTATTATGCTTGACTCTATGCCATCTTTTACATATAGTGCATCCCCTACCATCAATTTGATCTGTCCTATCACGTCAATATTTATTTATTCCCTGGTATCATAGTGTCCCATTGGTTATCCTCCTTCCAGCATGTCTCTGAAATGCTTATATCATCTAAATCCTCGTATGATGCCATATATTCTAATTCACCAATTTTACTGTTCAGATTTCTGGCATTCACATACAGACATTGTAAAGTATGTTTTTCAATTTTTCTTTGTATCCACAACTTGCTTATAAGCAAATGATGCACACAGTTTAGAGTCATTCGAATCTGGGTGTTCTTTGTCTATGTCTGTCTAGGCTCATTCAGCTTTACTCACAACTTCTCCACTGAGATATTCTAACTTCCCTGTTTTACAAGTATGTTTGGAAGTCACATCCCTCCAAATCATGCGCTTCTAAGAAACTCTCAGCTTTTTCCCATGATCTCGATTAAAATCTGCTCTATCTCATTTTGAAATGTTAGCATCAGCAGTCTGGTTCCATGCTGTTTATAGTGAAGCCCAGGCTGGCAAGTTACCATGCACATCATCCACACAGCTAATGGTTGACTTATCCACTACAAAGGCCATCATATGCCTTCCCTCCTGGCACAGGGCACTGGAGACACATCTTCGGTATGAGAGGATACAGCATCACCTAGAAAGCAGGTCCTAGCTACAGATTTGCTTCAAGCTACATCAAGTTGATGGTCTCTTGCCAGGTGATCTTGCTCCTTCAAAGCAGCACAAGGACAGCTTGACTGGACTTGGGACTGCTCTACTATGTCCCTGAAGATCTCTTCTAAATATCTTTCTGTCTGCCTCAGCTCCTCCATGTCTGCCACTTTGACATCCAGAGACTGAACTCCTTTTCTGAAAGTCAGGAGCACTTTGCACTGTATGCACCCAAACAACCTCTCACCAACAGGTAGTTATTCATTTGGCACTATGTGCAAAAAAGACTATATAGCCCTCAATTCACTGCATCTTAATTTTATTGATTTGCTAACGTTTTAAAAGCTGATTGAGCTGGGAGGATGTGACGTCACCAGCTGAGATGGCAGTATAAAAACTGAGCTCCTGTTCCCATTCAGTTTCATCCTGTTCATATCTCCCACATCCTTTGATTCTTTGGCCATACGAACACAGCTACAGCATCCCACTACTGCAAGGATGACATCTAAAAAAAAAAAGTGCCAGATTTCAAGCAATTCTCTTATATAAAAGTTGCTGCAGAGTCTGACATGCTCGAAGAAATGGAGGAGGCCGCAAGCACCCTTCCTCCGGAAAAGGAGAGTGAACAGGGGATTGTTGTTCAAGCGGCGGCTGTAAGTAATGTCCCAATTCGGGATGAATTCAGGTTCTGTGACCTGCATAAAACAATGAAAGATGATAAAAAAAAAGATATTAAATATTTCTGAATTGAGAAAAGAAATGACAGATATTGGGCGCCAGATGAATGACTGTGATAAGAAATTGGAGGCCTAGGCAGAAAGTATTAAGCAATTGTAGATGCACTATGATAAATCAGTGACTAAGAATACTGAGCTGAGAGAGAAGATGGAAGATATGGAAAATAGAGCACAGCACTGCAATCTGCGCTTTCGCAGAATTCCTGAAACTGAGGAATATGCAAATTGCGTGGACGTGATTCAAAAAACGTGTGCGTTCTTGCTGACACAAAATGGTTCCAAGGAAGAGCGTGCTGAGATTCCAAAATTAGAATTCGAGAGAGCGCACTGATCCCTGAGCAAGAAAATTGCAAACAAGCCCAGAGACATTATTGTATACTTTCATCGTTATGCTGTCAAAGAGCTAGTTTTCACAGCAACAAGAAAACAGCTTTCTTGGGCTTGGGAATCATATAATGGTTCTATATTTGCTGACTTGTCACTGGTCACTATTCGAAAACACATGGAATTTAAAGACATAACATCAGTGCTCTGTAAAGAGGAAATTCATTACTGCTGCTATATGCTTTTGGGTTGGCTATGACGATCCAAGGGGCTACTTCCAAAATAAAGTCGATAGAGGAGGCGGCAGCCATTTTGAAACAAGCTGGTATCGCCATTACAAGTGTAACTCAATTGTCTATAAGTGCAACAGCTTCAAAAGATGAAACACCCTGATAGCAAAGTGTAGAGAAAGAAGGTCAAAGACTGAAAAGGCAGTAGGGGGATTCTAATCTCTCCAAGGTCAACGCTGGCTGAGCAATAAAGACACAGACTAAGAAGTGTTATTTGATCATGAATTATTAAGATGTTTGAGGGTTTGGGGTCAATGTGGCCTGATATTTTCTTATTTTTATAATAAGATATGGCATTTGTGTTTTTCTTTACCATATTTACTTTGGATGAGATATTCGAGGAACCTTGAGCTGTACTCGGTGATGTGCACGCTTCCTACTACTACTGCAGTTCTGCTATTGAGTAATATCAGAAATTCACCAGAGGGAATGGGGGAGGGGAAGTTATTGGAGGTTTAAAGCACTAAGAAGGATTAAAACAATGCTGGCAAGACAATTTCTAGTTTTGTGAGGTCTGGATGTAAAGGCATATAGTCTCAATCAATATAATGTTGAGCAATGGGAAGGAGTAGATATTCTAACGGAGCTGAGAAATCTGGGGGTTTTTTTCACCTAATTATGGCTAAGGTGGGAATCTTTTCAATAAATGTAAAAGGTTTAAACACTACTAGAAAGCGACAATTAATTAAAGCAGAAATACAAAATTCACATGCATCTATCATAACGATTTAAGAAACTCACTTAAAACGTAGATATGAGTACTTGTTGAAATGGCATTCTTTCGCTCATAATATTTTTCAGCAGCCACAAAAGAAGAAAAATATGCAGTAGTTGGAAAATTATTTGTTAAAGATTTTATGTGCCAAATCAAGATGAGTTATGGGAATCCTAAGGGGAGATTTTTGATGGTCCAATTTGAGGTGGAAGTTGTTTGTTATATGTTGCTCAACTTCTATGCACCAAACTCAAATCTTGATGCTTTCCTTGTAACTCTACATGAGGTACTTGCTGCTAAGGGGGAGGGTCATCTAATAATAGGAGGTGATTCCAACATGACCTGTTCTCATCTATTAGATAATTTGGTTGGAGGGATGCTAATGAATAAGCATATAGCTAACTTAAATTATAGTTGAAAAAGTGGGATCTTATTAATATTTGGCGATTCTGCTTTCCCACAGTCCGTGACTATACATTTTATTCCTGTCCTCACAAATCTTATTCCCGTATCAACATGTTTTTCGTGGAAAAGGCATTGGTCAATCAAGTTATAAACATGGAAATAGGTGTGATTACATGGTGTGTTCATGCCCCATTAGGATAGATCATCAAACAGTATGATTTGATATCGCAAAGTCACATGAAGACCCGAATTTTGAATTTTAAAACTATGGACTTTGTTGAAATGGGGATGTACATGGAGGTAGAACTAGAAGACTGGGAGAAATGAGAGAGGTGGAACAATGGGCCAATCTAAAAGGAGCAATTACAAAGGCAACAAATCTATATGTTAGAAAAATAATCAAAAGTAAGAGAAATAAGAAACTGATCTGGTTTTCACAGGAGGTGGCTGATAAAATAAAAGCAAAAAGAACAGCATTTAAGAAACATAAAGGATCCCAAAAAGAGGAACACAGGGAAGAATATCTGGTGAAACTGAGGGAGATGGAGAAAGAAATCAAGAAAGCAAAATGTCAGGTGGAAGAAAGGATAGCCAAAGAGGTACAGCAAGGTAACAAAACATTTTTCAAATATATCAGAGAAAGGAGAAAGGTTCAAAGTGGTACAGTGAAATTGAAAGGTGAAAAGGATCAATGTTTGGAGAGAGACAAAGAAATGACCAAAATATTAAACAAATACTTCAGTTTGGTATTTACTAAAGAAGATCCTGGAAAAGGACCGTTTGCTAGTTAACATGACTGTGCAAGAGGGTGGAGTAGACAAAACTCCGTTTACAGAACAGAATGTATGGAAAGAGCTAGGAAAAATGAAAGTGGACAAGGCCATGGCGCTGGATGAGGTATATCCCAGGACTGGATTTTAAAAGGGTTCCGCGCATCGGGCCTATTTTAAAAAGGCCCGGTGATGCGTGTAAAGCCCTGGGATGCGTGTAAGTCCCAGGGCTTGCAAAAAGGGGCGGGGAGGGGCGGGGAAGTCCCGGGGAGAGGCGGGGGCAGGGTCAGGCTCCTAGCACAACGAGATATTTGCTGCTGTGCCAGGAATCTCGCACCAGCAGTTGGCCGGCGCGTGCAACTTACTTCAGCCCCAGGACTGAAGTAAGTTTCAAGATAAAAAAAATCATAGTAAAAGGTAGGGGGGAAAGGTAGGGGAAGGTAGGGGAGGTGGGTGGGGGGGGTAGGAAAGTTCCCTCCCAGGCCGCTCCGATTTCGGAGCGGCCTGGGAGGGAACGGGGGAAGGCAGCGTGGCTTGTTGTGCAAGGTGCACAATTCTGTACCCCTTGTGTGCACCAGGTAGCACACACACACACATGTACGCCACGTGCGCTCCTTTTAAAATCTACTACCTAGAGCATGTGTGAAGGTTAACGGGGGATACTCTGCTCCATTTTTAGTTCAGTGCGGAATTAGGTAGGGTTGTTCGCTTTCACCTTTGTTGTTCGCTTTATTTCTGGAACCCTTAGCGATCAAACGACACAACTCTTCACTTATACGGGACATTCAATTGGGGCCTGATACTTACAAATTATCATTTTTTGCAGATATTTTATTTACATTGGCAGACCCCATTTTTTCTTCTCAGGGAGTGGTAGACAAGATGAGCCAACTCAGCAAAGTTTCTAGATTTAAGCTAAATTTGGAGAAATCTGTGCTTCTCAATCTTTCCGGTCTGGAAGATCAGATCCTACCATTGCAAAGTGGTTTTTTGATTAAAGGGGCTAAAAAGAAAGTTAAATATTTGGGTATTAATATGTTCTGTTTGAATTAAACTACTACCCATTAATACAGGCTATATTTCGGGATGTGGAAGAGTGGAGGGAATATTCTTTATCTTGGTTGGTGTGGATAGCGGCAACAAAAATGAATATTCTTCCAAGATTATTTTACCTTTTTCAAACGTTGCCAATACCCTATAAATAATGCTATGCTGAAGAGGCGGCAAAAGAAAATATTTCCATTCATATGGAACAGGAAACCCCTAGGGTGTCCAGAAATGTAATGTATCGATCTAAATAGAGTGGAGGATTAGGGTTTCCCCATATAGGGTGGTATTATGCTGCAGCTCAATTTAGACCTATTCTGGATTGGAATAAAAGGGGGAACCAAAGCAGTGGTTTCAGATAGAACAGTCTCTAATGGGTTGCATGCCCTTGTGAGAAATGATTTAGCAACCATGATCGACCTTGTGTTTAATAAGGGAAAGGGTCACAGGAAAAACTTTTCCTGGCAATTGAGGTGTACAAAGGGCAATGGTTAATGTCCTGTATGGTTGTTTTTCTAAGTTGATATGTTATTGCAACCAAAGGGGTGTTATGGTTGGAGATGGGGTCGTTTTTACTGGAGGGATCGGGGGAGGATTTATACTGGAACTGTGGAAAACCAGATGCAGTTTATAAGTTTTATTAGATAGGATACAAGAGGAAGGGTGGTCTCGCAGGGCCTAACTGGGACACTCCTAAAAATAAATAGCCCTCTGACTTATTGCCTACGGAGCAGGTTAAGATTGCATCTCTGAATATCAGGAGCATATCGAACCCTATAAAGGGAAATTAATACTACAATTATTTAAGAAAACAAGGGCACAGATTATTATTATTACAGGAGACATCTTTACACGATAAATTGAGGATGCATTGGTGGGTCAGGTATGGGTGGCCCTGTATACATCGCAGAGCGGGGGGGGGGGGTCTGTATCCTGGTCAATAAGAAGCTCCCATTATAAGTACTGGCTCATAAAACGGATAGGAAGGAAAGAAACCTTGTATTGCATTGTCATCTCCAGTCCTGGGAATTTGGTCTGATTAATATTTACAGTCCCAATATAGACTCACACAAATTTTATGCTGATTTGGCTGATAAACTGGGTGCTTTTTCAGGACTGCCCTTGGTAGCGGGAGGCTATTGGAATGCATATTTGGACCCAAGTATGGACTGTACAACAGCAGGCATCCATCGTAAGACACCTAGATCCTTGACTGTAATGGTTTTCATGTTCCAACTGACTGATATTTGGAAAAATACATAGCCCTCCTCCCAAGATTACATTTGTTACTCCACCAGGCAAAACTCCTACAGTCATATTGACTATTTTCTGTGTTCAGATTGATTCCTGCCTCATATATCAGATTGTGACAAACTGAGTAGTTGCCTACCTGATCATCACCCGATATCTATTACTCTGATGTTGACTGTTCATGGAAGGAGGGCAGGACTGTGGAGACAATCTTTTTCTTTTGGGGAAACAAGATTTCATAGTCGTAGTGGAGAGGAGTCGTGAAGATTTTGATCATCACCAAAATCAAGAAGTATATGACCCTGCTTTGCAGTGGAAAACCTTGAAGATGGTATGGAGGGGGACCATAATTAGTTACACAAGTCATTTAAAAAGGATACATTTGGTTGAAAAGATTCAGTTAGAAAAGGAGATACTGGAACTAGAAAAGGAGCATAAGCATCCCTCCTCAGCCAGAATATACAGACAGTTGCAAAGGGTAAGGGAATCCCTTAGAGCTCTCCAGGTGCTGAAAATAGAGAATACTACAGTATACCAAACAAAAATATTATGAATAGACAAACTCCTCTACAAAACCTCCTCATGAGTAGACAAACTCCTCCACAAAAGCTTTCGTTTCACCCTGTTATGTGCATCCTCAGGAGGAACCAATGCTATTGTAGTGATCTTCACAAGGGGATAATCCTAGCAGGGCTGCACCCGAGCCAACACTCTAGTGGTGTGTTGCTTAAAAGAACAATCCTGTCACAAGTCCACCCCAGACTGGATTTATTTTCCATAACATCTCATCTTGAGGCTTATTCAAACAGCTAATATTTAGAACAAGCTGTGCCACTTATCTGATGATTGGTTGGTCAATGAATGAGTCTAACCGTCTTGACACCCGATAGTGCGCACTAACGTGGCAGAGTTAGCGTGCACTATTGGAGAGTTAGCACGCACTAAGTCCCGTTAGTGCACACTAACCCGAAAATGTTTTTCGGTTCTCCTGAACCATTCTGAATTAGGCAATTTGGGAAAAATGATTGCACATCCCTATTAGAAACATCCAATGTGACTGAGCAGTCTCAATCACATCTCTCGCTCCAGCTTCCTCGCTCAACCCCTTTTATTCCTGCTTCCTAGAAAGGGGAGGAAGGTATGGTAGTCAGGAAGTAGGGCAGGGAATGTTTCCTCAGAGGTGTTGAAATTTGAATTTTAAAGAGGATTCAACAAATATGTTATATACATCTTAGGATCTTGGGAAGGGGCCAGGGAGACCACTTGGGGATATGAGGATAGGATTTGCTCCCTACACCCTAAACCCTCCCGCAGTACTAGGGAGTTAGGCAGGGTTCTTAATGGACTGTTAAGATGTAGTAAGTGCAATAGAAAACCAGTTGTATTAAATGTTTAAAATATCAGTTGGTCATAGTTTGAGGGTGGCAAGGAGCAGTTACTTAAGCACATTACGACCATCTGGCTGACACTGCACAATCAAGTCAAAGACACCATACAGGCATGGCAGAGGATCAGCCTTACCTGCAGTGGCTGGCTAGCTAATAAAATGGCAGAGGCCCGAGTTGCAGCTGTTTTATTTGGTTTGTTTGTGGGTTCTCAGTGGCAGTGATATCTGCTTTGCTAGTAACATGGCAAACAGCAAAGCATTTGTCTTGTGCGCCTGGCAAAAGCTTATGTCTAAATTTGACTCGTTTATTGTAATATAGTTAAATTCTATTTAAGTCAAACTATTTTTTAATCAACTTACAAATCAGAAGATAAACTCAATATTTGAGATCTTGCCTTCTAACTTAAGTGAATATTTAATAAATTCTAAACAAAAGTTATTTTGTTAAGTATTGTTTGTCATATTTTATATGTTTCTAATACTGTAATGGTTCACACAAGCATAAGTTTCATTTCTACAGCAAAACAGTTCTGTAAATTTCAATGTCAAATGTTTCCACATCAAGATCCCAAGACATGGGAACCTGATGTGGGAAATAGCTCAGTAAGTCAAGAGTCATCTTACAATATAAATAGATTATATTAACTGATCTCGTCAATCACAGTAGCTCCTGCAACATCGCCCCTGAATCTTCTTTTGTAGAAGCTCTTGCAAAATGAGAATATACTTTTTCCCCTTCTTTTTTACTCCCGTTATGTTAAATATTGATGCTTCACAAACCAGTTTCAAAAAGGGACACTCAGGACAATACCAAAAAGTGGTCATTTCCTTAAAATAAAATGTAAATAGTTTTTTAAAAAGGGGAGCATGGGTCTTCTCTGTGCAATGTTATTAGCTGCCCTCTGGCTCCAACTTGAGCTTATTAGGATTAGCTTTAGGAACTATCACTGAACCTCCTGCGCTGTTCAGTCTACTTATTTTTTTCAAATACTTATTGCCCATTCTATCATCATTTCTAGGGAACAAACACACACAATTCTATATAACAACAGCGAGACAAACAATAAACAGGTTTATACACTTTGTTAAATTTTCTATCTTGTCTTCTTCTTGCTCCTAGTTGTATGTCTCCTTGTTTATTGTAACTGCATCTTTATTATGTATAGTTCATATTATTTCGTTCTCTGTTCCGGTTATCACCCATTGTTTATTGTAAACCGGCTTGATGTGATATTATCACGAATGCCGGTATAGAAAAAATTAAAATAAATAAATAAATAAACGAAGCCACAGCATTTCTGCAAAAAGAACTTCTGCTCTCCAGAATAAATCTGAACATTTTCTGTATATACTGCACTTTATTTATTTAGATACATTTGATTACACACCTTAACTTTTCAGCCCACAGCAAGTTATAGAAGCACATACCCACATTCTAAAAAATCAAATAAAAACCCAACCACCTCCGCAACTCCTTTCATAAACAAAAATCTCCATCAGAAAAGGCTATGTCCAGACCAAATATCCTTCAATAGCTCTCACAAAAAGCCAAAATTCAATTTCTTCCGAAAAGACAAAGAATTATTTTCAGTTTAGTACGGAGTTCCAGAGAAATGGCGCAAAATACCTAAAAGCTCTCTGTCGGGTTAAATGTTTATAGAGAATGCACGTATTTTCCAGTCGGTTTTAAAGACCTGTGTGGTCTCTAAAATGCTCATGTGCATCATTGGCTGGGCTAATAAAAGGTACCACAGCCTACAATATACACATCTCTATCCAGGACTAATACAGCTACTGGTACTCTATGTATTCTAAGAACTCTGAAACAGAATTTATTTCCTCCATATTTTATTTTCCGCCTCCTCCACAACCTCTGCTCCCACAAAACAGAACATCATCATTAGTGCTGAGGTTTGTAGATTTGCAGAATACAAATTTTTATAAATAAATAAAATTGCCTATCTGCCAGAAGAGCAGTGGCATGCTACTTCTATATACCGCTGCTCTGGTCTTTATATCATTATTTGTGTGTAGGGGAAGGGAGATAAGCTTCCTCATTTTTTATTTTTTTAGGGAGTTGCTTGAGTTCTAGACTGTTTCCAGCACACTAGTTCCTATTATCAGGTCTTGGGACATCATTTTCCCCCACTCTGGAAAATACTTTTTAAGAGCAGGGCTTCTCAAACCTGTCCTGGGGATTCCACAGCCAGTCGGGTTTTGAGGATATCCACAATAAATATACATGAGATAGATTTGCATATACTGCGTCTCCATGATATGCAAATTCATCTCATGCATATTCATTGTGGATATCCTGAAAACCCGACTGGCTGTGGGGTCCCCAGGACAGATTTGGGAAGCCCTGTTTTAGAAACGCTGTGCTACTGTCTCTGTGTTTAGCCAAGACACAATCAGCAAAAACATCTCCCTCTGCAAATCAGAGAAGATTCTTGGTCTGTGGGGGAATATGCTGTGCACTTCCACACCGTGGCCTCTGAACTTCTGTGGGCAGTGACAGTCTGATTGAGATCTTCAAGCAAGGGCTTTCAGATCATATAAAGGATGACTTGGCTGCCAAGGATCTGCCTGAACCATTGGAAGGCCTAATGAAGCTAACCATCCATCTAGACCTAAGGTTGCAGGAAAGGTCCTGGGAAAGGAGCTCGCTTCGCTGCCTCATCCGTTTTGCCCAAATTTCCAGCAACCATTGACCTCCCGCTCACCTCCCGAGCCAGGACCACCTCTAGTAGAGGCCATGCAGGTTAAATGACTCAAGCTATCTGCAGAAGAAAAGCAAAGGTGCCACAGTCTCATCCTGTGTTTATATTGTGCTGCATCTGGGCACTTTGCAAGTGGCTATTCTTATAAACCGGGAAACTCAAGGACCTGGGTCTGGTGGGAGAGGTCACCCTAGATCATCCTTTCACCTCTCCAGAACTGATAGTACCAGTACTTCTCTCTCAGAGACATCCTTGTAGACCCTTTTGCCTTTTTGGATACTGATGCAGGGGGCAGCTTTATCCATGAAGCTTTGGTTCATCACTACCAGATACAGACTGTCCCCCTAGACACTCTGCTCTCAATTTCCTCCATATGTGGAGAACCCTTGCCTGGACATGTTACGAGAGCCACTGTACCCCTCGCTATGTAAACAGGGATTTTGCACAAAGAACTGATTTGCCTGCTGTCTGACAGAAAACTCCAGTCTGTGATGCCTAATAACCAGAAATGTCCTGACCAATTCCCCCTAACCTAACCAATTATGTCTTTCCTTACTTGCACTTGTCTATGATACACACCCTCTATCTTACCATTTCCCTAGTTTACTACCTGTACATAAGCCTACCTCAGTTTTTCACTATTTATGAATGTCAAATCTGTACACAGTTATGAACTAGTGATTTTCACATGGAATGACGGTAAATAAAATATATATATATACATAAATAAATAAATAATGATATTTTAGTCTTCTTGAAGTCATTGTCAGAGTACCGACACCATATGAAACAAGTCCTCCAGAGACTCCATGAGCACCACCTCTACGTCCGGTTAAAGAAGTGTACCTTCAAACAGGAAGAACTTTCTTTCTTGGGATATATTATCTCTTGCCAAAGCCTCTGTAAAGACCAAGAGAAATTTAGAGCCATACTGGAGTGGATCCAACCTATGGGCCTTAAGGTGCTGCAGCGTTTTCTGGCATTCACAAATTACTATAGGTGATTTATCTATGGTTACTCCTCCTTAGCGGCCCCACTCAGCACTAATCAAAAAGGGCTTGTATACCAAGAACTGGACCACAGATGCTATCCGAGCTTTCAAGTGTCTCAAAGAGGAGTTCACCCTTGACCCATTCTTATACCACCCAGATCTATCCAAGCCATTTATTCTGAAGGTAGATACATCCACTCTTGGGGTTGGCGCTCTCCTCCTACAGCATAACCATAATGGTACACATGACTTACTCCTACTTCTCAAATAAATTCTCTCCAGCAGAGAAGAATTATACCATTGGAGAGCATGCGTTACTAGCAGTCAAGCTAGTCTTGGAAGAATATAACACCTGCTGGAAGGAACAAAGCATCCAGTTACTATCTATAGGGATCATATGAACATTGAGCATCTAGCTCAAGCACAGAGACTGAATCCCTGGTCATTTTTTAAAATCTGTTTCACTTCGAGTTGTGGTACCATCCCGCTGAGAAGAACTGATGAGCTGATGCCCTCTCACTTTCCTTTGATACTGAGTGCTCTCTGGAAACTCCACAGCATATCATTGACCCTGCAAAGAACATGGTTGCCACTACGTTTACAATTCCTTCTGGGAAGGATTGTGGTTCCCTGGCACTTACTACAGAAAGTTCTTCAGTGGGCTCATAACTCCCATTTGGCAGGCCGCCCAAATATCACCCAAACCTTGGACTTAATCGTCTGACACTACTGGTGGCCTCAGATGAAGAGAGACATGAAGCATTACATAGAGTCTTGCCCCCTTGTGAGCCATGAATAAAAGTGTGCGAGCATGACCCTGGGGTTTATTACAGCCACTGCCAACTTCCAAGGAAACCTGGATCCATTCGGCCATTGACTTCATCACCAAGCTACCCCTTTCTCTAGTGGCAAAACCACCATATGAGTGGTAGTGGATAGATTTTCTAAGATGGCCCATTTTACGCCCCTTCTGGGCCTCCTATCTGCACCTGAACTGCCTAAACTCTTTGTCTAACACATTTTCCGTCTGCATGGTCTCCTTCACATTCTTTCAGATAGGTGAGTACAGTTCACAGCCTGCTAATGGAAGGGCTTATGCAGGAAGTTTGTAATTATGTTGTATATCACTTCAGCTTACCATTCCCAGAGCAATGGACAAACTGAATGGGCAAATCAGAGTCCCAAGGCCTTTCTATGAGCCTACATAAACCAATAGCAGGATAACTGGCCTCCCTCCTCCCATGGCACAAATTCTGCCATAATAACCCCATGAATAGTTCCATAGGGTCATCTCCCCTCTACATAGTGTTTAGACACCAACCTCGTATCTGTTCCAATCTCTGTCCCTTGCCATATAGCTAACCTGATGGGACAGGAACTGCAGGAAATTTTGCAGAAGACAAACCATCTGTGTAAGTAGCAGAGCATTTCAAAAAGCAGGCAGAAAAGAAACATCACCCCGTGCTTCAAATCCACCCAGGAAGCCTGGTTTGGCTCAGCACTAAAACCCTTCACTTGAAAATGCTCTCTCTAAAGTTTGCACCGCAATTCATAGGTCCATTTCCCAACAAATGACAACTGGGTCCTGTGGCTTACAAACTCAAATTACCAGCATCCTTACGGATTTATAATCTGTAAGGATGTTGAAACCTGCAATTTTTTTTTGGCCAGGCAGACCACTCTTCCAGACCACCAAAGTTGTTACAGAAGAAGACATTCAATTTGAGGCGCAAGAGATTTTGGATTTTTGAAGGGTTCGAAACCAGTTACAGTATCTTATCTCCTGAAAAAACTGTGGACCAGAGGAAAACTCATGGGAGCCAACCTCCAATCTGCAAGCTCCCCAACTCATATTGGAGTTCCATAGAGGTACCACAGGAAGCCCAAGCCCAGAAGATGGGGGAGGGGATTTGGGGGAGGTATTGTTACATTCGGCGGCTCACGGGGCGGTCCCGCAAGCTGCCACACTCACTCTTGCTGCTGCCGGCCACCAGAACCCAAGGGCTCAACCTGCTGGGAAGGTGGCTGGTATAGATGAAGCTCCAATCTGTCCCACTAAAGGGCGAGACAGATTGGAGGTCTACCAGCTGCTGGTGTAGGCCTCTTAGGTTCGTCTACAAGGCTGCGTTAACTATGCCATTGCACAAAGGGATCACGTCAACACCACTCTTCACAAATAGTTTAAAGGAATGGTATAACCAAGGTAATTAAAATGTGAAACTTGTTCAAAAGCACAGTTCTGCTAGGCCATTTTCCCTTCAGTGCCATTGTTTTTGTTTAAAGGTATTTTGAAATTATAGTTCTGACAAAGTTAATTGACAAAATGAAAGTTAAAAATCAATTTATGTAAAATAAATTGGTCAAACAGTATTGTATTTATACATGTATTGCAATTCAATTGAATTCTACGGTCAACTAAATTCAGTGGAAAACATCCTCGTCTTACTCCTTAGTTTATTTTGATCAGTTTTGTAACATAATCAGCAGATATTTGTGTTTTATCATACGAGCTCTGGATGTCATTTGTTAAGGCCAACCTTGTGAGCTTTGATTGTAAATCTGAAGCACAGAAGATCCAAGCTCAATTCCCGCATCCACCAGGACCCAGTTTGGACGGAGAGCAGCATGGAACTGATGTGCTCACAAGACCGGACCCTGCCAAACAATAAGCAGTAAAGAGGGGGCACGTCCAAGGTGCTATCCCTCCATTTCTGGACTAGCATGCAGTCTCTGCTGCTGCCTAGGCTAAGGGAGGACGGAGAAGGCAGAGGACTGAAGATGGAGGACTATAAAGGGAAAAAGTAAAAAAAAAAATAGAGATCTTCAAAGGGCAATTTGGAATTAGTTATATAACAAAAATGTATTATATGTACTCTACTTAAGAACTGACCGTAGATTTCATAGAACATGCCATGTTATAATTAACATTAAAACCAGCTTCACATTACTTTGAGATGGCAAACTGATGCGAAGGCTTGTCGTTTTTTTTTTATTTGTTTTATAGGGGGGGTTTTTTAACTTTTATTTTAAATTGTTATCAGCCATTGCACTTTGTTATTAATGTGATGTTTTTATTGTACCTTTAGTTTTTATTTGCAGATTTTGTTGCTCTCTTTTATATTTTATTGTACATTTTATTTTTTAATTACACTTTATGTAAACTGTTGAGATACAATACAGAACAATGGTATATAAAAATTTTAAATAAAGTAAATAAATAAAATGGTATGTATCCTTCTCCTTAAAAGGTCAGTATATTTCCTCTACACTTTTGAGAAGAAATCTGAAAGAAAAGCAAAACAGAGAGAGAATAGGTACTTCAGGCAGGAAGAAGGAGTGGCTCCCCAGCCGTATTTCTGGAGAGAAGCAGTTCCATGTGAGATGAACGAGCTATAAATCCTGCTCAGAGAGCAGTCAGGCTGGCAGTTCCACAGCAGGATCAGTCTTTTCACAACTAGAGAATCAACCTATGCAAGCAAGAACAAACTATAATTCAAGATCTTATGCAGTCAATTAAGACTATGGGCCTTATTTTCTAAACATATCGCACGCGATAAGGGACGTTTCGCACGCAAAATTTCCCTTTTCGCGTGCGATACCAAAATGGGGGTGGAGTCGGCCCCGGAAGAGGAGGAGTCAGGATGTCACCGGGGCTGACTCCGCGAAGACGCCGCGGACGACGAAAAGGTAAGGCCCTTTCCGCGTCCGTGTTCGCGCCCAATAGCTACACCTCCTATGGTGGCGCTATTGGGTGCAAAACCGGCAGCGATTGCACCGCAACGGTGCGATCGCTGCTGGCTAGCGCAGGCCCGCCCCCCGTTTCGGCCCCCCGCCCCTCATTCCCTAAAGTATCGCAGCCCTGCGATACTTTAGAAAATGAGGCCCTATGAAAACAATTTAAAAAACTGCGCAACATTGGCCCAAGAAAATGACATCCGAAAAATCCAGAAATCTGTTTTGCTTGCAAAATTTTGAAACGCTGAATCTTTTAACCAAGGTTTTAATTTTCTTTCACCATCTAGAGGACAAATGGTCCAAGGAAAAGGTTATGCAAAAAGATACATAAATAAAAAGTCTGTTTCTTGAAGTGCTTATTTTGCGTAATACACTGAGACATTACCATCCCCTCATGCTTGATTTATTTATTTTATAATGTAAAAGCAAATCAAGCAAAAGAAAAAATTCATTTTATTTATTTTATTAAGTAATGTGATTGTTATGTTATTCCAATTAAAGACAGAAAAATAAAGGTCCACCAACCAGATGGGGACAATGCCTTTTTACTAACACAATGCCTTTTAACTAACATAACAAATGCATTAAAGTAGTCCAATGAATAAGTATCAATTACAACTCATCTATTCACTTTTATGCTTATGTACCTGTCACTAACCAGACTTTTGAAACCAGAATTTTGTCACCAGTCAGAGGGAAACTGCAGATCTGACAGATCTGATTTTAATTCACCACAAAGCGACAAAAGCATCTCCGCCACTTACATGGTCTCCGAGTACAGCACAGGGCACATGGTTCTAGTGGTTAGAGAATGGGATCAAGTATTCAGTGCCAACTGGATTATGACCTTATCTTTGCTACTGACATTGTGCAAGCATGAGCAAACCACTTCATCTCACAAAGGACTCTTAATGTCATTGGAAAGAATACTCAGATCCCAACCATGATTGGGTGGGGGGGCAGGGAAGGTTACCATAATAGTTTCAACAATTTACTATTCTAATAAGGAAAGTGCATTTTGAGATCATACACTACACAAGAACGTTGTAGTTCATTTACAAAAACTATCAACTCTATGGTAGTATTTTTCAAAAGAGACATTACCTTTGAGAAACGAGCATTTATCCACTTTGTAAAAGTTTTCTTCTGTACATCATTATGCTCATCTGTGAAATAAAAAACAATAGGTATTAGCCTATAGCACTGAAGACTTTCCAAAGTGAAATAAACAAGAAATCTCGGGTCTATTACAAAGAACTGCATTTTTTAAACATTCCAAGCACAATGAGATAAGACCAAGAGTGCTAAACTTCATTTAAGCAATCCATCTCCTAAAATAGCAAAAGGGGGGGAAGTGCACAGCTTTTATTTTTCATAAAAGAACATAGCCAAGTGCTTTAAAGAATAAACGCAAGATATAAGGCTGGTGGTAACTGCAGCTCAGGAGCCACCTACTAGGAAGAAGAGTGATAGCACTGCTGGCTTGTGGAGCTCATTCAACCAATTGTCTAGGCCAGTGGTCCTCAACCTTTTTCCCATCATGTCACACCTGACAGACCACGCTCACAAGTGTGACACACTGCTCATTATAATCCATGGCAGAAATAATAAAAAAGGCCCAGTATTACTTTTATTGTTAGGAATGACACAAGAGAAAGATAAATACTCTTTCGGAACAGAAATTACATAAATAGTAAACCTCCCAAAGCAAAACAGCACCAGCTTCCAGCACTCAAACAGTAACCACCTTACCTAAGAAATGGCACCACTGAAAATATTACACCAGGCCTTAAAACTCCAATACTCCTCCTATTAGGAAAACGGAACAAGCCAGGCTGCTATAGAGCCCTACACAGAAACTACATGCAGCAGAATTCCTCACCTCAATCACATGCAGATCCTCACCTAACAAAGAATAGAAAGACCATAAAGCACAAACAGAAACATGCAGACCTAAACTGAACTGGAAACCGCAATAAGCCAGAGACTCTGTATGCAGTGCAACAAAAGAAAAAGAGAAACATCACCAATCCTCAAAACAAATCAAGAAATATAAAATCTATAGCAGTAAAACCATACTAACAAAGAGAACAGATTATTTCAAAACTGCTGATGAATGGCATATCCAATAATTAAAAACTCATATCAAATTTTTCCAGACACTAATAAAATATTTCAAAACAGCAGACACAAAGACCCAATAATTAAAAATAATAAAGATAAAAAAATGCTCTGCTCTCCATACCTGGAAATGTTCGATTTCCAGGTGCCCTGAGATTGTTATGAATTAGGAGGGGGGGGGGGGGGTGCCTGCAACTTTCTCTTCTCTCTCAGTCACATACAATCTCTCTCTCTCTCACTTACATAGGCTCTCAATCTCACAATTACACACATGCTCTTTCTCCTATACACACAGGCTCTTAATCATACATATACACACTCTTTCACTTGCATATACAGGTTCTCAATCACACACTTACATACATGCTGTCTCTCTCACACACAAAGGATCTCAATCTCAAGCTCTCAATCACATATACAAGCTCTCTTTCACACAAGTTCTCACACACTTACACATACAGTCTCTCTCTCTCCCACATACAGGGTCTTAAACTCACTCACTCTCTCACCACCAAAGAACAACTAGCGGCAGCCATAGCTGCCTCTGCTTTCAGCCCTCACAGCCTTGAGAAAGGAGCCCTATTGGGAGTGGAGGAGTAGCCTAGTGGTTAGAGCAGTGGGCTACAAAACCAGGAGACCAGGGTTTGAGTCCTGCTGTCGCTCCTTGTGACCTTGGGCAAGCCATTTTACCCTCCCCATTGCCTCAGGTGCAAACTTACCTCATTTATCAAAATGCACTAAGGCGTTTTCGCATGCATTAAGGGTTTATCACAAAGTGAGGTTTAGGTATTGGTGTAGGGGTTGGGGGCCACTTTGACATTCAGTGTGAGATGTACAAACAGTGCTCTCTTGTGAAGTACAAACAGTGATGTACAAACAGTGCTCTCTTGTGAAGATTTGCTGACCTTCGGAGTGAGGAAACTCACTCAAAGATGAGATTTGTGCAATGTTCTCTCAACCTAGCTTGATGTTACCCAGGTAGAGAGTCCATCAAGCCAGGTAGAGAGTTCATCAAGCTGAAGGGATAAGCAACAGTAATGGGGCAAAATAGATTTAATAAGTTATTAGAAAATTTGTGAGACCTGATAAGTATTTGTGATTCTTCTTCCAGTCAAGTGCATGTTTTCCTAATGGTGGCAGTTTATAAAAATAATACAAATGTTTAAAATAAATAGCAATATTCCTGACTGTACTAATGGAATATTATTGGCATTTTTATATTTGAGATCATTTGGTTGCACCTCGCTTTGGGCACAACTTTCTAGTAATAAGGCAAGTAGTAAAAGTTTAAAATAAACAGTGTGGAAGGTCACAGGTGAAAATTGTAACTCCGTGTGTCCGAGTGTTTGGAATTTTTACAGTTGAAAGTTGGCAACCCTGGGGGGAGGGGACGCACGCTGATAAATGTACAGAGGCAGCTCAAGTATACTGCAGACAAAAACAAAAGACATTTCAAGTGTCACACAGTCTTAAAAAAAAAAAAAAATCTAGGGACAACCGAAAAGATAAAGAAAGTGGAATGCGCTCGGAGGCGGTGCTACTCTAAAGCTTGTGAGGCAGGAGAAATGACCCCTGGAGAGAAAATAATGCCTTCCCTCCACTGCAGGTCTGGCAGCCTGTCCCTCAGAGGGTGGGGACAGCAGCTGCCCCCACCCCCATATCCAGACAGAAAACCTGACTTTTTATCACTCCAACTTGGGATGTGAAATTATTTTCTCTTCCTTTATCTCCAGCAAGGTCAGGTTTTACACATTTTAAATCACTTCCTGCCTGCTTCTCACACACACACAAATACTGCTAGGAAAGCAAGCATAAAAAGTCCAAGTACGCCTTGTGCACTATCATGCACTAAATTACAAGAGGGGCCCACTTGAAACCACACAGTTTCAGTGGCTCTGTTCCAACCATACACCTCCCACAACATTCTCTGGCTTATCCTCTACTTAACCTCTAGTCTCAGCATTTATCCTTAGCAAACACATCCACCATTTCTGCAAAAATACACCTCTTGCATACAATATGGGGTTGCTTAATTAAATGCTTTAAATAAATGTCTACAACGTATAGTTTTAAAGGGCCTAAATATAAGATGGCATTTCTGACACAGAAAAAAAACCACCAAGCAGGTTTTTATATGATACATCGGGCTATCCAAGTGTTCTCGGTTACTGTCTCAACAAATTCCCCGCCTCCTCCCACGCACCCCCACCATTGTCAAAGGTTGCTCCAGCCAGCATTGTTGGTCTGCCTTCTCCATACAAGCTCGCATTTTTGACAGGGAAGGAATTTAAGAATAAAAGAAGGAATTTGCCTGTGGCTTTTTAATTAGGGGAGCTAGGGATACAACAAATGCATTAAGAAGTGCCTGCCTTTTTACCGTTTGGCCCTGGACTATTACAGTTAATTATAAAAAGGTACAATATTTTTTTCTGGCATGAAAAATGAAATCTGCCTGAAAAAATTGGGCTGAACCATAATCTGGTTGGGGGGATAAAGGAAACAGTTTTCGCAGTTAATAAATAATACATATCAGACAATGCAGAAGTTAGCATGGCTTCATCTGACCAACAGGGAGGATTAACACTACATAGTAGATCAGAACAAACCTATGTTCCAAGGATTGGACAGGAACACCAGCAGGATTGGGAAGTGCAAGGGAGGAAACTGTGCCTTTCCATTCAACACCCACCCGCACATATACACACACACACACAAAAAAAAAACACTCAGAGTGGAGGAGTAATCTAGTGGTTAGAGCAGCGGGTCACTCCTTGTGACCTTGAGCAAGTCACTTTATCCTCCATTGCCTCAGGTACAAACTTAGATTGCAAACCCTCTGAGGATAGGGAAATACCTATAGTACCCGAATGTAATATGCTTTGAAGTGCTGAGAAGCGGAATATAAATAATAAATTAATCTCTTTCACTCACTACCGCTACTCCACTTTCACACACACAAACTCCCAACACATATCTCACCCAGTTAGACACTCATACACCCCATACACCCACATCCCTTACACTCATGTACCTCCACCACACACCCTCTCACCATCCCCCCAACAATGCACCACTCGCACTCCCCCACCCGTTCACGAGCCCCAGTTACACTCAGAAACTTACCACAGACATATCTTCCCCCACTTTGCCACTGACACTCAACTCCCACCCATTGCCCCCATCCTCAGGCACCATCTGCTCATGCAATGCTACGTCTCATGAAGCCCAAAGTGGGGATGTATAGAGGATATGGATTCCCACAAGGTGTCTGATGTGAGGGAGATTTCCATGGGAGAGAGAGTTTATAGACAAAGAAGGAGGGGAGGGGAGGGACATACAGACTGAGTTTACACTCTGCTATCCAGCTTTCCCAGCATTTAATGATAGGCCCTCTCACTAGTTTCTAGGTGTTTTAAAAGTTTCATTACAACACTGCATTCAATTAACTGAAAAAATGCAGCTATAAATATTTCCATGCCATGAAAACAATGAAAAACACCAACTTTTAGTATCTTCCAAATGCACCTAATTTGCTGGAGAATGAACACCCTAAATTTACCCTTTAAAAACACCTAAAACCAGGCCTAGTTATATCCCACCGGCATTCCTCACCAACAAAGAAAGATCAGAAGGGCTCCAGAGGTGATCCGGGGACCTATAGACCTGTGAGCCCGACTTCAGTGCCGGGAAAAAATTATGCAAACTATTATAAAAAATAAAATTACAGAACGCATAGCTAGACATGATTTACTGGAACTCGGCAAGAATGGATTTACCTAAGGGAAGTCATGCTTCACAAATATGTTACATTATTTTGAAGGGCACAAAAAGTCAAACAAAGAATTTTAAACCTAATCTGACAAATGACAGGTAACTAATATAATATCGGGTAACCAATGTAATATCATGTGGGGATCACATGATCAGATTTCTTTAAATCATAAATGACCTTGACGGCTGTATTCTGAAGCAGATGCAGTTGCTTGAGTTGGGAATGTGGAAGCCCAAGAAGAAGGGAATTGCAAAAATCAATCCTAGAGATTATAAATGCATGAATCAGTAATTTCAAATTGTGAGGTTCGAGTAAACAGACATAAGTGACAAATGTATTGAAGAAAAAAATAATGATCTCTAAACAATGCTAAAAATATACAGAACCATGGAAAGTTTGGAGTCAAGTTGGACTCCAAGTGACAACATTCTTGAGCGGGATGGAAGTGCCAAGTATTGCTGGGGATACTAAATGGTCAGGAGCCCAATGGTTAATCCACAAAGCTTCTGATTTGGAGGGTTTAACCTTCAATTTATGGTTGAAAAGCTAACCAGCCACATGGTCTAGATACTAATTAAATTCTGTAAGTGAAAGCAAAGCTCTTGTGTTAAAGGCAGTAATTTGAATTTCATCTGCATGAAAAGGTCTGAACCTGCAAACTTGGATTTGTGAAGTTAGTGGGGAAAGAAAAATGTTGAAAAGGAGAGAGGCTAGGTCAGATCCCTGTGGAACACCCAAAGGGTAATAATATAGGATCTGAAAGCTGCTGATTCCACTCTATTTGAAAAGAGTGTTTACGAAAGCAACCTTGCCACCATCAGCCTGAACCCTAATACCACTGACCAATGCAAGTAGAGCAGAATCAGTGCTGTACTCCTTTTGAAATCTTGATTGAGAAGAATGTAAGATATTAGTTTTAGAAAAAAAAAGTCACTAAGCTGGTCGCAGACAACTTTTTCGATGATTTTTGATAACATATTAAAATTAGAAATTGACCTGTAATTAGCTAAAGTAGAAGGATCTAAGGATTTTTTTCTTTAGTAGGGGATGAACCCTTGTGACTTTTGAGATGTTCAGGAAAAAGGCCAGAAGCTAAAGAAGAATTTACAATAGAAGAAATGGGAGTGATTGAAGAAGCGCAATGGTGGTCCTGCTTCATAAGAGTGGGAGCAAAGAGGAGGCTGGAAATTACAGGCTTGTTAGCCTCACCTCAGAGGTGGGAAAATTAATGCTGAAGGAAAGGATAGTGAACTAACTACAGTCAGGAGGATTGCTGGACCCGGGGCAGCAAGGAAGGTCCTGTCAGACAAATCTGAATGTTTTGATTGGATGACTAAAGAACTGGATCGAGGAAGAGCACTCAATGTGATCTACTTGGATTTCAGCAAAGCTTTTGATATCTTCCTGCATAGGAGGCTTATGAATAAAATGAGAAACTTGGGAATGAGCGCCAAGGTGGTGGCATGGATTACAAATTGGCTGACGGATAGAAGACAGCTTGTGATGTTAAATCAAACCTCCCCTGAAGAAAGAACACTCTGAAGAGAGTGTTAAGCAGAGTGAGAGTTCAATATCTTTGTGAGCAACATTGCAGAAGGGATAGAAATCAAAGTTTGTCTATTTATGGATGATACTAAGATCTGCAACAGAGTGGACAAGCCGGAAGGAGTAGAGCGAATGAGACGTGATTTAAGGAAGCTTGAACAGTGGTTGAAGATATGGCAGCTGGGATTCAATGCCAAGAAGTGCAGAGTCCTGCATCTGGAGTGCGGTAATCCAAAAAAGCTCTATGTGATGGTGGGTGAAAGATTGTGCACAGACCAAGAGAGGGACCTTGGAAGGATAGTGTCTAGCAAAGATGGCAAAGCAATGTGACAAGGTGATAGCTAGAGCCAGAAGAATGCTGGACTGCAAAGAGAGAGGAATAACCAGTAAGAAAAAGGAGGTGATAATCCCCTTGTACAGGTCCTTGGTGAGACTTCACCTGGAATATGGTGTTAAGTTCTGAAGACCATATCTCAAAGGGAACAGAGACAGGATGGAGGCGGTCTGGAGAAGGGTGACCAAAATGGTAGGTGATCTCCATCGAATGACTTATGAGGACAGGTTGAAGGACCTAAATATGTATACACTGGAGAAGAGGAGGTGCAGGGGAGATATGATACAGACCTTCAGATACCTGAAAGATTTTAATGATGAACAATCACAAACCTTTTCCGGTGGAAAGAAATCAGTAGAACTAGGGGTCATGAAATGAAACTCCAGGGAGGACGACTCAGAACCAATGTCAGTAAATACTTCATTACGGAGAGGGTGGTGGATGCCTGGAATGCTCTTCCAGAGGAGTTGGTGAAAACAAAAACAATGAAAGAATTGAAAGGGGCATGGGATAAACACTGTGGATCCCTAAAGACTAGAGGATGGAAATGAAGAAAAAAGTGCATGGGGGTAACTTGCTGGTGCGGCGGTTATTACCCTTAACTAATAAGCTTTTATACTGTTGATGCAACGCTATCATTGCTCTCTGCTTCAATGGCAAGGGGAAAAGAGGAAAAGGGGATTTGGAATCAGACAGCAACTAAGAAGGGCCCTGACATTTATGATCTGGGGAGCTGATAAATATGGACATGAATTCTACGGCATGGTGGTCTTTGTGAACAGAGATGTCCTAGTTCCTGGTTCATTTGTTTTTCTTCCAAATCGAGAGTGTTCCTGTTTCAGCCAGCCTGTGGCTGGATGCACTCACCCACCAGCGGTGTGGACCACAGCCAGCCCCAGGGTTGTGTTGGTCTTGTCGCTGCACAGGTGCTCACACTCACATCCGTCTCACCCACAACACATAAGACTTGCCATACTGGGTCAGACCAAGGGTTCATCAAGCCCAGTATCCTGTTTCCAACAGTGGCCAATCCAGGTCACAAGAATTTGGCAGGATCCCAAAGGATAGTTAGATTCCAAGCTGCTTAACCCGAGAATAAGCAATGGATTTCTGCAATTCCACCTTAATAAAATTAATGGACTTTTCCTCCAGTAACTTGTCCAAACCTTTTTTAAATGCAGCACTAATAGCTTTCACCACATCCTCTGGCAACAAATTCCAGAGTTTAATTATGCATAGAGTATAAAAAATATTTTCTCTTATTATTTAAATGTATTACCTAGTAACTTCATTGTGTGTTCCCTAGTATTTGTACTTTTAGAAAGAGTAAACAACTGATTAACATTTACTTGTTCCATTCCACTCATTATTTTATAATCCTCTATCATATCTCCCCTCAGCCATCTCTTCTCCAAGCTGAAGAATCCTAACCTCTTTAGCCTTTCCTCACAGGGGAATAGTTTCATCCCCTTTATCATTTGGTCGCCCTTCTCTGTACCTTTAATAATTCTGCTAAATCTTTTTTGAGATGTGGTGACGAGAACTGCACACAATACTCAAGATAAGGTTGCACCATGGAATGATACAGAGGCATTATGATATTCTCTGTTTTATTCTCAATTCCTTTCCTAATAATTCCTAGCATTCTATTTGCTTTCTTGACTGCTGCGGCACACTGAACAGAAGATTTCAATGTGTTATCAACAATGATGCCTGGTTCCTTTTCCTGAGTGGTGACTTTTAATGTGGAACCTTACATTGTGTAGCTATAAAGTGGGTTACTCTTCCTTAAGTGCATCACTTTGCACTTGTCCACATTACATTTCATTTGCCAGTCTCCCAGTTTTGCAAGGTCCTCTTACAATTTCTCAGAATCCTCTTGTGATTTAACAACTTTGAATATCTTTTGTGTCATTGGCATATTTGATCACTTCATTTGTTGTTCCCATTTCCAGGACATTTATAAATATATTAAAAAGCAGTGGTCCCAGACTAGATCCCTGGGGCACTCCATTCCATTCGGAAAATTTACCATTTAGCACTACTGGCTGTTTTCTATCTTTTAACCAGTTGACAATCAACTGGCTTCCTTTATCCATATGTTTATTAACAACCTCAAAAGAATGTAGCAAACTGGTAAGGCAAGACTTCCCGTGGCTAAATCCATGTTGGCTTTATCCCATTAAACTATGTCTATCTATATGTTCAGCAATTTTGTTCTTTGTGATAGTTTCTACTGTTTTGCCTGGCACAGACAGCATGCTCACTTTTTAAAAATTGGCATTACATTAGCAACCCTCCAGTCTTCAGGTCCCATAGACAATCAGGCTGATGCAATATCATCGTGTAAAAAATGTGCTTCCAAACTAGGCACACGTTTTTTTGAACCCGTGCACTTCCACCTTTCCTGGGCACTCTATACAATAAGCAAATGAGCTGCCGCATAAAAGGGACAAGCAATGGATAATTTGTGTATCCCTAGTGCTTTGCATCGGGCACCCAGGAGACATGGCTGTGTGCCCACAGCAGCCTGGCCAGAGCTCCCTCCCCACCCCCGGCAGGGCTGTTCCCGACTTATCAATGAAAGGACCAATGCCCTTTCAGTACAGCCTTTTGAAAGGATATTGGTCCTTTTACTGACATGTGACAGTGAATGGACCAAGCGGCAGTAAGTGAAGGCGTGAATAAATTATTATGTGAGACACTTAATATTAATTTATTCACTCCTCCACTTACTGCCAGCAGGGGATCCTGGCCTGGAGGGGGGAGATTTGGAGTCTGGCAAGGACTGTTTTACCACAGGGACCTCAGATGTGCTATTTCAGGTACAGTACACCAGGATCCAACCCGGACCACTTGGCTAATCGGGCCAGACCTTGAGGATGCTGCTTTCTGTGGTTCCTCTTATGAGGAACTGGAGCTGACTGCAGGTAAAGACTGGAACTGGGAGTCTTTAGCCTCCCAGTTCCAGTCTTTACTGGAACTGGGAGTGCACTCTTTTCCACTCCCAGGTAAAGACTGGGAGTGGAAAAGAGTGCAGGTAAGGACATATGTACAGGCTGGGACAAGACCACACAGAGACAGGACTGGACAAGACAGGGCAGGCCAGGGACAAACAAAGACACAATGCAAGACAACACAGAACAAGGAACAAAGTTGCTCAAAGGCAGCAAGGCTGAAGGCCCATAGGCCACTATATTCATAGAGACCCCATAGAGCAAGACTAGGAAAGGCCTACATAGGCCACAAGGCAAGGCAAGGAGCAAGAAGGCCTGAAGGCCCCAAGGTAATACAAGGAGCAAGAAGGCCTGAAGGCCCCAAGGCATAAGACAGGAAAACAGCAGACAGGTTAAAGAGACAAGGATGACTCCTTAAGGCACCGGTATACTGGTTATGCAAGGTTATGTAGGGCTGGAGTCTGGGTGTTGTGCAGGCAGTGAGGAGGAGCTTGATAAGGCTGGAGGCTAAGCTCGTCAAGGTCACCTGCTGGAGTGGAGGTTACAAGACAGGCTGTCAGGTGTGTCATTGAGGAGCTGGCTCCAATGGCTGGAAGCAGAGCTTGTTGAGGCCTCTGCTGGTGGGGAGGCATCATTACAGGATATAGCAGGGTAGGATGAGGCTGTGTAGCAGGCAAAATCCTAACAGAATTCATTTAGTCTCCCTGCTATGGCTTTGTCATCTCTAAGTGCCCATTTTACCCCTGAATCATCTAACGATCCAACTGACTCACTCAGAGGCTTTTTACCTCGAATGTACCTGAAAAAGCTTTTATTATGAGTTTTTGCTTCCACGGCAAGCTTCTTTTCAAATTCTCTCTTTGCATTCCTTATTAATGCTTTGCTTCTAACTTGCCAGTGCTTATGCTGTTTCCTGTTTTCTTTATTCAGATCCCTTTTCCATTTCTTGAAAGATGTTCTTTTAGCTATTATAGCCTCTCTCTCTCCTCACCTTTTAACCATGTCAATAGTTGTTTAGACTTTGACAATGATATTTCAGATTGGTAATGCCTATTAGCAATAATCCATTTGATCTTAAACCTGGTCAATTTATGCTTGCGCCAATATCATTCAAAGTGATGAATTTGCCTTTTTAAGGTTCTTAACCTAGGGGGGTTACTAGGGATGAATAAGATGATGATGAAGGGAATGTTGAGTTAAAGGGGCAACTTTATTTATAGAAGAATTAAGGGTGTTATTCCAGGTATTAACCTGACAGTCTAAAAGGAGTCAAGGGGAAAGGAATCAAATTCTGAGGTAAATAGGTTCAGGTCTATCTCCTTGAGATTAGTCTGAACTGTTTGTCATCTCGAGAAAGTCTAGGAGAATCATAATTACGGTAAGTTGAAAAGTAATCAAAGATTAATCAGTCCATAGGAAAGTAAGCAATAATAAATTGCTAGTAGAGGAAGAAACAAGGTCTAAAGTGTGGCCTGTTTCATAATTGGTGCAATTAACCCATTAAGGCCTAAATCTGAAGTTAAGAAAAGAAAAATGTTGTCAGGTGATAGAACTGGGTTGTCAGCATAAATACTAAAGTCACCCAGAATTACCAATTTTCGATACTAAGTAGAGATATCAGCAATGAGGTCGACTGTTTTTGAAAGTGAAGATAAGGCAGGATCTGGAGGAAGTAAAGTGAGTTGTACTAACGAAATACATCGCACTAAGAGATAGTCAACATGTTTAAATGACCTAAATTCCAGTTATTTAAGGCATAGGGCCTTGTGGTAGCTACCCAACCTCCAGAACAGCAGCTCCTACATTTATAAAAGAAAGATTAATTAGGGGGACATGCTTGTGTAAGGCAAAAAGAGTCGCAATTTTTAAACCTGATTTCAGTAAGAAACAATATATGAAGCCTGGATGAGATGATCAAGTCTTTAAATCAACTGTATTTACAACTCAGAGATTTGACATTTAGTAGATCGCATGTAAAAGGGGAACCAGAAGGAAGGACAGAACAAATGAGTAAAGGTGCTGGGATAAGATTTGCACACATAGCTGTATGGAATGATTCTGGATGATGGCATAAATTGCCATATCTGCTATTACACCAGATCTTGGGAATGCATGACATAACAGAAATTAATAGAATAAAACAGTGAAATTAAGTGACCAACAAAATAATATCACAAGATCACAAATATTAAACAAAAACTGATAATAAATGAGTAAATAAAACTCATAGGGGCGGATTTTCAGAGCCCTGCTCGCCTAAATCCGCCTAAATCCGGGCGGATTTAGGCGAGCAGGGCCCTGCGCGCCGGTGCGCCTATTTTACATAGGCCTACCGGCGCGCGCAGACCCCGGGACTCGCGTAAGTCCCGGGGTTTGGTGAGGGGGGCGTGTCGGGGGCTGGCCCGGTCGGTGCGGTGTTTTGGGGGCGGGCCCGGGGGCGGGCCCGGGGGCGTGGTTACGGCCCGGGGCGGTCCGGGGGCGTGGCCGCGCCCTCCGTACCCGCCCCCAGGTCACGTCCCAGCGCGCTAGCGGCCCGCTGGCGCGCGGGGATTTACGTCTCCCTCCGGGAGGCGTAAATCCCCCGACAAAGGTAAGGGGGGGGGTTTAGACAGGGCCGGGCGGGTGGGTTAGGTAGGGGAAGGGAGGGGAAGGTGAGGGGAGGGCAAAAGAAAGTTCCCTCCAAGGCCGCTCCGATTTCGGAGCAGCCTCGGAGGGAACGGGGGTAGGCTGTGCGGCTCATCACGCGCCGGCTATACAGAATCGATAGCCTTGCGCGCGCCGATCCAGGATTTTAGCGGCTACGCGTGTATCTACTAAAATCCCGCGTACTTTTGCTTGCGCCTGATGCGCCAGCAAAAGTACGCCAATTCGCGCGGTTTGAAAATCTACCCCAAAGTACTTAAATAAACAGACAATAAAAGTAACTAACAAGCAATAATAAATGAAATGAATAATGAACAGTTAATAATAAAATAAAGCCTGAGAGGCTTTACAGTCTTGGTCACGCAGATGGTGGATTAGCACAGTGACTGCGATATTCTAACTCCGTTCTTGGCAGAGACTGAGGTCATCACTGTACCCTCTCTTCATTGATGGATCAACTCCCAGACAATTAATTCTGGTTGACATTGGAGGTAGTGGTTCCAACAACTGTTTAATTAATTGGAGTAAAAATATCTACAAAGTCCTCATCCATGGGTATGTGTCAGTGAAGACAATAAAACCCTTGCTGTAGAAAACAGCAGCATTAAAATTCCTTCAAATGTATGTCTCTAGAAGAGGAAAGAAAACTGCTGAGACCAGACTTACAGCAATTTTAAGGGAAATCACTGCAGGATGGGTTGAAGTCCTTATCCCCATGAGCAGATGAAAAGTCTCTTTTCTCTTCTGGTCTTCCAAGTCACATCATATCAATTAATGTAACACTTCTGTACTTAGTCCTTTATGTGTGGTGTCTGCACCTTCTTGAAGAGACACACTTTTTCAGAAATTGCTCTGTATAGTCCTCCAGGGGCCACTGCAGCTGGCATAAGCTAAATGCAGGGAGGTGAGATGAAATCCTTTCCATGCTGAAAACAGCCTAACTGGAGATTGCTCTTCAGCTTTCTTCTGCAAACTGAGCACAGTAGCAATGTTTTACCCCCCCTAGGAGTCTCACCAGACCTACCCAAATTAGGGATTTTACAAGATGACCAGCAAGGGCTTAAAGGCACACAGAGATGTAATACAGCACAGCCCCCACTACAGATGCACGGCACAGAATTCCCTTCTGGTGCAGAATTTCTAAAACCTGTTCCAATCTTGCCTGCATTGACCTGGAGAGAGGAAGAGCATCTGTGATCCATGTAGCCCAGAAGGAAGAAGTCTGAGCGGGCCTGGAAGAAATAGTACTTTGTGACCAGAAGGGAGGTTATCACAGCAGGATCGAGATGAAAAAGAGAGAGAGAGAGAAAAAATGTGAGAGAGAGAAAGAGAGAGTGAGTCATTGCAATGGAGTGAAAACTGTGGTTTGACCTACGGAGAGTAAGAGAGAGCTATTGGAGATCAAACCTAGGGAGAGGGAGATGATTCTGGGGAGTGGGAGAAGAGAGTGAGTGCAATTGGGTGAAGCCTAGGAGGAGGAGAGAGAGCTAGCATGAGTAATGGAGGTCATGACTAGGGCAGGGGCTGCAGTGAAGCTGAGGCTTAGGGGAACAGATGGAGAAAGAAATAGAACTTGGGGGTTCGAAACTCATCGGTGAGGGGAGAGTGGGGTAGAGAGGTTGAAGGTGGGGAGCACCTTGGGGCGATGGGCAGTGAAAGAACTTGGCAGGGTCGAGCATGGTGGATTGGGTAGGAAAACAGAGAGCTGTGGGGTTGAGACTGGATGGAGCAGGGGAGAAGGGAGAGAGATCTGAGGTGGCTGAGCCTGAGGACAGGGTGATGTTTCAAGCATGGGGAGCCAGGCTTTATGATGTACCTCACCACTCCAGTGAACATTCTGCAAAAAAAAAAGTAACATTTTTTCATCGGAGTGGTAAATTCTTTAATTTAAGTATCATTCAAAATCAATGATTATATTTTGGTGTTATGACAAAGTATGCCGAATTTTGCAGAATTCTTAAATATTGTGCCCAGAATTTTCTATTATTTTGCACAGAATTCCCCCAGGAGCAGTAGATGCAGAAAGAAGCTTGGCAGCCGCAGAAGCCAATGAAGCACAACAGATTGAAGAAAACCCTCTATGATTACCAATTAATAAAATTCAGAGGACAGAGGAGAGGCTGAAAAACTGTTTTAACTTTTGTGGCTATGTTTCCAGGAGGTTCTGCTGCCTTAACAGCTGGCACATCTGTAAAGCACTAACAGCTGGAGTAGCTACAGCTGGGAAATCTGAACTTTCCCTCAGAGAAAAGATCGACTGGCACTTGCCTGACAGGCATTATGAACACAAGTTCAAATACGATGAAGCTACTCTTTCAGCCAAGTTTAAAAGTCTGATCTGCTTAACATTTTTTTTTTTGACTGTGTACATTTGTCTTTTTGGGAGAAGAGGGGAGGACAGGCCTTACAGCTCAATTGAAACTATCCTTTACTAAGGGCACAGCACCATGAGCCTTCATTCACAACTAGTCAGGGGGGGGTCTCTCGTCATTTTTATTTCTTTACCCTCTTCCGGTAGCATGAATAAGGGCAGAGTGAGTGGTAAGGACATTAATCCAGATGCAGGCTGAAAGAAGTGGCAGAATGGGGCACAGCTCATCACAGAAACACTGGTAGAGGGCACTTAAGACATATAACTCTCTCTCTTGGGCTCTGCCTTTCCCCAATAGCATATCTGTCCTTTTGCACAGAGTCATAGGAACTGCAACAGGAGATACATCTGTTACTTGGATTGTACTTTCCTTGCTGCTAGCATTCTATTAGTTGGTGCATGTAGAGGAAACCAAGTTTTCTCTGACAAGCTTCTTGTGCTGACAGTTCTAAAATGACCTTTCTGCACAATTTAGGAAAGTGCAAATAACCAGTAACTTAGTACTTCGAGGGAACAAATAATTCTCTCGAATGGAAAATTCTTTTGAACAGTGGAAAAAGTTTTCAGTTCTATTACGGTAACATCTGGATCTGTGAATCATATTTTCCTGAAAGTCTGATTTTTATTTGGGGGCGGTGGCCTGGCAGAACCCAAGTGTGAGTTCACAGTTTGCAGTGTTTTTCTTGGGTACTCTGGGATATACTCAGCAAGATTGCTCTCTTTGCCTTATCTGGTTGCATTGACATCCATGCAACAGGAGCCTCATCTTTTTTGCTTGCAAGTTTCTCCCAAAAAAAAAAAGAAAAAGAAAATCTGTGATCTGCGACGATGGTAAATGAAGCTTCATAAAGGAAAAGATTGATGCCAAGTTAGGAGCAAATCATGCAACTTAACTGAAGAATTTCCCAATCACATCAAATGCCGACAAGACTGAACGTGAAATTTATTATTCTGATAAGGACCTTCATGGTTGCATTGTATGGTGAAAAACGATTTAGTAGATCTGGCAAAATAACTGGTCATCAGCCCGAGATTTTTGGGCATCAGAAAGTTCCTTTAATTTCAAAGTTGTTTTTCTACATGAGTAAATGCTATGCCTGATAAAATAAAAAGTTTGACAAGATGGACCACATCCATAACAGAGAAAAACAGAAAAGCTACAGGAGAAATGGTTACCAGAATGCACTACGACTGATGCACCAGACAGAGAAACACAAGTCATTCCAGATGTTGAAGGCATGTGCGCATCTAAAATTAGAAATGTTACCGTTCTCTCAAAAATTATTTGAAGGAGGGTAACAGCCAGGTGAACAATCAGCACGTAAATAAGCTAGAATCCCAAAAAATCAACAGCAATATTTTTTTGTCTTATTCAAAAATACCTCATAAAAAGGCACACTTGTCCATGCTAGTCAGCAAAGGTTACGTACACCGATGGTATAATCATAGGTCTTTTTTGTATGATGTTTGCATGACATATTATTTTGAGTAATCACATAATCACATTGACTCTTAAGACACTGAGCATACAAAATATCATAGAAAAAAGACCTATGATTATACCATCGGTATACGTAATCTTTGCTAACTAGCATGGACAAGTGTGCCTTTTTATGAGGTCTTTTTGAATGAGACAAAAAAAAAAACTCATAATACACGGTGTATATTGCTGTTGATTTTTTGGGATTCTAGCTTATTTACATGCTGATTGCATCTAACATTATACATAGCATATAGGTTTGAAAGACTGCCACAAACACAAAACTTCCGTTTTCAGTACAGGAAGCGTTGGGAGCACCCCATGAGACAAAACAACTGCTTGATTGTGAAAATAGAAATGAGGGGAAAATATACAAATTACTGAAAAAAAAGATATCCCTCTATGCAGAAAGATCATGTCTCTTTGTCCCCTTCTAATGCTTTCTGGAGCATTCAGAAAATAATAATGGAATAACCTTATACTAAGAGGCCTCCATTTCTTCCTTTTTCCGTGAATGTCATTTCAGGAAAAATGCATCTTTCTGGGGATATATATAACCTGCCAAAAACAGAAAATCTCTAGGCCGTGGACTGGCAACTACCTCCGGTCATCTACAGCCGTAAACAAGAATATATATACATTATGAGAGATTTGCATGCACTGCCTCTATTGCATGAAAATAATCGCACGGATACTTGTGGATATCCTGAAAACCAGTCCTGTCTGGGTCACTCCTGGACCAGAGTAGCCTACACACGGAAATCTGTGTTTCAGTTACATGCTAACACAGAAGTGATGAAGCACTTCAGAATTGCTAATTGCAACTGCTGAAGTTTCACCAAACTATAGCAACCCAATCTATAATGTGGAATTTTCCCTCATTTTTATTAATCAATCAAGCTCTAGACTAGATATTCATAAAACTATCAAACAGCTGCACCAACCTGCATCCTGGGGCAAGAGATCTGTCACCAAGAGGGCCTGTGAGCTCCTAAACTTCCAGCCTTAAGTCACATACCCCTAAATTCATTTTTCTGCCAAATTCCACAAATAGGGAACCCTAAAGTTGAGGCCTGCAAGTCAGAGATGCAAAGATAGGAGTAAGACTCGCAATGTATTTTCCCATACACAAACAACAGAAGCCTCTTCAGTCAATTGGTCTTAAGAGATGTAAAGGTGGAATCTTGTTTTATGGGCAGCTACCAATTTTATAAAATATCATAAGGTACGTTATTACTCAGTGCTCTGGAAATGCTATGAGGTGAATTTTAAAAGCCTGACGTGCGCATCAATCGAGGGATGCGCAAATAAGTCGGGCTTGCCTGCGCTGACCATATTTTGAAAAGTGCCCAGGTTTGCATGTAGATGCCACAGCATATTTCGAAAGTTTTCAAAAAGGGGCGGGGCTTAGGCGTGGTCTAGGTGGGGTACTTTCAGAACATGAACCTGAGATGGCACATAAATACTTATGCAACCCGGCGCGCCGAGGTCCGCTGCTATGGATGCCATATAAGTTAAAAATAAGGGTATTAAGGATCGGGGCTAAGTGGAGGAGTGAAGGCTATCACAGTGGTTCCCAAACCTTTTTGTTTCGTGGCACACCTGGCACAGGGGTCACTTCGTTGTGGCACACCATTCACTTCCCCATCATCCCTTTCTCTTCCATCTTCCCCTATCCCTTGGCATCATCACCTTCTCCCTTCGTTCTTCCCCCAGCATCAGAATCATGCCTGTCCCCTGGCATCATCACATTCTTCCCTTCCCAATCTCACACCCCCCTGGCATCAACAAGATCACCTTCCCTCTCCCTCGTATTATCATCATGTTCCCTCTTCCTCACTTCCTGGCATCAGCATTACCTTCTCTCTCCATCTCCTCATCCCTGGCATCAGCATTACCTTCCCTTTCCTTCTACCCATCTCCCCACTCTTTGGCATCATCACTTGCCCTCTCCCACCACCATCATCATCACCTTCCCTCTACTACTACCTCTTCCCCCATCCTTACAGTATCACCTTCCCTCTCCTTCCACCACTCTCCTGCACCCCTGGCATCATCATCATTTACTCTCTCCCTCCTTCTCACCTCTGGCATCATCATTATCACCTTCCCTCTCCCCCATTTCTAGCATAATACTCACTTTTCCTCTCCCTCCAATTCCAGAAATTATCACCACCTTTTCCCCACTCCCTCACATCATCATCACCTTCCCTCTTCCCTCTTCCCTCTTCTACTCATCCCCTGGCATCATCCCTTTCCCTCTGCCTCCATCCCTCTCCCTCACGCCTTCTCATCATCACCACCATCCCTTTCCCTCCATCCCTAGGCATCATCATCACCTTCCACCACCTAACCCCCAACACCTCACATCATCATCACCTTCCCTCTTCCTTCACTCCCATCATCATCATAAGAAATTGCCATGCTGGGTCAGACCAAGGGTCCATCAAGCCCAGCATCCTGTTTCCAACAGAGGCCAAACCAGGCCACAAGAACCTGGTAAGTATCCAAACACCAAGAAGATCCCATGCTATTGATGCAATTAATAGCAGTGGCTATTCCCTAAGTCAGCTTGATTAATAACAATTAATGGACTTCCTTTTCTGAACTCAGCTACACTAACTGCACTCAGCTACACTAACTGCACTAACCACATCCTCTGGCAACAAATTCCAGAGCTTAATTGTGTGTTGAGTGAAAAAGAATTTTCTCCGATTAGTCTTAAACGTGCTACTTGCTAACTTCATGGAATGCTCCCTAGTCCTTCTATTATCCGAAAGTGTAAATAACTGATTTACATCTACTCGTTCAAGCCCTCTCATGATTTTAAAGACCTCTATCATACCCACCCTCAGCAGTCTCTTCTCCAAGCTGAACAGCCCTAACCTCTTCAGCCTTTACTCATAGGGGAGCTGTTCCATCCCCTTTATCATTTGGTTGCCCTTCTCTGTACTTTCTCCATCGCAACTATATCTTTTTTGAGATGCGGAGACCAGAATTGTACACAGTGTTCAAGGTGTGGTCTTCACCATGGAGCAATACCGAGGCATTATGACATTTTATGTTTTATTAACCATTCCCTTCCTAATAATTCCTAACATTCTGTTTCCTTTTTTGACTGCTGCAGCACACTGAACCGATTTCAAAGTATTATCCACTATGATGCCTAGATCTTTTTCCTGGGTGGTAGCTCCTAATATGGAACCTAACATCGAGTAACTACAGCAAGGGTTATTTTTCCCTATATGCATCACCTTGCACTTGTCCATATTAAATTTCATTTGCCATTTGGATAACCAGTCTTCCAATTTCACAAGGTCCTCCTGTAATGTATCACAATCCGCTTGTGATTTAACTACTCTGAATAATTTTGTATCGTCCGTAAATTTGATAACCTCACTCGTCGTATTCCTTTCCAGATCATTTATAAATATATTGAAAAGCACTGGTCCAAATACAGATCCCTGAGGTACTCCACTGCCTACCCTTTTCCACTGAGAAAATTGACCATTTAATCCTACTCTCTGTTTCCTGTCTTTTAACCAGTTTGTAATCTATGAAAGGACATGGCCTCCTATCCCATTTCTTAGAAGCCTCTCATGAGGGACTTTGTCAAACGCCTTCTGAAAATCCAAATACACTACATCTACCGGTTCACCTTTATCCACATGTTTATTAACCCCTTCAAAAAAATGAAGCAGATTTGTTAGCAAGACTTCCCTTGGGTAAATCCATGTTGACTGTGTTCCATTAAACTGTGTCTTTCTATATGCTCTACAATTTTGATATTTAGAATAGTTTCCACTATTTTTCCAGGCCCTGAAGTCAGGCTCACTGGTCTATAGTTTCCCAGTTTGCCCGTGGAGCCCTTTTTAAACATTGGGGTTACATTGGCAACTCTCCAGTCTTCAGGTAAAATGGATGATTTTAATGACAGTTTACAAATTTTAACTAATACATCAGAAATTTCATTTTTGAGTTCCTTCAGTACTTTAGGAATCATACCATAAGAACATGCCATACTGGGTCAGACCAAGGGTCCATCAAACCCAGCATCCTGTTTCCAACAGTGGCCAATCCAGGCCAAAAGAACCTGGCAAGTACCACAAAACTAAGTCTATTCCATGTTACTGTTGCTAATAATAGCAGTGGCTATTTTCTAAGTCAACTTAATTAATAGCAGGTAATGGACTTCTCCTCCAAGAACTTATCCAATCCTTTTTTAAACACAGCTATACTAACTGAACTAACCACATCCTCTGGCAACAAATTCCAGAGTTTAATTGTGCGCTGAGTAAAAAAGAACTTTCTCCGATTAGTTTTAAATGTGCCACATGCTAACTTCATGGAGTGCCCCCTAGTCTATTATCCGAAAGAGTAAATAACCAATTCACATCTACCCGTTCTAGACATCTCATGATTTTAAACACCTCTATCATATCCCCCCTCAGCCGTCTCTTCTCCAAGCTGAAAAGTCCTAACCTCTTTAGTCTTTCCTCATAGGGGAGCTGTTCCATTCCCCTTATCATTTTGGCAGCCCTTCTCTGTGCCTTCTCCATCGCAATTATATCTTTTTTGAGATGCGGCGACCAGAATTGTACACAGTATTCAAGGTGTGGTCTCACCATGGAGCGATACAGAGGCATTATGATATTTTCCGTTTTAATCATCTGGTCCAGGTGATTTGCTGCTCTTTAGTTTCAGTCTAGCCTACTACATCTTCCAGGTTCACAGCAAATTTTAAGAGCAGGCTTACTAAGTGCTGCTTCTTCCTCCTTTGCCAGTCTCCATCTGCAATCTGAACTGCACGGGGCCAGCAGGTGTCACAAGGCTACAGAACCCTGTGCAGCTTCTGCTACATAGGAGAACAAGCAGAGGGGAAGCAGGACCAGCTGCCGATAAGTACTCCTCTCCAACATCCCCTGCTGGCAGGAGGACATTCTACAGGCCAGGAAGAAAATAGGAAAGGAGACTTCAGCCGCAGCACACCTGCACTCCAGCCACGGCTCACTAGTGTGCTGCAGCACACTGGGTGGGAAACACTGGGCTATCAAATCAGGAGGGGTTGGCGGACCTCTCGCTTAATGGACGAATTGGGGATGAACTGGTAAAACTGGGAGTGGTGTCAGCGTGTGCCCCTTTTAAAATACCTGACTTATGAGGTAGAAGTGGGATTTGCACACAGATGCACGCGCTCACTTAAAATTTGGCACACGTGCGCACGGCCAAGCTATTTTATGACATGCGTGCAAATTTTATAAAATGGCTGCGTACCTGGGCCCATGCGAGTGGGTTTAAAAGTTACCATCCCTATGCTTAAAAAAAGGCGAGTGGGTTTAAAAGTTACCATCCCTATGCTTAAGAAAAGGAAAGTAATAACTCTTTCAGTCAGCTTTTACTGAGAAAAATAAAGTTTCCCATCTTATTCACAAGCAAAAGTTAAACATCTACAAAAATGTCTTGGTGATATCCTGTGGCAACTCAGAATGCCTTTGGAAAACATACTAAGAGTGTATGTTTCTATAGTAATTAGTGTTATGAATCTTCAAATGGAACTATAACTTTTAAAATAAACACATTCCTTATATAATTTACTGTGTTATTGTCTGTATTTATGATTGTAAATCGCCATGGGCATTTTGGTATGGTGACAAATTACATTTGATTTATAAATCAATAAACCAAATCAAATCACCCAATTCAGCCTTTCAGAGCACAAGGTACAAGAGCATCGAAGAGGCTTGTCCAATGCTAGCGTTCAAATTCCTGAGCAAACAACCACTGTGTAGAAAGTGAATATGAAATGCTAAGTGATTAGGGTTATATAACCTCAGTGAAGCATGGTCAAGTTTGTCAAGTCCATTCAGTCCACATTCATTAGTGTATTAAGGGTCCAATGTACAAAGCATTTTTTCCTCACACAAAATAGGTATCACCTTTTGCTATATTTGGCCCTTAGTCAACCAATTAGACAGCATCCATCAAGTTCCTAGTTTCTGAAGAGGTCGCCTGCAGTGCTCACTATTTACATTTTGCCACAAAAAGAATGACATGGGGGCAGAGTCGGCCCCAGGGTATTCTGGGACAACCTCTCACAGCGCTCTCTAGAAGGTCACAGGGCAAATTCAGTCCAAGAGTCACTTTCCTTCTGGCTGTATGAAGGAAAAAAGAAAGAAAAGACAAACTGAAAAACCTTTTTTTGCCAAACCCTCCCCACCCGCCCTCATCTTACATCTTTTGTTTTCAAATGGAGCCCACAGAAAAAAAAGGGACTTCAAAGCATTTCCCATAAATAAACATTAACCCAAGTAGGGCTCCTGTGCCGACATAATAACTCAAGGATAGCACCATAACAAATCTAAACCCTGAATATATCACAAACAGCTGAAGAGTAAGAGGAGACTCTGAAATGGTATGGGAGGTCATTTAAAAAAAAAAAAATATATATATATATATATATATATATATATATATATATATATGCACACACACACATCTGTGCTAGCCCTGGAGAAAAGAGCAGAAGGAAAAAACACGGCGCAGAAACAGGCACAGCTGATAGGAAGGTAGTACTGCAGCTTTAATAAAATCATTCATCCAAAGGAAGCAAACACATTTGCAACTGGAACATTCCTCGTATTTTATATTGTTAGGAAATGTCCAAGCACAATGCGATTCACACACAGGAAAACATGACTACATTCAGGAAAGCAAGCTCATGTTCTGTAGTCGGTGCCAATTTGTCATAGATTTGACTTTTGCTCCCTCTCTCTTTAACAACTTTTGTCTGATGTGTGAGGTAAAAAGAACAGCACCTGCTATTTCCCACCACCAACCAGCAAATAGTTGGAAGCTAAGTCTCAACCAATCACAATTTTCCTTAAAATGCTTTTATCGAAACGCTGCTGTTTGCAAACACACAGAACAGAATGCGACAGCTGATAAAAGCCATCAGGTCCCATCCAGTCTGCCCATGTTCCCTTCCTGTGGTACTCTGGGAACACTACCTGAACTCCAGCTTTGCCTTTATTTGCCCATAAGTAAGGATCTTCTGCCGTTATCCCATGCTCTCTAGTGAAACTGCTTTACAGCAACAGCAGCAACACCAGCCACATTTGCATTTATGATTCAGTTGGCAGTTAAGAAAAAAAAATTCTAAGTTTTGCTCTGATTTTTTTTTTTTTTCTTGAGTCCATAGTGTTCAGTGCTTGGAAGCTCCTTCTATGAAGTCTCGGCCGCGCCTTCTTAGGAATCTAAATATATATCTGAATGCTGCTGTGATGACCCTCATAACTGTACAAAGTCATAATTTTAAAACATGCAAAGCCTGCAGAGTGAACCCTGTGAAAGAGGTTTACAAAAAAAATAAATAACTGAGGCTGGAGGTAGTGCACTCAGGTCTGAGGCTGCCCCTATTGTGAGAGCCCCTCCGGAACCTGGGCTGGCAAAGAGCCTAAAATTGCCCAGGCATGCCATCTGTTGATGTGTAGCAAGAAAGGCACTGAAGATTGAAAGATAAAAGGTAAATGCGCACATACATATGCATAGCCAGAGTACATTCTTTTGATTCTAAATAATATGTAAGCATATAAGAAAAAATACACCAGCACATAAAGAGACCGAGGGATAAAGTGTCAAAGAGAAATAAACAGCATCAAGGAACATTTGAGCAATCTGGCTGTTGCTGCTGCTGCTTTTATCATGGAGAGCATATCCCAAGTACAGACAAAAAGTTTGACATTAGTCTACAGGGAAAAGCTGAACACCAGCACCATAAAATTAGACAGCTCTTCCTTGGCTATCTTCAAGGAATTAGTTCAAAGACTGCCTTAGCATGATAAAGAAAAAGCTTTACTTTTTTCCCCAAGCATAAACTAGCTAAGCAAGATAGAGGATTACTCTAGACTAGAGAGTAGACAAAAACAGAGGGGGAAAAAAAAAAAAAGAAAGAAAAGGCCCTGCACAAGGTAAAAATTATACAACCTTGCACCAGCTGTACAGAATTATACAATAAAGTATAAAGTAGAAGTGACATGAAAAGTGCTGGACAGACTTGAAGTGGCAAAGGATGCTGGCAGGCAGGTGAAGTGAAGCCTAGTTTCAGTATATCAAGCAGCCAAAATGATTTTAGCTTATTCTGCTGCACAGACTTCTCTATTAAACCCCAAGTCCTGTAGAAGAAGATAAAAAATGTGTGCTTTGAGAAGGGCTGGGAGTGTACATCATGCAACTCAATGAACAACAGTTAAGCGCACCTATTAGCCCATCTCAGGTGTCACCCAACATTAAAGACTACATCCTCTATACAGTGAACGTTGAAGCTGCCTGAGAAACAGTAGATTACAGAACATCTTATATTTCCATCCAAGTAAGACAAAAAGACAGACATGAACTTTGGTTTGCTACTCTTCAGCCAAGATCCTAGCCTTTGATCGTAGAAATACGCTTGGTCAGCTCCTGATGAAGTAGAGTTCCTGCGAAACATCGGCTGTTTGTTGAGCTGAAAAAGTTTGAACTGAAAAGTTTGTATGGCTGGAAAAGTCAAAGTTTGTACATCTAAAGAGACTGTTAAAAATATTACCATTTATATTTGTGACCGCAAATGATTAGAAGACCGGACATCCTCCGTTTAAGTATTTAGGTAGGCACGTTGTCAGGCTTGATGATGCGGCCATAAAAATTTAAAATGATATACAAAAATATATAGTAATATCAATTATACAATAATATACAAACATCATAGGAAGGAGTGGTTCCCTTGAAAAATTGTGAGTGGCTATTGAGAGAGAGATATCAGTCATTTTTTAAAGGAAATCATTGTCGCGCTCTTTTGGTTTTGTTGCCAAATGAATGGGCCACATGCCTTTATCTATTATCATGTTCTCTGTTTGAGAAGCTGCATTCAAATATTGATTAAAATAAAATGGCTTTGCTACTGATTCTGCATAAAGGTTTATTTGAAATGCTTATATTCTGCTCATTTTCAAGAATATTCAAGGTGGAGAAGATAAATTACATAAATAATTAAAAGCAAATAAACGATAAAAATAGAAACATGAAAAACAGGAAGGAACTGCATTTCAAAGATGGAGCAACTCTCTTCAGGGGAAATAGCTGAGAGAAAAATCACAGATCTAAAGACTGTGAAAAAAGGTTTTCACCGCTTTCTTAAAAGATTCCTTTGTGCTGTCCAGAGATCTTGTATTGTCTGGCAGCGAATTCCATAAGGATGGGCCAGCAATTGAAAAATATTTGTGCATGGGCCTCATCGAGGTGAACTAGCAGGAAGAAGGGGACTTCTAGTAGCCGGGTGTGTGCTGAACTTAGTGCCCAAGCTGGAACATAGAAGTGTAAGATAGCATAAATCCATGGAATAGATTTGTCTGAAAGAACCAGAGAGATGACTTTGTATTTGATGCACCATTCAATAGGCAGCCACTGAAGAGACTTAAAGACCAGAGTAATGTATTCACAAATAAATGTATTAGAAAGAATCCTAGCGGCACAGCAGTGTTCTGAGGGTGGTAATCCAAGGAAAAATGTCACAGTAATCCAGTCCTGACAAAATACCAGGGCCTGGAGTACTGTAAGAAAATCTTGTGCAGGAAGTAGTGGTTTAAGTATGTGTAACATTTTTTACTTGAAAAAAGATGCCCTAACCAGACAGGTTCAAATTCGGAATGATAACAAGATTACAAACAGGATCAGAGACAGGAATTATATAATCACGAACTGTAAAACAGGATGAGGATATCAGCTGACAGAAACCTGCTCAGAATGATGATTTCAGTTTTTCCTAGGTTACGTGCAAGGCAATGATAAGTTAACCATGACCTTATAGCTGAATAACAGGTTGTCAGAAACTTATCAGTAGCACACCAGGTGGAGCATTTGGGGATGAAAAACTGGATATCTGCATAGATTTTGTAATGCACTCCTAATGCAGACAGAAGCCTTCAGAAGTCCCACTTTAGAATAATAAGCAAACCCAGATAAGAGATCAAACAGAGGGAGGACTAAAAATCAAGGCTACATATATCTGTAGGCTAAACAATGCCAGGCAAAATGGTAGAAGCCATTCGAAAAAACAAAATCACTGGCCTTATAATGGGGAAGGGTCAACATAATTTTTGGTTTTAGCAAGGAGAATTCTTGTCTTAACAATCTTTTATGAATTTTTTGAAGGTGTAAATAAATATGTAGATAAAGGTGATCTTACTGATATACTGTATCTGGATTTTTAGAGGGCATTTGACAAAGTCCCCCATGGAAGACTCATCATCAGGAAATTATAAAGTCATGGGATAGAAGGCAGTGTTCTATAGTGGATTGGTAACTGGTTAAAAAGCCAGAAACCAAGAGTAGGAGTAAATGTTCAGTTTTCCAAATGGAGAAAGGTTGTTAGTGGAATACCACAAAGATTGGTACTGGGACCTGTACTGTTTAACATATTCATAAATGAGCTGGAAAAGGGAAGAACGAGTGATCAAATCTGCAGATGACACAAAATTGTTCAAATTTATTAAAACGGCAGCAGATTGCGAGGAACTGAGGAAGGACCTTGTGAGACTAGGAGACTGGGCAACTAAATAGCAGATGATATTTCATGTGAAAAAGTGCAAAGTGATGCACATAGGGAAAATAATCCTAACTACAGATATACTATGCTGGGTTCTGAATTGGAAATCTGTAAAAGGGTTGGTCTACCTTAAGACAGCCCAGAAGTCTACATCTAGGACACTGTCCTAAGCACAGGGATAAGAATTTGGGCCCAACTGGGAATTGGAGGCCCCAGGATAAGGAGAAGGCAGTTTCTTCCACATTTCTGTCCTAACTGCAAGTATAAAAAGGCAGCTCCTTCAACATTTTTGTCCTAAGTGTGTTTAATTTTTACTTTATGAGGAGAAGGCAGCTCCTACTACATGTCTGACCTAAATGTGAGTGCTGTAACTCTGAATCATACTGCTGAGGTAAGCAGACTGCTTCTGTTACTATATTTTTCTGCACTATAAATAAAGAACTGCTCTACAAAGAAAAGACTGGAGACCAGAGGTTTCTGTCCTCCAACTCTACTACAGTTTAAGTTTGCTCATGCTGTGTTAGTCACTACACAGGAAAAGGACCTCGAGTCCTTGTGAACAATACATTGACATCCTCAGCTCAGTGCATGGTGGTAGTCAAATAAATCAAATAGAATATTAAGAATGATCCAAAAAGAAATGGAGAATAAAATGGAAAATATTGAGCCAAGGTGCATTCGTAGCTTGACTACTGTGTGCAGTTCTGGTTGCTCCATCTTAAGAAAGACATAGCAGAACTAGAAAAGGTGCAGAGAAGAGTGACAAAAATGATAAAGGGGATGGAATATCTCTCCTGTGATGAAAGGCTACACAGGTTAGGGTTTTTCAGCTTGGAAAAGAGATGGCTGAGAGGGGTAAATAAAAGGATTGGTTACCCTTTCAAATAATACTGAAACAAGGGGACACGCCATGAAACTAACAACCCACAGATTCAAAACAAATCGTAAAAAGGACTTTTCACTCCACATACTAACAAGCTTGAAATCTGTTGTCAGATGACATCTTCAAGGTGACTAGCATAGTAAGCTGTAAAAGAGGTTTGGACAAGCTCCTGGAGGAAACGTCCATAACACATTATTACCAGGTAGACTAATGAAAGCTACTGCAATCCCCAGGGAATGAGTAACAGGAATTAGATCTACATTATGGGATTCTTTCAGGTACATGCGACTTAGATTGGCCACTGTCAGAGTCAGGATTCTGGGCTTAATGGACCTTGGTCTGACCCAGCATGGCTGTTCTCATGTTCTCAATTCAGTAACGTATTAGATGATGGCAGATAAATACCAATTAACCCATCCAGTCTGCCTAAAGTGGATAGAGAACCAAAAAGAGAGCAAGAGACGAGTATATAAATCCCCATGCTTAAACCAACGCCCTCTCCCCAACTCATTTCCTGATCTCTCAATCCTCTTCCTACCACTGCCCTCTCTATCTGCCCCAAGCATGTTAAATTTCCATTACAATACTGGTCCCCCACCACTTCCACTAGTAAATTATTCCAGGTTGGCAATTTCAGGCCTGGTCATCTTCCCATACTTAATTCAATACCCAGGCCCCTTCTCATGTCTATGTTATATAGATGGACTAAAAAACATACATTATTATTTTTCATTTTGAGTGTTATGCTGTAAACCACCCCAAGCATTATTTTGTAGGTAGCACTATATAAGATTTTTAAATAAATAAATAGATATCTTACAACAAAGTTTTATAAAAATCCACATAAGCACCAAAATTAGATTGTTCTCTCAGATATCCATCTATCTCATGCTTGTGAGATTTATAACCATAGCCACTTCATTCAGATTACCCCAGTTTTGGGTTTTGTTTTTTTTTTTTTTTAAATCTGATACAGTTGTGCAGTCACACATTGTCAATTGGCTTGTATTCTTCCCTCCTTGGCCCTCTAAAGTTTCATAAGATTGAGTGAACACTTAAGCCCCCTCTCTCATTTCTTCTACCTTTTGCTTCCCCTCCCCGACATTTACAACTGTGCACTGTGTCTGTCTCGAGCATATTTAAATTTTGTCACAGTTTTGGCTGCCACTACGTTTGCCAGTAAGCTATTTCAAACATCTAATACCCTCTCAGTAAACAAGTACTTCTAAAGGAATTCAAATATAAAATTTCAAACCTGCTACTGGGAATCTGTGACCTATCATTCAAATATGCCTCTATTCCTGACTGCAGGATAGCAAAAGTAACGCCAAATTTTCGAAATGGGTTTAAGTGGTGACTCACGTATCTACAGACCAGTAAGTCTAACATTTATGCCAGGTGAAATGATGGAAGCTATTAAGAACAAAATTAGTGGGCATATGGATAAACATGGCTTAACGGAAGCCAGTATTTAACATATTCATTAATGATCTGGAAAAGGGAGCAATAAGTGATGTGATCAAATCTGCAGATGACACAAATATTCAACATAATTGAAAACACAAGCGGACTGCGAGGAACTGCTGAAGGGCCTTGAAAGGCTGGAGAAATGGACATGTAAATGACAATGGAAATGTAATGTGAACAATTTCAAAGTGATGTACAGAGGGAAAAGTAATTCTCTAACTATCAGTCCACAATGCTGGGTTCCGTATTAGGAGTCAGCACCAAGGGAAAAGGATCTTGGCATCATCATGGACAATATGTTGAAATTCTCAGTTCAGTGTGAGATGGGCAAAAAAATCAAACAGAATGTAAAATTGAATATTATAATGGCTCTATACAGATTTATGGTGTGACCGCACCTTGAACACTGTGTGTAATTCAGATTGCCCCATCTCAAGAAAGATAAAGAACTATAGAAGGTAACAGAGAAGGGCAACAGAAATTACAGGGATGGAACAGTTCCTTTCTGAAGAAAGGCTAAATAGGCTCAGGCTCTTTAACTTGGAAAAGAGACGACAGAGGGAATATAATAGAGAAGTAGGGTAGAACACAAATAGGCGATGGCTATTTACTCTTTCAAATAATACTAGGACTAGGGGGTGCTTGATAAAACTAGTAAGTAACAGATTTAAAACAAATTGGGGAAAATGTTTTTTCACTCATCTCAAAATTAATCTTTATGGACTTTATTGCCAAAGGATTGTGGTCAATGCATCTAGCATAGCTGGGCTTTAGAGGGGTTTGAGCAAGTTCCTGGAGAAAAAGTTCATAAAGCGTTATAATCCAGGTGGACCTGGGGAAACCCACCATTTTTCCTTGGGAGTGATGAACAAGGAATTGGATCCATTCTTTGGGATCTGCTGGGTACATCCTAATGACCCAGATTGGTCACTGTCAGAGACAGAATGCTAGGCTCAATGGACCAGCACAGCACATCTTATGTTCCTATTTTTTCATGTTTCCTCTGATCCTCCCTGCAACTTAAAATCATGGCCTTTCACTTTTCACAGGAAAATGTCATCTTCCCATACTTAATTGAAGCCAATCAAAAAAGAGGGCTCACCCATGTTTTTGTGCAGCCACCAGAATAGCAGGCATTATTAACCCATTGATAACACAATTAAAACTTTTAATAAGTTAAAGGAGGAAATGTCTTTCTCCATATTGACACCACAAAATTTGACTTCAAAGCTAACATCAACTGTTTACCCAATCAAGGATCTCTAGCAAATTACACACACACACACACACACACACACACACGGCCGCGCCTGGCCCCCTAGGCAGGGAATTTAAAGGGCCAGTGGCGGAAAAGGTTCCCATGGCCTGGGAAGATTATGTCAGGCAGGGTGGGTATACATACCCTGCCCTGCCACCACCACTTCACCTCAGCAACGGGTCCTGCTCATCCACTGAGTGCGGGTTGTCTGCGTTCCCAATCCCTGCCTTGGTTCCTGTGTTCCTGCCCTGTCTCCTGCTCCTGACTCCTCGTTCCAGCGTTCCTGTTCCTTGCCTCCAGTTCCTGCCTTGCTCTTCGTCCCCTCAGATAGATCTGTTTCTGACCCCTACTTCGCTTGACTCTGCTTGACCTCCTCCTGTCCTGACTCTTGCATGGTACCTCGACTCTGCTTGATCTCCGCCTGCTCTGATCTTCTGCCTGGCTTCTCGTCTCTACTTGTTCGCTGCCTGCCCCAATCTCTGGCCTGTTCCTGTTTCCGCTCATCCGCTGCCTGCCTTGACCCTTGGCCCATCCAACACTGCTCCAGCTTCTCGTCTTACGGTTCCATGCCTTGAGAGACCCGCGCCTAAGACCTGCCAGCCCTGGTACCCAAGGGCTCGAGGGAACGAGAGCTGGTATAGGTGAAGGTCCTGTTGGGTCATCTTCTCCAGAACTGCCTCCCGACGACAAGGACTACCTGGTGGTAGCAACAACCTTGTCTCGGCTCAAGGGTCCACCTTTCCAACACATTACACACATTGTTTATTTTAATAAGTAAACAAAGAACCCGAAATAGTCAAGACTTCCCTATTTCAGTGGCACTAGTACTTCCAAATACTCAAAAAATGAAGTCTGAGAAGGAAACAAAAACAAAACAAGAATCCTCCCACACAAGTACAATACATATGCACTTATGAATGACACCAAATTAAATTTAGATGAGTGAGACCATCATATTAAAAGGCAATATGCATTGTGATTAGCTCAACTTCAACCATCGTTGCCTGTCTTGTGTGCCTAGTAATTTCAATCCATGCTATCAGAAATATGAAAACACAAAATATGATAGATGAAGCATATCAGTTGTGTTCTATGAAAAGACAGGGAGGAGAGGAAACAAGATTCAACTGTGTTCATCTCTTACTATCCTGGGTAACATCAAGATGATGGCAATGGACAGAGAAGCGTTCATAAATTAGCATGGCTGGAAAAATCAAACAGTGGATCTCAACAACTGAAATGATCTGTACACAATCAGAACAAGCCTTTAAATTTAAAAAAAAAATCAACATAAAAGGATTTAAAACTAACATACAGGCCGATACAGTAAGGACGCGTAAGAAAAAGTGCAGCAGTGCCGGGCGCCCGCTCGTTTGCCGCACGCACAATTTGGTTCACATATCGCTCGATTCAGTATTCAAATGAGACGCAAATGCAAACCGCGTCTGTGAAGAGGTAGGCATGCGTAATCCATTTTACTGTATAGAGCGGTATACGGCGCCTATACAGTATCCTGGGTGCGCTGCTACCTGTCATTTCAAATGTCATTCCACCAGGTAAGTTCTTTTCTACAGAACCCACTGCCTTGAGCACCAGGCTGGATGACCAAGTCGCAACCTCGGACATCCAGCTTGGGTGTCCAGCCGGGCGCTCAAGGCAGCGGGAAGGCCCATACAGGAAACCCTATTATTTACTATCTATATTTGAAGTATTTATGCTACTCACCCTCTAGTTCTTTGGAGGGCCACAGGGAGTCCTAGTTGTTGCTGCTCAAGGCTCAAGGCAGCGGGAAGGCCGGGCTCAAGGCAGCAAGAGGTCACGGCGTCCGTTCATGGACCTTCCCACCGCCTTGGGCACCCAAGCAGCTTGGGCGCCCAGCCAGGCGCTCAAGGCAGCAGGAGGTCGCGGCTCATCTCGCTGGTTCACGGAGACACTCTAGCTTTGTCTCGTCTCTCCCTCTCCCAGGAATCTGGGAGAGGGAGAGCCTGGCTTGGGCGGCAAAGGCAGCGGGAGGTCGCGGCTCATCTCGCTGGTTCAAGGAGACACTCTAGCTTCGTCTCGTCTCTCCCTCTCCCAGGAATCTGTCCATGAACGGATGCCGTGACCTCCCGCTGCCTTAAGCCTTGAGCAGCAACAACTAGGACTCCCTGTGGCCCTCCAAAGAACTAGAGGGTGAGTAGCATAAACACTTTAAATATAGATAGTAAATAATAAGGTTTCCTGTCCTGGCCAGGCACTTAGGACAGGGTTTAAGTATTTTCACATGAACGGATGCCGCGACCTCCCTGCTAAACTGCTCCGCCACACTCAGGGAGGAGAAGGGAAGGCTTTCGGGGTCTCCAGCTCCCTTCTCCTCGCAGGGCGGGCGGGGGGGGGGGGTTGTCGCCTGCAGAGAAGGTTGAAGGAGGGATCCAGAGGGGGCAAAAATACAGCTCAAGGCAGCGGGAAGCTGACTGAACACCACACTAAAGCCAGGGTCAGGGTACGCGGTAAATTTGCAGGTTAACGACGTGGCAAAATAGCTGGTTAAAATGGCGATAATCTGGGCACACGTTACTGTATCGGAGGGAATAGCTAATCCGATCATTAACATATCATATACATGCGGTGGGCGAAAAGGGATACGCGTCGATTTCAAGAAGCGGTAAGGACGCATAAAACCGGATACTGAATCGCGGGTTCGCCTTACGCGTCCAAATTGTGCGTCCAAAGCGGGTTAGAAACGGGGTAACTGCGGCCGCGCTTTACTGTATTGGCCTGATAGTAACTAACTGCGTACCAAATTTATTCAGTGGGAGGGGAAAAAACCCCTATATATATTCCATGCTAGAAATGTAACATTGTTTCTCATGAATTTGCACATGATGTGTTGTTTATATATATATATTGTTGCTACAAATGTCAAGCTGAAAACATCATTTCATGGGGGAAGGGGGTGATCTTTAAGCAATAATTCGCCATGCTAATCCCTTGTTACATTAGCTCACTGTGCAGTAAACATTGCTAGCAGTGCCGGATTTAAGATGCCAGCACCCATAGGCAGAGAACTTGGGGGCAAAGGGGATTACCTCCTTCCCCTCCCCCTGGAAATCAGAGAGCAGTAGGGGGAAATCCAAGTTTTTGGGCACCTTCAGAATTTGACACCAAGGCACGTGCCTTTGTTGACTTATCCTCAAGATGGCCCTGCTTTTAGTCTCCACATTCAGTCCTTACCAAGGTACACATTTTTGGCCGGTTCTACAAAAACTTAAGACTTAATAAAAATAAACAGTCCATTTGTGCAGCACATTAAGTTCAGAGCATTTTGGCTGCTTGTTGTTTTTGTAATAAACTGTCTTGTCCTTTCTTCTGAATGTAAGGGCGTGTGATTAATGTACTCTATACAATAACTTACTGACTTGACTTGGAGGAGTTTGTATGATGATTATACTTCTTCCCTTCATATATTAGCAGTTGAATATGTATTCCCTCCCTCAATCTGTAAGTTTTTGCTTGGATGTCATGTAGCACTACAAGCCTTTTCAGATTCCCTTCACCAGTTCAGCACAATGTCACCTGAACCTCTACGCATCGCTGCCTTTTCCCAGAAGCCTTCTTCATTTACCAGAGTCCCGGAAAACTTAAAACTTGGGGAACAAAACCGAAATAACTTTTCATATTTTTTTTTCTTCTACTTTGTTTCACTTCTTCTCTGCTAACTTTCAAGAATTTGTAAAATCCAAAGCTTTCAAGCAATGTCAGAAATCCAGCAAGTTCCTGCTAAGGCTTGTAAGATGATCCGGTGAAGCCAGCATCAACTATTTAAAGATTAGGCATCTGTAAACAAAGCACTTTCATAGCGGCTGACAGTAAGGAAAAAGCCCAGTTACACTGTATACTTAGCAGAACACAAGTTGGCTAAAAACCACAGTATACGGGTATGATCCTCTATAAAACACTTTACCCACTTTTTAATCCCTGTAAGGAAAAATCACAAGAAGCCAGAAACAATCCACATGCGGCTCTTCGGGTAATCCTTTTTACAGCACAGATTGGTTTTATTTATTTTCTAAGGCTGGCGTTAGAAGTTACATGTTAAGATCACATTTGACTGTTCCTCGCACAGACTCAGCTGGCAGATAAAGTGGCTGAGCAAAAAATAGTAGACAGTTCTGACTCACTGCAAGAAACCCAAAGAAAGCACCCCTCTCCCAGCATAGCAGTGCGATCCTGCAAGAGGGCAGAAGCTCCCCGACAGCATTTTTGGTAGGCAAAATGCTCAGCCAGCCAACTTTCCAAGCACTGTGAGGGGTATCTGCTTACAGCTACAAAACGTAACATTTAAAATAAAGAAACACAGTATGCTGCCTGAATTCTTTCAGCTTTACTCCCATCACAGACTCCCAACTAGTAAAAGGAACCCTAAATACCTCTAAGCTGAGCAATCTGGTGTGCCATGTCCTCAGTCTCTGCATGTCAACAGAGAGCAAGAAAGGAAAAGGAAGGGAAGGCGAGGCAAGGCAGGCTCGCACACAGAACACACACGCAATCCTCTGCTGTCGGACAATGAGCCTTTATCTTGGGTTACACCTACATCACATTGAGTCAAGTACTATACTGTTTTTGCACAATAGCTTCGCCAGTCTAAAAATGCAGAGTAAAATGCCATGCCAGGCAGCTTCGCTTTAACTACTTACAAGGAAAGACCGGCCCACCAAAACAGTTTATTCTTTGTTTGACATTTTGGTCTCAAGTTTGTATATTATTTCTCTATACATACACACAAATCAAGGTGGTCAATATATATGTGTCCAACTGTAAAAGATCTCTCAAACTCACATGACAGCAGAATGCAATTGTGATTTTTTTTTTTTTAGCACAAGTACAAAAGTAAATAAGCCACTGACATGCTCTACTGTCATGCAAGTTTGAGAGGGCAACGATGTATTGAAGGTACAGTGGGAGGGGGAGGGGGCAGCTTGCCTGATGGCTCAGTGGCAGCGCCATGTTGCCATTTAAGAGGATCTGGGTTCAATTCTCGGCTGGCTGCGGATATAGCCCTCACAGCCCCTGGGGAAGGGAATCACAGGCATCATGCAATGGCGACACCCAGTGGCCAGATTTAAGGCCCATGATTGCAGGGCTTCAGAAGTTGTATTTTGTTTTGTTTAACTTTGTTCATCACTTTGGGCGATTGTTTCAATCTCTAAAGTGATTCACAAATGCTGTTAAATAAATAAATACATTTGTGACCGATTGGTTCTGAATGAAAATAAGAGTACTTTGCTTTGGCTTGGCCACAGGGAATGCCCTGGTGGTACAATTTAGGTTTTGGGAGGACAAAAGCTGAGTTTAATTGCAGAAACACAGAATTTAGGAGTGTTAATACATAGTAAATTATTCTTTCGAGCTCATATTAAAAATGTTTCAAGTCAAGCTTTTTTTTAAATTGCATTTAGTAAGGCCTTTAAAGAATTATCATTCACCTATGTATTTTCGATTGGTGGTTCAAGCTTTGGTCCTCAGCACAGTTGATTATTGCAATGTGTTGTTTGTAGGCTTACCTAAATATTTAATGAGGGTTTTACAAATGGTTCAGAATGCATCAGTGAGAATAATATTTGGTTTAAAATGGAGGGAAGAAGTTAAGCCTCATTTGCAGACTCTTCATTGGTTACCTATTTGGCATCGATCACAGTTTAAATTATTATTAGTGCATAAAGCGATTTATGATGAGTACAGTTGTTTATAACCTAGAAGACTGGAAGAAAATGGGAGAGGTGGAACAACAGTGGACCAAACTAAAGGGAGCAATCACAAAAGCAACAAATCTATATGTTAGAAAAGTAAACAAAAGTAAGAGAAAAAAGAAACCGATCTGGTTCTCAAAGGAGGTGGCTGACATAATAAAAGCAAAAAAACCAGCATTCAAGAATTATAAAGCATCCCAAAAAGAGGAACAAAGGGAAGAATACCTGGAAAAACTTAGGGAGAAGAAGAAAGTAATCAAGAAAGAAAAAAGTCTGGCAGAAGAAAGGAGTGCCAAAGAGGTAAAGCGAGGTGACAAAACATTCTTTAGATACATCAGGGAAAGGAGAAAGGTCCAAAGAGGTTAACGAAATTGAAAGGTGACTAGGGATCAAGGAGTGGTGAGAGACGAAGAAATGGTGGAAATATTAAACAAATACTTCAGTTTGGTGTTCACTAAAGAAGACCCTGGAGAAGGACTGTCGTTAGTTAGCAAGACTATGGAAGGGGGTGGAGCAGACAAAACTCCATTTATAGAAGAGAATGTATGGGAAGAGCTAAGAAAACTGAAAGTGGACAAAGCCATGGAGCCTGATGAAGTTCATCAGAGGATATTGAGGTAGCTCAGAAATGTGCTGGTGGGTCCGCTATGTGACCTGTTCAATAGATACCTGGAAACGGAAGTGGTGTCGAGTGATTGGAGAAGAGCGATGATGGTCCTGCTTCACAAGAGTGGGAGCAGAGAGGAGGCTGGAAACTACAGGCCAGTTAGCCTCACCTTGGCGGTGGAAAAATTACTGGAGACTCTACTGAAGGGAAGGATAGTGAACTATCTACAATCCGGTAAGGTTGCTCAATCCAAGACAGCATGGCTTCACCAAAGGAAGGTCCTGTCAGATGAATATGATTGATTTCTTTGATTGGGTGACTAGACAATTGGATCAGGGAAGAGCACATGATGTGATTTTCTTGGATTTTAGTAAAGCTTTTGATTCAGTCCCACATAGGAGACTCATGAATACAATTAGAAGCTTGAGAGTGAGGGCCAAGGTGGTGGCATGGATTACAAACTGGTTGACGGATAGAAGGCAACGTGTGATGGTAAATGGAACCTGCTCTGAAGAGAAAACAGTGTTAAGTGGAGTGCCAAAGGGATCAGTGTTGGGACCGGTTCTGTTCAATATCTTTGTGAGTGACATTGCGGAAGGGATAGAAGGTAAAATGTATAAATTTGTGGATGATACTAAGATCTACAACAGAGTGGACACACCAGAAGGAGTAGAGAGGATGAGACATGATTTAAGGAAGTTTGAATGGTGGGCGAAGGACTGGCAGCTGGAATTCAATGCCAAGAAGTGCAGAGTCATGCATCTGGGATGTGGTAATCCAAAAGAGTTGTATGTGATGGGGGTTGAAGAGCTGTTGTGCATGGAACAAGAGAGAGACCTTGGGGTGTTAGTGTCTAGCGAGCTGAAGACAGCGAAGCAATGTGACAAGGCAATTTATTTAAAGGCATTTATATCCCACCCCTCCAAAGTTCGGGATGGGTTACAATGAAACATTCATAATTCTATTAAATAAAATAAAAAGAACAATAACAAATCATACATAATATTGACAAGTTAAGATAAAATAAGGGTACTTAAAATAATGTAATAATTTATAAACATAAAATAAAAAACATAGGATGAGGGTGGAACTGAATAAAATCTCAGGATTTACACAAGCCAGGGAAGGCTAGATGGTGGTTTGAGGGCTTTCTTGAATGAGTTTCTATCATGAATTAATCATAATTCAAGTAGAATTGAGTTCCAAAGTATAAGCCCAGCTATGGAAAATGCGCGTTCTCTAGTGGAAACTAATCTGATGCTTTTTGGCGAAGGAACTTGGAGTAAGAGTTTGTTTTTAGAACAAAGATTTCTGCATGGGGTATAGATATGAAGTGATGCAGAGAGCCAGGAAGTGTTATTACTGTAAATAAGTGTATGGAGAGTCATTAAAGTTTTATATTGTACACGCCACTTGATGGGAAGCCAGTGAAGTTTGTGAAGTACTGGAGTAATATGGTCGCGGAATTTGAGTTTGTGGAGAAGCCATGCTGCTGAGTTTCATAATAGTTGTAACGGGCGAGTAGAGATTTGTGGAAGGCCTAAGAGCAAGGAATAATCAATACCGGAAAGGATTAATGACTGAACTACTGTACGAAAGTGAACTGGATCAAGGAGCAGTTTGACATATCTTAATAATCTAATTTTGAATAAAGAATTATTTAATAATGTATTGATGTGTGAATTTAGGTCTAGCTTGGGATCTAGAATGGCTCCTAAATTGGGTACTTGTTTAACTATGTTTACTGAACAATTATCATATTGGATGGAAGAAGGAATGTTCTCAAAAAGACGATTACCTAGTATGAGTATTTCTGTTTATGTGAGATTTAGGCTTAATCTATTATGAATCAGCCAGTTTTTGATTGTTGAAAGACATAGAGAGAGGAATTTAGATGTATCTGACCAGGTATGTTTAATGGGGAAAAAGAATTGTATGTCATCTGCGTAGATTCTGTAGGTCAATCTAAGCACAGATAATAGTTGACAGATCATGGTAAAATATTTATTTATTTATTTATTTTAACATTTTTATGTACCGATAGCTGTTTGCACATCGTACCGGTTTACAAAGAACAGGAGGAAGGCCACAGGAAATAGGCACAACCTTTACATGGAACGCATAAAAGTAACAAATTAATGCATAAAGGAACATCGAGTAAAAATGATATAGATTAATATTTAGGTATTGAAGGAATAAAATATAACAAGATATTTATTGTCATATTTCTATATTGAAGGATGAAGGGGTAGGAGAGTATAGAACAGTATGATAGAATAACAAATGCTATAAAATAACTTAAAACTGAATCACAATGGTAAACGGAATATATTAAATAAAAGGACAGATGCTGGGCAAGGGAAAAGAGGGGAGGAAGGATGTTTAAATCAGAAATTGTGAGCATGGAGGAGGGGGAGAGGAGGGGTTGGGATGTAGACGTATGTACAAAAGGGGGAGAAATATTATGCTACATTAAATAATGCAGCTGAGAGGGCTGATCCTTGTGGAATGCCAGTTTCTAGAGTAAAAGGGGAGGATAATGAAGAATTGTTGGAAGCGGTTAAAGATATAGGATTTGAGCCAATTATAAAATGTTCCTGAAATGCCTGTGGGCCAGATTTTTAAACCTACGCGCGGGCGTAGATTTGTGCGCGCAACCCGGCATGCACAAATCTACGCCCTATTTTATAACATGCGCGCGTAGCCACGCGCATGTTATAAAATCCAGGGTCGGCGCACGCAAGGGGTTGCACACTTGTGCACCTTGCGTGCGCCAAGCCCTAGGGGAGCCCCGATGACTTTCCCTGTTCCCTCCGAGGCCGCTCCAAAATCGGAGTGGCCTCGGAGGGAACTTTCCTTCTGCCCCCCCTTCCCCTCCCTTCCCCTACATAACCCACACCCTAGCCCTATCTAAACCCACCTCCCGACCTTTGTTGGCGAAGTTGTGCCTGCCTCAGAGCAGGCGTAGGTTGCAAACACCGGCCAAGTGCTGGCACGCGAGCCCCCGGCACGACCACTGTGCCAGAGGCCTCGGTCCCGCCCCGCCCGCCCACTCCACACCCATTTTTTCAAACCCCGGGACATATGTACGTCCCAGGGCTTGCGTGTCGCCAGGCCTATGCAAAATAGGCTCGGCACACGCAGGTGCGAGTTTTCAGGGTTTTCGCGCGTAACCCTTTGAAAATCCGCCCCATGTGTGAAAGATGGGTTAGTAGGATTTGATGGTTGATAGTGTTGAAAGCTGCGGAAAGATCAAGAAAGATGGTAATGTAGGAGGTTCCAGAGTGGAATCATCACAGAATAACGTCAGTGCTGGAGATTAGTAACATTTCAGTACTGTAATGTGGCATAAGCCAAATTGATATTGATCTAGAATGGAATGTTGATCGAGGAAAGATGTTAACTGTTTTAAAACAACTGATTCCAGAATTTTGGCAAGAAATGGAAGTGAAGAGATAGCTTGAAAATCAGAGAAGTTCAGATTGGCTGTGTTTTCTTGGGATGGGGTTACAGCTGCGATTTTTAAGTTGTCTGGAAGATAACCATTAGTGAGTAAGGAATTGACTATGGCCTGGATTTTCTACGGTCACAGACCTTTGAGAATCCGGTGGTAATGGGGGGCGGGCAGCAATAAGGGGTCTTACTTTTTCGGTGCCAGCAATGTCAGCGCCACGTCCACCCCGACACCGCCCCAACTCCTCCCAGATCTAGCTATCGCATGCGAAAATGGACTTTTCGTGTGCGATAGGGTTAGAAAATAACCCCATTTATTAGCTATGGGGAGTGGGATGTCTTCTTTAGTTGCTTTAAATAAGCTGAAAGGACAAAGAGAGCAGGGATGCGTAGATGGCTTCATTTTGCAAATGATGTTTATGGCTTCGGTACTTGCAACTGTGTCAAAAGCATCCCAAGACTGGGTTATAACAGGGGGTGTAAATGTCGGCTGTGTGGTTGGGAAACAATGGCCAGAATTTTTTTAATCAAAAAAGGAACTAAAAGAGTTGCAAAGTTCTGTTTGAGAACTGGCATCAGGGTATCGAGTGGAATCATTGTTAGTGTTAGTAACAGACTTTACTATATTGAATAACATTTTGGGGTTATTTGCAGCTTCTATACGTGAAGTGTAATATTTTTTCTTGACATCATTAACTGCTGTACGGTATAGCATGAGTTCTGTATTATACAAGGAAAGATTATTGGCATTTTTGTTCTTTTTCCATTTGGTTTCAAGGGAGTGCAATTTACGTTTGTGAGTTAGAAGTGAACAAGAGAACCAGGGTGTGGACCTGTTTCTTTTTGTTTTTGTTTTGATTGTGCGAAATAGAGCGATGTCATCTAGAGTGTTTTCTAGAGCTGTATTCCAACTGGTTACTAATTTATTAGGGTCATCACTAATGTTGCTATTGAGCAAAGGTATACATTTTTTGACAAACAGTTCGGGATCAATATGTTTTTGTTTTTTATTGGAGTAGATGAAGTTTTGAATTGTGAGGTTGATTGATTGAGTTGACAATATATGTGTATAATATAATGATCAGACCAAGGTACAGGTATCACTTTTTTGTTCTGTCAGGATGATAATGAAATGCTGTTGAATTTAAAAATATGAGGTCTAATGTATGACCAGCTCTATGAGTTGGGACTGAAATAATTTGAAGTAGGTCTAAAGTAGTCAAGGTATCTAAAAAATGTTCAGTTGCAGAGAATAGGGGAATGGTATCAACATGCATAATAAAATCATCTGCAATAATTGATTTTTCGAGATTAGGTAATGAAGTGATATGGTATTCTAATAGAGGAGCAGAATTATTTACGAGTAAACCAGGAGGGCAATATGTCAAGCAAAGATTAAAATTTGAATTTTCTAACAGTAATACCTCAAATGGACTTGGAAGATCAGGAAAGGATATGGCGAAAGTAAAGGAGGTTTTGTGGTATATTACAAGCCCACCTCCACATCTATCATTGTGTGGAAGGTGCTGGAAAATATAATTGCTATAGCAGCATAGATTTAGGAGGGATTCATCTCCAGGATTCGTCTAGGATTCTGTTATGCACATGCAATCGATGGATGAATCCAGGAGAATATCGTGAATGATGGTAGCTTTTTTCTTCAGTGACCTTATATTTATTAGCGAGATGTTAAGATTAGAAAAAGAATGTACAGTTGCCTTTTTTGTATTTTGGATTAAATGTAGGTGAGCACAGGTTTATGTCTTGGTACATTATATCTATGGCCCAGTAAGTCTTACCTGCCTTTGGCTGTAATAGTTGGAATAAACATAGAGAGAACAACAAATAGAATAACTAGATAAGCAGAAGTAAAAAATGCACTAAATACACTCATTTGCACATGAAGGAGTACACGCCTTCGGCGTCCCAGGCCCAATTTAAAGCGGCCGTTGCCCCTCGATATTATCAGCAGGGGTTGGGGACTTCATCGTGGAAACGGCAGCCCAATGGTAGAGGGCTGTAACAGGAGGCAGTTCATGCAGGAGTGTAGAGATGTGGCTTGGACTCGATTTGGCAGTCACAGCGGCAGATTAGAGGGTTGACTTCACTCTTGGCATCCCAGACCCAATTTAAAGGGGCCTTTGCCCCTTGATGATGTCAGCAGGGAGGCGATAGTAAAAGACAGAATGCTGGGCTGCATTGAGAGAGGTATAACCAGAAAGAAAAAGGAGGTGATAATCCCCTTGTACAGGTCCTTGGTGAGACTTCACCTGGAACACTGTGTTCAGTTCTGGAGACCGTATCTCAAAAGGGACAGAGACAGGATGGAAGCGGTCCAGAGAACGGCAACCAAAATGGTGGTGGGTCTCCATCAAATTTATTTATTTTATTTATTTTAAGTTTTTCTATACCGGCATTTGCGATAAATATCGCATCATGTCGGTTTACAATTAACAAGTGTAGAGGGAACAAACAGGTAATAAATAACATTGATCCTAATAATAGTAATAGTAATAGTAAACATTAAACAAATGAAAGCTAAGAGTTGCAGTTACAATAAAACAAGGGATTAATATAACTTGGAACAGAGAACATTAAACAAATGAAATCTAAGAGTTACAGTTACAATAAAACAAGGGATTAATATAACTTGGAACAGAGAAATGACTTATGAGGAGAGGTTGAAGGTCCTAAATATCTATATCCTGGAGGAGAGGAGGTGCAGGGGAGATATAATACAAACCTTCAGATACCTGAAGAGTTTTAATGATGCACAATCGACAACAAACCTTTTCTGTTGGAAAGAAATCAATAGAACTAGGGGTCACAAAATGAAACTCCAGGGAGGATGACTCAGGACCAATGTCAGGAAATATTTGTTCACAGAAAGGGTGGTGGATGCCTGGAATGCCTTCTGAAGGATGTGGTGAAGACAAGAACAGTAAAAGATTTCAAAGGGGCATGGGATAAACACTGTGGATCCCTTAAAGCTAGAGGAAATGAATAAAGAAAAGAGTGCATGAGGGTAACTTGCTGGGGTGGTTACTACCCTTAACCAATAAGCCCTTATGCTGTTGATGCAATTCTTTCATTGCTCTTTGCTTCAACGGCAGGGGGGAATAAGGAATTAGATTCAGAGAGCAACCAACAAGGACATTGAATTGCACAGTCTGGGAAAACAAGCATGGGAGTAACTTGCTGATATGGCAGTTACAACCCTTAACCAATAAACCTTTATGCTGTTGATGCAACTGCAACCTTGCTTTTTACTTCAATGGCAAGAGGTAATGGGGAATTGGACTCGAACAGCAACCAACAAGGGCCCTGATTTTGACAGTCTGGGAAACTGATAATTATAAAGGTGGCTTGTATGGCCAGTCGTTACAACCATAAGCTTGTTGGGCACACTGGATGGACCATTTGGTCCTTTTCTGCTGTCATTTCTATGTTTCTTTATATGTTCCTAAGTGTGCCTTTCATTCTGAATCCCAACATTTACTGAATATCCCGTCTTGTCAGGATTTTAGATTGCAGCATACAAGATCTAGGACATCTTCTTTTGTGGGTCCCAGTGAATGGAATAAGTTGCCACTAAAGTTGCGTTTGGAAGTAGATTATAAATCTTTCCATAAAAAATTAAAGGCCTATTTGTTTATGTAGGATTATTCTGGTTAATTACAATATGTTTTACCTTGTCTTGGCTGATTTTGATATTTTATTATTTTTGCTATTATTGATTAATGATGTCCATGTTTGTATATATTTTATAGTGTGTATTATAATGACTGTAATATGCACTGAACTTTTTAAGGTTTGCGGAATATCTTTAAAACAATAAATATATAAATAAAATGAATATACACAACAAGCTCATTTATAATATATACAACTTATTAAACAATGTTTACTGATATAAATGGAATACATATAATTGCAAAGCACAGCAGTAAATGTTGTACTTATATTCAATAACTTATGTAATGAAACTACAGGCAGCTATACAGCTGGATCTGGAGCAACTGGGAGGAATGCACTGGGGGAGGGAGAGAGGCAGAGTGGGAGACAGAGACAGACTGGTGGAGATAGACTGGCAAGAAAGACTGGTAGAGGGAAAGAGAGTAAGAGACTGGAGGGGATGGACTGATGGAGGGAAAGACAGATTGGTAGAAATGTACTGAGAGAGAATGACAAACTTGGTAGAAATGAACTGGTGGAGGGAGAGAGAGAGACAAACCCAGTGGGGATGGATTAGTGGAGGAGAAGAGCGAGATTAGTGGGGATGGACCAGCAGAGAGGGAAAGAAACTGATGGACTGGTGGAGGAGGAGGAGACAGATTGGTGGGGATGAACTGAGGAGGGGGGGGGGGGAGAGAGAGAGAGAGACATGCAAGGCGGACTGATGGAAGGAAAGAGGAGGACTGGCTGGGATGGACCATGAAGCCGAGACAGAGACTGAGAGACTGGTGAGGAAGGGGAAGGAGGGACGTTTGAAACAGGCTCACATCACTAAAAGGGAGATGTGGCAAGAGGTTTGGTGCACATATCCCCCCCAACATGATTTTTGTTTGTTTGTTTGTTTTTTTAGAAAATCATCTGTGACAAGGAAACCACCCTGTTAGTTTGATCTTGGTGGAGGGGGGTCGAATGACTCTCTCCAAAGCTGCCTGTTCCAAAATTCCATACATGCAGATAGGACACACCCTGCTCATAAAGCCAGAGGTTCTGCTACAAACATTTTGTACTATTGTCACAAAGTGCTGGGCATGTATGTCAGTGCCATCTCTAGACAGAAGAACCTTCTAAGTAACCTGGCCAGTTTCAACCATCTAAGAAAACTACTATCAAAATTATTCAAGCGCATTAGTCAATGAAAATTCTTTTATATAGGAATGGGACAGAATCCCAATATAAAACCTGAACTTTATTCATAGAAACTTCCCCAACAAAGCATGCAGAGGCAGAACAAGGGCACTTCCCTTTACCATTCACCATAAAAAAATAATAAAATTCTAGTGTTGCCTCATTAACAGCAACACAAACTCCCTTCACTACCAGGAACATTGTATAATACAAAATCCTGCAAAAAATGTACTTGAGACCTATAAGGAAGCCTGCCATACCATAACACCCTAACTGCCAGACTCAGACAGTAATTATCCTGCTTATGAAAAGGCAAAACTGCAAATATTACAACAGGTCCTAAAACACCAATACACCTCCTGTTAGGAAAACTGAACAAGTCCAGCTCTTGTAGGTCCCTATATAGAAACTACTTGCTTGCAGACTTCCTCACCTAAGTCACACATGTGAAATGCAGACAGACTCTTGCCAAATACAAAATAAAGAGACCATAAAGAATAAATACAAACGTGCAGACAAAAACTAAAGTGGAAACCGCAGTGCAATAATGGAAAAACAAAAACATCACATTCCTCATAAATCATCACAATGCAGAAATATAAAATTTCAATAATAGTAAAACCATACTAATAAAAAGAATATTTCAAAACAATTGATATGTAGAACATCCAATAATTACAATCTAATAAATTTGCACAAACATCAATAAAATATTTCAAAGCATCAGACATAAAATAATAGCCAGCAATTAAAACTAACAAGGATTTAAAAATTCCCACTCTACATACCTGGGAACTTTTGATTTGCAGTCGCCCTGAGATTACTGTGGATTAGGAGGTGGACACAATCTTTCTCCTCTCTCTCATACACACACATACACGCGTTCATTCTCTCACATGCACGTGGTCCCTCTCTATCTCTCTCTCACGCACACACACACACGCGCGCGAGCTCATGTTCATTATCACTCATGCATACAAACACGGTCAATCTCCTACACACACACATGCTCACACACATACACTCCCTCTCTCTCATACACACATTCTCTCACAGACACTCATGCTCTCAGACACATGCTAGCTCTCACAATCAAACATGCTCTCACACAAACATATGCTCTCTCTCATACACACACACCTCATTCACAAAGGCTCTCACACCCTCACTCTCACCTCTTTATTTCATGGAGTCTGTGGGGGGAGGGGGTCCCATGACCACCTCCTCTCTCATTCTGCCAGTGGCCTTGTGGCATTTTTCAGTCTTCAGCCACCGGCAAGATGGATGCACAGGTGGCCTATGGGTCTCTTTCCATCTTAACCGCTGTCGGGATAAGTGGGCCGGCACCCTGTTGGGCTTCTCAGCATTTTTCAGTCTTCACCGGTGCAATGGGTGCGCCAGTGGCCTATGAGCCTACTTCTGTTAGCCACCAGAGGGATGGGTGCACCAGCGCCCTGTCAAGTCTATTTTAATCTTCAGCCACTGGTGGGTTCGGTGCACCAGTGGACCTGCTGCCTCCTGCAATCGTCTCTGGCTAGGGTGCTCTGGTGGCCTATCGGCCTCTTCTTTTGAGGCACAGGCTTTCTTCTCAGGAGGATAGGGGAATAGAAGAGATAGCAGATTTATATCACTTTCCGTGGACCACAGGTTGGGAACCACTGATATAGGGCATATTTGACATCATACAGAGTAGAAGTAGAATCAACAAAAAAAATCCTATTTTGACAAGAAAATTCAATCTGCTTAAAATATACCCCAGGAATTATTTCTGACTATAAAGCACTTATAGGGTCAGTCATCAAAATGTGTTATGATGTTATCGCGGGCGTTACGGCCCTAACACCCACGATAAAAAAAAAAACGCATGCGTTTTGGTGTTATCGCATTGTGAGATGTGTATGCAGATTTTTAAATTTTAGTCAAAAGGGAGGAGTTTGGGTGGGGTTTATGAAAATGAGAGATACCATAGTGTAATATGCTGGAAATAACTACACCTTTTTTCCTGGTGTTAAGCTGTGTGATATGCCTGAAATAGGATTTGTGATATTTATTGTAAATCCTGTTTTGGGCAGGAGAGGGGAGAGTGGAGTGGAGTGGAGAGAGAGAGAGAGCGCCTCTAGGGTGGCATACCTACTAGTCATCTATTTGTACCACTACAGGAGGGTCATCTAGTAAGTTGAGGCAAGGTGTTGGGGCCAGTTTTACATGCACAGTCAGACGTATGAACAGCATAGTACACATCAGTGAAGATTTGATGTGATTTGGAATGAAGAAAGCTGCACAAAGATGAGATTTATACAATGTACTCTCGCCCTAGCTTGATAGCACTCAGAGAGTGCATTGGGGCTTGAGCCCCTAACTCTAGATTTGGAAGGCTAGAGCTCTCCTAGGTGAGCCTTGCTGAAGGTAGAAAGATAGGAAGCAGTAGTACTGTTACATTTCAGGTGTGGTGGGCTGGCCGATAGGAGGAGGAGCTTAATGGCCTGAAAGTAGACTCACTCTTCTAACACACCTTTTTTAGGTGTTAGCTAGCAGAGAATTCTCTGCTACTTTGCAGACTAAAACCCCTAGAGCCAGGGTAATTTTCACACAGTGCTTCAGGCATTAATCATTACTGGGCTTGATTACTGTAATTCCGTCTTTGTTGGTCTCCCTGCTTCATCACTTCGTGCACTCCAGTTAGTGCAGAACCTGCAAATACTGATAGATACAACGATGCATGACCATATTATGCCAGTTCTTCTGTCCCTCCACTGGCTACCTGTCCAATGGCAGGTTAAATACAAAATTGCATCATTCATTCACAAGTCGTTGAATCATTGTACATCACATGGATTAGCATGATGTTACGAATTTATAAGCCCACGAGTGCCCTTAGGTCTAGCCAATGCTGCCTATTGGCGATACCCTTCCCTAAAGCTGTCCATTTAATGGAAATGCATGTTAGAGCTTTTTCTGTCACTGACCCCCTCTACTGGAACTTGCTGCAAGAGCAACTGTGTTTTGCGACTTCTTTTAATTCCTTTAAAACATTTTGAAAACTCACCTATTTGAGCAGGCTTTTGAGCTGAGGCAAGCTTGATAATTAATCAGTAAATAGCTGGTCAGTTTATTCCTCTTTTATTAGATATCTTACATAGATTTGCCATTCACATGAGGCTACAGTAAATACCGGGTACCTATTTAGAAAATGCTACCATGATCATTCCTGGAATTATATTTTCTGAAGTTTTGTGTTAAGGTAGGTGTTAATAGCTATGGATGGAATATCACTTTGTGATTTGCTAGGAGCTTGTTTTGCTGTTACGTTTTATTGTTTTGTTATTGTCTATTTGTTTTATTATGTATGCTTATTATGTATCCCACCAAGAACTTTGGATCTGTACAGGTTATAAATCATTTTAAAATAAAATTTAAATTTACAAAAATCCTTGTATGTTGACCCTTAATTTCTACTTTCTGAATGCCATAAGTTATTCTAGTGCTATAACAAACAGCACATCTCTCAGTCAGGCCAATGCAATACAGACATGCTAAAAACATGCATCCACACTGGATGCACTTTTTTTTAATGCACATACAATCACCTTTGCTGGGCGCTCGATGCAATACACAAATGAGCCGCCATGCTAGGGATAAATTGTGCCCATAGCGTGTCCATGACATCGAGCGCCCAGGAGACATGGCTGTGCACAGGTTAGGAAAATGGACACTCGTAAATTGAACATCTGTTTTTCCTGACTTGATCGTTTTAAAGACCTTTATTTATTTATTTGCTGCTTCAGTGATTCCTGCTGCTTAGTATCGCAACAATATTAAGTCGAAGGAACCACAGAAGAGCACAGAAAAGCAGTATTTTCTGCTTTTCTCTGCATGGCTAGGGACGCTTCAAAACTTAATGCCACTCCAGGGCTGACATTAATTTTTGAGTGTAAAAACGTGTGCATCCAGTGTGCGGTAACTTTTTACATTGGGTGTACCAGTTAATAGCCTCATCAACATGTATTTACATGTGATGAGCGCTATTAGCTGCGTGCTGGTTTGCACACAAGTTTTGGACATGCTAATCCTGGTATTGCATCAGGCATAAGTCTAGCGCATCCAAAACATGCACCCAACCGCGCACTCAGTAGTGCACTGATCTTAGCGCCTCATATTGCATCGGCCCTAATATATCTATTCTAGAGAAGCAGTCAAGGAAACCAACAAGCTGCTGCCATCTATGGTATACAGGACTTCCCAAACTTTTAGCCAATGTGATCCCATTTTAGCATTTCAAATATTCACATGACCCCCAGAAGACAACCAGATTAGCAGGGGTGTGGTCCCCCGCCAGCAATCACTCCATTATTACCCTGAACGCACACCCGCTGATCTCCTCTCTTAACTTCCATCCTCTCTAGTCAATCCATTCTTTCAAACCTCCACCCTCTCCTCCAGCACATACTCTCTCTCAAATTCCACCCCTCCAGCTGATACCCTCTTATATCCCCCTAGCTCCTCCCACCACTCCAGCCCACACCCTCTCACCTCCTTCAGCCCTTTTTATATGCCCAACTGATCCTCTCACTCCCATGCCCTTCTTATAACCCCGAGCTTATTCCTGTCATCATTTCCCTCCCCCATCCTCTTTCCTCTCTCTCACGCCTCTCCTCCAGTGTTCCTTCACATTCCCATGATTCCCTGTCACCCCTCAGCTTCTCGATTTCATCACTAGTCAATCTTCTTTCATCTCTCTTCACGGCCAATCCCTCTACAGCTGATCCAACACTCAAACCCCTCCTCTATCTAATCCCTCCCTTCAAACTGCTCCTTCTCTAGACATCCCCCTGAGACCTGGTCAAAAGGTTGATGAAAACTGGTGAAAAGAGAGGGCACGCTGATGACATGGGCAAAATTTTTCTCTTGGTAAAGAAAGAAGTTGTAGTAATCTCTACTGGCCCATGCACACTCAGCTCTTTTCTCTACTCGTAGCTGATCTTAAGCCCAACAGTGATCTGCAAGCAGTAGCCGCATTAGCGATGAAAGTAAGCACAGGGCCTTTGAGCAGGTAGAAGCGCACTGCAGTGTTCCTGATCCCTTCTCGTGCAGGGCTTCCTCTTACCATAGAAACTCATGCAAGGACAGAACCACTGCAGGGTCTGTGAGTGCATGCTGGCCTACAGGCCCTAGGCTGACTTCCACTACTAATATTGCTGCTGCTGGTGCCTAAAGAACGCTGCCATTTGAGGCACTTGTGACCTGAACTGAAGGTTTTGTGACCCCCATTTGGGGTCCCAACCCACAGTTTGGGAAGCCCTGGCATGGAATAAAAACCTAAGGAGTGAATCTGAAAAGGAGTTAACATGGGTGAAAGTAGCATATATCATAGTAATTTTCAACCATTTGCGCATGTAAAACATTTTGAAAATTCAGCCTTCTGGAGTGAATTTTCAAAGGAGTTACACATGTAAAAGTAGCAATTTTCAAAAGCCATTTTGGGCACATAAATTCTTTTCAAAAGCACCTCCCAAGTCAACGACATGCAAAATTACATTAAGTGGAACTGCAGCACAGAAAGCCAATTGCACATTTTCTCAGATAACTATACCCTAGCATCAGCAAACTCATTGGTAACAAAGTCCCTGCAGAGTGTACCAATTCATTACTGACTTGGAAACTGAACTTTCCTAACAAAACCATTCATGCTGAGGACACATAGTTTACTTATAACAGAAACAATTACTGTCCTTGTAAACTGTGAGCACCAAATAAAACATGATTATTATATAATCAGGATAATGTTCAACCTTTATCATCACGCTGGTTTAAAAAAAAATGGCTGTGATAAAGGAAGGGCATTCAGAAGGATGTCCTGGCTATTGCCAGACATAAGGTATTTTATACTTAGCTTCACAATCCAAATTATATATATACACACACACACACACACATACACACACTGTAGTTTAATTTTTGACACGTTCGATAGTCCCAGCCCTATTAACCAATTATAATTTACAAGAGACAATATAACTAAAAGCAGACGGAAAGCCAAGGTTACAGCTCCTAAGATGTATTTTGTCTCTGAAACGATATTAGATCAATAGAATGGGCAAACAGCTCAAAAGGATTAAGTACAAGGTCACTGAATAAATGTACCATTATAGAACTTCTTGACATGTCCAAGGACTATTTCTCTCTCACACACACACATTTTAAATAGAGCCATATAGACTCTGGAGCAGATAGAGATACAAAGCTATAGATATATACCTATAGCATAGGTGATGTGCCTGGTTCCTTTGACTTAATATTGTGATACTAAGCAACAGGAATCACTGACGCAGCAAATAAATAAATAAAGGTCTTTAAAGCGATCAAGTTAGGAAAAACCGATGTTCAATTTACGAGTGTCCATTTTCCTAACCTGTGCACAGCCACGTCTCCTGGGCACTCGATGTCATGGACACGCTATGGACACACAATTTATCCCTAGCATGGCTGCGACCTTTGCTGCTCACCTCTTTTTGCCCTGCAGCTCCAAGTCTAGGAAGAATGACCGCCTCGGCTTCTGCACGCCACCCTCCATGGTGTTCCCGGGATGGCGCAGGCGCTCACGGAAGCCATCTTACTTCTGGGGTGACTTAGGGCGCACACCTGCCCCCGTCTTAACCACGTCATGGCAGGAACCTCGGGGATGTCCCCACCGCATGACGTCACTGCCTACATACATATAATCTCATCGGGCCAGCATACCATCGAGTTAGCAAGGATTCCTGTCCTGCTCAATTCCACCATTCTGGAACTTCGCTTTGCTGTTCCTGTGCTCATCTGAGTGATCTAGGTACCCGCTCCTTGGGGGCCTTGCCGCACTCAGGGCTATCCGCTCCTCAAAGAGCCATCTCTACTTGCCTCACATCTCTAACCTAGTGAGTCTCTTCCTATTTTCCACAGATGACCCTTCAGTGCTCCTGTACCTCGGATCTCCATGGTGCCTACCTCTACAGCTGGCTACTCTATTCAGAGTGAGCACTGGATCTGCTCTACATCTTCCTCCTTCTTCTCTGTGTGGATTCTCGGGTTACCCTGCTCTGCGGACCACTACCGGATCCACACTGTCTTGGGCAAATGTCTACCACCAGCCGGCCTACCCCGCTCTGCGGACCACTACTGGAGACAGCCTGCACAAGTCTCTACGAAAGAAGGTATTCCCCGGGTTACCCCACACTACGGACCACTACCGGAGAGACCAACCTACAGGTCATCTACTTTGGACTGAATCTATTAACCCGCTCCTCGGGTTATCTTGCTGTATAATAAACTACTGCCTCTGGTGTCCATCACTGCTGAGACCCCGCCTGTCGTGGTGAATCCCCACAGGGCTCCTCCCTGTGGGTGGAGTCAGCTGTTGCCACGGCCCACTAACTAGTTCTAAACACACAGAACGTAACAGTTTTATTATAGTTGTATGATAAAGCAGAGTTTAATGATAAAGAAATACATTAGCAGTCCCCCAACACAGACCGCGTTTCGACAAACTGCATCGTGGAGGAATCAGATAAAATAGTCATTGTACACACAGAATTTAGTAACGAAGCATTTTCAGGGATTTGTACACACGGACTTGCAGAACTATGCTGGTCTCTAAAAACACTGCTTGTAAATATTTGATAAGCTCCATGCCTCCTGAGAATGTTTACAGACCCTATCACTGTTCAGCTTTTTAAACCCTGTGATATCACAGGATGTAAATATCTCAAGGAAGCACGCGGTCATTTATTCCATTGTGCTTAATATACAGCACCGCCTAAAGTCATCTGCTGTGAGAAAACAGGCAACAAAAATATCAGGACTGCGGAGAAGGATTAATTGGAAAATAGCAAAAAAAAAAACCTCTAAAGTAACAGGAGGGGAACAACACAGGGTCTGCTGCATGTGACCCACCACTCCAGACTATAATGTCTCCAAAAGGAAAAGTAATTACCTCACTGCAGAAAAGGGAAAAAAAAAAAAAACTGCCTCGAGCAATCTGATGCCTCCCAAACCAGCTTCTCTCTCAGGTTGAGCAGTGCAGAGACTTAGGGAAAGCATCACCAACAGTAAGGAGTGTGCATGTGTGGTAAAAACAAAAAACAAGGAGATGTGTGAGCCTTTCACGGTGCCTAGTTTCCTCCTTTGGTAGAGAAATTTGCACATGACTATGAGAACATTTGTTAAGTGACTTTCTGTGTAATAAGCACAACATTAAACCTTACAGAAAGTAACATAGTAGCAGCAATGAAGGCAGAAAAGGACCAAATAGTCCATCTAGTCTGCCCAACAAGCTTCCCTAGGTAGTAAATGCCGCTCCATGAAGTTATACAAAGCTTTAGGAAAACCCATAAAAGTTTCAGCTATCAACATGTTTTGCTGGTTGATGAGCTTTCTTGAAAATTCAGACAGTGCTGCTTGTTGTGCTTTGTTTATGGACTTTGCCATAGAAGCAGTCTTGTGTTTTTTTCCCTTATGCCTGAGTATCAGTACCTCAGACTGAAGAAGTCAGGGTCCTCTTGGTTAGTGTCTGAATCCAATTCCCCTTTTCTCTCTGCGTCGAAGCGGGGAGCAATATTGCAGTTGCATTAAAAGCATCAAAGCTTATAGATTAAGGGGCGGATTTTCAGAGCCCTGCTCGCCTAAATCCGCCCAAATCCGGGCGGATTTAGGCGAGCAGGGCCCTGCGCGCCGGTGAGCCTATTTTACATAGGCTCACCGGCGCGCGCAGAGCCCCGGGACTCGCGTAAGTCCCGGGGTTCTCCGAGGGGGCGTGTCGGGGGCGTGTCGGGGGCGGGCCCGGTCGTCGCGGCGTTTCGAGGGCGTGTCGGCAGCGTTTTGGGGGCGGGTACGGGGGCGTGGCCGCGCCCTCCGTACCTGCCCCCAGGTCGCGGCCCGGCGCGCAGGAGGCCCGCTCGCGCGCGGGGATTTACTTCTCCCTCCGGGAGGCGTAAATCCCCGGAGAAAGGTAAGGGGGGGGTGTAGACAGGGCCGGGCGGGTGGGTTAGGTAGAGGAAGGGAGGGGAAGGTGAGGGGAGGGCGTTAGAGGATTCCCTCCAAGGCCGCTCCGATTTCGGAGCGGCCTTGGAGGGAACGGGGGTAGGCTGCGCGGCTCGGCGCACGCCGGCTATACAAAATCGATAGCCTTGCGCGCGCCGATCCAGGTTTTTAGCAGATACGCGCGGCTCCGCGCGTATCTACTAAAATCCAGCGTACTTTTGTTTGCGCCTGGAGCGCAAACAAAAGTAGGCCTATTCGCAGAGTCTGAAAATCCGCCCCTAAGGGTAGTAATCTCCATGCCTTCTGCAAATGGTAGTAACCGCCACACCAGCAAGTTACTACCCCTGCACGCATTTCTTCATTTCCATCCTCTAGCCTTTAGAGATCCACAGTGTTTATCCCATGCCCCTTTGAATTCTTTCACTGTTTTTGTCTTCACCACCTCCTCCGGAAGGGCATTCCAAGCATCCACCACCCTCTCCGTGAAGAAATATTTCCTGACATTGGATCTGAGTTTTCCCTCCTGGAGTTTCACTTCGTGACCCCTAGTTCTACTGTTTTCTTTCCAATGGAAAAGGTTCAAAGCTCGTGCCTCATTAAAACCTTTCAGGTATCTGAAGGTCTGTATCATATCTCCCCTGCACCTCCTCTCTTCCAAGATATATTCAGATCCTTCTACCTCTCCTCATAAGTCTTCCAATACAGACCCCATACCATTTTGGTTGCCCTTCTCTGGACCGCCTCCATCCTGTCTCTATCCTTTTTGACATACGGGTTGCAGAACTGAACACAGTACTCCAAGTGAGGCCTCACCAAGGGTCTGTATAAGGGCATTATCATCTCCTTTTTCTTACTGGTTGTTCCTCTCTCTATGGAACCCAGCGTTCTTCTGGCTTTGGCTATCGCCTTGTCACATTGCTTTGCCATCTTCAGATTACCAAGATAATTGCCCCAAGATCCCTCTCTTACCGGGTCATTAAATCAAAACTCGTCTTAGCAATGGGCCAGTCAGTTTAAGTATACTAGCGGGCTGACATCATCGGGAGGGGACGCCCCCGAGGTTCCCACCATGACATATACATAAGGAGGCCCTGCGCGCACACCTAGGTGATGCCAGAAGTAAGATGGCGGTTGGCAGCACCCACGCCATCCTGGGGATGCCGGGGAGGTCGGCGTTGGTTGGCGGAGGCCGCCATTCTCCCAATGATTGACAGTGCAGGGAAAAAAAGAGGTGAGCATGAGAGGTCGCAGCCGTCTGCGACCAACGGGCGCAACACAAACAATAACAGAAACAAAGATGCTTAAATTTTTCCTTCTTTATATTGAAAAACTTAACTATCCTATTCATACTCCATTCATCTTAAACTATCATATAACTAGCACTCTCATGCATACTACCATAAACTAAGAATTGATAACTAGTTTTCCCTCCCCTTATCCCTCCCTCTGTCACACTTCAAACACTCCCAACATTCATCTTTTTACACTCTTACGTAGTGGAGCCTTCACAATATTTCTATGTTTCTATGTAAGGCTTAATTCTTATTTACTCTGACAGCATTTACAGCAGGCTCAATACTTTAGTTGCTTTCTTGCCCTGGTGGGATCCTGTAGCACTGACCAGACACTGTCTTTAAAAGCTTATTTTAGTATTATGCATTATCTATTACATACTAATTACTGTATGTAATCTATTTATGCTATGCTTATTTATTATGTTATCAAAGTTACTAGGGACTTCGCTTGTCAACCCTGCCAATGCATTCTCTGCTGTGGATTTTGACCCCCCCCCCCCCCCCCCCACTCTTGACTTTCTACCCACTACTCCTGTCTCCCTTCACAATTTCCACTTTCTCCCCTTTTCTCCCTTATCCCCCTCCCCTTCTTTTCCTTCCCTCTCACAAACCTCTGCTCACTTTCTCTTCCCCCTATCATCCCTTTCCATAAGAACATAAGATATGCCATACTGGATCAGAGCAAGGGTCCATCAAGCCCAGTATCCTGTTTCCAACAGCGGCCAATCCAAGTCACAAGTACCTGGCAAGTACCCAAACATTAGATAGATCACAAGCTACTATTGCTTATTACCGTCATAGCAGTTTATAGATTTATCCTCTAGGAACTTATCCAAACCTTTTTGTAAACCAAGTTACACTAACTGCTATAACCACATCCTCTGGCAATGAGTTCCAGAGCGTAACTATGCACTGAGTGAGAGAGAATTTTATTCGATTTGTTTAAATGAGCTACTTGCTAACTTCATGGAGTGCCCCCCTGGTCTTTCTATTATCTGAGCGAGTAAATAACCAATTTACATTAACTTGTTCAAGTCCTTTCATTATTTTGTAGACTTCTATCCTATCCCCCCCTCAATCATCTCGTCTCCAAACTGAACAGCCCCAACTTCTTTAGCCTTTCTTCATAGGACAGCCTTTCCATGCCCCTTATCATTTTGGTCGCCCTTCTCTGCATTTTCTCCAGTGCAGCTATATCCTTTTTGAGATGCAGTGACCAGCACACAGTATTCAAGGGGGTACATTTTAAAAGAGAGCGCGCGCACGTACTTTTGTTCGCGCATCAGGCGTAGCCGCACGTATCTTATAAAATCCGGGGTTGGCGCGCACAAGGGGGTGCACATTTGTGCAACTTGCGCGCGCCGAGCCCTGCGCGCGCTGCCCGTTCCCTCCACACCCACCCCCCCACACACCTTCCCCTCCCTAACCCACCCTCCCAGCCCTATCTAGACCCCCCTACCTTTATTATCAGAAAAGTTACTACTGCCTCCGGGCAGTAGTAACTTACGCTTGCAGGCGCGGCAGGCCCCAACACAGGCCGCTGTGTCGGGGCACTCGGCCACGCCCCTGGACCACCCACACGCCCCGATCCAAAACCGCACCCCCTGGCCACGCCCCCGACCGCCCCTTTTTGCAAGCCCCGGGTCTTGCGCGCGCCGCTGAGCTTATGCAACATAGGCTCGGCGCGCGCAGGGGGGTTTTAAAAGGGTTACACGCGTAACCCTTTTAAAATCCGGCCCAAGGTGCGGTCTCACCATGGACTGATACAGATGCATTATGACATCCTTCATTTTAGTTTCCATTCCCTTCTTAATAATTTCTAACATTCTGTTTGCTTTTTTGATCACCACAGCACACTGGGCCGATGATTTCAATGTATTATCCACTATGATGCCCAGATCTCTTTCCTTGGTGGTAAACTCCTAAGATAGAACCTAACATTGTGTAACTACAGCAAGGTTTATTTTTCCCTATATGCATCATTTTGCACTTGCCCATGTTAAATTTCATCTGCCATTTGGAAGCCCAATCTTCCAGTCTCACAAGATCCTCCCTGCAATTCATCACAACTTGCTTGAGATTTAACTACTCTGCATTATTTTGTGACATCCACAAATCTGATCACCTCACTCGTTGTACCTCTTTCCAGATCATTTATGAATATATTAGAAAGCACCAGTCCAAGTACAGATCCCTGAGGCACTCCACTGTGAAAACTGACCATTTAATCCTACTCTCTGTTTCCTGCCTTTTAACCAACTTGCACTCCACAAAAGGACATTACCTCCTATCCCATGAATTTTTAGTTTTCTTAGAAGCCTCTTAAATGATCTGGAAAGGGGTACAACGAGTGAGGTGATCAGATTTGTGGATGTCACAAAATAATGCAGAGTAGTTAAATCTCAAGTTAAATACACCACATCTACTGGTTCATCTTTGTCCACATGTTTATTCACCCCTTCAAAAAAATGTAGGAGATTTGTGAGGCAAGATTTCCCTTGGGTAAATCCATACTGGCTGTGTCCCATCAAACCATGTGTATCCAAATGTTTTGTGATTTTATTCTTTATAATGGTTTCCACAATTTTTCCTGGCTCTTAAGTCAGGCTCACCGGTTTATAGCTTCCTGGATCACCCCTGGATCCCTGTTTAAATATTGGGGTTACAATGGCCAATTTCCAATCTTCAGGTACATCAGATGATTTTAATGATAGGCTACAAATTTTTACTGATAGGTCTGAAATTTCATTTTTTAGTTCTTTCAGAACCCTGGGGTGTAAACGATCCAGTCCAGGTGATTTACTACTCTTCAGTTTGTCAATCAGACCTACCACATCTTCCAGGTTCACCGAGATTTGGTTCAGTTGATCTGAATGATCACCCATGAAAACCTTCCCCGGAACGGGTATCTCTTCAATACCCTCTTCAGTAAACACTGAAGCAAAGAAATCGTTTAATCTTTCCGCGATGATCTTTTGGCTAAAATAGCCTCTTTCACCTCATCTTTTAACTATGCCAATAATTATTTTGCCTTCCTTCCACCTTTCTTAATGCATGGAATACATCTGGTCAGTGCTTCTAGGATGGTAGTTTTTAACAATGTCCACGCCTGTTGCACACTTTTTACCTTTGTAGCTGCACCTTTCAGTTTTTTTCTATTTTTCTCATTTTGTCAAAGTTTCCCTTTTGAAAGTTTAGCGCTAGAGCTGTGGATTTAATTACTGTCCCCCTTCCAGTCATTAATTCAAATTTGATCATATTATGATCACTATTGCCAAGCAGCCCCACCACCATTATCTCTCTCACCAAATCCTGCACTCCAGTGAGAATTAGATCTAAAATTGCTCCCTCTCTCATTGGTTCCTGAACCAATTGCTCCATAAAACTGTCTTTTATTCCATCCAGGAACTTTATATCTCTAGCATGCCCTGAAGTTTCACTCACCCAATCAATATTGGGGTAATTGAAATCTCCCATTATTACCAGTTTGGTTAGCTTCCCTAATTTCTCTGACTTTGGAAGTGGACCATTCTGCAAGCTGTTCACCCAGGAGTTCTCAGCCTATATGCTTTAAGGGTAGCCACAGATACAAAAGGACAGTAACTGATACTAGCTATTGCAACAAGCACACTACTCTGCATATTTTCTAGGTACATACATACAGCATCTCCACACGACTAGCCCTGAGCTAGACCCTGGTAAGCTCCCTGTAAGAGCTACTTATTTCAGCTGCTTTTTTCTAGTCTGAGACTTTATATACATATTGGTTTTTTTTGCTTAGGAGGTTTTCCATCCACTCGCTCGAGGTAGCCTCAGAATCTTCTGCTGGATCGGGGCTTTTATTTGATTTTTGTTGGTAGTTTTGGATGATACCTGCTGCTTTTACCTTGGCATTTGGTGCCACGATGGCTATACCCATTTCAGCGAGTTCTTGGCTGAGAACTGTAGTGGTCAGGTGAGAAGCTGTTTGGGGACCGCCAATGGTGGACAATTCAGACTTGATTGAAGAGTAAAAGGAGCTATGGGGTCTAATGCTCATTAGAGTTGTCAAGATTGATTTTACGCAGGACAGATTCATACTGTAGATTTTGGAGGCACTATGGTCTTCCTAAGATGTCACATGATGGTAGGAAGCAACTTAATGGAATGTTCCCCTGGTTCCAACCATCCTACAACCATACCCAAAGTGATAACCTCTTCCTTTGAAGGATTATTTTGTAGTCCATGGCCCTGAGAGAAACTATTCAGCCGGAAGTGGCCATCAGGGCTTCTCTGTCCTCAGATAATGGACTCTGTTTCTTTAACAATAGGGCAAATTGATGTTGTGCTAAAATCCTGATAAAATCTCAGAAAACGAGACTTCTGTGAAAGAGTTTGCAGTCTTTTCTTATTTTTTAATTTGCGACCTCCTAAAAGGGGATTCTTCTACATTTGGAAGTATATTATCTCTGGAAGTAAATATACAGATCATCTTGACCATAATACATAGGCTAGAGAAAACCACAAAAAAATTCAGTGCTTACAAGATGATATCAAGCTAAAAATTAACATTTAATATGATTCCAATAAGGAAAATACTAATTTATGGTGCCAGAATAAAATTATGTTTAATAAGACCCAGTCAAAAAATATTCACCTGCTTTGTTTTCCAGAGTAGGCTGAAGATACACATTTGCTTTACTTGCTAAAATTTTCAATTGCCAGTTTGATCATTTTATTTATTTTTTATTTCTTGTGTATTTTGCTTGTAACTTTTCAATGGTAGCTCAAGCCAAATTACATTTAGGTACAGTAAATATTTTGTGAAGGAAATATCTTTAACTGCAGAAAGGGTCTAATTCAGATTAACTCTGGCTACTGATAATGATTTATCAAATTTGTCTTTTTTGTCTCCTTAATTTTTTATATGTGATCTGACAATTGAATGTGTCTTATCTTCTTTAGATCTCTAGATCTTCCAAGTGAGTTGGATAGAGCTTCATTTGTTGAAGTTCTCTTTGTTATGCCTTTTTGATTTATTTTAAAGTATATTGTTTGTTTTCATTGCATTTTCAAAGCAAGGCAATTTTAAAAAAGGAATCATTTTGGGTCTTAGAAAATTCTGGGAAGCAAGCCACAGCATGCCCTCTGCTTAGGCCCACCAATTCAGCATGGGAAAGTCCAGTAACTATGTGCTCTTACAGAAGACCCAACTGATGGATTTAACCACAACAACTAACAACAGAACACTCAAGAAACTCTATAGCCTGCCATCTGCTTTTTACTGACATCCAAAATTACTACTTCAATAACTTTTTTTTTGCTTCACTGGAACTTTATTTTTTAAACAGAAAATGGTTATTTGGCATGTTTGATATTTTTGTTGTTGCTCTGATCAATTCAGCAGTGGGTTGGAGACACTGCTGCCTCTGAGATGGAGAATGATGTGTCCTCTCCTCTGAGTGCCCAAGGAGAAACAGGTGTAAGATAAGCAAAGGTTTAATTGCAAAACTCAATGTCTGCACATGTTGCTTGCACAGAACAACCAGACATTCTGCAGAATGCACACGTCATAAATGCAACAAAATATGTGCAGCCTTGATCAAGATAATTGGCTGCAAACTTAGCGTTGCATGATAAGCTAAATAAAATCAAAGGATCCCTGAAGAAAAGGTTCAATTAGGTCTTATCTGCTAATTGGCTTTCCTGGAGTCCTGACAGAACAGTAACCTGTGGGATTCTCCTCCCCATCAGCAGATGAGGACAGAGTGTGAAATCTTTCTCACTGATGTCACCACCATAATGGCTGGCCCAGCAGAGGGGAAGTCAGTAGTCTTTTGCCAAAGCATGGCTTGTTGCTTGTATTCTTATATCCCCTCTTTTTTTTATTATTATTATTCATTTATTTAAGGATACTTATCAGCTCGTTACCCAGCCTTCTCCTTTGTCTGTCTTGTCCTCCCCAGGGTGGCATTTTCTCTGCTACTACAGGATGATAGTTCCATTCCCTACTTTCTGCAGTAAGAGATCCAGGACGCATCACAAAACAAGAGAAAATGTTAAATGAAGAACAGCCAGCCTTCGCATTCAGCTGTGCTCCCAGTTCTTTATGTTTTAACTTACTTATCAAACTCTGTTCCTTTATTCTCATGCCTGTTTATTCTTTTCTTATGGGCGAGAGATCTAGACTGGTCTGTCAGGACTCGAGGTAAGCCAATTAGCAGGTACAGCCTAACTGAACTGTCCTCTTCATCCTGCCAGACCAGTAACCTGTAGGATGTACCTAAACTGTACTTGCCCCAGGTGTGATCCCTAGTGCTACTTCCAAGGCCCTAATACCAAAACTCATCTCCTCCCTTTCTTAAAGGTGTAATCTATACTGTTTTGTAAAAAAGTGTGGACATAAGACCACGTGGCCGCCCTACAAATGTCCCTAGGCGTAAGTGCTCTGTATTCAGCCTAAGACGCTGCTTGTGCTCTCATAGAATTTGCCCTTAGCCCTTCCGGCATTGGTTTGTTCTTCATTATATAGGATGTTGCTACTGTCTCTTTAATCCATCTCGCAATTGAGGCTTTGGACGCTGCCTGCCCTTTTCTGGGTCCTGTGAACAAGATAAATAGTCTATCTTACGTCCTAAAGTCATTGGTAACTTACAGGTACTTTAAGAGGCACCTGCAAACATCTAGGGACCTCAAATCTCTCTGTTTCCCTATGCATTCTGCCTTCCTAAATCCAGGAAGAGAGATGGGCTGATTAAGGTGAAAGTCTGATACCACCTTGGGTAGAAAGGTGAGTACCGGCCTGATTGTCACTTTTTCCTTTAAAAGGATAAGTACGGATCTCTGCAAAACAACGCTTGCAACTCTGAGATCCTTCTGGCTGAACATAGGACCACCAACATCGCCGTCTTTAGAGTTAGGTCTTTCAAGGAAACCTCCCTGATGGGCTCCAAAGGCATCTTCTGTACCAAGTTCAGGTCCCATGGTGGTACTATGACCGTCCAAGGAAGTCTCACCTGCTTTGCTCCCCTGAGAAAGCGTACCACATCGGTGTTAGCAGCCACCAATATTCCTCTGCATGGCCCTGTGAAATATGCAATCGCTGCCACTTGCACCCTCAATGTGTTAACCGCTAGCCCTTTATCAGCTCTTCCTGTAGAAACTGCAGAATTGAAGCAATCCCTGCTTTCATCAGGGCCAACCTCTACTTTATTTTATTTATTTATTTATTTTTAATTTTTATATACTGAAGTTCTTGTAAGAACTACAAATCACTCCAGTTTACATAAAACGATGAAATGCCCAAAATAGAGAAAGGGGCTTTACATGGAACAATAGAACAGAATGCGAATTTAACATAGTAATATTAAAATATATTATAGATATAGTATAAATACAATATAAGTACAATAAACGTTTGAACTTAAAATCTTTGTACAGTTAAAGAATCATAATACCGTGTTTCCCCGATAGTAAGACACCCCTGATAGTAAGACGTAGTGGGAATTTTAGGGGGGTCGGCTAATGTAACACATCCCCCGAAAGTAAGACGTACCTGTCATTTCAAAAAAAAAATATTTTTAAATACCTGTTGGAGGGCCGCGTGGGTCCAGGCGGCTGGCGGCGGGAGCAGGGTGGTCGCGTGTTAAATCTAGGCCGCGGGCGGGTGGGCGCTTGTTCCAGGCGGCGGCGGCAGCGGGGGGGGGGGGGGGGCGGGTGGACGCGCGTTAGTTCGAGACGGCCGGCGGGCGGTCGCGTGTTAAATCTAGGCCGGGTCGCACAGGCGCGCATTCATTCACTGCCGGTGGGGGCTGCCTCGGCAGCCCCCACCGGCAGTGAATGAATGCGCGCACAGGCCCACAGCGCCTGTGCGACCCCTGCGATTCGGCGCTGGGGGCTGCCGGTGGGGGCTGCGGCAATGAATGAATTCATTCATCCAGGCGGAGGAGCCGGCTGCTTTCGCCGCTGCCAGCTGCTTTCGGCTGCCGCTGCCGGCTGCTTTCGGCGCTCAAGGCAGTAGCAGCCGGCAGCGGCGAAAGCAGCCGGCTCCTCCGCCTGGATGAATGAATTCATTCACTGCCGCAGCCCCCACCGGCAGCCCCCACCGGCAGCCCCCAGCGCCGAATCGCAGGGGTCGCACAGGCGCTGTGGGCCTGTGCACGCATTCATTCACTGCCGGTGGGGGCTGCCTCGGCAGCCCCCACCGGCAGTGAATGAATGCGCGCCTGTGCGACCCGGCCTAGATTTAACACGCGACCACCCGCCGCCCGCCGGCCGTCTCGAACTAACGCGCGTCCACCCGCCGCCGCCGCCGCCTGGAACAAGCGCCCACCCGCCCGCGGCCTAGATTTAACACGCGACCACCCGGCTCCCGCCGCCAGCCGCCTGGACCCACGCGGCCCTCCAACAGGTATTTAAAAATAATTTTTTTTTGAACACTCAGGTTTTTTTTCCAATATAAGACATACCCTGAAAGTAAGACATAGTGGGACTTTTGGGGGTAAAAAGAAAGTAAGACGCTGTCTTATATTCGGGGAAACACGGTAGTAAAACTCAGTGAGGAATCCCATAATTTGGTTTTATCCTTTTTTTATACTTTTACACCAGTCTTCAAAAATGGTCCAAATACAACTATATGTAAAGGAGGTAGACTTCTTTCTGGCCTTTACTAGGATTGCGATTACTTGGGCTGAGTACCCTCTTCTGTTAAACCTTCTCCTTTTAATAGCCAGGACATAAGAGAATTTTTCTAAATTTGCCATTACTATTGGCCCCTGCTTGAGGAGTGCTGCTATCCCTCTGAATGAGAACCTCTCTGTTGGAAAGCCCCAACTCTCCTGTTTCATAAGTATCCTTCGAAGATACCTCTCTCCAAACCACACGCTACTGAGCGACTGTCAGCTTTCCCCCTTGTTCTAATTTAAAAGATGATCTACCTCCTTTTTAAAGGTTATAGAAAGCAGCCTAGTTCCACCGTTTAATGTGAGACCTGTCCCTTTTGAAAAGACTCCCTTTTCCCCAAACAGTTCCCCAATTCCTTACAAAACTGAATCCATCTTCCCGGCACCATTGTCTCATCTACACATTGAGACTCCAGAGCTCTGCCTACCTCTGGCGGCCTGCATGTGGAACAAGGAGCATTTCCGAGAATGCTACCCTGGAGGTTTTTAGATTTCAGCTTTCTACCTAAAATCCTATATTTGGCTTTCAGAACCTCCCTCCCACATTTTCCTATGTCATTGCATCCCACATGTACCACAACATCCAGCTCCTCCCCAATACTGTCTAAAATCCTATCTAGGTGACACATGAGGTCCACCATCTTCGCACCAGGCAGGCAAGTTACCAGGCGGTCCTCATATCCACCAGCCACTCAGCTATCTACATTTCTAAAAGTCGAATCATCAGCTATGATGGCCGACCTAACCCTTCCCTCTTGGGCAGTAGCCCTGACAGACTCATCCTAGGTGCAAGAGGACAACGTATCAGCTGGAGAGAATCTCCATGCTACATGATCATTTCCTGCTACACCAGAGTGATGCTCTCCAACCAGGAGACTTTTCTGATCCAAGGCAGCACCAGGGCTGCCAGACTGGAGTTGGGACTTGGCTACAATGTCCCCGAAGGTCTCATCTATATACCTCAGCTCCTCCAGGTTTGCCACTCTAGCCTCCAGAGATTGAACTCATTCTCTGAAAGCCAGAAGCTCTTTCCACTGGGTGCACACAAACAAACTTTAATCGAAGGGTAAAAAATCATATATGTGACACTCGATGCAAAAGACTTCTGGTATCTCCTACAAGAGCTGATCCAAAAATCCTCTTCAAAATTCTCAGAAAACTCTTACTTCCAAAAAACTTCTTCAAACAATTAGGTCTTGGGGACCTACTCAAAAATGTCCTCTTAACTGTGAGATCCATGGGTGATCTCCTTCCCTCTTCAATATCTCCTAGCCCAATCTATGTCTCCTTTCCCTCTTCTATCTTATGCTACTGCACATGCTCAATAGTCATTTATACCCTGACAAATGGCCCAAAAGTTGAGGAGGTGAAGGATATGCAAAAAAGCGTTCTGAAAAATCCCAAGATGGGGAAATTATTTGTATGGATTCTAAGTCCCTGCTACATAGGCAACTTTGGGCAGAGGTTCCCATCATCTCCCCTCCTACCTCCCACCCTTGTAGAAGTTTGCATTCCTATTCAACCGGTGCTAATCCGGCAGCTCAGTCCAAACTGGAGACATCCTGAGCTTTATAGAGAATGAAAAGGTCAGGCCAGGTCTGTTCATTTATTACACTCTCTCTGCTGGTTGCCGTCTGCAGACACTGGAATGTTTTTTTTTTTAATCTTATTAGTTTTGACTTATTAATTTTCAATTCTCTGTGGGTCCTCCTTGTTTTCCTGCTAAGGAATCTGACAGGATAGTTCTAAGAAATTAGCAGAGTGATGCAAGATGGGAAAGAGAATGTTTGTCCACATCAGTGAATTTTTTGTGAATAAATCTGCTATGCAAACATTCTTGTAGTATGCTTAATAGAATGTTTCTCTTGGTTTTCCAGCCGCATTTCCCCTTTCTTCTTTCATTGCTTCCTACAGGAATTTGAAAAGAAAAAGTAAATATATTTGCATTTTCAAGAAGTGTTCTGGGGATTTTTAGATGACATTTGAGGTGTACCCACAGTGGCTATCTTATACTACTTTGTCTGCTAATGGCCTAATTTTCATTATCTGCAACAGACTACATTAAGAATAGCTCCGGTTTTAGTTAATGTTTTGTTTAGAAGGATAGATTCCAGGGACTAACTCTGTGAACCAGCTAAAGCAGTGCATTGGGGTGCATGAGCCCCTGGTATTGTCCCTGGGCTTGGTTTCTGTTCCTTGAGCAGCCATGACATCAGCTTCTTTCTGATAATCATCCAGATTGGGGCGCAATTTTCAAAAGGGGTCCTAGTGTAAAACTGAAAGACAGACACATAAAGTAGCATCTGGCGTGTAGGTAGTATTTTGTAAAAGCCTGAATTATGCGTGTACTAGCAGTGCTGTGCATAAATGTTAACAAGGGGAAAAAAGGGGGGCAATTTAAGGGCGTTCCGGGGTGAAATCGAACTGGTCATTTGCCTGCAGATTTTGTCTGGGAGGTGTTGGGGAGGGGAGGATGTCAAGGTGAAGCATGGGGGGTTTGTCTGAACTGGTGAATGCAAGTAAACCCACGCGTATTTTCATAAACGGAGTACACATATAGGGGCGGATTTTACAAGCCCTGCTCACGTAAATCCGCCCGGATTTACGCGAGCAGGACCTTGCGCGCCGGTGCGCCTATGTTCCATAGGCCTACCGGTGCGCGCAGAGCCCCGGGACTCGCGTAAGTCCCGGGGTTTTGAGGGGGGCGTGTCGGGGGCGTGTCGGGGGGGCGTGTCGGATCGGCACGGCGTTTTGGGGGCGGGACACGGCGTTTCGGGGGCGGGCCCGGGGCCGTGGTTTCGGCCCGGGGCGGTCCGGGGGCATGGCTGCACCCTCCGGAACCGCCCCCAGGTCGCGTCTCGGCGCGCTAGCGGCCCGCTGGCACGCGGGGATTTACTTCTCCCTCCGGGAGGCGTAAATCCCCCGACAAAGGTAGGGAGGGGGTTCTAGATAGGGCCGGGGGGGTGGGTTAGATAGAAGAAGGGAGGGGAAGGTGAGGGGAGGGCGAAAGCGAGTTCCCTCCGAGGCCGCTCCGATTTCGGAGCGGCCTCGGAGGGAACGGCGGCAGGCTGCGCGGCTCGGCGCGCGCCGGCTACACGACATCGGCAGCCTTGCGCGCGCCGATCCTGGATTTTAGCTAAAATCAAGTGTACTAAAATCAAGTGTACTTTTGTTTGCGCCTGGTGCGCCAACAAAAGTACGCGAAGGCGCACTTTCTTAAAATCTACCCCATACTTTATAAAATGCCTACCTCTGTGCATACACTGCAGTAATTACATGCACATGATACAACTATCGTGTGTGGAGAATTTGTGCATGTGCATGTGCATTCCTAAAACAGGTGCTGGAGGATTGTTGCTCCCAGCATTAAAAAAAAATGTATGTGTACTGAAACATACACGTGTACGTTCGGGACGGAGATGTGCAGGATTTTTTTTTATTTTGTTTTGTGCAGGATTTTATAAACCGTGTGGCGGGAGCCACATGGTTTCTAAAATCCAGGCACAATGTTCCCTATGCCCACTTCGACATGCATGTGCTGACTCACGCACACTCCTGAAAAATTCGACCTAAAGAGGCTGTGGCTGGGAGCGCTGTCGGGGGGAGGACATACTGATGACCCCTGGGAAAGGTGAGGGGAAACATAGGGGTTGGAGGATTGTCCCGAAAGAGTGAGCTTGAAATTTCTGGCAGACTGGGAGGCTATGAAGCAGCCTGCCCTTTTAGATCCAATGTGGATTTCATCCCGACAGGTTTCTGAATCCTATTCGTTCTTGGATGCTAAGCATGTCGGATGGCATGGCATGCAGAAAGAGCAAAACAAATGCTCCCTCCAAAGATGAAGTAACAAGTGATAGTCCCCATTGTGTTTCAGATTTGGCCTCCCCGACTTGGAGATGAACGAGGCTGGAGCAAGCTCTAGTTCAAGTGGCTAGCTGGCTGCACAAAGTGTATCATTTCACTTCCCATCTTCTCTTTCAAATCTCTGTCCTCTGGGGGCCTCGATCGCTGTGAAGGAGGGAGAAGGAGCCGACGCAAGCAGACCGGCGACAGGAGGAGGAGGGCATTGAGAACAGCTGTGCTCTCCCCGTGACATCACCCGCCGGCGACCGCAAGTTTAAAAGACCGCGGGGCTGCGGCGCACCGCAGCCACCGGCGCAGCGCCTAAGCCGCGCACGCCAAAGGGGCGTGCGCCTGACTTAGATCGACTTGGATCGCCTTGGACTGTCTTGCTGCAGTAAATTCTTTAAATTTTATGGGGCGAAAGAGGAAGACCAAAGTGTATACATCATCCCCTGCACCACAGGGCTCGGGGCCCATGGACGCTCATATCTACAAGATATCGCCGCAGGGGCAAGGAGAAAGAGATTCATTGGAAGTCTCTTTAAGCCCAGGCATGAGACTAACACCTTTGCAACCCCCACCAATAACATCAGGATTAAACATCAAGGAACCTACAATAGTAAGTGATAGAGATTTTACTTCTCAGTCACTAAATATTGCAGATGCCTCCAGTTCGGAGCCAATATTGCAAAGAACTGTAGAGGATATAGTGCTACCTAGCATTGAGAGCGCTAGGCTTTCAGCCGTAGACGCTTCCAATGTAACGTTGGGGGATCTTTGGAGAATGATGGTTAAACTGGACTCTAATGTTTCTCAGATTAATGTCTCTCTTGGAACTCTGGTTAATAAAAATAAGATCCTTATACAGGAACAAGGGAAACGTATAAATGATATAGAAATATTAGTTCAGAATGCTAGTGTGGAAGTTGAGAATGTAAAAAAATTGGAAGTTTTACATACAACAGATAATGTTATATTACATTCTAATGTGGAAAATCTAGAGAATCAAATGCGTATTAAAAACTTGCGTATTGTAAATTTCCCAATTACAAGACTATTATCGCCATTGGAAATGTTTTCTAAATATCTTAAGGAAATTTTAGCCTGGAATGAAATTCCGGCTATTTCTAATATTTATTATTTTTCATCCCCAATTGGAGAAAACCCAGGAGGGTCTGTGACAGATTCTCCAGGGATATCTACCTTTTTGGAGGAATCAGTAGATATGATAAATAGGAGAGCAACCTTGTTCGTGTCATTTGTATTGGAAAAAGATAAAGAAATGATTATGGAAAGTTTTTTCAAAAACAAAGATATATTGTTTTGTGGGCAAAAGGTTTATATTTTTCCTGATGTCTCCAAGCCAACTCAGGCTAGGAGAAAGCAGTTTTTAGCCCTTAAAAATAAGGCATTACAACTGGGGGCAACTTTTTTTTTAAAGTACCCCAGTAAATGTTTTATTAATTATCAAGGGAAAAAATTTATTTTTTCTCAGCCATTGCATTTGGAAAGCTTTTTGAGAGACAAGAGTCAGATACAGGAATGTGTGGAAGAAGTGGTATCACCATAGTTAGTACATTAAGATAGTAGATTCTTTTGCCCTCCTGTTGATTAATATATTAGAATTATGATATAAAAGGGCCCCCGCATTATTTTATATGTATAGTAGCTGTAATTCTGAGAAAATGATTGAGATTATTGGTTTTGTTTTGTAACTAGACCTACTATACTATTATGTTTGGGTTATGTTTAATAATAAATATGATTTTATTTTGTAATGACATTTAAAAAACTCAATAAAGATTAAATTATAAATCTCTGTCCTCTATTATATGTTAATAGGGTAGCTAATGTTAATTTATTTATATATTCTATAAGAAAAATATCTTCTTCCTTAAAAATGGTCAGTCCATTCTTGTCACACCATGCAGACTCGGCACTGATTAAATCATCGGGTTGCTCCATTAAGAAAAATAAAGTTAATGAAGAAAACAGCCCTTCTCTATTTTTATACAACCACATTGGCATTTACATTTTTTTGCCCACCTGCCTACTGTTTGTGGTGATGGCTTTATAGCAGTGAGATAATATTCCTGATGTAAAAAAAAGTTACACAGGGGCTCAATTTTACCTCTGGTCATTTGGGGCTTCAGATGGTGAATTATCTCTAGAGTTTCAGGTTTCATAGAAAAGCAACTGTCATAAGGAGATATTTGGGAGGATCAAAAAGATATTCAGGGGGTGCAGGAGACAGAGCCTACACAGAGGATTCATTAATGCCCTGCGCTCTTGTCCATGAACCACTCAAAGGTTTATTCATGCCCACTTCAAAGTCGTCTTCACTCGCTGTCCTGAATCCATAAAGTTGAATACATTTCAGCACTGCCCAGGGCTGGAGTATCTCCAGAAGGACCCTTGTCACAGCCTTTCCATGCAGTAGGAGTGATTTTGTCTTTTCTTTTTCTCTCATGGTGAAATCAGGAAAGCTAAATAAAACAAGCTTTGTCATTATATTCCATCACGTACCATAAGAAAATGTGTTAAAAGAAAAATCTGCTTTATACAAATAAATGCCTGCACTTTCTTATGGCAAATACAGTTTTTAAAGACAGTAAAGCATTCTCTATATCAGATTATAGCACTTGCCTTTTTTTTTGCCCAAGTTGGTGGAAATATTTTTGTTGGAAGTTTTTGTAAGTTCCAAGCAGGGAGGATTTGAGGCCCAGGATGCTGAATAGTGAACCCCCACCTGTACATATAGTCTTACTGTGCAAATGAGGAATTGAAAGCAAATTTATTTGTACACATTGATAAAAAAATTAATTGTGAGTGCAACTGAATGCACAGGCATAGTGGAAAGGTAAATCAGGTGAATCCTGGTCTGCCAGTGATAAGGGCTCTTGGCCAGATGAAGAAAGACCATCCCCCTCCGCAATTGGCTGGCCACACCACCCAATGGGGAGGCTCAGAAGCAAATTTACCCTTCTCCTTACTGGGCCTCCTTGTGAGTCTCCGGGACAACAGAACACAAGTTTTGATGAGCCCCAGTGCACGATGAACCCATTTTGAATGAACTTCCTCCTCTGTGGGGTTTTCTTTAAATTCAGAGGCGAGTCCCCCACACAGCTTCTCTACAGGCAAAATTCTCCCACCCATCTCTCTATTTTACTGTTACTGTGGCACTGGTTATTGCTGGAGATGATTTATTTCTTTTGGTTTATTGGCTATGGTATTTGACGCAGCATGGGGTTGAGGGGTATCCGTGCAAGACGTTTACATTTTTGTATGATTTGGAGTCTCTCAGTTGTGATATGCCGTTGGGACTGGGTTCAGCCCTAAGGGTGACTGGCTTCTTGCTGGCTGTGACAAGTGACCTGGGGATAGTGTTAGCTTGCTGGGTTGCGACGGTTATCCTGCCAGGGCCATAATGCGGGGTATACAACTGTAAGTAATGTAGAATGTTATGTTGTTTGCTTCGGGTACATTATAGTGATAAAGCTGCAGCCTTTGACCTCCCAAACACCTGTGTTTGTATTGATTTATTTAGGAGATGAGAGATTGGGAGTGCGGGTATATTCTGGTCCAGGGTGTCCTCATATTATGAGCTAACTGAAAATAAATTTAGCAAGGTAGTAACTGAGTTGGCAGCATGCAATAAAAATGTACAACTGAACCTTTTCTCACCTTTGTGGAAATCAAGATCTTTACCTGTGTTCCAGGTTGCTTTTGAACTCTGCCTGTTTGCTGTATCCAGCAAGCCAGTGCATGAAGGCTGGTTGGAAACCGTTGGTGTGCGTGATGAGATATAAAATATTTCCTGTACTTTTAAGATGGGTTGGGGGCCAGTTTAATTACATACAGGAAATGGCATTTGCAATGGAAGAATCTTACTGTTGTTGAGCTGGGTTGTGCAGCATTTCCAGCCCTGTGAGGACCTGCAAGTGCATCACTGTAGTACACATACTGATGCCTGGTTGAGGCAGTTTGAGATTACTTAATCCATTTGGGTACATGCAGTGATAACTCTGGCCCTCCATCTGAACATGGTCCTACCAGCAGTCCCGATGCAAGGGTGTCCAGCCACCCTACGCAGTGATGTCATGACAATATCATATTCCTTCATTTCCTTCATATTCTCCGCCCCCCCCCCCCCCCCCCCAAGTCACAATGCCCGCGTTGCCAGAGATCCCTTACCTCGCCGACTGACGCATCCCAACGCACGAGTCCTACAATTTCAAACCTGCCGCCTGACTCCGTGTTAAAAAGAATACCGCCCTCATGTCCAGCCATGGTGCCATGCCCACTTCCAGCGTCCTAGGCAACTGTCTAGTCCGCCTAATGCCTCACGCCGGCCCTGCCTCCCAGAGTAACTGATTTAGTTTTGCAGTTAACAAGCTAGTTTTGAGCTATGTTGTCTAGAAGGCTGCAAGAGTGGAATGGCTTCAGTAGGAAATATTGGAAGGAGAATTCAGAGGACTTTGGATCAGAAAGATTTCCTTCTGTTTTTTCATTTTTAACACCGAAGGGTCAAAATGAGATGGAGGGGGTCTTTGCCTCCCTCAATTTCAGAATAATGATGTATTTGTTTCTGCCTTAAGAAGTGGGAAAAGAGCTCTGATGTTACTATTTTTTTCTTTAACGATTATTTTAATGGCAAAATAGCATTGTACATGAAACGATGACAGAAATATCCTCCAAAATGTTGAGACTCTGAAGGCAACACCCCTGCAGTTAGAAATGACAACTTGGCCACTGCAAACTACTTTCTGATCTTTGATTGTAGTCATGTGTATGACAATCTAAACAGCGCAACCTAGAGCAAAGTAACCTAAGAGCACAGAACTTACCTCTTACAAACAAACCTGTCTTTACCCCGGATCAAAAGGCAAATATGTTATGTATAATTATCAGAGATTGTTGCTGACCACTCCCAATCTACAGTGCAATTGCTACTTCTCATGCTAATCAGAACCGCAGAAAGCTTGCATGATGGTGTTTTTGGATCACTGGATACAATCAATAAATGTTTCCTCGTTTGTAAAGAATTGGTCTAGTTTTTTCTCCAGCTCCTCCAAGTTTGCCCTCCTCTCCCAGACTGAAGATTAGTATGCCAGTGGTTAATATCCAACATGCCGGGTTTGATTCCCTTAGAAAAAAAAATACATTTCTTAGCAAGAGGTATGCCAAATATAAAGAACTTTTTCAAATCTTTTTCTGCAATACTGGATCCCCAAGCAGAATCTCAGAGAAAATTTTATCAATGGAGATAGTACATTTTATTTTTTTTTTTCAGTCCCTTAAAACAGAAATCCTTAACATGAACACCCCTCAGGAGACAATGGACTAAAGTGCCTGCCTCATCTGTATTAAATTGCAAACACCCCACTTTATGGCCCATAGCATGATCAATACATCATCTATGCAGTATTTGAGAAAAAGCATAAAAATTCCCTGCAGGGAATTGAAAGCCTTCATGCAGCTGCTAAGATGGTATCGCTGTGGTGCTAACCAAATTCAGGAAGTCTTCAACTTAAAGCATTTTGAGTTACAATTCAAAGTTATGTTTTTAACTTGACACCCATTATCCAATTTCTAGCAATTGTTTTGACTTTGCCTGAACATCTCCTGGCAGGTGCAGATTGGTGTGCTGACCACCATGAGGCCCAGAAGGTAACATCAACAAGAACAGTGCCAGGGACTTCCTCTCCTCAGCACAATGTCAGTGCAGTGACCTCTAGGCATGCCTTGGCACTTTATTCTTCAAAACATAACAAACCTAATGCTTTAAAATATGTCTATGCTTTTTACAGTACTATATATTACTAAATTCCAGATTATTTTGATCAAAATAGGATATTGGGCCTTTGTGCGTGGTGGTCGTAGGGAGGTATTTTCTATAATATATTATGTCATAGAACTCTCTTCACACAATCTGGGTAAAGAAAAACAGTTTACTAAATGTTGTAAATATATGGATAATTAATCAGTAAAGTAATACCAACATTGAATGCAGTATCACAGTAATCTGTACATAAATCAATACAGGTAAATAGAAGACGCACAGAAATAAAGATAGAAAACACCTCCCTTATACGCCCTCCTCTCTATAAGTCAGTGTTCATAGGAAATCTGGAGGACTCGCACCCAGGGACTCTGAAAGAAGGACTTGCTCTGTGTTCTTCTCAGCTCATCCAACTAAAATAAGCAAATGCAATGCCTTATATATCCCTCTGCAACTTAGATGTTTCAAAGACATTTCAGTACCAGTCCTTTGTTCTGCCAGTTGGTAAAAGACACCAACTGTTTAACTTATTATCAGCTCATTCGTATGGGTACTAGTCTTTAGCATTTGATCTTCCCAGGTGATAAGAAATACCAAATGTCTTAGTCTTCGATGTCCTCAGAGATACCAGATGTTCCTTGGGGCCATCCCCGCTCTTTATTAGCTCATTGTTGCCAGAATATCTCAGGAATGCAGGGATCAAATGGTGATAATGTCATGCCTTTACACAATCTTTGTACTTAAATCACATGCAATATATTGATTCATACTCAAACATTAGAACCTATTCTGATCTACAGTTGTCTATTCGCGGCACAAAGACTTCCGGAGATCTAGCTAACTTGCCTAAAATTATCTTTCCACAGTCTTGGTGTTGAGCTAGTCTCCTAACCTTTTTCTTATGGGAAAATCAATTTTGACTTAGTGCTTTGACTTTGAGATATAGCTTTCAGGAACCAATTGTGTCTTAAGTCTGAAGACTTCCTGTACTGATCAGGGCCAGAACTCCTATTGAGAACTGAAGGCAAGAAAACGTAAGAATGTATCAAGTAAGTTCTGCCATTTTTTGCACTCATCACCATATTATAATTAGAGGCCTAATTAAGATGTTAGATTTTAGTTTGTTCTTCAGTTCAAACTTTCGGGCTGATACAGTAAAGTCCACGGGAGAACGGGCAAACGCCCGCACTCCTGGCGTGCGCACAGGCCACTCTCCTGTGCGCGCAATTCTCTATTTAAAAGAGGCCCAGTGGTAAAAACAGGCAAAAGGAGGCGCTAGGGACACTAGCGCATCCCTAGCGCCTCCTTTTGGACCGGAGCAGCGGCTGTCAGCGGGTTTGACAGTCGATGCTCAATTTTGACGGCGTTGGTTCTGAAGCCCGCTGACAGCCACGGGTTCGGAAACCGGACGCCGGCAAAATTGAGCGTCCAGTTTTCGACCCGACAGCCACGGGCCGACTTCAAATTTTTTTTTTTTACCCTTCAGGACCTCCGACTTAATATCGCCATGATATTAAGTCGGAGGGTGCACAGAAAAGCAGTTTTTACTGCTTTTCTATGCACTTTCCCGGTGCCCGAAGAAATTAGCGCCTACCTTTGGGTAGGCGCTAATTTCTGAGAGCAAAATGTGCGACTTAGCTGCACATTTTGTTTTCTGAATCGCGTGAGAATACCTAATAGGGCCATCAATATGTATTTGCATGTTGCAGGCGCTATTAGGTTCGGGGGATTGGACGCGCATTTTCGGCCCCTTACTGAATAAGGGGTAATGCTAGTGCGTCGAAAACGCGTGTCCAATGGCGGGTTAACAGTGCCCTCCATCTGTATCAGCCCGATTGTGTATAAAATACTTTTAAGGGATTAAGGAATTGCAATTTGTGTCTTATCCTGCAAGACTACTGACTGCTGATACCATCAGCCATTTGTCTCAACTGACAGATCAAACTGTCTCTGGAAATGTCTGGAAATGAAATACCTGCTTTTTCTATGTTCTGAGTCAAGTTGAGTTAAATTCACTCAGGGTCATCTGTGTCTCAATAAAAACCCTGCAAAGAGTTTAAATGGGTGCTTACTTTTTGGAGCTTTAGGAGAAGTGGCATCTATAAGGGGTAGAGTAGTTTTGAGTAAAATTAAAATATAATAAAGACCAGACTAACAGGCCGATACAGTACAGTGCGCTCCGGCGGAGCACTGTTAACCTGCGTTTAGACGCGCGTTTTTGACGTGCTAGCTTTACCCCTTATTCAGTAAGGGATAATAGCGCATCAAAAACACGCGTCCAACCCCCCCCAAAACTAATAGCGCCCGCAACATGCAAATGCATGTTGATGGCCCTATTAGTTATTCCCGCGCAATTCAGTAAGTAAAATGTGCAGCCAAGCCGCACATTTTACTTTCAGAAATTAGCACGTACCCAAAAGTAGACGTTAATTTCTGCTGGCACCGGGAAAGTGACGATATTAAGTTGGAGGTCCCAAAAGTTAAAAATAATTAAAAAAAAAAAATTTAAAATCGGCTCGCACGTAAACTGGACACTCAATTTTGCCGGCGTCCAGTTTCCGAACCCGTGGCTGTCAGCGGGTTTGAGAACAGACACCAGCAAAATTGAGCATCAGCTGTCAAACTCGCTGACAGCTGCCGCTCCTGTCAAAAAAGAGGCGCTAGGGACGCGCTAGCCCGCTGTCTTGCGAACTTTACTGTATTGACCTGTAAGTGGGCAAGGTCCTAGGCTGATTCTTCTCCTTTTCTGTCTGACAGGCAACAATCTGTACATTTAGCTGATACCTCATGGACACCCTGGATATTAATCTGTGGGGTCCCCCAGGGCTTTCAACATATACTGCATATTGCACAGTTGATCCAAATCTTTGTTATAAAAGCCTATGTCTATGCATATGATGTCTAGTGCATATTATCAACAGAGCCAGATACATCAATAGCAATAAAAAAAAGTGGAGTATGTGTCTCGTAGCCATCCCAGAATGGACTGAAAACCACAAACTCCCTCATGAATCCAAATAAAACAGAGATCCTATGGATGTAAAGCATGACAAACAAATCCCTTATATGAAAATCCCATTCGGAACCTATGAGCTCCCACTAAAATCACAAGTAAAAAGCCTCAGACTCTTACTGGACTTGGAACTCCCCATGCTCCCACAAATCCAGGAAACAGTAAAGAGCTTTTTAACTACATAATCTACGAAGACTGCATCTTCTCATCGAGAAGAAGAGCTTTAACTACTTTTGTCCGTGCCACAATAACCTCACAGTGGATTACCACAGCGCACTGTACAAGGGTTTAAGAGACTGGGCCTATCACAGACTTCAGATAATACAAAAAGCTGCCACACGACTGATAGAAGGATGTAAACGGCATGATCATGCGACTCCTATCCTATACAAATTACACAGTCTGCCATTCCCCACAAGACTAAACCCAGAACATTGTGGCCGACTTTCAAAGCTCTAAGAGGAGATGGACCTAGTTACTTGACAGAAAGACTGCCCTTACTCTCCAGACCACTAAAATCCCCACCTAATACCTCCGTAACAACTCCCTCGAGGAAAGAAATCAAAAGAACAGATACTTGTTGATGATCCTACTCAGGGGAGACACCCGTCTTAGGGAACTCTCTCTCAGATGAGTTCCAGCAAATACAGGACTATTACAGTTTCAGGAAATATGTGGAAGCCTAACCAGACCTTTAATGCCAAACCTGTAACTGCCTCTTCCTTTAAAAACAACTAAGAAACTGAAACTTATATCCTCTTGAGGGCTATAAACTTACCCCCACTGACTACTATAAACTGTCACGCAGCATTTCATATTTTTTGTTTCTTCAGCATAGCTTATCTTTCCAGTCACAGGTAGGAAAGATCCCTAAATTATGTGGCAACTGGCTATTCTGCATTAGTGAAGAGTAATACTTGCTTTGGTAGCTTTTTGGTGACTAAGACCATACATGACAACACCATTCACTACCATTTGTGGCAAAAGAGAAGGTCTTTTGTAGTTGTTAGTGTAATGAACTGGGAAACAGGAGACCTGAGTTCAAGCAATAGTTGTATCATTGACACTTGCTATGACCTTGATGCAGTCACTTTACTTTATCTGTGATTGCATCGGGTACCTTGTTAAATTGGAAGCTCTTACAGGTACGGACTTGCCTTCCCATTCCTAATTTTCTTCTATAGCATCCTGGTTTAGGGTGCTATATCAATGCTGAAATTAAGGGTATGTTTCCTCCTCCCCCATACTGATAACCAGTGCTCTGGTCTCCTACAATGCTGTAGTCAGAGCTGCAAAACCCAACTTCCTTGCAGGAAACTGGGAGCTAGGATGAGTCATAAGTAGTGATGATGGTGGCAGCAGGCTGCAAGTCTCTTATCCTTCCCCTACATGCTGATCTGGGCTTGGTGTAGGAGGAACAATGGAGTGGCCCATTGCCTCAGGCTGCTTCCTCATCTGTTGCCCAGTGGGGAGTGTGGTGCTTTGAACTGTGTGGCACTATGGTGTTCTCTGGCCCTGGACCAGCAGAGAAAAAGCACTGTGTCGCCACTACCCCCCTCCTACCACTAAGCCTAGCTCGGCAGGGAGAGGAGATAGGGAGTGAGAGAGGGGGTGAGGCAGTGGGATCAGCATTGGGGGCGGGGGTTTAAATGAGGAGATCAGATAGCAGGTCTCTGTGTGAGGGGATGTGGGTATGGGTGACTGGATTGGAAGGGGTGTTGTTGGGGGTGTGTGAGTAAAGAGATTGGCGTCAGGAAGAGGAGAAATTCAAGTCTATCCTCCCTTCGACTCCAGATCCAGGATCCCCCATTTCTCCTTCCTTTTTCTCTACCCCCCCCCCTTCCTTCTCCTGCTGCCCTCTGATCCCATCTCCAACTCCTATGACACGTCTCTTGCATTCCCTTCTTCCTCTCCTCCTCCCTGCCCCTTAATTTCTCTCCCCTACTTCTCCCTTGATATACCAATCATGAAGAGATACCTTTTCCTCCCAAAAGAACAAAACTAATTATCTGGACAAACAAGAAATATCAGAAAGCAACTGTATTTTTATAAATATGCATTTAGTATGCAAATTTATGCATGATTGCTATGGAATTTTGAAAACCTTGCACCAGAATTCTCTAACTCTTGCCACAGAATCCATTCTTGAGCTGTAGCAGGAAATTGGGGCTGTGCTGATTACTATTTCTCACTGCACCTTATTGAGCATCTTAGAACTTTCCTGTGTCCAGTGCCATTTTAACCTGTCTTGGGGGCCCTTTGACTAGAAGACTGGCTCCGGTGCCAAGGAAATGAAGGAGTGGGGGGTATCTGTGTGTGTCAGGGTTGGCCTTAGCCTTGGTGGTGCCCCCTGCAGAGGGCACTCCCCTATGCCTGGAGATCTGTGGAGGGAGCACAGTGCTGTAAACAGGACCACTGTAGGGACAATACAGGCCATCATTTTGTGAGTTTATGCTAAAAGTATGTTCTCTCTCTCTCTCTATCTGAACCAAAGATGGATGAACTGCAAGGACTTTGGATTTTCCACCATGTACAGAACTGAAAAACACAGATACTGCAAAAATATGCCTAGGGCTGCCGCATTTGAAACCTTTCGGTGTTCTCTGCACATGCATTCTAACAGTGGCAATATGCGATCCAACTATTCATTGCTCAATCAGAGACACATTTTGCAAGCAGGAAATTAAAAGTTCACTTGAACATCAGCGAGAAAATGCTATAATTTGTATCTCTGGATTATAAAGCATTGTGATTTAATAGCCCAAGTATTAAGAAGTGCTACAAGATATATTGCTGGATGTTTGCATTGATAACCATTAAACAGAGAGAAGTGCCATAAGTTACATCTCTGGATTGGTGCAGTTATAACACATGATTTAACAACTCTGCATTTCCTCATCATACTTTGTGGATTACATGGGATTTAATAATTCAGCGCTTAAACAGATAAGTTTATGTGGGATAGGATGATACAAGTCTGTCTGCTACAGAGGATTGCTGCTAAAGAATCGTTGCATTGGATTTTGTGTTGCAATTTCTTTATCTTTTTTAAATCTCTGCTCATGTACTGGGAGGAAAATATTTCCTGAAGAAGCCTTTAACTAGGCAAAACAAAGGTCTGTTGGGGTTTGTTCAACAATGTTCTATATAGGGTTTGCCTTCCTCGGGTAGTTATGTGTTGCGTCCGGTGCTAGACAGCTTCGCCCTGTTTGCCTCACCTTGTTCACGGCTCCTCCCGCTTCCTTGGGGAAAATGGCTACCACCACGTCTACAAACCGACCTCTCCGGCGTCCCCGGAATGGCTATGGTGCTGCCTCCCGCCATGCTCCTCCCAAGGGCCTACTAGGGTGGGCGCACACCACCCACATCTTTATTCCAGCATTGGCACAAACCTCTGGGGCATTCCCCTCTACTGACGTCACGCCATCCGGGTATATAGCCTGTATTTTGTTGCTAGCTCGTTGAGTTAGCAAAAGGATTGGTTTCGGCCGGTCTGAGCTACTCTGCCGCTTCCGTGCTGCCACTGGAAGCTCTCTCTCTGCCTTACAGGGATCAGGTACTCGCTCCTCAAGGGCCTGCTCTCCCTGCCTCGGTGCCAAGTACCAACTTCTTCAACCTGGTGGAATCGCATACCTACAGCAACCATCTAGTGAGTAATCTAACTCTCAGTCTATCTCAACCACAGCACTGCCTTGCTGGGAAACCTACACCGGAATCCCCCTATACCAACGGGGTGAGAAGGGTCCCCTCTGCCGAGGGTCCTAAGACTGCTACATCCAGACTACCTCACTACTTCCACCTCTGGTGGTACATCTCAAGCTGTCTAATAAAAGAACTAACTCTGTGTTTCTGCGTCTGTGTTTAGCCCGGTGCTGTGGTGCCTCATGGGGCTCCTCCCCATGGGCGGGGTCATCTGCCACAGTACCTAAGAATCCACCCAAACACCGCTTAACCATAACATTATGCTAATTTTTTTAATTTTCTTGTTTTGAAAATTCACATTAGCTGTGCATTGCTGGTAGTTATAGGTCATTGTAACATTATTTCACTGTGATTCATTGCAATAAGCAAATTTTATCACGATATGCTGTGAGTTGAATTGTGAATTAGGTGTATGAATGAGTAGAATGGGAAGTTTGGTACTTATTGAATCTAAAGTCGCTGTTATATTTATTTTTTTCTTGAATAGGGTTCTTTAATTTGTGATAAGCAATAAAAGTATTTTAATAAGGCTAGTTTATGGTTTTGCAAAGGTTTGTTACAAAACCTTTTTTAGAATTTTACTGTTATACAAAGGGTTACACTTTTTATGTAACTATATATATTTATTTTATTTTAGGATGTAGCAAATGATTGATTAGATTTTACTCATATGTATATATACATATATACATACACACACAAATGTATATACATATAAATGTGTATGCAAAATCTAATCAATTAGGTTTCACTGCTAAATCTTTTCATAAATTCCTTTAAATTTGAACAAATCAAAAAGGTCCTTGTCTAAGTATGAAACGCTTTAAAACATTATCAACCCGATTTTAAAAGGGCCACACACGTAAAAACCGGAGGTTACGCACGTGGCCGGGCCTTGCACATGCCGCGCACATTTTGGAACGGGCCCGGCCACGCGAGGCCCGTTCTACTGCAGGCGGGCAGGTCAAGACAGTGCCAGTAGCCACTTCTCAGGGAAGCTCACGCTGGCAGCAAGCTGGCGTGCGGAACTTGCTACTGCTCAAAGGAGCTGGTAAGTTAAAAAATAAAATAAAAAAAGGTTAGTTAGGATAGGTTTAGGGGTCAGGGAAGAGGTAGGAAGGGTAGGGTTAGGGATAGGAAAGTTCAGAAGCGGACTGGGAGGGAATTGGGGGAGACCCGATCCCGTCGCCGCGCATATTTTTCTAAAATACCCCCCGTGCGCGGAGCAGGCCACCTGCCACACATGAGAGTGTGCAGACATGAAAATCCAGCGCACGTGTGCGCAGGACAGGAATTTTATAACATGCGCCCGTTAACACACGCATGTTAAAAATAGCTGCACCCATGTGTGCGTGCCGTAAACCAAGGGCGTGTATTTTTTTAAAATCTACTTTTTAAATCTTAAGAAATAAACCCTTAATAAGTTTCCCTACACCATCAGGATGCAATAGGATGCAAAGTCCCTAAGTGGGACAGTCCAATAATGGACTGGGCTACAGGGTCCCTAAGCAGGACCACAAGTATGAAAATGCAAAGCGTTTTTCTAAACTTCGATTACACATCTGCCAGCTTGCTTCAGTTTTGGGGGTTTTTTGCCAAAAGTCGATCTGGCTCTGTTCTTTGTATTTTCTATACCAGAAGTTCCTGCATACTTCGGAGAAGTAAAACCAGGACTGCATCAGGCTGCCAGAGAAACCTTTTGGCCAAGGGCACTGCCAGAGGGCTTAAGTCTGCTCTGTCAGACTACCATATTTTCCAGTGTATAAGTCGTGGTTTGTTTATTTTTCAGCGATTTCAGAGCCTGTGGCTTAATACATCCGTGCAACTTATATACTGTCACATTCTCTCTCTCAGTCTGTGCTGTTAACCTCGCTATACAAACAGGTGCAACTTATACAAAGGTACCACTTACCTACCAACTTTTTTGTCAAAATGGCAATTTATAAGGGGGTGCGTGCAACATACACAGGAAAATACGGCATTTGCCCAACTAAGACACCCCCCCCCCCACCCCTCATTACACTCTCCCTACAATGGGGACCTCTTTGTTTGGTTGTGTTCTTGAAGTTCACCTTGGAGCCTTTAGCCTGCTCTTCCTGTGATCTCTCCTGCGCTGGAAGCCTCAGACACCTGAAGAGTGCCCAGAGATCTATGGAAGAGCTTAATGTCAAACTCCCCCTGTCCTGGATATTAGTAGCATAACTATGAATAAATAAATAAAACCTGAGCACCTGATGCATTTGCAGGCCCTTCTGCGGCCCTCCATTTTTCTTATGCTGCTAGCAATGCTCAGATTTCTGGGGCAAGGGGCTTTGACACCCCTGGTTGAGAGTGGGTCCCAACTCTGATGGCTCATGCCTTAAGAAGGTCCTGCCTGTGCCTTATGGATCAATTTTACGAGCGTCCATTTCCCTAACCTGACCGCTGGCATTTTTTTTTTTTTAACTTTTGGTTCCTCCAACTTAAATATTACCACAATATTAAGTCGGAGGATGAAAAGAAGTATTTTCTGCTTTTCAGTACATTTTTTTTGGGCTGCGCGTCCAAAACGCGCATCCAACCAAGGGTTAAACAGTGAGCTTGGCTGAGTGCACTGTTTTGCATCGGCACCATTGTGATTTGTGTTCCACCTACACTGTTCTCCCTCTATGTGCCACTACCTCTCATGCATGGGTAGTAGTACAGTTTTTTTCTTTTTTCATTTATTCATGTTTAAAAAGAGTGTGTAGGTAAGTGGGGAGAGAGTGATCTGTCTGGTAGGGATACTGTCCTGAGACCCAGTGTGCAGTATTGTCATGCCTTGTGAAGTCCTCTGAGCAGGTTATTCCAGCAAGGACAAAACTAAGATAAAAAGAAGCCAGAGAGGAGATGATTGCATTGTATAATATAACATCAAAGGGTCCTCAAATGATCTTGCAGGGTAACTGTATACCATTGCCCTTGTCCTCAGAATAGCATGGCGCATCCTCCGGGGACTAGAAACCTGAAGGTTTTACACTTTCCACAGGAAAGGCTTTTTTTTTTCTTTAAATAAAGCTATGTATAATGTTTCTAGGGTAAGGCCTTTTACACCTTGGGCTTAAGAGAAAGCCGGAGTGAATTCCTGCAGGATAATGAAAAGAGTGAATTGCTGTGAGGATCTGCTTAGACATTATGCACTCTAGGGAGATGTACTTTTTGTGCAATGAAGGAGATTCTTACGCTGGGAGAGAGATTTGACTGGTACACGCCTTTTTTCTTTTTTGCTTTGCCTTGGCTGGTGTGGCCTTTGATTTTTACTGTGTTTCGTTTCCCACAGTGGAGAGAAGTTGTTGGGGCAAATTAAGAATAAGGATTTAATTATTACACAATTTATTTTGTATTTATAGATATAATCACGTGTGTGTTTACATACGTGTGTGCGTACATGTGTATGTGTGTGTGCATATTTTCAAATAGCCATATGCACGTGTGAACCATATGACAAATTCATAGGGACAACTGGTACTCCCTTCTTGAGCCCAGATGCAGCAGTGGCTCCTCTCTCTTGATGCGCATTATACTGAGACCCAATGATCACTGCTGGTATTGCAGCCTCTAAGCAAGACAGACACAGACTACTCCTGCGGGAATTCTGCGCAATGCAGAATTTTCCTCCCTTCCCCCACCCCAACAGAATTTTACAGCTATCCTGCAGAATTTGGGGGCCTGTTTGCCCTGACAGGAGCAAAGGCCACCCAGGTCCATGCACTTCTCTTTCTCTTGGCCCCCACCCCATTCCCCACCAGTCAACCAGTCCCCCCCCCCTCACACTTATTTCTTACTACTGCTGGCCTTTGTGATAACCATGGTCACCACTGTGTTGTCAGAAGTATGAGCAACTGCAAGAAGTCAGCACCCCCTGCAACTCTGAACTCCCCTCAGGTTCCGTGGATTGTCAATTGCAAATCTACAAAAAACAGAAGCCTTAGCTATGGTCCACTATTATAGTACGCCTGGGGGAACTGGGCTCCAAAACTTAAAAAAGACCGCATCTTGCAAAAATAATATTTTTCTGTATTGTGGTTTAAATTCACTATAACTCAGACTGTGATTATACTTTGTTATTTAGATAAATATAGTGCTAAATTTATTTATTTATTTATTTTTGCACAGAATTCCCCCAGGATTAACAAACTAATGGCATTTTTATTTTTTTTTTTTAGTTCAAATGGACAGAATGAATGAGTCAGATTTTATGGCTAAGATGAGGAATTTTCCATCTAACATGTAGCATCTCAGAAGCCAAGTAACATGAATAGGATTTTTATATAATAGAAACCAGACACAGAGTGTGGGAAAGTAGTAACCAGTACTTCTGGAAGCAATTACAGCTATTTTTTTGTTGAAATCTTAGGAATCAGCAGGCATGCTAGCTCGGTGGCGGTGCTGCACGCTGTCATGCAGAGGGATCTGGATTTTATTCCCATGCCAGGTTTTCCACTTCCCATGCTGGCTGGGGATGCAGCTTTCACAGCCCCTGGGGAGTGGGCGTCGTCTTAGAATATTGAGGGAGCTCAGAAAGGTTCTGTTGAAAGATCTGTTTGATAGATTTTTGGTGATGGGAAGTTAGAAACTACACCCTAGTTAATCTAATCTTTATAGTGGGAAAATGAATGAAGACTTTAGAGGAGCAAAGTACAGTGAAGTATCTAGAATTCAACGAAGCAGCATGGTTTTACCAGAGGGAGATTGTGTTAAAGTCAGTTTGTTTGATTGCCTGACCAGAAAATTAGATCAAGGGTGTGCCCTGGCTATGGTTTACTTGTATTTCAGCAAGGCTGTTGCTAAGTGTCCCAAACCAAAAGCTCATAAATAAAATGGAAAACTTGAGGATGGGTCACAATGTAACGGATTAGAAACTGGTTGAGTGATAGACAACAAAGAGTAGTGGTAAAAGGAATTCACTCTGAGGAGAGAGAGGTGATGAGTGGAGTACCTCAGGGATCAGTCCTGAGGCCAGTTATGTTCAATATCTCTGAAAGCAAAATTGTGGAAGGTTTAGGAGTAAAGGTTTGCTTTTCTTGTGGATGACAGTAAGACTTGCAACAAAGTGGACACCTCTGAGGGAATAGACAGAATAAGAAACAAACAATCTAAAAAAAAAACGTGGAGAGGTTAAGTGCTTCACAGTTAAAATTCAGTATTAAAAAAGTGTAGTATTTTGTGTTTGGTGTACAGAAATCTAAGGGAACAGTACATGGCAGGAGCAGGGACTGATGTGCACCATCCAGGAGACAAAACTTGAGATGACTTGTCTGATGATCTCAAGATAGAAAACCTGCCATAAGGTAATGGCCAGAGCCAGAAGGATGGTAGGGTGAATAGGGAGGGGTATAACCAGCAGAAAAAAAAGGAGATGATAATCCATCCATACAGATCTCACCTAGAATATTGTCTTCAATTATGGAGGCCATACCTACAAAAAAAATATAGACAGACTGGAAGTAGTCTAGAGAGAGGCTTCAAATGGTGTGGAGTCTGTACCTGTAACGGCATAGTCAGCTGGAGGTATGACCCCCCAAAGTCAAAAGCAGGCAGCACACAGATAGGGCAAGACTGGTGGGTTATTACTCGAGCAGGTGCAACTTATCTTATGCATGTGATGGCTACCTTCCGTCAGGTTGAGCTCTTAGGAGCTGTCGGTTGGCAGCAAAGTTGTAGCCAGGCCTTTTGGCACCTATGGCCAAGTGAAAAACTGCGCCCTCACCCATTACACAACATATGACGCCACGAGTTAGGAAGCTCTGTTAAATATTTGGACTGTAATGCCCAAGGCCGGTGCAAGGATATTAGGTGCCCTAGACAAACCTTACTGCCTTGCACTCCCCACCTTGTCACACTCTCCCCACACACAATTTAAAAATATGCATTTATAATAGATTTTCTATGAAAACTGATATCCAAAGTACAGTCTTCTGAAGCAAAAATATCACTTACAATGTGTATATTATATTTATTTACATGTACTGCTAAGGTGCCAACCAGAAAAGCCACATGGAACCATTCGGCCGAATTTTAAATGCCCGGCGCGCATAAAAATGCCCTGTGCACACCGCGTGCATTCTCAAAAGGGCCCAGCCATGCGTGTAAGTGCCGATCTGTGCACTAGTGCTGGGTCCTGAAAAAGAGGTGGGACAGAGGCCGGCTGGGACAGTGGCCATTAGCTGCTGTCCCGGGGAAGCGCACGCCGGCAGTCGGCCAGCGCACATAAATTACTTCTGCTCCCGAGGAGCAGTAAGTAATAAAATAAAAAAACTGAGGAAAGGTAGGTTAGGTTTAAGGGGTGGGAAGGAGAGAGGAAGAGGAAGGAAGGTTGGGCACATGTTATAAAATCAACACGCATCTTTTAAAATCTACCCCATATAGTATTAGGTCTACTGTAACGTGTCTTGGGCATAGGCGTGGCCCTCAGAAAGCCATGCGAAAACAAATACAATACAATAAACTTTCTATATCAAAACACCACTAACTGCCCACACTCAAAAATCAACAACCCTACCTATGAAAAGGTAACACTGCTAATTTTGCACCAGGTCTTAAAACACCAATACACCCCCTATTAAGATAACAAAACAAGCTATAGATCCCTACATAGAAGCTACACTAGCGGAATACCTCATGTCCTCACATATACAGAACACTGATAGTCCCTGAAATACAAAATAAAGAGACCATAAATAGAAACATGTAAACAAAAAATGAACTGTAAACTGCAACAAGGAGAGATTACTACAATCCTGATAATTTCCTTTTCCTTACCATCATACACAAAGCGTTCCACAATGATAACTCTTCATGGCAAAGTGAACCACTGAAATTTACACAATCCGCCCGCCCCACCAGAATGAACCGTAAATGCACTTTACAAGTCCCCCCACTTGAAAGCCCATCTTACAGCCACAAGAGATCGTGCATTGTCGTTTGCTGGCCCCACGCACTGGAATACTCTACCCCTCAATCTCTGCCTGGAGCCATGCCCTTTCAAATTCCGAAAAATGCTGAAGACATGGCTTCTCCACCAGGCTTTCCTGGATTAATCCCTGCTGACGCCTTGCCACCTCAGTGTTCACCCCCTGAATCATCCAATTTGTAACACTTTCGCTCTTTTGTAAATTCTCTTCTTTTTAGTTCATCGTTCGTTATCGATTTCCTTCTGTTTATTTTGCTTCTTCCTCGCTGCCTATTCTCCTATTTATTGGTTGTCCTGTTTCCCCCCTCCCCTGTTTATTGTAATTTCCATCTTTTGTTAAAATGTAAACCGATATGATGTGTACTTTAATGTTGGTATAGAAAAGCTGTTAAATAAATAAATAAAATAAATACATTTAATCAGGACAGGTGAATCCAAAACCAGTGGGTTATGCACCTCTACCAGCAGATGGAGATGGAGCAAAACTGACATCACAGTATATTACTCCTGGGGGAACTCTGCACAAAAAAATTTTTAAATTCTGTGCACAAAAATTTAAAATTCTGCAAACTTCTGCATACTTTATATTGGCCAAAATAATACAATATACATGACAATATAGCGTTGAGAATGCTGGATTCCTGGTAAAAGGTTTATATCAGCCTTTAATTTGTGCCTGTGTATTTCTTGATTTTTTAGGGGCAGATTTTCAAAAGGTTACGCGCATAACCCCGAAAACCTGCTCCTGCACGCGCAGAGTCTATTTTGCATAGGCTCGTGACATGCGCAAGCCCCGGACACGCGTATGTCCTGGGGCTTTGAAAAAGGGGCAGGAAGGGGCGGGGCCGGAGTGTCCAGGCACAGCGGCGCGCATTTTATAAAATCATGCGTAGATTTGTGCGCGCTGGGTTGCACGCACAAATCTACACCCGCACGTAGTTTTTAAAATCTGGCCCTTAGTATGAAGGGCAGATTTGTTTATTTTGGGACTGTATAGTTTGTGTTAAGAATTTTTCTTATAATCTGCAGAAAACAGGACGGAGCATAAGAAAACCTATTGAGTACAGAATATTTAACTTTAGCATCATGTGGTCACAGAAGGTGTCAATTGTTAAGAATTAAGAGGACAGTAAGGTAGAATTAAAAGCAGAAACAAAGAGAAAGTACCTTTTGGAGATTGCAGCACCTTGTGGGAAGAATCTATGGGTTCCTAATGTCACAGCAGACAAATTCTTTTAATGATATGGAAAATAAGATTTCTAAGTATATCAATGTCACAATGCCCAAAAATAATAAACCCGTGAGAGCAAAAGTACACAATAAGCAACCAAATGTCCGATCTTATACAACTTTATTGTGTAGAAACAATGTATGCAAATGAGCCCGACTCCAGCCGAGTTTCGCCCTCTTTCAATAGGGCTGCATCAGGGGTATTTGCATTTATAGATATTCTATCCTCATCAATGTTGTATATATGAACAAAGGGCATTGCAAGAATTTTCCAGTCTGTGCAGTACAAGAATCAATTTCTTCAGAGATAACACTCCGGACCTCAGTAGTGCACAAATGGTCACTTTCAGAGCGAATTCGCTCTGAAAGTGACCACAGCATTTGTGCACTACTGAGGTCCGGAGTGTTATCTCTGAAGAAATTGATTCTTGCACTGCACAGACTGGAGCATTCTTGCAATGCCCTTTGTTCATATATACAACATTGATGAGGATAGAATATCTATACATGCAAATACCCCTGATGCAGCCCTATTGAAAGAGGGCGAAACTCGGCTGGAGTCGGGCTCATTTGCATATATTGTTTCTGTTGCGGTCTCCACCACTTCCCCCCTATCCGCTCTGCACTGCGCTTACCTACAGTGGTGGAAACGCCGCTCCCGCGGCTCTGTCGGCCCTCCAGGGCGTCTGCCATTACCAGCTCATCTCCCTGCCGCGACGCGCACTATGGACGCCCAGCCGCCGGAAGTCTGGCCCCGCCCGGGCTAACAATGCCACGCCCCAAGCATGATTTAACCGGCGTTCGGATACCGTCTCATTGCCTTGCAACGAGGGTCGCTACTGGTTAGTAGTTCTGAGTTGCGCTTCTCTTGTTCCACGTTCCTGCCTTGACTTCAGCCTGTTCCGGACTCTGCTTCTGCCTGCCGCCTGCCATTGACCTCAGCCTGTTCCTGACTCTGCTTCTGCTTGCCGCCTGCCATCGACCTCAGCCTGTTCCTGATTCCGCTTCTGCTCGCCGCCAGCCACCGACCATTGCCTGTGCCTGATTCCGCTCCTGCCTGCTGCCAGCCTGACCTGGGTTCGTCTCCGTTCCTGCTCAAAGTCTGTTCCAGTTCTCAGCACGCTACAGACTCCGTTCCTGCTCGCAGGTTGCTTCATCTCACGGCACGCTACAGACTCTGTTCCTGCTCACAGTCTGTTCCAGTTCTCAGCACGCTACAGACTCCATTCCTGCTCACAGCTTGCTTCAGCTCATAGCACACTACAGACTCCGTTCCTGCTCATAGCTTGCTCCAGTCCACAGCACACTATAAGACTCTGTATCTGCTCCAGCATACGCCGGCCCCAACTAGCCCACGGACTACAGCATTCCTATTGGACTACCTTATCATACTCTCTGCCCAGGCCTTCTTCTACTATAGAGACTCTCACTGTTCTCCTAAGTCCCAAGGTTCTAGGACCCTACGGGCTCCTCCTGGGGGGTTCCTGGTTCCCGGGTGAAGACCTCTGCCTGTGGCTCCGCCTCCCGACCTGCCCTATCATTGGGGTAGTTCGGCCCAAGGGTTCACTCCTGGTCCGCAGCTTCCCAGACTGAAACAGTTTCTACACAATAAAGTTGTATAAGATCGGACATTGTGTACTTTTGCTCAAAAATAATAAACAGCACAGCCTTAATATGGCTACTGTTAGATATTACCAGTGCTTAGTCACACAGCCTTAAATCTTGACAGATAAATTGAAACAAGAAAACTGTAATAAATTAATACAGAAGACAGACATCGCTATGAGCAGCTTGAGGATGGTTTAATTGAGAAGCTAAAAATTGTTGTTACCCAGAATGAGTTTTAAAATCTGAAATTACTTGTTTAAATAAACAGTTACCTGATAAAGGTGAAGAATTTGAAATTCTTTGGGAACAGTGTCAACCCAAATCTCCCTCAAATTATGAGAATGATAAAGAAGGTGATAGAGAGACCAATGGAGAGAGGAGAGCAAATGATCCAGAAGAGAGAGGGAGTGAGGACATAATTGCTGTATGCCCCCTCCGAGACAGGACTGTAACCTGTAGTCCTGCACGTAATCAGAAGCATGAACCAGCTTCTCAGTTAGTGAAGTTACATGGTATTTGTTTTCGATGTAGGAGAAAAGGATATACAGCCAAGAACTGTTACAGACCCCATATTTCACATTCAGTATTTACCTCCCCCTCCCAGCAGGCCTGCGGTTTAGGTTGGCAGTGGCTGACCCCATTCCTTCTACTTTCTATGTGGCACACCCAATATTTACTTAAACAGTGCAGTATCTGGCCTCAGCTGATTTTTGTGAAGCAGGCAATATACAGGGCTAGACCAAAATGAAATGTTTTAAAAGTTTCTGTTTCTCTCTTCATGCATAGTTTTACTTGCTGAAATGTGTTTCCTTTCCAGGAAATTAGTTTCATCTTTTACTGGTTTTGACTGCTAGCAAAGCAGATGTGTATGCTTTTTGTACATGCTAACACCTAATTTAAAGTTTGCATTATTTTAATTGTGCAGCTATTATTGTAGCAAAATGTTTTGTGAAGCAGGGAGAGAAGAGATGGGTAGTAATCTGTCTCGTAAACTTTTTTTTTCCTCTCTTCCTTCTGTCTCGCATGACCAAGTTTGAAGAAATGTAAACTATTCTGGTTCCTGTCCTTAAGCAATCAAAATATCGTATGAGATTTCTTTTTTTTATGGTGTAAATTAATCAAAGTAGTGGTTCTCTATTTTAATTTTGTAGCTCAGTTGATTATAACTATTTTTTACTTTGTGATGTGAGTTAAACTTATGCTCGTATGTGAGATTTTCTTTCTTTCTTTCTTTCTTTCTTTTTTTAAAGATTGACAAGAATGAAGACTGCTCTCGGGATAAAATGCAAAACCTCGGGGGGGGGGGGGGGGGGGGGCGGGTTCTCTTTCTCTCCTAGATTGATTTATTTATTTATTTTAACAGGTCTGGTTGTTTTTTTTAATTCTTTATTTATTGCTTTTCATTACAATAAACAAAATATAACATTGAAACATCATGATGACTGAGTTGAATAAGCATCTAACCATATTACAACTTAATCATACACTTTTCCTTTATCAATCCTTTGTCAATTATAATTCAAAAGGAAAATATCAGTGAAATCCTCTCTAAACTGAACGGCATACAAGGATAAAACATTTAAACCTGAAGAATATACATTATCTAAGACCTATCTTTATTATTAGAGCCAGTCATTTTATGCAACTAGGTCCTTCAACCCAACTGGGTCTAAAAATGAATAGTTCTTACCTTCCAACTTAATAATACACTTACATGGGTATTTTAAGTTGAAATATCCCCCCTTATCTAATACTGCCTTCCTATATTGCAAAAAGTTTTTCCTACGGATTTGAGTACATTTAGTGAGATCAGGAAAGATCCATACTTTTTGACCGTAGTAAGAATTTAGCCTACTACGGAAAAAAGACCTCAATATATTATATCCCTATCTGAGGAGAATGCAAATTGAACTAATAACGTCCCTCTTGTCTTTATTTCCAAATCATCTTGTGATTTTTGTAATAAATCGGATATATCTATGGAATTACTACTTGTTTCCATTCCTTTACCATTCTTTACTATTCGATCTAATTCAATCTCACTTTTCAAACTCCCCAAATTAAAGGCTTTAACCTAACAGATCTGTTTTTACAATTCTAACTTTTTGCTTAATTCTGGATCCAAAGAATATTTATTTATTTATTTTTTTGCTTTTAAAAGGCCTGCTTTTTGAGCTCTAATGTTCAATAATTGTTTACTGTTTGTGGTTCTCTATCATTATGTGTTGTATATGTTACATTGTGTACAGATGAAGACAAGAGTTTACCAACCATAGAAAAGTGCAATGAATAAATAATAGCTTCTGAAGTCGTTTAAGTGAAACAGATACAGTGCTGACGTTTTATGGGAAAAATGTTTTAAATATGTTCTACAGTATAATATGCTAAGGGTTGATAACAGAAGAAAAAAAAATAAACTAACTTTTATTCAAATTCAGTCACAATCCATGAACCTGCAAGGCAAGGAGGTACCGTGGAGGAGTTGGTTTTTTTTGCTACTGGGTTTTGTTTTTTTAAATTACTTGTGATTTTTTTTTCTCCTTCCCCTTTTCCTCCTTCCACTTTTTGGAGTTTACATTATGTATCATGATTTTATATGTACAGTTTGAATGAATTAATGAGCATCTAGGTTGCTTTTGTCTGAATATTGTGTGTTATCTTATAGAAAAGTGGGGCAACAAAGAAGGGATTGGACATTATGTAACTGCTTCTTTGAACCTTGACAAAACAATATTGGATATCCATATGAATAGTGTATATAGGGATTATAACATACAATAAATTGATGTTTATTCTAGAGTTTCTTATTTACTTAATTTCAGTTTTTATTCATCTCATATCAGGTATTAATCCATAAACACAAACATCTGAATCAGATGACAGTGCAGAGACTGTGCTTTGAGGACAGCTTCCAGAGTGCTGTGCTGTGAGAATTGTGCACATCATTTGTCATTGACCTCATAACTTGAAATCATCCCACCCTTTGCCATAGAAGATATCTTGAATCCTTCATTTTTTGGACTGAAGTGCTCAATTTCCTTATTCCATGGGGGTGGCCTTACTTGGACACTGTTTTTATTTGTTTTATGAAGCAATATGTATATCTATATCACTTTGAAATGTAATAACAATTATCAATATGAATGATTTTTATTGTACACTTAGCTGATACCTAGTCACATTGTTACTTGCAGATGCTATTTTGATTCTCACATTAATGATACAGTCTGAATTGATACAGTTTTATTGCTCCATAGTTGCTGTTCTCTGTGTTAATGGTTCAGCAGAATATGCTATTTGTACATCAATCTGACACCCAGATAGTAATTTTTTGAGTTTATAAAAAGAGCTAGAATAGATTTTTGAAACAGGAATTTTGTTTTTGTACCACTGGTGTGTGGGGGAATTTGTGCTACAACTGAGTTTAACTGTTCCAGATACCTAAAAAATAAGGAGATTAGCAGGCTGTATGCTGTCCGTGAGTGTGGCCACTGAGCAAAGACCTGAGACAATGTTTCATCGAGGGGTGGAGAAGCACCCAAATAAATACACATGTGGACACAGGCTATAATGAGTGCAGTAGGCCTGATACTGGATATTCAATGAAAGATTGCCTATATATCCTGATGAGCTGTGTCTCTCCCAGAAGTCAGAGAGACCAACCACACTCAACAACCAGCATGGAGATTGCAACAGATTATAGAAAATACTGAGATCAATCCCTGTGGACACTCCTGGCAGGCCAGAGGCAAGCCTTGCTAATGTTTTAAATTAGGCAGACCTCTGGGTCAGTTAAACTCCAGGGCTATGAAGCTTAGATGGGGGCTTAGGTATTCTTGAAAAGGGTTGGAGTCATTTTTTTGTTGAGAATGTATAAAAAGAGTAGGTTGTATGGATTCAGAGTTTTCACCCAGACACAGACTAGTTTGAAGGCCACAGGCCAACCTTTGAGTGAACTCCTTTTTGCTGTTTTGCACTGTGAAATGTTTACGAACAGGCAAGAGTCTGTTTAGTTATTCTACTAGGTCTATGATGAGAAAGAAAGCAAGCAATTAACAGACTAAGAAAATGAAGGCCACACAGCTGTGCCTGAGATTTGATAAGAAAGCAGAGGGAGGGAACATCACTGTTTTCACAAGTATTTTTAGTGTATAAAGAGAGACAAGGAGAAAGAGAGAGAGAAGAGTGGCTCCTGGACGTGATAGCACAGGCTGATCCTTTGGAAACATTTAAGCTTTTATATACATAAATATATATATATATTGTATATTGGATCTAGGCTTTAAATGAAATAAAAATAGTATGTGGGTACCTAAAATGGTATATCCGTCAGAGAACCCTAAAATAGGGTAACACCACTAATGTTTTAAATGATTTGAAAGATGATTAATGTTGCAAGTTTTATTACACAATGGCAAAGAATATCAAAACTATTCAAAAAATAGTATCAATTGCCCTTGTCAATCATTCCTCATTCACACCACTTCTAAACTCTCTTTATTGTTATGCATTTATAACATGTATAGACATCAACGTAAAACATTGTCAAAATATATACAAAGTGCTTCTAATGAAACATTGACACACTTGCAACAGAGTTGGACTTCAAGAAAGATACTTTGTGACTTGCAAATGAGTCACATGGAAGATACCTTCATTAAAAAGGGAATGCAGTTGAATCTCAGTCCGCGTAAGAAAGGATACTTTGTAATTGTTTCACAGGACTGTTGCTCCAATGATGACTCTGTAGTCTCTGTTCTACTTCTGCTATATCTGTATTCTCTCTGTCCCTACAAAGGCCTCTGTTTCTGTAGCAGTTGTTATCTATTTTATTGTTCTATCCTCCTTTTGCTCAAATAAACATACTTTCCTAAGTACCTGGAACCCTGATGAACTGAATCAAAGTTTGTGTGTGACTCTTTGTGTAGTGAATAAGCTCCTGGTTTCAAGCCCCCAGGTATAATCCCAGTAATTGTGTATGGCTATTTGTGCAGGGGATAAGCTCCTGGGTTCAAGCCCCCAGGTACAGTCCCAGTATTTGTGTGTGTCTTTATATTGAGTAAGCCCCCAAGGTAATCCTGTGTGCACACAGGTGATAAGCCCCTCAGGTAGCCCCCAGTGTAGACCTCAGTGAGATGAGCGCCCCAGGTCAGAGCCCCTGGGCAGAATGCCAGTGTGCATGGTCTGAACCCAGAACACCACCCCCCTTACACCCCTCCCACATCCCCCCTATATACACATACCCCACACCCCCCTCCTACACACACACTCACCCCAACACTCCCTCCTCCTCTCCTACACACAATCACACTCACTGGGGCCTTCATCTTCGCCGTGAGCGGGACGTGCCCCGTTCACGGCATGCTAGGGCCTTCATCTTCGCTGAAAGCGGAATGAGCTCCGCTCACAGCATACCGGGTTCTCCTCCATCTTTGCCATTTTCTGCGCAGAATTTGACATTTGTGTGGGGGGGGACCTAGTATATATATCCCTGCAGTGACATCAGCCCACCAGTATTCTCTGCAAAAGCCAACTGTGGACAAACTAACAAAACTTGATTATTAACAGATAACCATTCTAGCACTCAGCCAACAGGAAAACACTGAGCTCAGACAAAGCATGTAATAACACTAGTCTACAGACTGGATTGGTACTTATCAGTATTCACTGGAACACGTAGCTACACAGGAAGACAACAGCATCACCATCCAGCAGCCAAGGGTAGGAAGGTGGATTCACCTGTCCTTATTAAAGAAAAGGAAATTATCAGGTAATTAGTAATTTCTCCTTTCTCAGAATTCAGACAAGTGAATCCAAAACCAGTGGAATGTACCAAAGTTACTCCCGAACAGGGCGGGAAGCTGCCTACAGTCTAGTCAAAAACGCACTTGCAAAGGCTGCATCATCCCAGGCCTACACATCCAGGCAATAATGCCTAGAAAAGGTGCATAAGAGGACCACGTCGCAGCTCGGCAAATGTCTATAGGAGGCAACAATCTAACCTCCACCCATGACACTGCCTGAGCTCTAGTGGAACGAGCCCTAACTTCAATGGCTGCTCAGCATCCATATGCATGGCCGTGACTACCTCATTAATCCAGCAGGCTATTGTAGCCCGCAACACTGGCTCACCCTGTTTACTCCCGCCATGGAGTATAAACAGCCGGTCCATCTTCCTGAGAGGATCAGAAACCTCTAAATACCTCTTGACATCCAAGGGCCGTAACAAGAGATATCCCTCTGCATCTCTTGCCCTGTCCAGGGATGGCAGGGAAATAGACTGATTCAAGTGAAAATCTGAGACCACTTTTGGTAAAAAGGAAGCAACCATATGCAGTTGTATCTCCCCTGGAATCAATCGTAGAAACGGCTCCTGGCAAGACAAGGCCTGTACTTTGGATACTCGATGCACAGAACAAATTGCCACAAGAAACACTAGTTTTTAAAGCCAGTAACCTCAAGGAAAGGTTACGCATCAGTTGGAAAGTAGGGCCCACTAAAAAATCCAGAACTAGATTAAGACTCCACAAGGGCACCAATAACCTCAAGAGAGGACGAAGATGCTTCACTCCCTTCAAAAAACGGGCCACATATGGATAAGCCAACAAGGGCCCACAATTTACCTGACCTTGGAAACAGGCAAGAGCCGCCACATGTACCTTTAAGGAATTAAGGGCCAACCCATTACACAATTCATCCTGCAAAACTTCCAAAATCAGAGGGATCAAGGAATAATCCCTCGTTCTTCACACCAAGCATTAAACACTCACCAAACCCGCACATAGACTAAGGAAGTGGAGAACTTTCTCACTTGAAGCAAGGTGGCAATCACTGCAGTAGAATATACACGCTTCAGTAACTGAGTCCTCTCAAGGACCATATTATAAGACAAAATCGATTCGGATCTTCATGAAGAACAGGATCCAGATTCCTCTGTGCCGGAAACTGGAGGAAGACTCCACCAGGAGCCTTCGCAGATCTGCATACCACTGTCTCCTGGGCAAATCTTGTGCCACCAGAAGCACTATCCCCCTGTGACTCTTGATCCTCCAAATCATTCTGCCCAACATGGGCCACGGGAGAAAAGTATACAGCAGCTTGCCCTCCGGCCACTTCAGCACGAGGGCATCAATGCCCAAGGACTTTGCATTGCTAAAAGTTGCCAGCAGGTCCAGACACGGAAGGCTCCAGTGATCCACTATTAGCTGAAATGCCTTGTTTGACAATTCCCATTCTCCTGAATCCAGACTGTCTGATGAGAAAGTCTGCTCTTACATTGTCTTTTCCTGCAATGTGGGAGGCTGAGATATCCTGAAGATGCACTTACGCCCATTCATAAATTGGGCTATGTCTTGTGACACTAGCTGGCTCTTTGTTCCTCCCTGCTGATTGATGTAAGCCACTGTCGTTGCACTGTCCGACATTATCCAGACCGTTCGACCCTGCAATCTGTCACTGAACTGCAAGCATGCCAACCGGACCGCATGGGCTTCCAGCCGATTGATGTTCCAGATAGACTCTTCTATACTGCAGCGACTTTGCACTGTCAGCTTCTGACAGTAAGCTCACCAACTCTAGAGGCTCGCATCTGTTGTACTAGCTAGTCTGGTGATTTTAGGGAAACCCCCTTTCTTAGATGATCCTCTTGCAACCACCACTAAAGTTGAGAGCAGATCTCCATCAACTGGTGGAGCCAAATTGAATAGTCTTGAGACTGTGGGCTCCAACGAAACAGCAGAGTGCACTGAAGAGGAAGCATATGTGCCCTCACCCATGGCACCACCTCCAGGCTTGCAGCCATCAATTTGAGCAACTAAAGAGATGATCACACTGTCCGGGCATATTGTGTTTGTCAATAGACGCACCTGCACTATCAGCATCTGAATATGGCCCTCCAGCAGGAACACCCTGCCCTGTTTTGTGTCAAACTGAACACAGTCACTAGAGTACAGAGGTACTCTAGTGATTGCTATGGCTGAAGAATGCTCTTGACCAGGTTCACGACCCAACCTAGTTCCTGCAATAAGATCACCTTGCGCGAGACCTGGAGGCACTCTTCCAGACTCTTGGCCTGAATCAGCCAGTCGTCCAAGTATGGGTGAACCAGGATCCCATATTTTCTCAACTCTGCCACCACCACCACCATAATCGTGGTGGCCAAACCAAAAGGTAGCGCTCAAAACTGATAATGACATTCCAAAACCGTGAAACACAGAAATTGTTCATGCTTTAGTCGGATGGGAATATGCAGGTATGCCTCAGACAGATCCAGAAACATCAGGAACTCCCCTGACTGTACTGCCATTATCACTGAGCACAAGATTTCCATGCGAAAACGAATCACACGCAAATAACAACTGACTCCTTTGAGATCCAGGATGGGATGAAAAGAGCCCTCTTTCTTGGGCACAATGAAATAAATGGAATATATACCCCTATTTTCTTGAGATGTAGGCACTGAAACCACAGCCCGCAGGCTGAGAAGCCTTGACAACATACACGTACACTGCCTGTCTCCTCTGCAGAAAGTTGCAGGGAGACACCATGAACACATCCCAAGAAATACTAAGAAACTCCAGCACATAGCCATCTCCTATCACCTCCAGAACCCACTGGTCTGTCATGACCTCATCCCACCTTCATTGGAAGGCTTGAGGTGCTCCACTACCTGAGCCTGCATCCCCATCTGGGCTGCCTGGGACGAAAAGACTGAAATCTACCCAAAGGTTAAGTCCTCTGAAAAACTACTCCTCTGTAGGGTTGAAAATGTCTGAATCCTCTAGTACGACCTCTCGTGCTTAAGGGTCATTTATTTATTTATTTTTAACTTTTATATACCGACATTCTTACATAGAAACATAGAAACATAGAAACATAGAAATGACGGCAGAAGAAGACCAAACGGCCCATCCAGTCTGCCCAGCAAGCTTCACATTTTTTTCTCACACTTATATGTTTCTCTTAGCTCTTTGGTTCTATTTCCCTTCCACCCCCACCATTAATGTAGAGAGCAGTGATGGAGCTGCAACCAAGTGAAATATCAAGCTTGATTAGTTACGGGTAGTAGGGGAAGTAACCGCCGCAATAAGCAAGCTACACCCATGCTTATTTGTTTTACCCAGACTGTGTTATTCAGCCCTTATTGGTTGTTTTTCTTCTCCCCTGCTGTTGAAGCAGGGAGCTATGCTGGATATGCTTGTAGTATCAGTTTTTCTTCTCCCCTGCCGTTGAAGCAGGATATGCATTGAAAGTGAAGTATCAGGCTTATTTGGTTTGGGGTAGTAACCGCCGTAACAAGCCAGCTACTCCCCGCTTTGTGAGTGCGAATCCTTTTTTCTTCTCCCCTGCTGTTGAAGCAGAGAGCTATGCTGGATATGCGTAAAGTATCAGTTTTTCTTCTCCCCTGCCGTTGAAGCAGAGAGCTATGCTGGATATGCGTGAAGTATCAGTTTTTCTTCTCCCCTGCCGTTGAAGCAGAGAGCTATGCTGGATATGCGTGAAGTATCAGTTTTTCTTCTCCCCTGCTGTTGAAGCAGGGAGCTATGCTGGATATGCGTGAAGTATCAGGTTTTCTTCTCCCCTGCCGTTGAAGCAGAGAGCTATGCTGGATATGCATTGAAAGTGAAGTATCAGGCTTATTTGGTTTGGGGTAGTAACCGCCGTAACAAGCCAGCTACTCCCCACTTTGTGAGTGCAAATCCTTTTTTCCACATTTCCTCTTGCTGTTGTAGCTTAGAGCGATGTTGGAGTCACAGTAACCATGTGTATGTTTATTGAATAAGGGTATTGTCTCCAGGCAGTAGCCGTCATTCTGGCTAGCCACCCACTCTTTATTGATGGCCTCTTGATTTTATGGATCCACAGTGTTTATCCCACGCCCCTTTGAAGTCCTTCACAGTTAATAAGTGGGGTGAGTCTCTGGTTTCTCGATTACCAGAGGATAAGAAACAGGTGCCATTTCCTGCATTTTCTGTTTTAATGTAAACCGGTATGATTTACATTTGATTTACATCAAATGTAAATCATACCGGTTTACATTAAAACAGAAAATGCAGGAAATGGCACCTGTTTCTTATCCTCTGGTAATCGAGAAACCAGAGACTCACCCCACTTATTGGCCATTTTCTCCAGCTCACTCCCAAATAAATCAAGCCTTTAAAGGGCAACTTTGTAAGGTTAGACTTTGAGGTTGTATCAGCTGACCAATCTCTCAGCCATAGCTGATGCCTAGCCTCTATTACCAAAGCCACCCCTCTGGCCAAAGTGCAGACCAAATCGCAGCCCACACCAGCCAAAAAGGTGGCTGCTGGTTCCATCACTCCCCTGGAATTTACACCAGATTCAATCAATCTCCTGAGAGAGTAGTAAACAAGAGCGAGTTACTAGGATACAACAGGAAACTATCTGCAAATTCAATGCCATTACATCAAAGGCCTGCTTAAGGACATCCTCAATTCTATCCTGTGCATCCTTCAAGGCTGCTACCACTTCTACAGGAGCACACACAAGCACATCCACCTTTTGAAAACGTAATTGCTCTCTCACAACTGGATCCGGGGCTACAGTCCTTCCAAGACTTGTCCCCCTTTAAAATTAACTTCCAAGACACCCCACTGAAGATCAATTAACTCTTGAATGGCCTCCAATATAGGAAAGTAGTATGAGGCTTTACACAAGGAAATCAAAATGGGATCTTTCTTTGGCTCAGACAGGGATTCAGCCCCAGGTACTCCCAGCCTCTTCAAAGTCTAGGAAATCAGAGCTGGTAACTCATATCTATGAAAGAACCTCAATATGTTCTATACGGCTTCAATCCCGGAGGAATTTCCTCATCCACCAGGGAGTAAGGATTGGTTTTATCATCCGTGCCATCTGGGTCCCTATCGGGAAGACCGGCTCCAGGCATACCTCAACGCTTACCCATAGCACCAGGTGTGTAGGATTTCACCGTTTGCAATCCTGACTGGTTAAGATTGGCTGGGGCCAGGGACTATGGCTGAAAGAAGGAGTGCAATCTTTGAAAAAAATTCTACCCAAGAAAAGATAGTAGGATCTATGCCAAAACTAGGGGCAACTGTCCTGTGCCCACTGAACTACCTTTCCCCGCTGATGAATCAGTTAGGGGAGCCCCAAAATCAAATGATCCTTCTGTCAGCTCTTTTTCCATTCCTGCACCAAGCTGGGAAGAACCAGGCTTAGTAAAATCCCTAATCCTCCATACAGCGCTGTCACAAATTAGAAGGAATACCAGGTTGAGATGCCTGAATATGACAAGCAACACATAGGGCAAGACACTTAGGCTTCTTTGCTATGGGTATCATCAGTGTGTCAATAGTGCACCCAAAATATTTAGCACTCACGAACAAGGCACAAAACACTGTGCCTTGTAAAGTGCCCAAACTGAGCTCCCCAGGACGCTCAGATAGTGCATGCAAAAAGGGGTGTGCACAAAAAAAGCACGTGTGTGAGTGTGCGCACAAAGTGGCGCCCTGGTAGGTGCTCAACTAGGTGCCCAACTAGGCACACAATCAAACACAGAACAGGCCACACAGTAGGGCACACAAGCATGATCAGACGGAAACTGAGGAAGTCAGTCTGCAGACCCAAAAATGCACAAAAATGCCACCGCAGCGAACCAGACGAGCCTTAGAGTGGGGCCTAGCTACAAGGGCTGCGAAACCCGCAAGGCTGCCCCCGTCCCCTGAACTTCATTGGAGGCAGGAAAGTATGTCGGATCGTACACCAAGCACGGAGACCAGGAAGGGAGGGAGGAATCCCTATTCAACTCCCCTTTTCGTTGTTATTATTTTTTTAAATTACCCATTACCTGAGCTCAGCCCATCCTGGCTGAGTACAAGGTCAGTCTCTGTCTGCGGGGAGAGAGGGCATAAACCTTCACCGCTGCGATCGGCTTCCTGCACCCGCTTGCCTTTCAGCTGTTTGTTTGGGGGGAGGGGGGGTTTACACAGCTAAGCCCACCCCAGTTCAAAAACCAGCTACTGGACCATCTGAAGGCCCACAGAAATCACCTCAGCAATTCTCAACTGAGGGAGGGACCATAAGGTATCACAACAGGAGAGCTGAGCAAATTAAATTTCCTTCTTCTTTTTTCCTTCTAAACTTAAAGCAATCCTCAATGGGAACATATACGTCCACCATCTGCTGGAGATGGAGATGGAGAATACTGGAGGGCTATCACTGCAGAGGTATATATGATGTGATGTCAGTTTTACTTCATCTCCATCTGCTGGTAGAGGTGCATAACCCACTGGCTATATGCTAAGAAAGCCAACTTTTGTATGTTCTACTAACAATGGAAAAACAAAAACATTCCTTATAAAAAAACAGTAGTAAAACTATATAAAATAAAAATAATTCAAAAAAACTAATGAATAGAATAACATCCAATAATTAAAAACTCATATAAAAATTTTCCAAATACAAATAAAACATTTTAACACACACATATCAAAGAACACCTAATTAAAATTCATAAGGATTTTTTTTTTTTAAATCCCCATTCTCAAAACAATGGACCATTTTTTTTTTCAGATGACCTGAGATTGTCATAAGATTAGCAGGCAGAAAAGAAGGGGATTGTTGTGTTCACTCTCTCTCATGCTATCTCACACACTTGCTCTCTCATACACGTGAGTGCACACTATCACCATCACTCTCTCACAGACACACACATATATAAATACCCATGCTCTTGCTCACACATACACACATGCTTTCTTACTCACATTTCCCCTCTCTTGAAGCAGCAACAGGCTCCTTCAGCCCCCGTGGCTGATCAGACGATTTCAGGCCATGGGGGATGACAATTCTGGCCTTGGGCTCCTCCCTGAATGGCAGGGTGCCCTGCTCCTCTCCTCTACCTAAGGTCCACCAACCACATTGCCAATTCTGGTGGGGCTGTGCCACTTTCTTTCTTCCATTAAAATCGTCAGCTCAGTGTGCTTCAGCAGTCAAAAAACAAACAGAATGTTAGGAATTATTAGGAAGGGAATGGTTAATAAAACGGAAAATGTCATAATGCCTCTGTATCGCTCCATGGCGAGACTGCACCTTGAATACTGTGTACAATTCTGGTCGCCGCATCTCAAAAAAGATATAATTGTGATGGAGAAGGTACAGAGAAGGGCAACCAAAATGATAAAGGGGATGGAACAGCTCCCCTATGAGGAAAGGCTGAAGAGGTTAGGGGTGTTCAGCTTGGAGAAGAGACGGCTGAGGGGGGATCTGATAGAGGTCTTTAAGATCATGAGAGGTCTTGAACGAGTAGATGTGAATCGGTTATTTATACTTTCGGATAATAGAAGGAATAGGGGGCATTCCATGAAGTTAGCAAGTAACACATTTAAGACTAATCAGAGAAAATTCTTTTTCACTCAATGCACAATAAAGCTCTGGAATTTGTTGCCAGAGGATGTGATTAGTGCAGTTAGTATATAGCTGGGTTCAAAAAAGGTTTGGATACATTCTTGGAGAAGTCCATTAACTGCTATTAATCAAGTTTACTTAGGGAATAGCCACTGCTATTAATTGCATCAGTAGCATGGGATCTTCTTAGTGTTTGGGTAATTGCCAGGTTTTTGTAGCCTGGTTTGGCCTCTGTTGGAAACAGGATACTGGGCTTGATGGACCCTTGGTCTGATCCAGCATGGCAATTTCTTATGTTCCTAAGGCCCCGCCAGGCAATCTGCAGTTTCTAGTGGGACTGCACTGCTCCTCCTAGTCCTAAGGCCCTGCCAGCCACACTAATGGTTCCTCTCGATAGCATTGGTGGTGCTATGGCTCCCTTCAGTAGCAATGCCTATGGCCGAAGCCATAGTGGCCACAGGTACGCTGTGGTTGGCAGGTTTTGAAAGGAACAACAGGAAATGCAAGGCACACACTAAGATAATATAGAACCCAAAACTGGAGACATGAAGGTGGCCACAGAAGCAGGGCAGGATTGCTGCAGGAAAATCTGGAGAGACAAAAGGTGCCCACAGAAGCAGTAGTAGAAACAAACTAGACTAAACAGGCAGGAAACAAACTAAACTGAACAGGAATACTAGATACATGAAGCTATCTTGCTTGCCCCCAGTTTAATAATTATTTGTTTCTTCAGATTTTAGGAAAATCAGTATCCTTTGAGCATCTCCCGGAATAAATCAAACACGGAGTAATGTACAAACGTTTTTTTAAGTGTCAGTGATCGTGCCACATGTTTGCTGCACAGCTCTGCTTTTAAGGCACCCTCTTGGCCATTGATGGGCCTGTCCTAAAGCCAGAGTAAAGTTGCCCGATATGGGCAATCAAAGGCACCATGCAGCTGAGAGAAAATCACCACCAGCTTTTGATACTCCTCACCAGTACCCTTTGTACTACTCCATCCTTTTGACATCTATCATCTCTCTTACAAAAGAAATTAAACAAAATAAGTAATCCACAGACACAAAAAAACGCAAAACCTCTGGCTTGTTCTTTTCTTCTTTCACTCTGAGCCAACTCCTTGCAAAACCCTACAAAAGAGCTTCCTACAGACTTCTCCAATCTAATAACAACTTCCCTCAAACCCTGAGCCTGTAGATCTTGCTGTGGATTCACAGAGTCCAAAAAAATCCAATGAATTATGGACTTGGCCCAAGTTTGACAGATTTTGTTGAATTTTTCCAGAACTTTCAAAGAGTCCCACAAATTTCCATCTAACCAATTTCTTTAATGCATTCCACATTCCTAATTTAGTACTACCACCCTGAAGATTCAGTTTGGAATAACCACCTTCTTTCCAATATGTCTAACAGATCAAACATACTCAGCACCTCACACTAGCAGTGCAGGCCATGCCATGATGTAAAGACTCCAGCCAGTTGCTTACACATGTAGTTGCTTACATGTGTGTAAGCAACTAAAAAAAAAACCAAAAAAAAAAAACCCATATGTTTTCTATTTAATTTTTATTGTAAAAATTGTCTGACTGACATTAAAAACCAAATCGGTCGTCCCATCCCCCCCCCCCCTTCATCTACAAAGCAAATACACGGAAGCAACAGATTTTTTCCCTGTAGTGTCCTGCCAATTTGCCTCCACCCTGCTCTGGAGAGACCACATTCATACCTGAGAGGGTAATTCACTCTCCATGCCCGCCCAATCTCCCTGCTGACACTGGCAAAGGTGGTGTCCATTAATGCCAAGCCATGATGTCAGTTTAATGATGTGAACATTTGTCCACTGGGCCAAAATCATCAACTCGCCTTATGTGGGCCATGTGTAGGTTTGTTTGTTTTTTTTAAGTCAGTTCTGGCCTAACCTGAATGTGAAAGGCTCTGCTGTCCTATGCCAGCTGTCTTGAGCCATCCAGTTAGATTATGCTTCGGTAAGTAGAGAATGGAGCCTATCTCGTGTAAATATTCCCAAGTTATGACTGGCTGCAAGAAAAACAAAAAAAAGTAATCACTATCAAAACATTAAAGTAAACCCCTTTCTGGCAACAAACATTTCTACCTTTAGCACACATGTTCACTCAAAATATAATTGTTTAAACAGCTTACTCAAGCAAACATCGTGTGTGTGTGTATGTATGTATATATATACATACATACACACACACACACATATATATATATATATATGGCAGGGGCCCCAGCAGTTTCCTCCTGTGCCTTTGGTCTTCCAGCTCAAATAGAAGTCAGGGCTGGAATCTGATACCATGAGTTTTCATTCACAACTAGCCAGGGATTTTTTTTTCCCCCCATGTTTTGTATCTCCTCCTCATTCACTCAGCCCCCAGTCATCACAGCAAAAGTCTTTGGCTGGGGGCCAATGCACCTGTGCTCCTTTCGGAGCACTGCAATCATGGGCTCAAAATTCGGCCGGCGTCCTACCACCTTTGTGCAATGTTTGGGACTAGTAACCACAGTAGATGACAGCAGAAAAACTCTACATTACACAGTGTATTTGATGTCACATCCATCAGCACTAAAAAAAAAAAAAAAAAATACCGATTTTAGCAAATTCTGCAAAGAGAGCGGAAATGGATCAGAAAATAAGTGTGTAAAATCTGTAGTATCCTGTCTATACAACATTACACCAAAGTACAGGTACTGCATAATATTAACTATGTCTCTCCAATATGAACATTATTAGGAGGTAGAAATAATGGGGTTCAAGGTACATATTACTACTATTACTGCTGCTGCTACTATTTTATCATATTTAAAGTGCTACTAGTCATACATAGTGCTGTACAGACACACATATGAGACAGTTCATGCTCCATAGGCCTTACAATTTAGTCAAAACAAACAATCATGACAAATGTGAATTTTCAGGGGCATTCCGTAGAGGGGTTGAGTTATCCGGCTAACATAACCGAATATTGCATATATCTGGCTATGCTAACCGGATAACTTTAGACCTGCTCAGAAGCACTCGAAGGATAAACTGAATGTAAATTACGCATCCAGTGCAGCTTTGACAGAGGCTGCGCTGGACGTTGCCAGGAGTGGGTAAGTTTGGATCTCACTCTCGGTAGGGCTATTACAGCTTCTGGAAGATGGGGGGAGGGTTTCTGCGGCCTGTTTATCACAATAGTGGGGGGGGGGGGGAAGAGGAGTGTCTGGCACAATCATTTCAAATCCGGGGGGGGTGGGGGGGTGGAGGACCACAGCAGGAAATTTGATACATACAGTATGCATGTCCTGACTTATAAAAGCAGTGGGGAGAGGGGTTCAATGAAGCGGCTTGGCGAAGAAAGCCCATTAGCACCTGAATACAACATCCAGGTCATCACTTCCTGCCCCTCCCTACAGCCCAGTGGACGGGCTTCAGCATCCCAGATGTCACTGCACGTAAGAACGACTCCTGCTTGCTGCATGAAACAATGAAGACTTTTAGCATGTGCTGCCGTTCCAGGGGCATCCTTCGTGAGCCATAGTGTCTCTACCCCAGCTCTGCAAACCAGACCTCTGTAATCTTCCAACGTTAGGGGGACTAATGAGCTATGTTTGGTAATCAATATCCAAAGCAAGTCAAAGTTATCTGATGCGCCCTGCTCTAAGTCCACCTATCGGGTGCTGTGCTTTAGTCATTATAAGTATATGCTGTGTTGAGGACTGCAGTATAAGTGTCTTCCCTGAAATCCCTAAGTGGCTTGTATTGTTCTAGTGGTAAGCCTGAAATGTCTGATAAATAAAAGTCTAATTCTGATAAACTAGTGTCCTTTCCTGGGCTCCTTCCTAACGCATGGAAAGTAAGTGGAATTCTTCAGTAGCACTGCCCCTTCTCAGAGAGACAACCCCCTGGAAGGGAAGGGCTTGGTCCATGGTTTTGCATCTTGCACCCAGTTAACAAAGAGGTGGAAGACAGACTGAAGCTCTCTGAGCATTTTGAGGAGTCTTTAGGAGATTAAGTCTATTTTTGAAGCTGGGGAAAGTTTTTCCATCATCCCTGCTAAATGTTGTGCGGGAGGAGAATTTATCTATCCTTATTGACGAGGGATTTTTGGACCAGGCCACAGTTGAGAGAAAGAGGGACATCAAAGGAGGCACAATGGACAGAGAAACCTATGTTTTTCTTGATTTTTATTTTCCTCATGATTTTTTTGAATCATTTCATGGATCTTATTTTTTAGACTTAAATAAATCTCTTTATTATTTGAACACCAACTTTGGACTCTGAGCACGTTATTCAAGTGTGCCCTTTTGAACTGACTGACCCGATCATTGTGAGTACAGAGCAAAAAGAGTGAGTGACTGGTAACCCCACTACATCACCTAGGGCCCCAGAGGTTCACAAAATAATCTTGTAAAAATGTTGCTGTCAACCAGTTATAAAATGGTGCATGCTTTCAGGCCACAGTTTGTTGGTGCACCCGGCAAGCAGGATCATTTGAGTATGCGTTAAGATAATAGCTGCCATACAAGGGCAGATTGAAAGTGCCATCTACAAAAGCAGTCTCATGTTTTCAACACTGGCAAGCAGTGGTGAACTGCCACCTACCCTCACTTACAGGCCCCATACAGTAAACTCCGCAGGAGAGCCGGCGCTACAAGGCGAGCGCCCGCTCTCCCAATACGCGCCCAGGAACCTTTCCTGGGCCCATGATTCAGTATTTAAATTAGGGCCCTCGCTAATAAGGAGGTGCTAGGGACACTAGTGATTCCCTAGCGCCTCCTTATTGGCGGAAGCAGCGGCTGTCAGCGGATCTCCGACGCTTAATTTTACCGGCATCGGTTATCGAACCCGCTGACAGCAATGGACTCAGAAAACGGACACCGGCAAAATTGAGTGTTCGTTTTCCAACCCACGGGCAGATTATTTTTTTGGGGGGGTGGGGGGCCTCCGACTTAATATCACTATGATATTAAGTCGGAGGGTGTACAGCTTTTCTGAACACTTGCCTGGTGCCATCTGAAATTAACTCCTTTGGCAGGAGTTAATTTCTGAGAGTAAAATGTGCGGCTTGGCCGCACATTTTGCTTTTTGTATTGTGGGTGACTACCTAATAGGCTCAACAACATGCATTTGCATGTGATGAGAGCTATTAGTTTCGGGGGAGTTGGCTGCGCATTTTCCATGCACTATTACCCCTTGCTGTATAAGGGGTAATAATAGCGCGTCAAAAAATGTGCTGCCAAATGGAGGCTAACGGTGTGCTCAGCCGAGCACACCGTTCTGTATTGGCCTGATTGTTGGTCCTCTACCAATTTTAAAAAATTAAATCCAAAAGTTTTCTGGTTGGTGAAACATAAGAGACTAAAGTCCCCTTGATCATTCTTCTAACAATAACATCCTGACTTTAATTTACAATTGTGTAACTTGAAAAAGTAGATCATTAAAATGAAAATGACAACACAGTCATAAAAGGAAAAAAATATATATTATATACTAGTGGCTTGCAAAATTATTCGATCCCCTAAAAAGTCAGCAGATTTGTTTGGATTACAAATGACACTTTCACAGATTGTTCCAGATAGTAGGTTTATTGCAAACCAATATGCTCTTAAAGTAATTTTTCAATATCACAATTCATAATTTCTCTGAATTTTTTGTAAAATAAAATTAAAAACTGAAAAATGCTGCTTGCATAAGTATTCAACCCCTTCACACTAGCACTTGGAAGAACCACCTTTTGCTGCAAGAACAGCTTTAAGTCTGTTGGGGTAAGTTCTATCAGCTTTGCACAGTTTGCGAGCGATTTTTGCCCATGCCTCCCAGCAGATTTGCTCCAGGTTGTTCAGGTTGGTTGGATGACGCTTATGGACTGCAATTTTCAAATAGTACCACAGATTCTCGATTGGATTGAGATCTGGACTTTGACTTGGCCATTGCAAAACATTTGTCTTTTTGCTGTTCAACCACTCATGTTGCTTTGGCCGTGTGCCTGGGATCATTGTCCTGCTAAAAGGTGAACTTTCTCCCAAGTTTTAGTTTGTTGGCAGACTGAAGCAGGTTATCTCACAGTATCTCCTTGTATGCTGCACCATCCATCATCCTTCAATTGTAGCAAGATGCCCAGGTCCCACCGACGAAGAGCATCCTCACAATATGATGCTGCTACCCCCATACTTTACTGTTGGGATGGTGTTTTCTGAGGAATGGCCAGTGTTAGGTTTGTGCCACAAATAGCGTTTTGAATTTTGGCCAAAAAGCTCCATTTTTTTCCTCACCTGATCACAAAACCTTATCCCACATTGTAGCTGGGTCAACCTGAAGCTTTCTGGGAAAACTCCAGATGTGCTTTCATGTGGTTTTATTCCAGTAATGGCTTCTTTCTAGCCACCCTCCCATGCAGGCCAGTTGTATTCAGAGCTCTTGATATAGTTGACTGGTGCACCTCCACTCCAGTCTCAGCTTCTGAATTCTGTAGTTCTTTCAAAGTGATTGTTGGCCTCTCTGTGGCTTCCATTAATAAATCTCATCCTTGCTCTGACACCAAGTTTTGAGGGTCGGCCTTGTCTAGGCAGTATCTGGGTGACATGATTCAGCTTCTATTTCCTTACAATTGATCTAATAGTGCTCACTGGGATACCTAAGCACTTGAATATTATGTTGTAGCTTTTTCCTATCTTGTGCATATCTATAACTTTATCTTTAATTTCCTAAGAATGCTCTTTGGCCTTCATTGTCACAGCTTTCCTTCAGATTCACAGTCTGACCAATGGTACTGGAATTAGTCTTTTATCAAAAAAAGCTGGGTTTTTGTTTGGTTTTTTTTAAATGATTCACAGGTAAGGCCAATTGTTAGGGCAAAATCTTTCACCTGTGTAAACTTGCAGCTTCCACAGCACAGGGGTTGACAACTTATGCATCCGACAGCGGGTTAAACAGTGTGCTTGTGTGAGCACTGTATTGCATCGGCCCCAGAGGTAGGTGTGTACCATTGCATAACAGCTCCCCTATTGAGGCTGCTGGATGGCCAGCCCCCTGATGTTATAAAAGCAGCCTGCAGCATAGCTAGGTATGGCATTTTTGGATTAGAAGTTGAAAATACTATTTTCCAAGTTAAAAGTTTGTTCCCCTACTCTTTACACTAGACCTCAAGACCCAAAACACTATATAGAGTAGGAAGGGGGCCAGTACCCCTTTTTGGTATTAGTTCCAGGGGATTATTTAAGGATTTTGGACTTATTTTGAGGTCTACTTCCTGCAAGAGCCCCAGTACCCTTGGTTAGAAGGTGTCAGGGAGTCCACTGGCTAGGTAAGATCAGGAAGTAGGGAAGACTCCACTGCTCTTCATCCCACAAACAGGCTGATGCAGTATCAGCGCACAAAAACAGGTATTCATGATTGAAAACCCGCTCTCCTAGTGCACACCGATCGACCTCTCCGGCTTAATATGTAAATCGACTGCCACAGTAAAAAGGAAGTGCTAGGGGAAACTGTGCATCCCCAACGCCTTCTCTTTACGAGCGTTCATTTTCCTAACTGACTGCAGGCACACTTTTTAAAAAAATTTTTTTAAAGGTTCTCCTCCTTTTTGTTCCTCTGTCTTAATATCGCCACACGATTAAGTCAGAGGACATACAGAAAAGCAGTATTTTCTGCTTTTTTGTACAATTCTTTGGCTACTCAAAAATTAACACTGCTTCGGGCAGGCGTTAATTTCTGAGGGTAAAAATGTGCACATCGGGCTCACTTTTTTTTTTTTTTTTTTGCATCAGGGGAGAGCAGATAATAGCTTCATCAATATGCATTTGCATGCAATGAACGCTATTAGCTTCAGTGGGGGGTTGGACACGCGGTTTGGATGCACTTATCCCCTTATAGCATAAGGGGTTGTGGAAGCACATCCAACCACGGGTTAGCTAGTGCGCTCGGCTGAGCGGACTGTATTGCATCGGCCTGAATCAGAGGTAACTCACTGCAGGAAATGTCCAGATTTTTGCCATTTTTGTGAAGAGTTTAACCTTGCGTTTCCTGGGGGAAAGTTTGCTGCCACCCTTCCTGCCCTGAAGAAGAGACATCTAAGAGAGCTGCTGTGTTCCTTGCTGTTTGGACCTTTCCAAAAAATTCTGTCATCTGAAGAAGAGAACCTAGAGTAAGAACTTTTTGATATACTCTGAGACCTCTATCCAGAGCCAGAAGCTTATCTTGTATTTTTTGGCCTCAGTAATTTTGGAAGGAGATTTTTCTACCCACCTAGGATACTCCTGTCCACTTTGGATCCTTGCTTATCCAAATCCTAGAGTGAGTGTTTTCCCTAGCCCAGCTATTAAGAAACACTTGCAACAACCGAGAAATTTTGGAGAACCGTGATTTGCAGCTGATTGCATAAAGAACTAAAGTGAAAAGTGCCATTTTTGTCATCTAAGACTTTTTACAGTAAAGATTTATTTTGGACACTCAACTTAAGCCTCCAGAGTATTTGGCTGGCACTTGCATCACTTACTGGTGAAATTTAAGTGATACCTCCCCAGTTTAGAGGAATTAAGAGTCACCCCTGCCACCCTGAGCCTTGGAGGATGTATTCCTCCCCACCATCAGCAAGAACCCAAATTGCCAGGACCTTGGACTGTGAACGGAAGGGAGCGAGAGAAGTGGCAAAGTGGCCCTGGGAGCTTTGTGTGTCCCTACCCTCTAGTCCCACAAGCTATAACAGGAATTACATATATCATATATGAAAATAGCCACTGCTATTACTAGCAACAGTAGCATGGAATAGACTTAGTTTTTGGGTACTTGCCAGGTTCTTATGGCCTGGATTGGCCACAGTTGGAAACAGGATGCTGGGCTTGATGGACCCTTGGTCTGACCCAGTATGGCATGTTCTTATGTTATGTTCTTATGTACCATATCAAATATCACCAAAATGTTCTAGAATCTCAACTGTTATCATGTAAATAGAAGACTAAATAAAATACAGTGCCTGTTTACAGCAGTAAAGCAATTTGTGGGGGTTGAAATAATTAAAGCCACCTCCTTGGCATTCTAATTCAAAGGTGATCATAATCCTCATTATCATCAGTGCATTGATGCCAAAGAAGAGGTATACTTAATGTTCCTTACTGGGATTAATTGATTAATGGAGGATGAGCCATTCATCACCCTCTCCCCAAGTAAGCAGGCTCATGAGAGGAATCCTCTTATTAAGAAATAAAAAATGAATCCCAAGCTTTCCAACAGGATTAGAGGACTTCAATTGCAGCCAGGGAAAAAAAACCCAACAAAAAACAGCTGACAGGTTTTTAGAGTGATGTTTTTAAGTGAATAAGAGCTATAAAGTACATGCAAACAGAAAAACAAAAGAATCTGATTCCTAGAATCCTCCCATTTAACCCATTGGCAACTCTTCCATTTATTCTCTCATTCAAAATGTGATTACAGCGCCTAACGACTACACTCCTAACTTTAGATATTTTCTTATTGCTGCAGGAAGGAGGCAATTTCCAGAAGAAAAACATAAAAGGCAAATCACAGCAGCAAAATGTCAAGGTCCTCCTTTCTATTTATTTTTTTTTATTTTTGGTTACCAGAAATTTTGGTGTTCCCTATCCAGGTCTCCACCAGGAAATACAGAGGACTAAAATTTTACCTTTCTTCTGTTTAGTCTGATAACAAGATCTCCCCTCCCTGGAGGTATTTTTCATCTTTCTCAGCAACTCCTGGAAATCCCTGTGCCAAGCTGTCTGTGCACAGACTAGTAAAATAGATTACAATGTTTGTCTGCACAAACCTCTGTAATCCAAAATTGAACTCTTTGAGTCTTTTTCTGTGCAGGCAAAGATAACGAGATCCCCGTCATGTTCAAAAAGCACATGTTGACATCTTGTGAGCGCAATAGAGCTGTGGGTACCATGCATGCAGTCCCACAAGGAAGTGATTCGCCTTTTGTTCTGTACTTCTTGATAAAAGGGGAATCTTCATAACAGTTCACAATTTTGTTTGATATATTATTTTAAGCAAATGCAAAAGTTATCTCATGCTAGCATACTTCAAAATTTAAATCCTTAAATGTCTTATCAAGGCTATTCAGAGGTTTATGGTATGGTTATACAGCGTTTTGGTCAGTTGCTATGGAAAGGTGTAAATAAATCAGTAAATAAAATTAAACTATTAATTATCCCACATGGAATATCGCTCCATTGATTCATGTGTGGATGTTGCCAGATGGTAACCTGGTAACACCTGCTAACCTAGGAAAAGCCATGGAAACTCCTTAAAGCTTCGGTCCACTGAAGCAGGAGTACTGTACCCCCTTCAAGAGTTTGAAATGTATCATGTAGCCCAGTCGCAAAAATTCAAAATTTACAAAAAAAATAAATCAACCATATTTATGTTTCTTAATGATATCTGGGTCTGTTTTTCAATTGGCCCTTATCTATTAAATAATAAAGCATGTGCGGCAGATGCTGATGCTCCTGAACTCAAACCAAGCCTGTTAGGAAAGTAACGGCGCAGTGGAGCCAGCAAAGCTGAGGTAGCTGAAGGGCACATTTATAGTAGTGCACTGTCGTCTCTTTCTGACAAACTGGCACCAGTTTGAAGCTCAGAGGAGGAACAAAGGGAGTTGCAGCAGGCAGTGCCATAACTAGGCATTGCAGAGCCAAGGGCAGGCAATCGTATTTGTGCCCCTCCCCCCTCAATCCCCAGCCATCCTCCTCCCACCAATGCTCAATCCTTGCAATTCTCCATCCGCCACCAGTTCTCAAACTCAAGCTAACCTCCTCCCTTTACCTCTGCTCCCTTTCTGTATCTCCTGATGGTGCTCTATTCCCAGTCTGGCACCCACCCCTCCACCCAATATCATTTGCCCAGTGATCCTTGAGCCCCTTCCCATCCTTCATGGTCCTCAAGCAACCCCCACAACTTAAACCTCAGAATCCCCCTTTTATCTCTATGCCCTTCTATCATCCCTGGTGGTCCTCCGTATCATCCTCCAGTAGTCCTCAACACCCCCAACCCCCCAGCCAATCCAAGATGGCTCTTATACCCCCCCCCCCTACATATACATCAATCCCTAGCTCTCCCTCTATATCCCTTCCTTCCCTTATTTATTTAAAATCTTTTCTATACAGTCACTAAGTTATATACCATCGCAACGGTTTACATGTAGGCACATATTTAATGTAGGTAAAAGTGTACTATAGTACATTCTAACAGGTGCCGTCAAAGGTTCGGTTACAATATATCATTAGACAAAATAATTTTTAGAGAAGTAGGTCATGACCGAGTGTACCGACTCAATCCATTGCCGCACACACTAACACCGCCCTCCCACTCCAAGGGTAATCAGAGTTCCCTACTCACCCCCCGCCGCAGAGAATTTAATGTAACTTTGACTTTAGTTTCCTTGTTCTCCTTTCCATTTTCTCTTATCGTCTATGCTTGTCTCTTCCTTTTTTCATCCACCTGTTCCTCACCCGTCTCTTAGATATTTCTTTAATTTCATTTCTTTCCATTTTTTCTTTTTAAACCTCTCTTACTCCAATCTCTTGCCTTTCATCTCCTTTATTTCACATCCTTCTGCTTTCCTGGCTCTTTCTCCATTGACCACGTGAGTCCTCCACCTCTTTTTTTTTTTTTTTCCCTGGTTCTCAGTCCCCATGTCTTGCTCCACCTCTCTTTCCCCTGACCTGTATCTCCCTTTGTCTAGCTCTTCTTCTAAAAACACTCACACAGATCAGCATTCCATTCTCTTTCCTCTTCTCCCCTACCTCGTTTTTTCTCTCTCCCCATGAATCATCAGCTCCCTGTCAGAACTGTTTGTTCTTCCCAACTCAAAACTCTCACCTCCCTTCTTAGCTCTTCCCAATTCTCAGCCCTCCATCTCCTCAATCTTGTTCTCTCTCCCTCATGGCAACTGGGGAATTGCTGTAAAGCAACTATCACAAGCATAAGAGTAACAGAACTTAAGACAAGCAGCAGGCACCACAGGAGATGAGCTTCCTGTGCCTGTAGTTGCTTCCTCTACCTCTTACCCCTGGTTCAAGCTTGATGTCTAATCAGGAAGCCCATGCAAGACAGGAGGAGTAAGCAGCAACCACAAGGACAGGAAGTGCAGCATTTTCACGGTCCCTCGCTGTTCTTGCTGCCTCTGGTTTACTTCCATAACCGGCTGCCTCTCCGGCTCACCAGCTGCCATAAGACAGAGATGCTGCAGGAGAGAGTGCAGATCATTACTGGCAAACAATCACAGAGAGCACAGAGGCTGGCTCTTCCGCTACAGTGGCTGGTGGGCATAGAATGAAGTTCAGGTTCCACTCTCTCGTCTGGCAGTGCTAGACTGGATGTGTAAGCCCTGGCAACTTCCAAGTACCTGTGGTTGAGAACCACCACAATGAGGTTACTTCTGCTTCACTTAAATGGAAAAAGAAATGAGGCCAGCCTATTGACTCGGGTCAATACTGTGTGCTGCCAATGTGGAAGATCCAAATTCAATTCCTAAGCCTCATTTCTGCTCCTTAGGATAGCGAGTCAGGAGTGCTTTACAACAAGGTTTTCCCAAACATATCCTGCAGATCCCACAGCTAGCCAGGTTTTCAGGATATCCACAATGAACATGCATGAGAAATCTGCATCCTTGAATACTAAGTCTGCGGTGTTTAGAAATTTCTCTCATGCCCTGGAATAGGTTTGGGAAGCCCTGCTGTAGAAGTAGAGTTTACAGGCCACCAAGGAAGACAGCCCGTTATTATTCAACAGTGACGCCTACTGGTAAGATTCATGATATATGCATACCTCTGGAAAGACGCATGGTCTGCGGTCTCTGGCCAAGAATTGTCACTGTGATGGCCATAGCCCCTGTGGTAAATGCTTGGTTTAGGACCACTTCTGTCTTCCTGTCCTGGGAATCTTTCAAAGACAAATCTTTCTCTACCCAGGATGGTGGTTTTACAGGCCACAGCAAACACAAGCATATCTACCCTCTGGACCCACAGAAGCTTATTCCTTTAATCCACAGAGAGGGGATAATTTCCCCAGCACCCTCCCGCCTTTCAGTCCACGCTGGGGGGAGTTCCATTCTGTTAACACCATCCACCTCAGTGCCTCATGTAAGGGAAAAGTCCTTGGCTTCCTAACCTCCGATAAAATGGGGTTTACCTTCCAGTAGGTCCTCTGCTTTGGCGGTTGCTATCTTTAAGGCTGTCTGAATGCTTGAAATAAGCACTGTGATTTCTTCCTTTTGGAATAGCCTAATCACCAGGGAGTCTTCCCCCAAAACCCCACTGCCCTTCCTCCTGGGAGCTCAAGGGTGTGCTGGGTGCCAATTTATCTGCTGACCACCCTTCTCCACAGTCCAGCACAATGTTGACCCCTGGAGAATCCATCTGCCTTTGCATGTCCCAAGGATATTTAATGGCTCCTATTCTGTCTCCAAGGATCCCTAGGCTATACAGTTTGCCCTTACCAAGGACCTTATCCAGACAGTAACATGATGTGAATGTGTGGAGAGAACTCCATGTCGCAATCTTGCAGATCTCCTCCACTGGAATTGCTTGCAAATGGGCCACCGCTGCTGCCATGGCTCTGCAGAATGAGCCTTGACATGAACCCCAAAATGCAATCACACCTGGGCATAAGAGAAGGAGATGCAATCTGCTAGCTAAGTGGATATGGTCTGTTTGGCAACGGCAATACCCAACCTATTCTTATCAACAGAAACAAAACTTTGGGTGGACTGTCTATGGGCTTCTGTCCACTCCAGATAGAAGGCTAAGGTTCGCTTGCAGTCCAAACTATGCAGTGCTTGTTTGTCTTGGTGCGAATGGAGCCTGGGAAAGAATATTGGCAATATGGAAATCCATCACCACCTTAGGCAAGATCTTAGAGTATGGACGCAAGACCAACCTGTCTTGTGTCCATACTCTAAATTTAGTATAAGGTGATAAGTCACTAAGGCCTGGAGCTTGCTGACCCTATGCACTAAAGTGGCTGCGACCAAAAATATGACCTTCCAGGTCAGGAACTTCAGGTCATAGGAGCACAGTGGCTCAAAGAGCTTTCATCAGCTGAGCTAACACCATGTTGAGGTCCCAAGATACAGTGGGAGGCTTCAACTGAAGCAGGTCCCAACTTAAACATACAACTCTAGGCTGTTCAGAGATGGACGTACCATCTACACCATGGTGGTATGCACCAACTGCAATTAGATGAGTTGGTTTTCAAGCCAGCCTTTGATATGTATAGAAGGTAATCAAGTAGATTTTGTGTGGGGCAGGAGAACAGATCTAGGGCCTTCTGCTCACACCACACCGAAAACCTCCTCCATTTCAGTCTGTATGACTTTCTAGTGGAAGGCTTTCTAGAAGCCACCAGGACCAGAAACACATCTTCTGAAAGATCAAGCGGCTGCAGCGCAACAGGGCCTGGAGGTTGGAATACTGCAGCATGCCCTGAACTTGCGAGTCCCCAGACTGATCGGTTTCCAGATGGACAACTCCCGCAGAAGTGGAAACTAGACTTGTCTCTGCTAACGAAGGGCTATGAGGATCATAGTCCCTCTGTCCTCGCAAAGCTTAAAGAGAGTCTTTGCCACTAAGGGAACTGGAGGATATGCATACAGAATGATCCTTGCCCCAATGATGGGTGTGAGCATCTGAGGCTGGTTTGTCATCTGACCTGGCAAGGGAGCAGAAAAGAGGCACCTTCCTGTTGCAGGGGACATGAACAGATCTACGAATGGGCTCCCCCAGAGGCAAAATATCCAATTTACTACCCCTGGTCCAGGAACCACTCATGGGGTCTGAAAGCTTGACTCAGCCTGTCTGCTTCCACGTTCTCCATCCCGGCCAGGTACATGGCCCTGAGCACCATCCCACGGGACAGGGCCCACGACCAGGTCTGGACCACTTCCTGACACAGGAGGTATCATCCCCTGCCTCCCTGCTTGTTGAGATACCACATGGCTACCCGGTTGTCAGTCTAGATCAGGACAACTTATCTCTGAATGCCCATAGCACATACCTGATCACCTGAAGCTCCAGGAAGTTGATTTGACAAGAATGTTCCTGAGCAGACTAAAGAACATAGGTAAGAAGCCCATCTACTTCAGCTCCTCACCCCAGGGTAGATGCATCCGTGTTTAGAACAATTTAAGTAGGGAGACTCTGAAACAAGATCCCCTGTTCCAGATTGTAAAGTACCTGCCACCAGGACAATGAGTCACAGATAGACTGGGTGACCCGGATACAATCCTGGAGGCTCTGAGTGGCCAGGCACCACTATGACCTCAGGGTCCATTGGGCTCTGTGCATGTGTAAACATACCAAGGGAGTAACATGAACAGTTGTGGCCATATGGACCAACAACTTCAACATGCACCAGGCTGATATCTGCTGGCTCTGTTGAATCTCTGCCGCAATGTTCGCCATGGTGACAGCCCTTTGGCAGGGCAGAAAGGCCTTGGCCTGAGCCGTGTCTAGCAGGGCATCTATGAAGTCTAATTGAAGTGACGGGCTGAGATGGGACTTAGAGTCAATACGGTTCATTCTCAACTACTCAATCAACCGAATGGTCAAGCGCATGGACCTGATGGCCCCTGCCTGAAATGTGCTCTTGATCAGCCAATCATCCAGATATGGGAAGACATGCACTCCCAGTCTGTGGAGATGTGCCACCAACATGGGTGAAAACCCATGGGACGGATGCAAGCCCAAATGGCAATACCCGGTACTGAAAGTGCTGACTTCCCACCACAAATCGGAGATACTGCCTGTGTCTCTATTATGATGTTCATCGCCTAGACCAATTTTTGAATTAGGCGATTCAAATTTAATAAATGTAAATGTGACCGGGGAAGATCTTGATATGAGTTATGCATCTTTTAGGTAGAGGGAGCATAGTCAGTCCCCTTTTTGCTAAAGGGGGGAGCAGACTGCCTAGTGAAACCATCTTGAACTTTTCTTTTTTTAAAAACTTGTTCAAGGCCCTTAGGTCTAGGATAGGACGGAGTCCTCCTGTTCTCTTTGGAATTAGGAAGCACCTGGTGTAGAATCCCCATCTTCTTTGCCCCAGTGCTATGGGCTTGACCGCTCTGGCCATTAAGAGGGAGGAGAGCTCTGCTTGGGGTACCTCCTGATGCACTACCGGCCCCCTATGCAGGCACGGAGGGCAATTTGGCAGGACCCAATAGATTTAATTGACACCCCTGACAGACAACAGACGGAATCCACTGACTGATGTTACACTGGTTCTCAAAGAACCGTAGCCTGCCACCGACCTGAAGGTCCATTGTCCTGGGTAAGGGCAACTGGCTTATTCTCCTCATGGCTCAGTAAAAACCCCGTCCCTGGAGTTGACTGAGGAGCTGGTTGGGGTTTGGGGGCTCTCTGCTGCCTGGAACGGCCACTGGAACTCTGATGGCACTGACAGAATCAAGGAGGCAGAAAACAGTACTTTCTCTGGCAAAAGAAAGACTTCCATGGCCCCAATCTCGATGGCCTCCTGGATGAGGACGGGTCTGAAGTACTAGCAGAGAGTTGCATGGTGGTCCCGAAGATGGGCTACAGCATCCCTTACCCTATCTCTGCTCTGATGCACTACCGGCCCCCTATGCAGGCATGGAGGGCAATTTGGCAGGACCCAATAGATTTAATTGATACCCCTGACAGACAACAGACGGAATCCACTGACTGATGTTACACTGGTTCTCAAAGAACCGTAGCCTGCCACCGACCTGAAGGTCCATTGTCCTGGGTAAGGGCAACTGGCTTATTCTCCTCATGGCTCAGTAAAAACCCCGTCCCTGGAGTTGACTGAGGAGCTGGTTGGGGTTTGGGGGCTCTCTGCTGCCTGGAACGGCCACTGGAACTCTGATGGCACTGACAGAATCAAGGAGGCAGAAAACAGTACTTTCTCTGGCAAAAGAAAGACTTCCATGGCCCCAATCTCGATGGCCTCCTGGATGAGGACGGGTCTGAAGTACTAGCAGAGAGTTGCATGGTGGTCCCGAAGATGGGCTACAGCATCCCTTACCCTATCTCTGAAGAGATTCTCTCCAGTGTACGGCCTGACAGTGAGTCTTTCCTATAATTCCGGTCGGAGATCTAAGGCCCACAGCCATGCCATTCTGCAGGTGCCAATTCCCAGTGCAGAGACTCTCGATGCAGTCTCAAAAATATCGTAGGTGGCACGGACCTAGCATTTTCTGCACTCCACAACCTTGTGCACCAGCAATGTGAGAGTGTCTTGCTGCCATTGAAGCAGCTGCTCAGCCAATTCCTGCACCTGCTTCCGGTATTTGCTCTACATGAGCGAGTACTGGCTCATGTAGAGCTGGTAGGCAGCAATGTGGGAAATAAGTATGGCACCCTGGAACACCTTCCTCTCAAGAGTGTCTATCGCTCTGTGGACCTTCCCAAGGATCCGAGGAATGGGTCCGAGAGCACTTGGCCCTCTTGAAAGTGAATTCAACTTCTACTTACTGGTAAGGCTGCTGATGCTTATCAAATCCGGCAGCCATCTACCTTCTTGTTAATAGGAGGCGCAGTGGAGGGAGGGGGTGCCCATATCCTCAGCAACAATTCCATAAGGATCTCGTGTACTGGGACCACCACAATCTCCTTAGGAGGCTCCATGAACTGGAGAATCTCAAGCATTTGGTGCCTGCATCCTCTGTCAGAAGTTGAAAAGGGATGGCTTCCGCCATCACTCTCACAAACCTTGCAAAGGTTAAGTCCTCAGGTGGAGACTTCCTTTGTTCATCTGGAGAAGGGTCTAATGGGAGACCATCAGAGTCCTCTGAGGAGACTCCATCAGATCATCCCTCCAGGGGTCATAGGGACCCTCATCCTCACCGTATAAGAGCTCAGCTTATGTCCAAAGGTATAGGCATCAGTAGAACTGGACGGGGAGGCTACAGGCTTCTCTGAAAGCATCGGTGGAACTTCCTCCTAAGAGGAACCAGCAACAACCACCATATAGGTAGGGGGAGGCCTTGGTGCCCCGCCAGACACAGATGCTGTTCCAGAAACAGATGCCAGCTGGGTCGGTAATGAACCCATGAGCACACTGAGCTTCTCTAGAAGCGGTAGGAAGATGGGTGATGCCGGAAGCCCTGCAGCACCCGCTGCACCACCAGCTGGACTTGGTGCCCCAGCTCCTCCTCAAACATTGCCGATGCCAACAACAACTGGGAGGAAGGAGGGGTGGCCAGATCTTCTTCACACCCGCAAGGGGGATCGGCAACTGGCACCAGGAACAGTAGAGACCATCACGGACCCCGGGAACCAATGCCAATGCTTCTTAGGCTTCCCTCAATACTCGGCCCCATCTTTCCCTGGTACTGAGGTCGAAGATGAGAAACCCTGTGTCCTCGGCCCTACCCACCAGCGGCATTAACAGAACTGACAGTTCCACCGATGTTGATGGCGTGGTATCCATCTGTGTGGCTCCAAGGTCCTTCAATGCCGATGCTGATGGCTTGGACTTCCTTGACCCAAAGAGCTGATCCATCTTCCTTTCGAGGTCATCTGGATGCACAAGTGGCAACCCGAGATGTCATCCTATGCCCCCAAGTAGAGGATGCACACCCCAAGAGGATAAATGATAGACATGTTCCTTAGGCACTGGGGGCATCGGCGAAAACCAGATGTGGCGAAACAAAAAGATCGCAAAGACAAAAGCGATGGCAGCGGGTGTCAATGGCCACCACAGGAGGAAGTTGACCATGAAAAAAAAAAAACAACTTACTAGAAACGCCAAAAACCCTGACTTGGGACACTGCGGGAAGTCACAGAGTGAAACCAGCGACAGATCAAAGAAAAAACTGCAAAAAACTGCAAAGTGCAAAAAACAGCCAAAGTGAGCTCAATCACACTGCAAGGCTTACAGCTCCATGGAAAAGAAGAGACTGAAGAGGCACCCTGCGTGGACATGTGGTGTAGGGCATGCTGGGCATACTCAGTGTGCCTAGTCAAAGCTCTAGAAACTTTGACATAAGTTTTCCGCATCGGGGCTCCATCTGATGATGTCACTCATGTGTGAGGACTACCATCCTGCTTGTCTTCAGAGAACAGGAATATGGGGATAAGCCAAAGGTTATGTTGCACATCAACTTTCAAAAACCTCCTATAAGTCCCTTCTTAAGAAGACATCTGACAAAGTGGCCTATGTGGTCTTACTAACTTACATACATCATCTCAGGATAATTATTTTATTGGTCCAATAAAAGCTACCAAAACATCCAAAGAAGTTTGTTTGGTTTTGTTTTTATTTCTCTCCAGAACCATAGGGCTAGCAGAAAGCTGCACTTATAAACAGAGGATCCATTTAGGAGAGAGACAAGTTAAACAAACTGCTGAACAGTAACATTAATAACTGAACCAGGGTATTTACTGTTGGGCACATGTACCTCTGGAACACTGCAGACTGCACAGAGGGACACAGGATAAGTCAGTAAATGGAAAAGGATAGGTCTTTCCTCCATACAATCATTCTATAAAGAGAACGAACAGCTTAGGATGAAGCCACTAGCTACCTAAAGGCTCTCCACCAGCAAACTTCCCCACAGTCTGCTTTCCTAGGCTGTCTTGCATTTAAAGAGCTTCCACAAACTTTTACCGAGACCTGCTATCATCATCCTCCCTCATTCTGTGCACACAGAATGGGTATCACCAGCTTAAGAAGCATTAAGTCAAATAAAAAATAAACTTTTTCGATTTGTGTATCAATACTCTTAGAAACCGAACTTAGATTTAAGTTGATATACTCACTTGGTGCAACAGCATTAGCCCGAATGCTAATATTCCTGGAAAAAGCAAAGTCACCATTTTTCCATCTAAACGTTTCTCCTTCCTGTACACTCATGTTCAACCTGTACATTTCACAACTGATAGAATGGGGGGAAGCAAATATAAACACCAGAACACGAACTGCACCATGGGGTTTCAGAGGTGGGTGTCTTTTCCATTTCCGATCTGACAGTTTGCTGAAAACATCTGATCGCATGAAACTGAGGAAGGAACCAGAGTTGTTAAAAAAAAAAAAATGGCTTTAGGCAAAGCAGTGATGATTGTTCTAATGATCTACTTTACTACAAGAGTACAGAGGAGAAAGACACAAGGAAAATGTAAAGAAGTGGCTTGCAAGTTGCTGTTTGAGAACAAAGCTGCACCATCAAGCTTCCTGTTTTCAGAGCAGTCACAGTTTCTCAACTTTATGTAGTATGCTGCTGACAGAGCGGGAGACATGATCGGCGTTCAAGTGACATTCCAAACCAGAGTATTAAAAACAGAGGGCAAAACTTCAGAGAAGTCATTCAAAACCCGTTTCTTCAGTGACCTGGCGACATTTTGTGTATGCATAACTATAGCTGGGGGTTCTTTGCATAAAATAAGGATGCAGCAAAACAAAGAAAAGTATACACAATGATTTTGAAAACCTTGAACAGAACAGAAAAGAGATGAGAAGGGAGCTGTGTAATAAGGTGAGACAGGCATCAAAAAGTAGTTAGAACACATTCCCGGGCAGTTCAGTTCCCTGTATTTTGTATATAAAGTAATGGAGAGCACAGCTGTATGGATCTGCTTTAGACATTGTATGGCATTTTTGTGTAGGCATGAAGGGAGGGGAGGGTCAGGGTGGGGATTTTGGCTTTTTCACTACAGATCTGACATGAATCTTATATATCCAATTTTCAGCTGCGGGGTACTGCCTGCCAGATTCCCTGTGTATACAAACGACTTATATTGTGTGCTACTTAAGGCAACACTGATGTGTCCTGTGAGTGATCAATGTTCTGTCTGATAGCAGCATATAGTTTGCTTTAAAGAGAGGCAAAGTAAACTGGACATAGGTAGTCTAAGATGAGAAATTTGATTTTCTAGGTGAGTGACCCCTGACATGTTCATAGGAGTTCAAGTACATTTTGCACCATGTGTAAGAAACTAATAACTATATGAAACAGAGAAGAGAAGGCAACAGGGGTGTAAGCAATTTAGGGCTCAGAATAGAGACAAGAACCAGAAGAGTGGCAGAAGAAAACAAAAAGAGAAAAAGGGGTGGGGGAGGGCGGGAGGCAACAGCAGTGAAAAAACTTCAGGCGTGGGAGCGAAGAAGAAAGAAGTAGGCTTAAGACTGCATGAGTTAATAGTTATTTTGCCAACAAAACTGATCACCATGAACAAAGGGCTGCTTGATAACACCAAAACACAGCAATCAAGTAAGCAGCTCATGCTTACAGAGAGTGGCACACCACAACTAGAAGTTTCTAAGACCCAAGTGGAATGACTGTTTTAGATGTTACGTGAAGGGGTATAAGTTAATCATAAGCCCCTGGTGTTCCTTTGATTCCACAGCACCTGCTTCACAATTTGTTTACCTGTAACATGTGGGTAACGTGCCTCCATCTCTTATCAGCATGGAGAATCAGTCCAGGGTTTCATGGAAGTTTTGCAGCCAAGAGTAGTAGTTTCCCTGAATGCCACCAAACTTGGAGCCACTCATTCTAAACCACTAGCTCAACTCAGAGGGAGAAAAAGAGAGATGGGTTTCTTCTAATTTTAACTATGAGGGACTGCAGGTCTGGGACCTGCTACTCTTGCCTTATGGTTGATACAGTCCTGTAGTTTCTGCAGGAACAAATCTAAATAAATAAAATTACCCAAGCACACAGAGATTTGAAGGTCCATCGCACTTGCCTGATATGGAGGTGCCACACAAGTAACATGAACCATTGAAGCCATAAGGCCTAAGCTCTCAACATGGGCCAGGTTTGTCTGCAGACTCTGAATTATCTCCCCTGCTGTGGCCACAATATCTTGGGCTTTGCTGCCAGAGAGATAGGCCTTGGATCCAGTGGTATTTTGCAGAGTCTATGTAAACGCCAGTTGAAGTAACAGGTCCTAATGAATTGGGAAAGCTGATGATCAGCCCCTAGTGATCACAACACCTGGACAGCGATCTGCACGGATTCATTCATCCCCGATTAAGATGTGCCCTTGATCAGTCAACTGCCCAGGTAGGGAAACATAAGAACCCCCACCCACTTTGTGTAAATATAATCACAACAGCAACTAGACATTTGATGAAAACCCGCAAAGCAGATGCTAGGCCAAAAGGCAGACCACGGTAATGGAAGTGTTTTGCTCCTACCACAAATCTCAGATACTTCCCATGACTTGGATGTATTCCTGCGTGGGTGCCAGCCTCCTTCAGCTCTATAGCCTAGGATGGGTCACAGTCTCTTGGGCTTTGTTTAGAACCAGGAAAGTACCCCTGTTCTACACCTTCTTGGGCCACACCACGGCTCCCGTTCTTTCTTCCACTCCCAACCTGGCCATCATACTGCCACGCTGCTCTGTCATCCATACATCCCCAACCCCCTGCTTACCATACCTTTCTTCCACACATCACTGCCCACCACAGAACTGCATCTCTCTCTCTTCCCACCAAACACACCTGGACATCACATTGCTCTCTTCCAGTCCCCACACTTCTTTCCCTTCCCCCACAATTATTGCAAGTCCCTTGTGCACAAGGTAATGCAGACAGTAAGTGCTCACTGTCAACAGTGAAAACAAACCTCCTGTCAGCAGCTGTAGACTGTGGGGTGGAAGAGGAGAGGGAGGGGCTGCAGAAGGGTGTGAGGGAAGGAAACAGGAATGGATAGGACAGAGGGGAATTTCAGGTGTAAAGGGTGAAAGACTGGAGGGCAGGGAGAAGATAAAAGTGGGATGGGATGAAGAAGTGCACAAAGGAGATGGAAGGTCATAACTGTGAGTTGGAAAATTAGAGCTAGTTAAGAACAGTAGCACATTTGCAAGGAGAAAAAAAGTCTATAATGAATGTAGAGTAAGAGGAGGGAAAAGAAATAGCAAAGGGAAAAAATGTAATAAAAACTGAGAAAAAGAAAAAAATGGGCAGATAAGCTAGAGAAATCTTATTTAAAAAGATAATTTTTAACAATTTTCCATAAAACTGTTTTGCATACACAATTATACAGAAATGTATGTAAGCACACCACAGAATTTTATAAGTTGCGCTACAAAATTATTCAGCTCTTGCAGCAGGAAACCAGGGGCCTTGACCATAGCACTAGGAGTAAGAGGGTATTTCACTGCAATAAATCCAGTGAAAACTTCTGCCAACATCTGGAATTACCAGCAAGTGGAAAACTCAGTTGTGCAATTTCAATCAACCAAAAGTGGAAGATTAGGAGGGAGGAGGAGTGCAAAGTATGTATTCAATTCCAGTTAAAAAGCACAAAAACTAAATAAATTCCTTCAGCCTCTTCAGATCCATATCCACACACGACTTCATTCATCCCAAGTCGGCAGAAGGCTGCCTCCTTCCTACTCCTGAATTCAATAGACCATTTATTTGACAATTCTCTGTCTGGGGTATGCACTCGCTTTTATTCATGCCAGTGTTGACAGCGGTAATCACATTTTCTGCATACCACTGAGCTGACTATTATAGCCAAAAAGCCACTGGCTGCCTGCCTAACTCCCTTATCACAGAACAAGAGAAATTAAAAAAAAAAAAAGACAACAGCAAAACCGACCAGCTGAGGGGTGGAAAAAAAAAAAAGGTATTTGATTCTCTTACTAGCCGAAATCCTGAGTTTTTGGAACACATCTCCTTCGGATGAGCAGGCAAACAAACCAGTCCCTCTGACAAGGCCCAGCAAAGTACAGGGCAGAGCTCAGAGCTTCAAAAACAAGCAACTTGTATGAGCATTTTTCTTATTGGTTTAATGGAAACATTATTTAAAAAAAAAATGTAATGCCTTATGCTGTTTCTTATCTATTATCCCAAAATGCTTCTAAACTACATTGGCCTACAATCACAAAAGTTGTCAGTAATTTAAGATAAAAATTCCTCCCATGCTTACAGATTTATGGAAATCGAAAGTGAGTTCCTTGAATGGGCCCTTCCCATTTTTTTTTTAAAATATATTCATGCATCCTTTATTTTGTTATGGTGTAGATTGATTTTCAGGTTTAATTATGATGCTTTCTAATCTTGGGACACGCTGGGAGCATTTTGGTGATCCAGCATGAGAAGAAGAGGGGGGGAAGGGTAGCGAATAAAAGAAATAAAAAGGAGCCCGAAAAACAGCAGCCTGTGTCGTCACACACAGCCAAGAAGGGGGGGGGGGGGGGTAGATTACAACAAGCCTGACACCGAGCCTTGCCACCCGTGAGCCCCGTGGAAACAAAAATAAATAAATACAAATCTTCTCTTCCCCTTTATAAATAATTCAGCTGGCAGAACAAAACAAAAAAAGAAAACAACGAAACAAAAGTGCTCCTTTTCCCGCAGACGTTCGGTCCCGCCCCACCCAAAAGAGGCACTCGGCTGAACCCGGCTGCCATGCCGACGGGCCGGCACGCGGGAGAGAACTTTCCAGACCTGGCACTGCGTGGGGGAGGGGGGGTTCTCTCTCCCCCCTCCCGAGAACACTCCCAAGTCCGAGGAATTCACAAACGCGTCAGTATGCCATTTCACACACACACACACACACACAAATAAACTCATGAAAAGCTTCACACAAGCACACATACAAAGCTATAAAACCCTGAACCGGAACACTGCAGCCAGGGACGCGGCAGCTGAGCAAACAGCAGTTGAAACGCGGCCCCAAAACATCAGGCGTTCAAAGAGCCCAAACTTAAGATAAAGCGAGGCAGAATGAGCGCAAAGGTCAACCTGATGCCAGCCTCAGCTGACGGGAGCCAGATGGCAAACTGCAGCTAGCCCATAAGTCACTGGCACAAAGAGAGCGGCTTCAAGGGATACCGCCAACCCAACCAACTACCCTACCCGTTCTCCTTAAAATACAATGCCAGGTTCCTCTCTTCTGTAGCGCCAGTTAAGAAATTTACTCCTCTATGATTATTTTCATACATGCATACACAGAGATAATAAAATACTGAAAATGTAATTTAAAAAATCCATCTCATTAAACTAGAATAATTGTATTCTGCTTCTAGGTGCTTGAACCAAATAAACCACACCGCAGCAGTGACTGTCGTCGGGCCTTTTTGCCTCTTAAAATCTTTCACTTCCTGGGAACACTCGGACTTAGAAAAGGAGGGGGGGGGGGGAAGCTTTGGTGAAAATAAAATTCAGGAATGTTTAAAAATCAGGACAGAAAAATATAACCCCGCAGCATTATTATTTTTAAAAGGCTTTTGGTATTTTGCTGCTTGAAAGAACTCTAATCACATGCACCCACCCATAAAACGCTCTCTTCCCCTCTCCCTCTCCTTTATTCCAAGAGCTCTCCTCACTGCAGCTGAATAAGGGAACAATACTCAACTGCTGGGTGTTACCTTTTCACAAGGACAATGCTAGAGTGTCAGAATGTTAAAGTTTCTTGACCTGAATTATTACATTCTTCTGCTTCTACCTACCACTGCAAACTCCCCTCTCGAACTGGCTTCTCCCTAAGCATACACCATTCCTCCTCTCCCTCCCTTCTGTGTTACCCTACCCCCTCCCAATCCCTACTTCTCCCCCCTCTCCTCACCTCACCCCTTCCCTGCACAATTGTTATATTATGTTATTCCCTATAACTGTACATTTTGTATATACCTGCAATCTTTGCCTACAATAATTTATTAATCTAACTTTTTTCTTCTGTCACTTTCCCCCCCTTTTTCTCTTCTTTTACCCTCTTGTAATCATGTTATTTTAATTTTAGTTTAATGCTTTATTTCCCCTACCTTTCCTTACTCTCTAGTTATTATGTATCAATATGTTTTAACTGTATTATGTTAAACTTGTTCGCTGTAAAGCGCCGCCACAGGCACTAGTTTCATGTTACGCTGTGAACCAATGTGATATCATTGATGAATGTCGGTATCTAAAACCGTTAAATAAATAAATAAATAAATAACTAACTAACTAACTAACTAACTAACCATCAATTTGCTTCCTTCCAACCTCCACCCTATCAATGGAGGCCGATCAGTGTCTCTGTCATCAACTGGAATTCAATCAAGAACCCTGTACATCTGAAAAAAAGAATAGCCCAAGAGGACCGGAATCATTTTGTCCTCTGAGAGGATGTGCTTTAGAAAAAGCACATGATAATTACGGTTTAGTTTTAGAAAGGGTAGGTTGCTATGAAAACTATGTCGTTATTCATTTATACATAAGGGAATATAATAGCCCACAAAAGAAAATACTTAAAAGCAATAAAGTCTGAAAAAAAAAAGATTTAAGTGTGGAGAGAGATTTAACATTGCCTATCATACCTCAACCAACACCTGATTCAAGTTTCAGGGTTTTAGTGAGTGAATTTGCCTCAGTTTGAAACTTGTTCTAGTTAAACTTTTACAGCAATAAAGGGAAATGGAAGAGCCCTGGAAGGCAGGGCAGGATTAAATATTATGGTACCCATAGGCAAAGGACCAGGACTGGAAGGTTTCACCCCTGAAAATCAGAGAGCAGCAGGGGGAGTCTCAGTTTTTGGGTGCTTTCATAAACTGGCACATGCCTCAGTTACCTATGCCCTGCTGAAAGGCGACTCAGTAAAAAGGAACATGAGATTTGCTGGTCACTTATTCAGAGATTTTAAGAACAAATTAGCCAATTTAGTATTGAAGGGTATGACAGAAGGCAAATGAGAGAAAGAAAAATCAGAGAACAGTCTAGAGCGATGACATTAAAAAAATAATCAAGATCTAGAAACATGGACAAATAGAGAAAAGTAAAGCACAGAAGAGACTGGTGAACCATAGCTGCTAACTTCTGTTTATCTTTAATGCATGCACTACCTTCCCCATCCTCCATTTCCAATTTCACACCCTCTTCCATGTTTTCCTCTCACTTCTTATCTAAGGTCTTCTTCCAATTAGACATCAAGTATCATGAACACAATACCTGCAGCCCTTCTGCCAGCTGCCTGCCGAGTGTGCATGCTGAACACTAATACTGGTCATGGCCTCGATTCCATAGAATAACCAAAGCCTGAAAACAGCAGCCATCGATGACGACTTTCTGTTGTGTTGCTGCCTAGGGCGAGCGAGCTGAGAAAGAGGAGCGATAAAAATAGTTTACTCCTCAGCTTAGGAACCTAGACATGCTGCAGATATAGGAAAAAAGAGTGCTATGCAGCTAGAGCATCCTGGCAAAGACAGCAACAGAATGTGGCCAAAGAAAGGGTCTGGTGGTGCCCGAAGAATGTGAGAAAATGAGATTCAAGGACTATCCGATTATAAACTGTTTTGAAAGGCAGTAAAAACTGTTTTATTCAGTGACGCGTTTCAGCATGTATAGGTCATTTAAGTTTAAGGTCTGGTGGGGTGAAGTCTTTCCTTGCTGGGGCGTGGCAGGGAGGACTGGATGTGTGGTGGTGGTGGTGGTGGCCGCCGGCAGGAGTGGAAGTTGCTGGACTGAGGCAGTGCTTCGCTTGGGCTTTGATTACAGTGAGTTGCTTTGATTACATTGGGGGTCTGGGGGAGTTAAATGTTTGTGATATTTATGATTTGTTATACACCGTCTAGATTGACCTACAGATTGACGGTATATAAAATAAATAAATTGACGGTATATAAAATAAATAAATAAAATAAAATAAATTGTGTTTGGCTCGGGTTATTGTGGTGTATTAAACTGCAATCTTTGTTAATACCATTATATGTGTTTGAGTGTTTTTTTGTAAAGGGTGCCTAGGAGGAATGCCGAGAGAACTGCAGGCCCACGTTATTATTTTTCATCTTTGTTGGTTCATGGTTTGTTTTTATGTAACCTATTGATTTATGTTTGCTTTGTAATCAATCCATCTAGCATGGCATAGTCACTATAGGCGGAATGTAAATATTTTAAATAAATACATGTCCTCAGCTGTCATGCATTTGGCTGGCTAAATACCTTATTAGACTTTGGCAATATGATGAGAAATCAACGTAGGAAACAATCTGCACAAGGTCTTTCAAATCCAGTCTAGTAATGATCATTCCAGTGAGGGAACATCTAGAAACACTTCTGTCAACTCTGATCAAAAGCAGGTTGATGTGCAGAAACCTGCTGCTCTTCATATTGAAAAATAAATATATGAATTATGATCAAATAAATAACAGAATAAATAACAGTGCAAGTGGATTTGAGCGTTTTGCTGAACTTCTCCTGCCTCATGGCCCTTGAGGAACATCATTCGTAATTAATACGTTCTGATGGCATGACTCAGCAACTGGCTCTGGTCTCTTGCACCCTAAAACAAAAAATACAGACCCTGGGTAGAGAGCTAAAAGCGCCTCCAAGCTCCACAGAGAAAGTGAATGCCACACACGTTTGGAATACCAAGTGAGCAAGGAGCAACACAAACAAGTGAGGAAAAATCATCTGCCCCAGGTGCCTAAAATGTGGCTTTTGCCACTGGAGCAAAGGCCTCCCTGCTATCAGACAGCAAAGAAAAGGAGAAGCTAGATACCGAAAGCAGAGTTGCTTACCTATAACAGGTGTTCTTCGAGGACAGCAGGATGTTAGTCTTCGCACATGGGTGACATCATATGGAGCCTGGCCCAGAACTTTGATCTCTACTGAGCATGTGCAGCTGTAGTTATCACCCTGCTCCCTTGGCAGAGCCCTTCATTCCATGATATAGCTAATACATGGAGAACTAACTCACAGGGAGGAGAGCAGGTTTTGTGAAGGCTGCTATCCTCGGAGAACACCTGTTACAAGTAAGCAACTCTGCTCGAGGACAAGCAAGATGAAAGTCCTCACCCATGGGTGATTCCCAAGCTATAGGCTGCCCAAGCAGGACAGAGCAGGTAACCCCACAATACTGAAAACATCGCCTTTCTCCCTTTTGCCTGTGAGGCAGCTGACCCAAAAACAGGTTCAGGCTGGAAGAGAGTTGGGTTCTACAAAAAGACAACCATAGGACAGACAGACACAAACCCCCAATGCATACCAGAGGCACCTAAAGCAGGAGAATGATGCAAAGTCCAGGGAGAAGCATACTTTGTCTCACAAAAATATTATAATCAGGATTTCGCATCAGCAAACCCTGACAAGCTAAGTAAGTCTAAATCCTCATCAGTCTGATATTCAGCGCTGGCCACATAAGTAACTTAGCCGGATATAACTTATCCGGCTAAGTTAGAAGGGATATTCAGTGGCATAGCTATCTCCTTGTGAGAAAGATGAGCAGGAACAGGCAGTGTTGTTGAACTTCATGTCCCATGCACGTCGGTGCCAATGCACTGATGGTCTGACACATTGATGTCAGGACCGCGTCAGGGACCAAGATTGAATTGAGCGCCATCGTCATCCTTGATGCCATAGCTATGCCACTGAATATCCACAGTCAAGGCACTTCTTAGCTCTATGACTGATCTAACTTATCCGATTAACTTAACCGGATAAGAACTAATATCGCTACTTATCCGGTTAAGTTAGTTAATCAAATAAGTAGCACCACCCAGATCCACCCACTGCCCACCCACAAATTGACCAGCTAAAAGATTGCTGGATAAGTGACTTATCTGACTATTTAGTAGTTGCTGATTTTCAGCGGATTGCTAGATAGCCAGATAAGTCCTATTTGTCCAGCTATCCAGCGCTAAAAGCACTTTCAATATTGGGCCCCCAAGTATACAAGAAAAGTCCTAGAAAATCAACCAAGGGAAGAAATCTTGGACAAAGACCACACAGTTTCCGTCGGTGTCACAAGACCACCAAAATATCCAGCTGGGTCCAGAGAGCCCTCCAGAAAGAAACTGCGGTCCACCGGCATCTGAAGGACAGAATGCATTTACAGAAGCATGCCCAGTGATTAGCTGTTAGGCACAATGGGCAGAAACCCCAAGCAGCACTTGGAAGAAGCAGCAGGGACTGAGGTAGACCCTACTGCTAAATTACCAGACAGATCTGACCACCCAGGTCAAATGTCAAGAGTGTCACGGGATGAAAGGCAATCCCTGAAACTGGATCGCTAGCCCAAACCTCTGAGCATGGAGTTGTTAGGCCTGAATCTTGAATCCTTTGTCACCCAAGGGATTCTGTGGCACTCAATGGCTCTATGGAATCCCTCATCCCAGAGGTCGAGGGCCTAGAGGGCAACCAGGATGCTCAATGGTGAATCTGGTGTCCCATAGCGGCAATGATGCTAGACATCATCGAGAATAGCCACCATGGTACTTGGGCAGCCACACACCTCGATGGCATTGAGGGCAGCTTCGATGGCGTAGAGAAGTGGTTCTCAACCTTTTTTTGGCCGGGACACACCTGACAGATGGTTCTTACATGCGTGACACACATGTGACCATCATGGGGCTAAATGTAAACATGCACTCTGCATCCACAGGAATCCCTTCAACCCCCAGCAATGAGTGCAGAGCAGATCTAGGGCATTACCCTGTACAACTTGCCATACAAAAAAGATATTCTGGTTCTGACGACATCCCAGTAAAAGCAAAACAAACTCCCTTTACTACCAGGCACAATAGCCTTCCTTATGAAAAGAGAGTAATTTACCACTAATGCATATCCTATTGAGAAAGCACAACAAATAAGTTTGACACAAATGCCTACATGCTAGTAAAATACCTCACCTCGGTCACACACCCAGAACTAACCTTCACCAAGTACAGAAAAACCACAAATTATAAATATGGAGACAGAAACTGGAATGGAAAACCAAAAACCCACTCTGCATGCAGTATGAACCTGGAGAAATGGAAAGAGAAATATAGCACCTAACAGAATCTCAGCATTTGCAATAATGCACACAAACTAACCCGCACAGAGTTACACCTGTATTATGGAACACACTCAAACAGTAACAACCCTATCTAAGAAATACAACTATTAAACCAGTCCCTAAACACTAATACATTTCCTATTGGGAAAACATAATAAGTCAAGCTGCTATAGAGCCCCCACACAGAAATAATTGTAAAGCCATACTAAAAATGTTACAAAACAGCTGCTGAACAGAATAATATCCAACAATTAAAAACTCGTAAAAATTTTTAAAACGTCCAAATATCAATAAAATATTTCAAAACAGCAGACATTGCATAATACCCAATAATTAAAATGGCAGTCAATCAAGAAAAATAAATTTAAAAAGCCACCTTTGCTTACCCTCTCCAGCAACTCTCCTACTCCTTTCCCTTCTAGGCCAATAGCACTCACCAGAAAGCAGCAAGGGCTGCTGAAGCTCTGTCCTCACAGTCCTCTTCCTTAGCGCCCACAACCAGTCACTCTCACACACACACACCCCCAATTAGACCCTACAACCAGTCTCGGTCTCTCTCACACAGAAACACATCACCTCTCTAACCAGTCTCTCTCTCTCAATCACACTCATGCTCTCTTATATACAAGCTCTCAATCATACACAAATGCTCTCACACCCATTCACACCAGCTCTCACCCAGGCACCAATTCACACCCACAAGCTCTCACCCAGGCTTCTATTCACAGCCGCACTCACAAGCTCTTACCCAAGCACCCATTCACACCAGCTCTCACCCAGGCTTCCATTCACACCCACACACACAAGCTCTCACCCATGCATCCAGTCACACCCACAGACACAATCTCTCACCCATGCATCCATTCACACCCACAGACACAAGCTCTCACCCAGGCACTCATTCACACCCACACACAAACTCTCACCAAAACCTTCTTCCTTCACTGCAGGGATGGGCTCTAGTTCCGCCGTGGCTTTACTCTGACGGGCCTTCTTTTTTTGCCGCCACTGGGATGGGCTCCCGAGGTGGCCTCGGTTGGGGTCGGATTTCCTCTTCGCCGCCACGGGGATGGGGTCCCATGGTGGCCTTGCTTCATCGGGGTTCGACACTGCCATTCCTCCCACCCCACCCCCGGACTATGCGATACCTGCCTCACCAGCCAATCAAAGGCTTCCTCCCTTCCTCCTACTCCCACTGGCAGGTAGAAGGGAGGAGGCTTCCCATTGGCCTGCGCGAGGGCAGGCAGAATGAAGGAGGCTTCCCGTTGGGCAGTGGGGGTAGGAAGAAATGAGGCTTCCCATTGGCCGTGGGGGCTGGAAAAAGGGAGAAGGAAAGTACAACGGGGCAGTGGGACACCGGGAGACGTGACACACTGGTGTGTCGTGACACACCGGTTGAGAAGCGCTGGCATAGAGGGTGAACATGGCACTCAATGGCAGTCCCAACACCCAACATGGTCCTGACTTTAATGCATCAGTCCAATGCCTTCGATGACACTCGAGTTTGATGCCATTACTTCACTGCATCGAGGCCCATGGCACTCGATGACATTTGGGTTGATGGCCATTCTTCCAGTATATTAAGAGCCCATGGCACTTGATGGTGTCTACAGTGCACAATGCATCTGCTGACGCCTATGGCATGGAAGGGCTCTCGCCTGGAGCCAAGGCTTAATGGCACCCACAGTCAATGACCCTTACAGTGGAGCGGACATCAAGGGTATCACAGCACCTTTATGGCATCAAGGGTAACCATGGTGCTCAATTCAATCCTAGTCCCTGACCCGGTCCTGACATCAATGTATCTGACCATCAGTGCGTTGGCACGGACATGCACGGGACATGAAGGTTCAACAACACTGCCTGTTCCTGCTCACCCTTTCTCACATGGAGACTGACAAGCAGGAAGGGAGGCTATGTCGTCTAAGGCTCATGCCCATGGAGACTAGTTCCTTTGAATGTGGGGAGGATGAGCTCTCCCCCCCCCCCCCAAGTCCTCGATCCTGTCATTGTCCGAGCCTCCATCGATGCCGATTGATTGGTGAAAAAACATGGAAGTCCGGACTGGGTAAAACTCAGGCTAGTTCCCAGGATCAGTGGCCTACACAGATCACACATGGACTGCATCCTGCCAGCCTCAAACAAAGGTACAAAAACAGACAGAGCGAGGAAAGGACACAAACTAAACTGCAGGTGCAGTATTTATTTACTAAGAAATAGAATTAGACTCTGCAGGCTGCATAGCAACTAAGGCTCACCATGCGGCTGGCAGAGAATTGAGGGGTAAAGAACATAAGAACATGCCATACTGGGTCAGACGAAGGGTCCATCAAGCCCAGCATCCTGTTTCCAACAGTGGCCAATCCAGGCCATAAGAACCTGGCAAGTACCCAAAAACTAAGTCTATTTCATGTTACATTGCTAGTAATAGCAGTGGCTATTTTCTAAGTCAACTTAATTAATAGCAGGTAATGGACGTCTCCAAGAACTTATCCAATCCTTTTTTAAACACAGCTATACTAACTGCACTAACCACGTCCTCTGGCAACAAATTCCAGAGTTTTAATTGTGCGTTGAGTGAAGAAGAACTTTCTCCGATTAGTTTTAAATGTGCCACATGCTTACTTCATGGAGTGCCCCCTAGTCCTTCTATTATCCAAAAGTGTAAATAACCAATTCACATCTACCCGTTCTAGACCTCTCATGATTTTAAAGACTTCTAGTATATCCCCTCTCAGCCGTCTCTTCTCCAAGCCGAAAAGTCCTAATCTCTTTAGTCTTTCCTCATATGTGGGAAATATGCGCTTGCCAGCAAGCCATTTCAGGGTTTAAACATTAACTTCCCTTCTCCCTGACATTTGCCTGAATAAAAGCATCACTTGTGCTTAAGTCTCTGCCTGGGAAAGGATACCTGTTGGCCCTGAATTCCTGGGGGAGGGGCTGGGTGTTCCCTAGTCAGAGGCAGGACAAAGTCAGGAGGTATAGATTTCAGCAGCCAATGAAATGATCCGTGCACACTCCCTGAGCCAAAGCCAATGGTGTAATGACTCTTCTGTTGCTATGGGAAAGTAGCCAATCATGTAATGACACATCATCTGCCTTTGTATGAATGTACAATAAAAGGAAGAGGCTCTGAGGACAAACCCTCTTTGCCTTCTCCCTTTTGCTGCCTGCGATGAAAGCTGTCTCAAGTGTGTTCTTGGCCTCCATACGCTACACTCATAGGGGAGCTGTTCCATTCCCCTTATCATTTTGGTCGCCCTTCTCTGTACCTTCTCCATCGCAATTATACCTCTTTTGAGAAAAAGAAAACTACCGCAAGGTAAAAGAAATAGAAAAACAGCTACAGTTCCAGAAAAAAATCACAACAAAACTGTGAGGAGAGAGCAAAGCTGAATACCGTGACCACGCGGCTCCCGCGACCACATGGTTCCACAAAAAAAAAAAAAAGAGATGAGGGACTCTGCCTAGGGGGCAGGGTGATAACTACAGCTGTCATGTACATGTTGAAAGCTCTAGAGCTTTGAGATCAAAGTTCCAGCCCGGGCTCCATCCAATGATGTCACTCAAGTATGAGCACTTGTCCTCGGAGAAAAGGGAAAGAAAGAGGCTGGAGTGGAGGGGAAAGGGAAAAACAAAGCAAACTAAGCAAATATACATACACAAAAAAAAAAAGTTTCAGGAAAAGAATATTCTCCTTGGATTTTAAGCCTTTTGGCTGGTGCCCATGTTTGTGAAATATTTTATTACGCCTGCGGATGGGTTCAGATGTTCTCCAATCCTGGCACTCCCCTAAAGGTCACCCTTGAAGGGAGGGATGGAAATGAAGATAAATTTGTGTTCACTGGAATAAGCAGACGGCTGTCAGACAATGCGAAGGATGGGCGTCTAGTATTTCAACCTAAAGCAATTTTGTAACCATGAAAAATTATGCCATTAGTGTCCTGCAAGCTCTGTACACAAGACACTATGAGGCCCGTATTCAGCCGCTGTGCAGCTCAGCAAGTTAGCTGGATAAACTTATCCAGCTAACTTAGCCTATATATTCAGTGGTGCGGCTTTACCGCTTAATAAAGCCGGCTATTCTAAAGTCAGTCAGACAAATTTATCCGGTTAACTTCAGGACAGTTCTACTGGGCAATCAGAGTTAGCCAGATTAAGTTGTCCAGCTTACGTCCATTCCCCACCCACCACTTAGCTGGATAAATACTAAGTAATAAATAATAGCAAACACTAACGATTGAATTTTAAAAGTCCCATGCGTGCAAATACTGGGAGATATGCGCATGGCCAGGCCATGTGCGAGCCGAGAGCATTTTAGAAATGGCCTGACCAGGTGTGTATCTCCAGATATGTTCAGAAGTACCAGGTTTTGCAAAAGGGGCGGGGTGGGAGTGGTCCGGGTGCAGGCCAGGACAGCGCCATTTTGCGCTGCCCCAGGGAAGCGCTCACTGGCAGCCGGCCGGTGCGCAGAACTTACTTCATCTATTCAGTTGAAGTATTTTCTGAAATAAGAAAAAAAAGGTAGGTAAGTGGTCGTGGAAAAGGGAGGCAGAGTAGGTAGGGGGATAGGGAAGTTCCCTCCCAGTCTGCTCCTTTATGCAGTGCAACAAAGGAAATACAGAAACATCATCAATCCTCTCAAAACACCAAGCAATAAAATTGGAGATATAAAACATCATTCATAATATTAAAACCATGCTAATAAAAAAAGAATAAATGTCAAAACAGGCAACAAACATCCAATAATTTAAAAAACACATACATTTGTGCTAATATTTCCCAAACACCAATAAAATATTTCAAAACCGCTGATGAATAAAACATCCACAATTAAATTATGTTCTAATATTTAAAAATATATATTTACAAACAATAGAATATCAAATTACACCCAATAATTACACCTAATAAGGATTAAAACATGTCCTGCTCTCCATACCTGGGATCTTTTGATTTCTGGTCACCCTGAGATTATCATGCATTAGGGAAGGAAGGGCCACACAAACTATCTGATCGCTCCCTCTCACTCACGCACACATACTAACGTATTCATTCTTTCAGATACTCCCTCTCTCAGTGGTTAGAGCAATGGGCTATGAACCAGGAGACTAAGGTCCAAGTCCCTCTGTCGCTCCTTGTGACCTCGGACAAGTCACTTTACCCTACACAGCCTCAGGTACAAACTTAGGGGGTTAATTTCCAAGCAGAGATAGGCCCTTATCGTGGCGGTAAGATTTAAATTAGGGGGAGGAGAGGAGTCAGGGCGGAGTCAGGGAGGGAATTATGGTAATCAGCGGCAGCACCGCGGCCGGCGATAATGTTTCAAACATTATCGCCGGCCGGATTTACTCGCGCAGGGCACTCATGCGCCGGTGTGCCTATTTTGCATAGGCCACCGGCGCGCGCATAGCCCCGGGACGCGCATAAGTCCCGGGGCTTCGTAAAAGGGGCGGGGAGGGAGCGTGTCCAGGGGCATGTCTGGGGGTCAGGGGGCAGTTCAGGGCGGGACCGGGGGCGTGGCGCCGGCCCGGGGGCGTGGTCAAGGCCTCCGGACCAGCCCCCGGGTCGGGTGATGGCGCGCCAGCAGCCCGCTGGCGCGCGCAGATTTACGCCTGCTTTCGGCAGGCGTAAATCTGCCAACAAAGGTAGGGGGGGGGGTTAGGTAGGGGGAAGGGAGGGGAAGGTGAAGGGAGGCGGAAGGAAAGTTCCCTCCGAGGCCGCTCCGATTTCGGTTTGTGCAACCTGGTGCGCGCAGGTTGCACAAAATGTGCACCCCCTTGCGTGCGCCGACCCCGGATTTTATAAGATACACGCGGCTACGCGCGTATCTTATAAAATCCAGCGTACTTTTGTTCGCGCCTGGTGCACTGTGTGTATGTGTGTGTACGCACATGCTTTTGAGAGCCTGCGTGGGATATTTAGGCTCTCACACAAACATGCACACCAGCTCTCAAAGACACTCTGGGGCGGATTTTAAATGCCCTGTGCGCGTAAATCCGGCCGGATTTACGCATGCAGGGCCCTCGAGCGCCGGCATGCCTATTTTGCATGGGCCGCCGGCGGCGCAGAGCCCCGGGACGCGCGTAAGTCCCGGGGCTTTGTAAAAGCGGCGTTTCGGGGGTGTGACGCGGCATTGCGGGGGCGGGGCCGGAGGCGTTGTGCCAGCCCGGGGGCGTCGTCGAAGCCTTCGGACCAGCCCCTGGGTCGGGTGATGGCGCGATTTAAATCTGCTTTTAGTAGGCATAAATTGTGCAACAGAGGTAAAGGGGGGGGTTTAGATAGGGCCGGGGGGGTGGGTTAGGTAGGGGAATGGAGGGCGAAGGAAAGCTCCCTCCGAGGCCGCTCTGAAATCGGAGCGGCCTCGGAGGGAACAGGCAGCGCGTGCTGGGCTCGGCGTGCGCAGGTTGCACAAATGTGCACCCCCTTGCGCGCGCCGACCCCGGATTTTATAAGATACGCGCGGCTACGTGTGTATCTTATAAAATCCAGCGTACTTTTGTTCGCGCCTGGTGCGTGAACAAAAGTACGCGATCGCGCAAATTTTTAAAATCTACCCCACAATATACACAGTTTCTAAACACAGACACACACACACACACTTACAGCCTCTCACACAGACATACATACACACAGGCTCTCGTACAGACATATACACACACCCACAGGCACTCACACACACACACACACGGCCTCTTCTTTGCTTCAGGCCTTGGTGGGATGGCCTCCTCCACAGCCCCGCCAGTCTCCTCTTCGGGCCATGGCAGAATGGGCTCCGCCAACCTCCTCTTCACTTCACTTTGGGCTGTGGCGGGTTGGGCTCCACCACGGCCCAGCCAGGCTTCCTGCACTGGGGGGGGGGGCGAGCTGTGCATGCCCGCAGGAAAAGTTGTGCACAAGCGCAACATGCACCTAACATGCACCTAACATGCACCTAACATGTTAGGTGCAACATGCACCTAACATGCACCACCAATAATTTCTCTGCTCAGAAGCTGTATATATTGGACTCCATATTTACATTGTACATTTGTATATAATTAACCCTCTCTATCTCTCTTTATTTCTTACAATCCCAGTTCATTAGCCCTTGTTAATTGTAACTGCTTCTTTTCATCACGTTTTATTATGTTTTTTGGTTGTATTCTTCTCACCCCTGTTTTCTGTAAACCGACATGATGTGAACGAGTTCATGAATGCCGGTATAAAAAAACCTTAAATAAATAAATATGCAGCTTAGAGCTACATACACGCATGAGCGCAGAACTTTTCCCGTGCATGCATGCAGCTTAAAGGGGACATTAGTGGTGGGCAGCAGCACTTATTGTTCTGTTTTATGCACCATGACTCCAAGTGTCTCTTGCTTTTTTGCAGAGTTTTCTGGTTGGCACCACAGCAGTGTTATGTAAATATACATATTGTAAGTGATATTTTTACCTCACGACTGTGCTTTGAATGTCCTTACGCATGTAAAATCTGTTATTATAAATGCATCCTTTTCATTTGTGTGTGAGGAGAGGTGTGATGTGTTGGGGGAGGGGGAGTTGCAAGGCTGTAAGGTTTTCCTAGGGTGCCTAATACCCTTGCACCAGCCGTGGGCATTGCTGTACAAACATTTAACAGAGTCTCGTGGTGTCATGTGTTATGTAATGGGTGAGGGCGCAATTTTTCACTTGGCCATAGGCGGCACATTGCCTGATTACAGCTCTGGATTTTGCAGTTTGATATTCACTTCATCAGCTCCATATGTCCCTTTTACCGATTTCCTTTCTCCTGTCCTCTCCTTCTCTGAGCTGTACTGCAAGTTTTTCTTACATGTCATTATTGCAAAGACTTTTGTACAAAAGATGCTATGTAAAATATACTTGTACTTTTAAGGGTTGGAGGGTAAACAGTAAAAAGAAACAATCCGTGCACAGTCTCATGCTATTAAATAACATTTTCATAATTTATACATTATAAAACTCTGCCAAATGCATTGTTAACAAAATGATAAAAATGTATGGTTAGAGTAGAGGAAGTAAATAATAGACCTTTGTACTAGGGGAGATGTGCAATCATAAAACAGCAGTCTGAAAAGGCTTTAAAAAAAACCAAACCTCTTATCCTTAAGGTCTGGGACAGAAACTAAAAAAATGTTAATCATTACAAGCAATTTCTGCCAAGCATTAACAGCCTAGTCTCCAAAAACAGTGTGAAAATGTTATAATCACTAGTTTTTTGTTTGTTTGTTTTTTAAAACCTTCGCACTGTTTTCCAGCTGGAAATCACATTCATTCATTCATTTATTTATTTATTTATTTATTTAACTTTTATATACCGGAGTTCAATCAACAGAGTTAATTACCACTTCGGTTTACATTACAACCAGCAAAAAATAACAGAGACAAAGTCTTGTTTTACAATGAACAGGGTAGAAGTAACCTGGTTAGAATGTCATCAATGACACTATTAACGTAACGGGTCACACAAGACACACCGAGCGCTCCTTTGCTCAGAATAAGGTAGACATCAAGCAGTCAGAAAAAAACATTTTTAAAAGTTACCATAGAAAATGAATTGTGTATCTATACAGAGTGAATACAACTACTTGCCCTGGGAAACCTGAAGTTGTGTCATAACCTAGGCAGCAGCTAAACAAGCAACTCAAAAGTGTCAAATTGTATGGTTCTCAAAAATGAAGGGGTTAGCTCAAAGCAGCAGCAAAAGCAGCAGCCTCTGCAGAGAGTTTTTAACAAATGTTATTAGCAAATTTTGATTATGTGGCCCTAATTACATTATTTCTATCCATCTTGGCTTAATTCTTTTAGTGTCTGCCCTTGTGCATTTTGTCTCCTAGACAATGGTTTTTGAGTCTAATTTTAACATCTGAAGTTCTGCTGTATGTACAAATTCTCATCACAAGCTAACACAAAAATTAACAATTTTTGGCAATTTGTAATTTAAGTGCTCATTACAACAAACCACTGAGAGCCACTAAGGGAACCAGATCACTCGCCTAAGTGAAGGCTTCATTCTTTCTCATTCGTGGCACAGAGCGTTCCCTCGTCCAGGGAACAGAATCATACAATTCCACTGCACTTTGGAGAAAGGTAGAAAGCATTTTGGGAAAAAATAAAAAGCGCTCAAGAATTGAAGAAACTATGAAAAAGTATCCACTAGATGCAGCTTCTAGTTCTAAGATAATCATCCCAACTGGTATAGGCTACAGAGAACTGGTCATGTAGTTTACTGGCATCAGCAAGGAGATGACAGCGGAGACCCATTTCTGAGCTGCACATATTAACTTAAATTATATCTAAAGAGCAATGACCAGTATGCCAAACAGCTATCAAACCAGGAACTAGATGATGATACCTGCACTGAGAAAAGTCTGCCTTCACCCCTGAAGGGAATTTGCTTGTAAAGCTGCAGGATTAGGTAACAGTTTTGAAGCCAAATCAGGATGCTGCATCTTTTCTGAAACGCAGAACCTGAGGTCGCTGGCCTTCATATTATTTATAAAACAACAAACAAACAAAAATGAGTGTACTATGCAAGGATGCTGCCATAAAAACCCTGAACAAAAAGAAATGAGTACAAGTAATAGGTTGGAGCTATGAGTAACAGACACAGAAAATTCTTACAATAGGTTAGAGTCATCCAGTTGCTGTGTTAGTCCTCTTGGACTTGAGGAAATAAGGGTGAAAGAACGAGCTGAAGGCAAGATATTATTTGAACGAATTGAGGCATTTTTCCCTAGCTTTTGAGGGTTAAGCTTTCACCAGGTCAGAGCAAAATGAACTATAGAAGAGGTTTCCTGAAAAGACAGATTACAGGTTGTATTACAGTGGTGAGGTTTGCTTTCAAAGCTGTCAAGAGTTATAATTTAAAAGGACTGGGGGGGGGGGGGGGGGGGGGGGGGTGTTAATGTATTTACAGAGAGGTGAGAAAGCTGAGGGGAAAAGAGCAGAATTTTCTGGTCCAGAGGAACCATGGGATTCATGTACTAAACCTACTTTGAAAAAATGAACACACCTATCATGGTGGTAAATTCTTAAGTTTTCCAGTCAATATACTGCACTAACGATATGCACAGGGCACAAGACCTATCAAAAGCACAGCAAGCACAGCACTTCTTTATGCATAGCTCTAAAATTTCAAAAATAAATAAATAAAATACCCCCACCCCGATTCTTTCTCCGACATCTCCTAATGTAGAAAATAAAAAAGTAAGAAGAATAAAGAAGAAATTGCCAAGCTGGGTCAGACCAAGGGTCCATCAAGCCCAGCATCCTGTTTCCAACAGAGGCCAAACCAGGCTACAAGAACCTGGCAATTACCCATACACTAAGAAGATCCCATGCTACTGATGCAATTAATAACAGTGGCAATTTCCTAAATAAACACTCTCTCGAGCCCCGAATCCCCCATTTCACTTCCAAAGAAAAGAAAACACAAATCCACCTTTCAACTACTCAATGCATATAACCAATCCCCATGATTTTATTTAGGAAAACACACCTAAGGAAAAAAGATGAGACTTTACTGAGGCATAAGAATTATTTGCAGATCCTTTTAGCTTCAATGTGTGATCATAAAAAGAAAAAGAGCAGAGGTATGGAAATTTTATTAAATAAATCTTTGACTGTCCAAATCAAGGAGGTGAAGCGAGATAAATAGGGCAGATTCATATTTCTTAATGCTATTATTGAAGGTCTAGATATTACACTGGTGAATATTTATCCCCCCAATCAGGGACAGGATCTTTTCTTTGAAACTTTGCTGACACATCTTGTGGGGTTTTCCAATAATCCAGTGTTGTTGAGTGATGACTTTAATTTGGATCAAGAAAGAGCACTCAATGTCATCTACTTGGATTTCAGCAAGGCTTTTGATACTGTCCCACACAGGAGACTGGTGAATAAAATGAGAAGCTTAGGAGTGAGTGCCAAGGTGATGACCTGGATTGCAAACTGGTTGACGGACAGAAAACAATGTGTTATGGTAAATGGAACTTACTCTGAAGAGAGAGCGGTGTTAAGCGGAGTGCCGCAGGGATCGGTGTTGGGACCGGTCCTGTTCAATATGTTTGTGAGTGACGTTGCGAACTGGATAGAAGTTAAGATTTGTCTTTTTGCGGATGACACTAAGATCTGCAACAGAGTGGACACGCCGGAAGGAATGGAAAGAATGAGACTGGATTTAAGGAAGCTGGCAGAATGGTCGAAGATATGGCAGCTGAGATTCAATGCCAAGAAGTGCAGAGTCATGCACATGGGGTGTGGAATTCTGAAAGAACTGTATTCGATGGGGGGAGAAAGGCTGATATGTACGGAAATAGAAGAGAGACCTTGGGGTGATAGTCTCTAATGATCTGAAGTTGGCGAAATAATGTGACAAGGCGATAGCTAAAGCCAGAAGAATGCTGGGCTGCATAGAGAGAGGAATATAGAGTAAGAAAAGGGAAGTGATAATCCCCTTGTACAGGTCCTTGGTGAGGCCTCGCCTGGAGTACTGTGTTCAGTTCTGGAGACCGTATCTCCGAAGGGACAGAGACAGGATGGAGGCGGTCCAGAGAAGGGCGACCAAAAAGGTGGAGGGTCTTCATCAAATGACTTATGAGGAGAGATTAAAGAATGTAAATATGTACACCCTGGAGGAAAGGAGGAGCAGGGGTGATATGATTCAAACTTTCAGATACTTGAAAGGTTTTAATGATCCAAAGACAACAACAAACCTTTTCCGTTGCAAAAAAATCAGCAGAACCAGGGGTCATGATTTAAAACTCCAGGGAGGAAGACTCAGAACCAATGTCAGGAAGTATTTCTTCACGGAGAGGGTGGTAAATGCCTGGAACGCCCTTCCGGAGGAAGTGATGAAGACCAAAACTGTGAAGGATTTCAAAGGGGCGTAGGATAAACACTGTGGATCCATAAAGTCTAGAGGATGTGAATGAAGAGAAGAGGCAAGGGGGTGGCTTGCTTGCGGGAATGACAGCTACTACCTGGAGATTAATATCCTTATTCAATAACCATACACACCATGCGACTCCAACATTGCTCTATGCTTCAACGGCAAGAGGAAATGTGGAAAAAAGGATTTGCATCCTCAGGGGAGTAGCTTGCTTGTTACGGCGGTTACTACCCCAAACCAAATAAGCCTGATACTTCACTTTCAATGCACATCCAGCATAGCTCTCTGCTTCAACGGCAGAGAGAATGAAGAAAAGATGATTTATATTCAGCATCAACCAACAAGGAATGAATTACATAATTTGGGTAAACAAATAAGCATGGGTGTAGCTTGCTTGTTACAGGGTTACTACCCCGAATCAATTAAGCATGATACTTCACTTGGAATACATATCCAGCACAGCTCACTGCTTCAACGACAGGGGGGAATGAAGTAAAGAGGATTTATATTCAGACAACCAACAAGGACTGAATTGCACAGGCAGGGTAAACAACAGGAGTAGCTTGCTTATTACGGCGGTTACTACCCCAAACCAATTAGCTAGATACTTCACTTAGATGCATCTCCAGCACTGCTGTCTGCATCGATGGTGGGGGTGGAAGGGAATTGGAACCAAAAAGTCACCAATAAGGGCCCTGGACTCAGCGGTTCAAGCAACAGATAAGTATGGAAACAAATAGGTGTGAAAGCTTGCTGGGCAGACTGGATGGGCTGTATGGTCTTCTTCTGCCGTCACTTCTATGTTTCTATGACTATTCGGCCATCTATTGATAACTCAAAAATATCAGGGCCCCTTCAGATAGATAGCCCATAGGAAGAAGTTATACCACCTCCTTGAAATATTTGGCCTAGTGGACAGTTAGAGATTTAAGTTTCCCTCTACTAACGACTATACTTTCTACTCTACACAAATGTTTCTTATTCTCATATAGATATGTTATTTTGCTATGCAGCTCTGGTGGGGAAAATAGTACACGAGGGTATAGAGCCGAGGATATGGTCAGATCATGTGCCTATTTGGATTGAATTTTTAAATTTTAGTCCTTTACAACCGAGGAAATCCCGGAGGTTACTAAATCTTTACTCCTTACTAAAGGATGAAATCCTATGTCAAAAAATTGAAATAGAGATTTAGGAATACTTTGCCTTTCATGATAATGGAACAGATAGAGAGGCCATTCTTTGGGATGGATTAAAATGTGTATTGTGAGGAAAGCTTATTATATGGGCTTCCCAGATTAAGAAGCAGAGGGAGCAGAAGGCAATGGATCAGAGGATGTCTATTGCTGAACTGGAAAAATATAAGGAAAAGGGTTCTCCTAAGATATTGTTTAAATTGGAGAAAACAGGAGATCAAATGAAAATGTTAATGCTTGATCAGATCGAATACCAACTTATGCAGGTTAAACAGAACTACTATGAACAGGGAAATGTATTTATTTATTTATTTATAACTTTTTATATACCGAGGTTCAATTAACAAGATTAATTATCACTTCGGTTTACATTACAATCAGCAAAAAATAACAGAGACAAAGTCTTGTTTTACAATGAACAGGGTAGAAGTAAATAAGGCTTCTAGGCTCCTGGCACTTAAACTGAAAGAACGAAAGGTACAGTCTCAAATTTAGAACAGGAGTTTAGTCGAATTATTCAAAGATTTCAGGAATTTTGTAGGGATCTATATCAAAAGGATGCACAGATTTAAAATGAGGATATAGATACTTGTCAGAAGTACAATTACTGACTTTGAGTTTGGAACAACAAGAAAGGCTGAACAAAAAGATCACACTGGGTGAGATCACAGCGGTTATCAAAGGGCTCAAATTGGATAAAGCAGTAGGCCTTGACAGCTATATAGCACGCTTTTATAAGCACTTTTCACATCTTTTAGTAGATTCATTGTGTAATTTATACAACCATCTTCTGATAGATGGTGAGTTATCACCACTGATTAGTTTGGCAAGCATTACAGTTATCCCCAAATCAAGGAAGGATAGCATGAGTCCTATAGACCGATATCATTGCTTAACACTGATGTAAAAATTTTGGCTAAGATTTTGGCGGATAGGCTAGCCTGGCTGATGCCAGGGCTAGTACACACTGATCAAACAGGGTTTATAATGGGAAGGAACACCTCAGATAATATTTTAGACGGATTTTAAATCTGACTTGGATAGCAAAGAATATCAATCTAAACACTATACTCCTATTAACTGATGCTGAAAAGGCCTTTGATAGGGTCTACTGGCAATTTATGTATAGAATCTAGAAAAATTTGGATTGGGAATCCATTTTAGAACTTGGATACGAAAATTATATGCTTTTCCACAGACCAATATTAAAATAAATGGTGGGTTATCAGAGCATTTCCCTTTAGAGAGGAGAACGAGGAAAGGGTGCCCATTATTTCCGCTCCTGTTTGTACTTGTTATGGAACCCTTAGCAGAAGGAATCAGAAGAAATATAAATGTAATGAGAATTCCCATGGGCAACTTAGACTATAAAATTTCCATGTCTGCGGTTGATGTCATGTTCACTCTATCTAAAATACTGACCTCCTTCCTGAATGTGGTGCAGGAGCTAACATTATATAGTAAGCTCTCGGGTTTTAAGGTGAATATGTCTAAATCAGAAATCCTGAACATATCGGTTCTTCGAGAGTGAGAAGTTTGATTACAGGATAGATTTCCTTTTTAATGGGCATCCAAATTTATCCAATATCTAGGAGTAAAAATTGTACGGGATCATTCTCAATTAGCTAGCATAAATTACTCCCATTTGATCAAGGATTTGATGCAAGACTTACTTAAGTGGTAGAAGGGTAATATATCCTGGTTAGGAAGGATAGCTGATTTGACATGAGATTTACTTAAGTGGAGGAAGGGCAATGTATCCTGGTTAGGATCTTCTGGGTAGGGGGGGGGCACTTAAAAAGATTCAGTACAATTTCTTAAATTTTGTCTGGCAACAGAAGTCTCCCAGGATTGATAGGGAAATTGTTATACCGAAGGATGTAGGGGATTGGGAGTATCATGTGTTGCATGGTATTACAAAGCAGCACAAATTTGTGCTATATTGGCGTAGCATAAGCATTTGGGGAGGAAATAATGGGTAGATATGGAGGACCATTTGGTGCCAGGGATACCGATTCAGGCTCTTCCTTAGTTAGGTAAGCACCAATGGCGGTCTTTGGCAATTGGAAATCCATAAACTAAATGGACTTTGGAGGTGTGGGGTACGGTTAAAGAAAAGTTGACCTCGTGGGAGAAAATTTTCTCTGTTGAAGCCCATAAGGTATAATGCAGTTTTCCTGGCTGGAATGATGGGTACTAAGTTTCAAGAGTGGGAAAAATGGGGGCTCATTCACATAGGGCAGCTTTTAGGTCCTTAAGGTTGGATATCTTTCCTGGATCTATGCAATAAATTTAATTTGACTGCGACTGATCACTTTGCTTCTTTGCAATTACAATCATATCTGCACTGCGCCTTGGGCTTGAGCTGGGAAGATAGAGGTCCTTCTGTATTTGAGAAATACTCTTTTAAGGGTTTGCCCTCAAGGGGTTTATTTCCAATGTTTATAAGAAATTGGATTGTCCACTTGAGGGGCTGCTTAAACAAGAAAGAGATTGGCAGAGGGATTTGGGCATAGAAGTTGAGGATGGGGACTAGGGAACTATTAGGTGGCATGTCCGGAACACATCTATTGCAGCCTCTCTAGCGGAAAATTAATTTAAAGTATATCTTTGGTGGTATTATACTCCAGTTAGACTGAAAGCAATGTTTCCAAACCTATCTGATCTGTGCTGGAGGGACTTTGGGAATCAGGGTATGATAGGCCACATTGGTGGTTTTGCCCGGGCCTTACAACATATTGGGATATGATACGCTTGCGTATTAAGGACATTACACAATTTTCTGTGGATAGTGATCGTTTGGTTTTGTTGTTATTCGCTCCAGTTTGGACAGTATGATATCACAAATTTTGTTAGCCGCACATTGCGAAATCGCTGCTCACTGGAAAAAGAAGAGCCCTCCTAGGTGTATAAAGTCTTCTGCAAATCTACTAGATGGAGAGACTAATCGCGATTAAACATAACTTTATTTGAAGATATGAAAAACTTTGGCAGGACTTCCAAATCTGGGATAGAGATAAGAGTACAGCATTCTTGGAGACTTGAAGATTACATTAATAAGGGGGGGGGTGTTTAGGGGTGAGGGTTTGTGTTATGTATCGGTGGTTTTCGTGTGCCCATGGGCCTCAGCCCGACCCAGGCCATCCAGGGCCGAACCAAGGATTGACGGTGGCTCCGCGTGGCTGGAAACTCTACCCTCTGCCAGGCCGGCAAGCTCCCATGGCCAAACATCCGAGGATGTTGGAAGGTGAATGGTCCTCCGACCATTCCGGGCCCTTTCGGACCTGCTGCGAGCAGCATGGAGCAGCAGGCCTGGCCTGAGGTTGAGGGCAGACGGACCTTGACATGGAAACACTGAAGTTGATGCGACGGCATCACATGGCACGAAGACACTTGGCAGAAGACGTGACATCAGGGCTGTGGATACAAGACACCTGGATCGATGCGGACGGCATCGCAGACGAGACACTTGACAAGGTTGATGCAGACGGCATTCAAGACGAGGATTCATGGCTGGGATGATGCAGACGGCATCCAAGGCAAGACACATGGCTGGATAAGGCAGACGAAGACACATGGCATCAAGGCAAGACACAAGGCAAGGACATTGGCACTGTCTCTCAGGGCGCCCTACTCAGGCCACCCGCGGGACTGAGTCGCGGACCACCCTGTCCGTTACGCGCCCTACACAGCCCCAAGGCTGGTCACGGACCACGACAGGAGCGGGACAGCGCAGGAACACACAGCAGGCTTCACAGCTCAGGAGCACAGGACAACCGTCCACCGGCAGCCTAGTCCACCCAGGAACTACATCTGGGGAACGCCCGGCCTACCGGTACCAGAAGGCTCCAGAGCGAGGACGAGGCGGAGTGAAGGCAAGAACATCAGGAAGGCAGATAGATGCGGAGGATTCAGTGGCGTGTCTTGTAAGGTTGTATCCTAAAGTAGTTGAAGGTCCGGGCGTGGGCCTTACCCAGTTGGGAGGTAGGGTGAGGTGTGCAAGTCTGTGGTGTGAAAGATTTGAAGATGGACCTGAAGCTCCTACCAGGGGGCCGAGACCCGGGCTCTGAGGGAGAGCGGGGGACTCTGGATCCTATTTAAAGATAAGGGGGCTGCCCTGCGGGGCTGCACTAAGGGGCGCACAAAGGGGCAGGCCCCTTTGTCGCGCACCTTCAGCGCGCGACGCTCGGCACCAAGAAGTGCTGGTTTTAAAGCCCAGCAGGGCCTGCTGTGTGGGAGCTGTCACTGTGGGCGTGTCTCGGCGGGTCCCGGCGCGTTTCCTGCTTTATTTTGCAGCGTTTGCGAGCTTTTTCTAAATGTTTAGATTTTGCCCGCTATTGGCGCTGAGGCCGCTCGGGTGGGGAGTGATTTGAACTAACCTTCCCCCGACGGGGCTCGGCGCCGATCGCGCAGGCCTTCCCCAGTGAGAGCAGCAGTGAGGAAGAAGAAATGGCGCCGAGAAGTGCTGGTTTTAAAGCCCAGCAGGGCCTGCTGTGATAGGTGGAAGCTGTCACTGTGGGCGTGTCTCGGCGGGTCCCGACGCGTTTCCTGCTTTATTTTGCAGCGTTTGCGAGCTTTTTTAAAATGTTTAGATTTTGCCTGCTATCGGCGCTGAGGCCGCTCGGGTGGGGAGCGATTTGAACTAACCTTCCCCCCGACGGGGCTCGGCGCCGATCGCGCAGGCCTTCCCCAGTGAGAGCAGCAGCGAGGAAGACGGTATTAGCCAGACGGTCTAGTTACCGGGATTTTCTCCTCTGATGCCTGATTCTCCCCATGCGAAGGAACTTCATCTTTTGGATGTGTGTCGGGTTCTGCTAAGATATCTCAAGGTCACCAATGAATTTCAGACCTTTGACCATCTTTTTGTGTTATACAATGGACCAAAGAAATGTGGCAAAGCATCCAAGAGTACAATTTCTCGTTGGTTGAAGGAGACTATTGTTTCAGCCTTCATTTGTAAAGGTCGGCCAATTCCCGAGGGGTTGCGAGCGCATTCCACTAGGGCACAGGCAGCCTCCTGGGCGGAGTGACAGTTGGTGTCACCTCAGGAGATTTGTCGGGTAGCAATGTGGTCCTCTTTGCACACTTTCACTAAATATTACCGTTTGGATGTCAGGGGCCCGGAGGTGAGCGCCTTTGGGGAAAGTGTGCTGTGTGCAGGTCTTTTGGTATCCTGCCCAGGGTAAAGGGGCTTGGGTACATCCCACTTGTCTGGACTGATCTGGGGTATGAACAGGAAAGGAAAATTGGTTCCTACCTGCTAATTTTCGTTCCTGGAATACCAAAGATCAGTCCAGACTCCCAGCCCTTTCTGATTATTTTTCGAAATATCTCTCCTGATTCTGAATGCTGCTGGTGAAGTAAAGTATAATTTTGTTTTCTGCAACAGATAGTTATATATAGTTCTCAATTTGTTGAGATTCAAAATTTTTGATCTTGGCCATAGTTCAAGGGTCAGCTTCATTGGGAATTCTAACTTATTACTTAGGTTTTTTAGGGGAGTAGATTCTGGTGTTTTGGAGTTTTTCCAAATTGGCTTGGGTACAGGTCAATACTGAGGGACTGCAGGTGGCACTCTCGGTTAAGTAACAGTGCCTCAAAGTTTTGTTCTCTGCCTCCATCTGCTGGTAGGGATGCATAAACCCACTTGTCTGGACTGTTCTGTGGTATTCCAGGAACAAAAATTAGCAGGTAAGAACAAATTTTCCTATATATCATTCAGATCAAGACTGCACATCCAGTCTCCCTTCTGGTTATAGGGGAGGATTAAGCTGAGTGAATTCATTTTGAATTTCTCTCAGTGTAGATGTTTGTTCAGGAGTCTCAAATTCAGAAAGGGCCTCAATCCTCCTGATTTCTTGGGCATGAGGAAATATTGGGAGTAGAAGCTGGGTCCATGTTGGGATGCCATGACTGAGTCAATCACCAGTTGTTCAAAGAGCAACTGCACTGCCAGACGAAGTTGCATCAGGTGAGAGACAAGCAATGTGGAAGAGATAGCAGCTGGGAAAATTGCAAATGATTTCCAGACTCCATGATCTTGAGTACCCAATGCTCCTTGATTATCTGGTGCCATGAATTCAAGAAGGCCTGGACTCTGCCCCCATGAGGATGGAGGACTGTTGAGTGTTCAGAGAGATCAAAAACTGGACCTAGGCTTAGGGTGAGCCTGTTGTGTTGTCTTGGGTTGATGATGCTCCCTCTGGTAAAGTCTGGACAGAAGTGGTTGCTGTCATTGAGCTGGAAGGGGTGGGAGATGGTACTATTGAAAAGGACAGAATGGTGCCACTGAAAGTATGGTCTCTTGTAAGAGAAGGAGTGTTTTGACAATGAAGGCTGCTCAGGGACTGTTGAAAGGGATTGAATGAGCACATTATTTTCTTTTATTTAAGCAACCATTTCTCCAAGCTTTTCACCAAAACAGTTTGTCCCACAGACAAAGGAAGTCCACTAACTTGTCATGCCCATCTTCATGGATGCTACTGGCTCTAAGCCATGCTGTGCGGCAAGCAATACAGAATCAAAGGATTCATAGTCAGTACGTAAAAGGTGTCTTATGCATTCTTCCACATCAAACAGCTGCTGGAGGTAATAAATGTCATCACTAACAGACTATAGAAAAGGCTAATTTTTGAATGCATCATGGAGATACTGCACCATATAAAAATGGTGATTAGACGTATGAGCAGTAAGCATGAAGTTCTGAAATACTTTCTTTTAAAAATTATCTAGTAGCTTATGGTTTTTGCCTAGAGGTGAACTGAAATGAATGGTTGTCTTTTTCACTTTTTCAGTGCAGATTTGACAACTATAGATTGGTGAGGAAGATGGATTACTCCAAAGCACAGTGATTTCTGTCTGTATTTGAGGTCTAGTTTCCTGGCCGTAGGAATGCCAGAAAAAGGCATCTCCCACATTCTCATCTGCAACAGGTTCAAAATGTCATGGGTTGGAAGAGCCACAGGCTCTGATGGTGTGTCCGGTATTTGAAGAAGACCAAAGAGTTCCAATCAAGGGTCTTTATCCTTGTGAAAACAGATGCCCAGTGTCTTTCCCATTTTCTCTACAATTTTTGAATCACAGTAAGGTCTTCCAGAGGGGAGTATGATCAGGAGGATCCAGCAGTGGGTCAGAAGGAATACCTGTAGAATCTTCTTCTGAACCTAACAGCAAGAGCTCACTAATCCAGGACCAAGTAACAAAGAAGGCAACACAGAGGGTTCTCATGACTGCCCCAGAGGAGATGCACCCTGGTCTGTCACATCTGAATAACTTGACTCCACTGCAATTGAGCAGGATGATGAAGAGCTTGTAGCAAAGATTCTGATGAAGTGTTCACACCATAAGGCAAATCTGGGACTCCAGTCTGAGGGATCACCATAGCAAAAGTGGAAAAGAGTGGCTGAAAAGTTCCTTCCATCTCTTGAGTCAGAGAAATAAAGAAATTCTTCACCATATCCACAATCTGGTCAAGTGACTGGGACACATGGGAGATGGAGCATCCTCTTCAGAGACCAGAAAGGGCTCCTGTTCGACAATAGGTCAAGATGAGCTTTATTATGTAGCATACCGGATATGGTGCATCCAAACTGAAGCCCTCCACTAGTATTCATGCTTAATATTGTAAATTTATATTTACTTTATATTCTCTGTATGACGGTGTACCCAGTATCACCTTCTCAAACCCAGAATGTACATAGTTTTTTCACCCTGCCTCAGTATACCTTGTTCATTAACGTTCTCCCTTAAGTTCTATGTCAACATGTTATAATGTTATAATGTATTCCGCCCCTGAGGTGACAGTTCAGTTCCATGTAAACCGGTGCGATATGTATTGTATACAGGAACATCGGTATAGAAAAAATATAAATAAATAAATAAATAAATAAATTTGGTACAGCTAAACCATGAAGCCATTTGAGTTTCTCGGCAGATAATGCAAGATATATTTATGTGCCATTCATCTATGTCTTTAGGCACTTTTCTGTACAGTGGGCAAAGTGACTTGAGAAGAAATCTCCCAACTATATGATCCCAGACAGTACACATTTGTATTTAACATGTGCGAACAAGTAATGATGGACAGACAAGTGGATTCTTCTTTGAGGAATACTTTGGACCCAAGAATGCAAACAGAACATTGTCTCAGAAAAGTGACTTTATAAATCTTTTTCCTAGAGGAAGGATTCTTGTGCGTGAAAAATGCACACAAAAGAAATCTGTGTTGAAATGGAAGATCTGCTGTTCCTACCTCTCCCATTCACAAAAATACTTCAACAACATATCCAGGATAAGCCAAGGAAAGAATGAAAAAGCAGCATGGGTGTGTGTTCTGAATGCAACCCAGAACCACCAAGAATAGGAAGAGAAACCCAGCTGCATCCCACATGTTCCAGCAACTTAATTAATACATTCTTCATTTTGAGAGATGGGCCCAATGGCACTGGCCAGTTGCCCAACAAAACCCACTGGATTATTTGTAGTTTCCTCACTTGGGGTGGAGCCTTTTGACTTTAAAGCAAAAATATGTCAGATTTTCCAGTGCATTACTGAAATTACAAACCTCCAGTTGGTTCAGCTCTTAAACTTGGGAGAAAAAAAAGAAAAAAATAATGGAGGCAGAGTCATGGACAGCCGCCCACACAAACACAGGCCAGCGTAGTGAAGAATAAGCAACACTGAGGAGCGAACACAAAACTTAATGGTTTAAGGCTTAAAAGATATAGCTAAAGGTAAAGCAAAAATATAATTGCAAATGCCCAACAAATATCCTGAATGAACTCTGCTATAGTCTGGTTGGTGGACTAATGCATACAGTTAGGTTCAAAAGTTATCATGGGGGAAGGAAGCAGGAGACAAGCAAACAATTAGTTGCACGAGCTCTTCTCTCCAATGTATTTTGGGGCTGTCCCAAAGGCTCTGCGGCAGTGCTGTGCTCCTCCATGCAGGAGATCTGGATTCCATTCCTGGGCCCAGCTTCTGCTCCTTAGACCAGCCTGGGATGCTTCCCAATGTGGGGTCCACGAGCCCATCACAGGGGTCCACCGGAAAGCAAACATCGCAAGTGAAGTTACTGAGAAAACGAGCAAGCGGACCTCACCTCTCAGGAGCTCTGCATTAAGGCTGCCTCTGCTGCCTAATCTGTTCCCATGCTGAGGCACAAGAGGAGGAGGGGAAGACTGCAGCCTTAAGAAGACCAAACCTGCCTGGAGAGGAGGCTGGGAAGAGTGCGACTGATCGCCATCACGAGGAGCCTGAAGCTGCACTGAGAGGATAAGAGGAAGTGCACTGTGGCCAGTTCCTTCAACCGCTGTTTCCCTGCAAGGCTAAAGGAGGCAGCACACAGGGTGATAACCCTGAAGCACACTTCTGTTCATTGCTGCATGTGCTCTGGCTGCCCTGCCGGTCTGACAGTGGGGAATAAAAGCTGCACTAAATGTATAGCACTGCCATGGTGGTGAGGAAAGGAACGAAAGGAAGGCAGGTAGGAAGAGGCAGAAAAGGAGCCACATGGAGAAGAGGCCAGGAGGCAGGGAACCAGGGAAGGGGCCCCTAGGGGGGAGAAAGCAGGGCAGGAGAGGAGGCACTTGGGAAGGAACTACAGGAGAGGGCAGGAAAGAGAAAGGACCACAGGAGTGAGAACATTTGGAAAGGGGCCTTGAGAGGGATGACAGGAGAGCCAACACTTGGAATGAAGCCGTGGGGGGGGGGGAGAATAGGAAAGAGAGGACCAGGTAAGGGGGTGCACGGAGAAGAGGACAGGAGGGAAGGCATTAAAGGAAGTGGCCATGGGGGGGGGGGGCGGGGGGAAGCAGGGTAAGATGGAAGGCACTTGAGAAGAGGTCAGTGGGGGTGGGGAGGGTGGAGTGCAGCACTCTAAAACAGGCTGTGGATGACAGGCAGGAGAAAGAAAAGAACACAGAAGGGAGAACACTCGGGAAGGGTCCCTGAGGAAGAGGAGGGCAGGAGGAACAGGGAAGGGGTGGCATTTGGGAAGAGACTATGGGTGGGAGAATTAGTGCAGGAGGGAAGACATTTGGGAAGGGGAGCGAGCATGAAGGTGAGCACTTCAGAAAATTTCCACAGAACAGTTCGAGCTCCTCTTACTCGCCTACAAGAGCCTTCACGCTGCAGCTCCTCATTGCCCCTTCTTCCTTTCTCTCCCATCCTTCTTTGTAAACCACTCGTCAGAAAAGTCGCTCCTTTCTCTGCCCTTCTCCTCTACTGCCAACTCCCGACTCCGTGCTTTCCACCTGGCTGCACCTTATGCTTCAAAGAGCCTTCCTGAGTTGGTGCGTCATGCTCCCTCTCTGGCCTTATTCAAATCCAGTCTAAAAACCCACGTTGTTGTCTTTATGATTTGTTGAAGGTAAAAACAATGCCATGTTCCAGGTCTTTTAAAAAAAATAAACAAATTTAAAACGTATAAAGAATATTTACTGATATAAACTGTACTCCCCCTCCTGCCCTCCTCTTATGACCCCTTCATGAGTGCTACTCCCCTCCTTCTGCCATCCCCTCACCCCCCCCCACCCCCACCCCCCGGCTATAACTCCTCCCAAGTGCCTTCTTTCCTGCCCTGCTTCCCTCCACCCTCCTGCCTTCCACCCCCTCATGGCCAATTTCTCTCTCCCATTTCCCTCCCCCCCCATGGCCCGTTTTTTGAGCCCTGCCACCCAATCCACAGTCCTTTCCCCAAGTGCCTTCCCTCCTGCCCTGCTTCCCTCAACTCATGACCCCTTTTCCAGTTCTACTACTACTTGACATTTCTATAGCCCTGCCCCTTCCTCCCTTCATGACTCCTACTACCACTATTACTTATCACCTCTATAGTGCTACCGGACTGTACAAACACACATAAGAGACAGCCCCTGCACACAGAGCTTACGATCAAATCAAGAATCAGTGAGCATTCTTAATTTATTGTAAACATTTATGTATTGAAACAGACATGGAACATGGCACTGTGCACCTTTAAAAAAAATCATATATACAGGAAATAAACACATTAATAATGATTATCATTCCTTTCTTCTTTGTTGCAGATCTTTATGGGGTGCATAGTTTTTGTCAAGACATTAATCAGTTTCCCATGGGGCATTTAACTGCATGAGAAAATTTAAAGAGAAGCAAGCGGAAGTCCGCAAAATTTTTGGAAGTTGAAAAGGGGTCTACACTCCCAAAAGGATTTGGGAACCCTGCTTTAAAGAAAGATGGCTGTAATGCATTTCACATCAGTTTCTGTATTTGTGGGTCAAAAAAAACAAGTAAAGAAATATTTCTGATTCGGTGTATTGCGTTGTAAAAAAGCCAAGTTAAATACAAGAACTGCTTAATCCCCATCAAGAAAAATGTCCCAAATGAAAAGCCATCACCAGCAGAAAGAAGATGTGCTTCTATTAGCCAATTAATTCACTCCCCAACAGACTGCAGGACCTACTTCAGGTAGCTCGGAGAGGAATCGGAAATCTTCTCTTACTATAAAACACTTTTCAATTCCGCTTTCCCCAAGAGCTTGAGCTTGAAACCTTATAATCTGGACGCACATGTTGCAATTACTATTCGGGTAAGTATGGAAGCCTGTAATCGCCGCTCCCAAGTGTAATTACTAATTTACTAATCTGTTGGTCAGGGAATACTGAAGCAAAAAAATGCTACAACCACACTGCAGTTATCAGTTACAAATCAATGGCTATGAAAATAACAGGTTAACTCACAAAAAATAAATAATGTGATACATTTATACTGGACTAACTTACAGGCCGATGCAATACAGCGCGCTCAGCTGATTGCACGACTTTATTGGCGCTTGGACGGACACACATTTTGGACACGCGTCAAAAACCCCTCATGCAATAAGAGGATTAGTGCATTCAAAACACGCATCCAAACAAGCATGAAGCTAATTGCGCTCATCACGTGTAAATTCATGTTGAGGCTATTAGCTATTAACCCCCCCCCCCCCCCTGCCCCGGTGCAAAAAAAAAAAAAAAGTGGGCCCGACGCACACATGTTCACTCTCAAAAATAAATGACTGCCCCGGAGCAGGTGTTAATTCTTGAGGAGCTCAAAAGTTTAGAGAAAAGCAGACAATACTGCTTTTCTGTAGTTTCTCCAACTTAATATTGTGGCGATATTAAGTCAGAGGAACCTAAAAAGGGAGAACAGAAAAAAAAAAAAGAATAAAATAAAAAGTTTGCCGGTGGTCAGGTTAAGAAAATGGACGCTCAATTAACAAGCATCCATTTTCCTAACCCGTGGCTGTGTACAGATTGGGAAAACGGATGTTTCTAAAATTGAGTGTCCGTTTTCCTAACCCTCTGAAAGCCAGGAGGCACTAGGGACACAAACGTTTCCCTAGCGCCTCCTTTCTACCACAGCAACCCATTAAAATATTAAATCGGGCATCCAGGAGAGGTAGACTGGCGCGCGTTAAGAGAACAGGCGCTCAATCATGAGCTCCCGTTTAATGCACGCCGATATTGCATCGGCCTGTTAAAGAATAAAACTGATCCCAACATGGCTATGTTTCGGCAACAGATGCCTTCTTCAGGGAGAGTTCAAATCCTGTGATTAAAAACTATAATTTTGATATTCTCAAAAAAAGATGAGTGCATTTCAGAGTAATTATTGGCAGTTAGTCCGCTACTGAAAGCCACAATGTTTTCTCAGCAATTCTGCAGAGTACTACAGCCGTGTTACTGGAATTGTAAACTCAAAGCGAAAGTGTGACTGTATCCACAATGTGTAAAAGTGACTATCACATGTCATGTGGTCCCAGAATATATCTTTTTAAATATATTCTTGTAACTATGGGGGTTAGATACAACTGTGTTCTGTTTATACTGCTCCCATCAGACTAGTGTGGCCGACAGGAACCTTTACTTTTCTTTCATGCTTATAAACTGCTCTTCTGTTACGATGCTCAGAGCGACAGAATACAATAAAACAAAACCAGTAAGCTAAATAGTCATAAAATTCACATTTGCTAAACATAGTAAAGTCACTAAATAAAGTAGACAACATCAAAATTAAAACAGAGATGATCTTATTTTAGATTATGTATTTATTTATTTATTTTTGTTTAGAAGAATTTTTATCCCCCACCCTTCAAGGTTTGGGGGCGGGTTACAATAAAACATTCATTTTTGATATAGATATAAAATAAAATGGCCAAAATAATCCTAAAATATTTAAAAGCATGCCGAAACAGCTAAGTCTTTAACATACACCTCAATCTCTGATAAGTATCTGTTATATAGGCCTCCTTTGGCACAGCATTTCACAAACATGGGGTAGAGCTAGAAAAAGCTGTCACAAGTTCCAAACAACTTCCTTCAGCTAAAGATGGAGTATACAAAAGAGCTTAAAGTTTGAGCTGGTCTACACGTGCACAAATAATGTAAATAGACTGGTATTAGCTCATCTAAAGCTTTAAAGGCCATAACCCATATATTAAATAGAAACCTGAAGTGGGCTGGAATTATCAACTCTTTTAATACTTGATAATTAGATAATGTCAATATTTGCGGCCCACAAGCCACAGCACTCACCCCGGATGCCGCTTGGACATGCAAGCCCCAGTCCTGCCAGTGGCTCCGACACCATTCCCGAATGCCGTGCTTCTGTTCCTCCTCGCGGCGCCTCTTAAAGGGCCCAGGATGGGAAATGCCCCATGACACCCTAGGATTACGTCAGCAGTTCTGCCCTATATAAGGGCTCCCTGGACCTCCCTGCCTCGCCTCAACAATGGGTCTCCTGCATTGCTGTGCGTGTTGCCAGCATTCCTGATTCCTGTGCCTCGTCATCCAGCCTCACCTTGTCCAGCCTTACTTCATCCAGCCTTGCCTTGTCCAGCTTTGTCTTCTCCAGCAGCCATCCTCATTCAGCCTTGCCCTGTCCTGTCAGTCGCATCCAGTGTCTTCTGTGTGTCTATGTCTCCCTTGGCCTGACTCTCTGAATCTTGACCTCTTTCTTGGACCTGAGCACGACTGCCTGCCGCCTCGACCTGACCCCTTGCCTAGACTGACCACTCTTGTTAGCTGCCTGCTCAGACCTTGGCCTGTTCCTGACTGTTAGTCTACTGCTTGCCTTGACCCTGGTGTGATTTTGGATTTTAGTTACCTTTCCTTGCCCAGGGACCCACTTAAATCCTGCCAGCCACCAGAACCCAAAGGCTCAACCTGCAGGGGAGGCAGCTGATAAAGGTGAAGCTCCGGACTGTCCCGCTACAGGGCATGTTTGCTAGCTGCCGGCGGAGGCCTCCTGGGTTCACCCTTGAGGTTGCATCAATGTATCATAGCACAAAGGGCTCACACACCCGCTGCCGTTCATAAGATAGTATCCTGGCTGCAACATTTTGCATTAATTGCAGTGTAACATGCAGGTAACCCCCATATACAAAACATTACTGTAAACCCGGCAAGAAATTACAACACTCTGAAGACTAGGTAGATCTGTTGGTTGACAGGCAGCCGAGGTCTCAGTACCCAACAGCTGATGTCTGAGAATCCAAAATCATCTTGGAGACAAACCAGACACCCAAATTACAGACGTTTTGACTAGTGGGCAAAGCATCCCCATTAAAAATAATCTGAAATGTAAGAGGGTTTTTTATTTATTTATATTTTACCATTCTATTCCAATTTATTCAACTTCAGTCACTTTGTTACTGTTACCAGACACCTGTAACAAAACCCACATTTTCTTTGCATCATTGTACAGCAGTTTTAAATAAATATTGAATAAAACAGGCACTAAAAGTAACCCTTGTAAAATATGACAGGAGAGTGGCCTGGGCATGTAATTAATGTTATCTAACATCATACAGGCCGATTCAGTAAAGTCTGTGGGAGAGCCACTCGCCTGTGCGCGCGATACAGTATTCAAATGAGGCCCGGAGGTAGAAACGGGCAAAAGGAGGCACTAGGGACACTAGCGCGTCCCTAGCGCCTCCTTTTGGACCGGAGTGGCGGCTGTCAGTGGGTTTGACAACCGCACTCCGGTCCGTCAGAGCGCACTGTACCATATCGGCCTGATAGTGATACATCCCTTCTAAAAAGAGAGCAAGCCATTTCAATGAGACAGCTAGAACTGGGGGCTTTCAGCCATTTCAACATCATCATAATGCGACTGACTGTGTCAAAAGCTGATAATAAACCCAGAACTATTTCTGAGCTGTGGCCTTTATCTAAATCTCACTATGTCATCAGTGAGAGCCGCTAAAACTAATTCAGTCCCACCACTGCCTTTCACACAATGCTTAAATAGGAAATGTTGGAGACAAGACTAATTGTCCATAATATTAAGATCCAGAGAAGCTTTTTTTTTTTTTAAACAGAGGTCTTAACACCAATTTTAAGGGGCTTGGAATTATTCAGCTAAGGACTTGCTTAATCCAGTTTATCGGGTCATCCCTGGCTGGCTTGACTAAACATGACAGACAAGGATCCAATAAGCAAGTAATAGTGCTTAGGTTAGCAAGGATGACACCTAGCTGGTCCCTGTTGACTAACTGATAACAATTCAAACTAATGGCTATACCTCTTAAAAGTCCTTAGAAGAAGAATAAATGACATTGTATTCTAACTCTTAGCACACACAATCTATTTTATGTTTAAATATTCAGTGAATTGATTACGACGCAGTGATTTTTCAAAGCAATCTATCTCGGGGGTTGAGAAGCTACTTTCTTGACTATTGAGAATAGTTCCTTTGATTTCTGTTTAGATGATCGTATAGCATCTGAATAATACTTTTTAGCCATATTCACTGCAGCCTTAAGTGTTTCTTTTCCACAATAGTATCTTCGGCTCATCCTACACTTTAATCCAAAGTCTCTCTAACCTGCGTCCTTCTCGTTTCATCACTCTCAACTCTTCATTGAACCACAGAGAAGATTTATTGGGAGAGACCTTAACTAGCTTCTCAGGAGCCATAAGATTAATGACTCAACTTAACTCTGAATACCATAAATTCCCAAGTGTCTGCACATCATATTCCATACAGGGTTTAAGAAAGGAGCCCAAATCATCAACAAATACTGCCAGCAATCAATTTGGCATTAGGCCACATTTTTCCATACATTCTTTCTGTCGAAGTTGAATGAGGGGTGGACGGTGGTCAGAGTAAACTTTAATTACATGAAGGTCTGACCAGGATAGGGATGACACTATTATTTGTCTATCTACACTATTATAGAACTGGTCTTCCCCAGAATATTGGAAGAACAGACCTGGGGGTGTGTCCTGAAGAGTGGATAGGTTCTAGAATCTCCTGGGAGAAACCTAAACTAGCTGATAATTCTGCAGAAGGCCCTGTCAACTCATAGTTGGCATGAATATTAAAATATCCCAGTATAATTGTTGCGTTCGTGCCTGTTCTCGCCTTCGCTCCACCCTCTCTACCTTAGAGGCGACTCCCTTCGGGTCTGACAGACAGATGCTGCCGCGGCTTCTCCTCGCCATTCTTCCTGGAATCCCCGGGCTGGCCTGACGCTGCGGATCCGCCATGTTCCTGATGACGTAAGGGTGCGCACGCTCCAGAGTTTGTACTGGCAAGGGCGTAGTGATGTCATCCGCTTCCACCATAAAAGGTCTTTGCTTGCAACTATGAATTGAGTTAGCAAGGGGTTTGACTGCGGGGATCATTCTAACCAGCTTCATCCTCCGCTGCTCTGCCTCCACCATCTTACCTAGGGGTACCCGCTCCTTGGGCGCCCCGCTCTCGCTTCTTGATTTCAGATTGCTAAGACGAGATCCGGTACTCGCTCCTCGAGGGCCTACGTCCCTGAATGCTCAGAAGACTCCTTACTACCTGGAAGCGATCGCAGACGTGAACACAGTGAGTTCTATTACAGATAGTAATCAGTACTCGCTCCACAAGGGCCTATATTCCTAATCTCAGAAGACTCCCTTCTATCTAAGATGTTATCGCAGGTACGGAGATCATGAGTCATTATTATAAATTGCAGATCGGAACCGGTACTCGCTCCACGAGGGCCCATGTTCCTAAATCCCTTCTCAACTCTCTTCTATATCAGAAGCTATCATATATCTATATCTGTGCATTGCTATTATAGATTGCAGATAGGAACTGGTACTCGCTCCACTAGGGCCTATATTCCTAAAACCCTCCAAAAACTCTCTTCTATACCATAAGTCATCTCATACACAGATATTGTGAGTTCTCATTCCAGACTGCACATAGGAACCAACACTCGCCTACGGCTCCTGTTCCTGAATATACTGAAGACTCTCTGTTGCATAGAAGCCATTACAGATATCTACAATTGTGAGTGTATCATCTACTACTGGTTATCTATCCAGCATACCCTGGCTACTCACTATCTATAGTCTCTCTCTACAGCTCAGCAACCCAGAGACCGCACTTCCAGTATCAGAAGGACTTCAGTCCTGCCGGGCATATCAGCTCACTACTGCCACCTCTGGTGGTTCTACTTCCTGTCTAATAAAGAACTATCTGTGTTTGTCTTCATACTCCAGCCTAGCCGGTGGTCCTTCTCAGGGCGTCCTCTTGAAGGCGCTATCATCTGCCATCGACCCAGGGATTCACCAATTTACCTCAAGTGTTCATTCCTTACACTAGTAGAGCAGTATTATATGACTGCCACTCTGTGGGAAGCCAACCCACCACAGATCCCTAACTCCACCTACGGAGTATTACAATTGTTAGCTCTTTCCCTTGGCAGGGTGATCCATAACAGATTGCTAACTCCTTGGCGGACTTATAACAGATTACCAATGCCTCCCCGTGGCGGGATGAGGTATTACAGATTCTAACTCCGCCACGGAGAGCAGTTCCTATAGATTGCTACTCCTAGCAGCAGGGATTGACAACATATTGCTAACTCCTCCCTCTTCAGGAGGAGATCCATAACAGATTGCCAACTCCTCCCTCTACAGGAGGAGCTCGATAACAGATTGTTAACTCCGAGCAGCAGATTTATAACAATAATTAAGCTTAAAGAAAGCAATGCAGTCAAAAGGAGCTCGAATAACTCACTAAAAGAGAAACTGGCCTTCCTTGGAGGATGACACTCACAGCAGGTCTCATGTGTTCATTTTATCTATTCATACAAATAAACTCTCTGTCACCTCTATTTGAAAAATAGGTAGCTCCATCATAACAACCCATTCTCGGAAAATAATTGCCGCATAACCTTTCCTCGTCCCCAACCTTGCACATTAATGGTAGGTATAACTAGTGGGACAAAGCTGTGGGAAGGCACCAAAACTACCGTATATTATTCAAGTAAGAGCTGGCTTTGATACTACCCACTGTATTAGATAAAGTAGAGGTTGTAGTAATTTGTAGGTACCTGTGAGATTGTCTACACAGCTATTTATGGCTAGGGTTGATTTGACCCCCTAAGAAAAATGTCCTACTTATAAATGCCAGGTCATTAAAAAAAAAAGAGCCATTATTCTTCTTTGTTACTTAATTATAAATTACTGCAGATTTATTATGCATTGGTTTAAGGTGGTTATTAAGCATGGCCAGGATGTTTTACGACAGCTGTGCCCCACTGGTTATACCAACAAAATCCAAAGTTCTTAGCGGGCTACGATAAGAACACACATAATTATTGCATCAACATTGACTGTATGTTTTTATTGTAACCAGCCAAGTACTCTGGATTTTGCAGGCTAAAAGTCTTATAAATAAATCAATTAGTTAAATAAAATGATAACTCATGGCTTCCTCAGGCTCCCAAGCCCCTTTGACAGAGTACTACTACCTCCAGCGGGGTGCCTCCTCAGCTTTACCGGGCCAGAAATTACATCAAAGGGGACAAAATTGCAAGCTCGTGCTGAGAAAGGGCAAGATAGATGTTGTGGTCCCTGTTTTCAATTAACCACTTCCTATAACTCCACCTTTCAGATTTTACATTTTATCCCTGAATCTCTCCAAACACTTATTTGTCTATCATTCTGTCTGACTTGATAAAAGACGGTATCTTATGTTTCTCTGCACATACACCTTGTAATGCTATTTAAAAATTTAATAAAGATGAGAAGAGCTCACAGTCAGGCCAATGAAATAAAGGGTGCCCAGCCTAACATGTAGAGTTAACTCATGGTTGGACGTGCGTTTTGGACGCACATGACTAGTGCTCAATGCATTAAGGAGATTAGCGCATCCAAAACTCATGCACTAACAAATGGATGCCCGATAGCGCCCATCACATGTAAATTCCGTGTAGATGAGGGCATTAGCTATTACCTCCCAATGCAAGAAAGTGTGTCCAAAGGCTGAGCACCCAAAGCACACTTTTTAATGCGGGAATTTAACTCCAACTCCAGAGGTGGAATAAAATTAACTTGCAGTCAAGGACTCAGGAGAAACATTAAAAAATATGGTCTGTGTGTTGTGAAAATTGTAGCCTCCTTAGACTCATCCTGACTCTTAAGTTTACTGCTTGTGGTGGAGAAAAATTTATGTATATTGATTTGATCAAAAAGAAGCGCACTTTTCTTATGGCTGCATGATTTAATCACCTTTAGTAATGAGAGCCTGAAATAACTTTCAGCACCTCAGCAAAATTACCAAAATAAAAGCCTGATCAAAACAGACACTTACATTGAGAGCCCAATGAAATATTCTTCTTTGAGCACTATAGATGCACAATTATCCCTTAGCGCACCATTTTTTACGCTGCCTCGATTTAAATACTGCATCAGGCGCACAGGGGATGTGGCAGCATGTGCGTTAGGACAACAGGCGCTCAATACACCCAACTGTTTTGAAAGCGCATCTTACTGCATCTGCCCAAATGAGAGAATTCCCTTACTTCTACGGCTCCAAGGACCTCTCCATAACTCTCTGCTCAGTAGCTTCTTTTACAAATGGATACTGTAAACTGAAAAGGAGAATTCTAATGTGTGTGAGAACAACCTGTAACCCAATGTCATAAACCAAAATAATTAACATCTTTCCTACTGAATAACTATTATTTGGGGGTCATTAAAACTGTAGGTGTTTTCAGTAACCAACTACATTTTCCAACAAAATGCAAGGAAAAAAAATAGCATTGCTTTTTCAGAAATTTATATCACCTTAAGAAACCAGTTATCATTTCACTTTTAATTAACAGAACATGAGATTCAATTCAAACTTATCTGAGGCAGACTGCCAGAATGGTAATGCATGATGATAGCCTCCACATTGAACAGATCAATAAGTCAATGGCGCCAACTACAGTGTTCTCTTTAAGAACTCCTCTGTCCCCTCTCCCAGACTGGAAAAAGGATGGCTCGTCGTATGCAATATACATTACAAGACTTCAAGAGAATGTTAGTTGCCTGTTCCAAGCTTATCGTGTTTTACCAGTGGTGTAGCCAGGACTGAAGTTTTTTTGGGGGGGCCCAAGGTTAACATGGGTGGGCAGTAGACATAAAGATCTAGGCCCTACTAGTTGTACTCTTATCGATAAATAATGCCTTAGCAGGCACCCTACAATGGATTTCTGAGTAGTTTGCAACAGCCATCATGCATGAGTGACATTTTAAAATATTTTAATTCTATTACTTCAAGCACTTACCAACATTACAAATGCCTTAATAATCTATATTAATTTATTTTATATTTAATGCAGTTTATAAATACACAATATCATGTAAAAAGTAAACAAAGAATACTTCAGAAACATCAGATGCAATCACATAATAAAAGAATATATTGATATTTTTTATTAATCCTCTTTCCAAAAATGCATAAACCAACAAAAACCCAGCAATAATCATAATAATCATCATAAAAAGATTTGCAACAGATGCAGAACAGAACTAGGACATACAAAAAAAAAAAAAATTCAAATTCCAGTGTCACTTCAGTGACAGCAAAATTTATTCCCTTCACTGCCAAACACTTTGTGAAATAACACAAACCTTAGTATACCATAACAGTAGTAGCTCTCAGGACTCAAACAGCATCAACCTTATCTATGAAAAGGCAGCAAGGCAAACATTACACCAGCCCTAGAACACTAATACACTACCTAAAGGGCAAACAGAACAAGCCAGACTGCTACAAATCCCTACAGAGAAACTAGATGCTAGCCAAAATACTACATCTATGTCACACATGTGCAACACAGATAGACCCTTATCTAAGACAGAATAAGGGTCTACAAATTAGAAACAAACATGCAGACAAAACTGAAATGGAAAACCTGAGAAACCAGACTCTGTGAACACTGGAATAATGAAGAAAAAGCAAAAATACATATATAAGAAATGCATGCTCCCAAAGATGGCATATTCCATTCGCTGAAAGGCAAAATAATTATTTATTTTTTTATCTTTGTTGTCTGATCTTATTTTTCAAATCAGTTGGTCCCAGTCTCTTTTTCCCCCTGGTCTGTCTTTTTCTTGTTTCTTTTTCAGGGTCTCTTTTATTCTGTCTGTTTTCTTTCTTTCCTCCTTAATCCACACATACAGACTCTCTCAGACATGTTCTTTCACACACACACACACACAGGATCTCACTTTTCTCTCACACAGGATCCCACTTTTCCATGCTCTCTCACATTCACACAGGCTCCCACTCCAACAAACACACACAGGCTCTCATTCTCACATGCTCTTACACATGCTCCCATTCCCACAAACACAACACATAGACTCTCACATGCAGGCTCCCACTCCCACATACACAAGTTCTCATTCCCACATGTTCTCTCTGTCACACACCCCTTCAGATGGGCTCTCATTCACATCCCCGCTCCAAGCAGGCTGCCTTTCACACACACACACACCCAGGCAGGCTTCCATTCACACACCCCCAACACCCCAGATAGACTCATTCACCCACATGCACACACAGACAGGCTACCATTCAACCCACATACACACACAGGCAGTCTATCATTCACAATCACACACATACCCACCCGGGCAGGCTACCGTTATGCGCGCACACACACACACACACCCCTCCCCAAGCAGGCTACCATCCAGATACACACACACACCCAGGCAGGCTCCCATTCACACACATATACACACCTAGACAGGCTACCATTTACATTCACACACACACACACACACACAGAGGCAGGCTACCATTCACATTCACACACATACCCACCCGGGCAGGATACCGGTCACACACACACACACACACATACACACACACACACACACACACACCCCTTCCTAAGCAGGCTACCATCCACATACACCCAGGCAGGCTCCCATTCACACCACATACACACAGAGGCAGTCTACCATTCACAATTACACACAGCTTGGAGAACAGACGGCTGAGGGGGGATATGATAGAGATCTTTAAGATCATGAGAGGTCTTGAATGAGTAGATGTGACTCGGTTATTTACACTTTCGAATAAAGGAAAGACTAGGGGGCATTCCATAAAGTTAGCAAGTAGCACATTTAAGACTAATTGGAGAAAATTATTTTTCACTCAACGCACAATAAAGCTCTGGAATTTGTTGCCAGAGGATGTGATTAGTGCAGTTAGTGTAGCTGGGTTCAAAAAAGGTTTGGATAAGTTCTTGGAGGAGAAGTCCATTAATGGCTATTAATCAAGTTTACTTACGAGCCGATACAGTACAGTGCGCTCCGACAGAGCGCGCTGTTAACCCGCCATTGGACGCGCGTTTTCCCTTACCCCTTATTCAGTATGGGGCCGAAAACACGTGTCCAACCCGCCAAACCTAATAGCGCCCTTAACATGCAAATGCATGTTGATGGCCCTATTAGGTATTCCCGCGCGATTCAGAAAACAAAATGTGCAGCCAAGCTGCACATTTTGCTTTCAGAAATTAGCGCCTACCAAAAGGTAGGCGCTAATTTCTTCGGCCACCGGGAAAGTGCACAGAAAAGCAGTAAAAACTGATTTTCTGTGCATCCTCCGACTTAATATCATGGCGATATTAAGTCAGAGGTCCCGAAGGGTAAAATAAGTAAAAAAATAAAAATTTAAAAAAAATGTGAAGTTGGCCCGTGGCTGTCTGGTCGAAAACCGGACTCTCAATTTTGCCGGCATCCAGTTTCCAAGCATGTGGCTGTCAGCGGGCTCGAGAACCGATGCCGGCAAAATTGAGCGTCGGCTGTCAAACCCGCTGACAGCCACCACTCCGGGCCAAAAGGAGGCGCTAGGGACGCACTAGTGTCCCTAGCGCTTCCTTTTGCCCGTTTCTACCGCTGTGCCTAATTTAAATACTGAATTGCGCGCACAGGCGAGTGGCCTGTGCGCGCGCCGGGAGAGCAGGTGTTTTCCCGCTCTCCCGCGGACTTTACTGAATCGGCCCGTTAGTGAATAGCCACTGCTATTAATTGCATCAGTAGCATGGGATCTTCTTAGTGTTTGGGTAATTGCCAGGTTCTTGTGACCTGGTTTGGCCTCTGTTGGAAACAGGATGCTGGGCTTGATGGATCCTTGGTCTGACCCAGCATGGCAATTTCTTATGTTCTTACACACATTCACATGCCCACCCAGGCAGGCTACCATTCACACACACATACACACACACACAGGCAGGCTCCCATTCACATACACACCACAACCCCCCCACCCAGGTAGACTCCCATTCACACACATATACACACCCAGACAGGCTGCCTTTCACAGACACACCCCCAACCCTATGCAGGCTCCCATTCAGATTCACACCCCCAACCCCAGGCAGGCTCACATTCACACACACCCATCCCCAGGCAAGCTACCTTTCACACACCCACTGCCACCCCAGGCAGGGTCCCATTCACACAGCCCCCCATCCTCAAGCAGGCCACCATTTACTCACACACACACATCCAGGCAGGTTACCATTCACATATACCCAGGCAGGCTACCTTTCATACAAACATGCAAAACAGAGGCAGGCTTCCCATCAGTAGCAAAAGGGGGAGCCTATTCTGCTGCTGCTGCTACTGCTCCTTGTGTGCCTGCCCGCAGTATTCAAAACTCGCGCAACTAGCACTCCTCTATGCTAATCTTGCGATGCACGAGATCAACACAGAGCACTTACTGGCCGCACAGGTTTTGAATGCACAGGGCCGGCACACGTGGAGGAGCAAGGGAACAGGCGCCTTCTAGTGAGGATTTTTTTTTTGACTGCCGGCCTCCCGATCCTACTCCTCTGCTCGGTAGTGACGTGGGCCTCTTCCTCTTCTCGGCCACAGTGGGATGGGGTCCACTGGTGGCCTCACCCGGCATGTCCGCAGCAGCCCTGTGACAGGGCCTCTCTTCTTGGGCAACCAGGCAATGCTAATTGGGTGGACCTGAGCCCAAAGTCCACCCACTGTCTACGCCATTGTGCTTTGCACCAAAAACTTGTCAACTTTTATGCTGCCAGTATCTTGACTGTATGAGTTGACTGCATAATGCTTATAATTAAGTAACTGAAAGGGCTCTAGACTGTAGCTCAACAATTAGCAATCCACACTGCTAAAAAAACAGGTCGAACCACCAGTCAAGGGATAGGAGCCTGTGTGCTACAAGGTGAGGAAAGGCTGAGCTGGATTCTGCTGTTATTGGCTCTGCTGTCTAACCTAGCAGTAGCGCAAGAAACAATTCTCCCACATGACATACCGTTTGCTCTCTCTGCTGCAGGGTGTCATTTCTGGAATTAAAGACTCCGTGTAGAGAAAAAAGTGTGGACGAGAACTGTGAAATCTAAGAGACAGCTGAGCTGCAGGGCTCCCTGATGAGCAACAAATGAGAAGACTTTGCAGGAGACAGCAAGCACACACATAAAAAAGTTAACGTAGCAAGTGACTGTGTATAAATAACCCTTATTTAGTCAACTCTCCTGGGGTGCAACAGTCCAGATGCCTGCTTTTTCAACAGGGCATTACACAAAGTAAATGTTTAACAGACACTTAATTTTCAGCCAAATCTGGTTAATAAAGAAACTACTGACAAAGGTTACAGTGTTTTAATCTTTACATCATGCATTTTTAAATACGTTTTGAGACAGCGATACATAACCCCGGTTTTCCACTTCAACAGAACTGCAGGAATATTTCTCACCTCACTGCACTTCAACTGTTCCATTAAAAAGGTGCTGAAAAGATTATCTGCTGGGTTGGTAGGTAGCAGACCCTGCTTGGAGTCTCCTGTCTGGGGGAGCGCTGGGTTAACGTTGCAGAGGTGATACACCCAAGCTCTGGGGTGATCCCTAACAAAGGAAGCCATGCTAGTTTTTGGTATAAAAACTGACAGACAACAAAGGATGTTGTGTCACCCAGGCACATCGTCTGGGGGAAAAATGGAGGGGGTTCAGCGGTGGCGGGAAGAAAGATCTTCAAACATTTTAATCAGAAAAATGAGCATATAATTCATTAGGCCATACACACCAATTTCTCTATTGTTTGAGGTGTTTTACTGGTGTTTCTCAGAAATCAGAAGCAATAAAGGTGTATTAATTTCTGTTCTTTGAAGTGAAGTCAGTGAAGTGTATTCATATAGGCCACCAGAACCAGAGAAATGCTTCTTAATGCTAGAATCATGTTATTTATCATCAATAAAATGTTCCTGTTGCTGTTGTGATTGGGATAGCAATGTGGGTACATGTGTAACTTTAAGACGCCTGCATCTGTTATTTATAAGCTAGCTTGACATAAAAAAGAAAAGATTTAAAAATTACACAGTACAGATAGTTGCATCTGAAAATTGGCAAACATTGGCATTAAAAAGTGACATTGGGTCTTTATGTAATTAAAGCTTTCTTCCAGTGTCATGTAAAGCCTCTTAGTGCAAATCGAATACATATATGCCATGGGCCATGACTACTGGTCCAGTCAGTGCCTGAATCAAAGAATAGGTCAGGAGCAATGAGGACTCAAAGTAGGCCTTATATTTCATTTGCAAAATTTTTCACATACTTTGCTGGCCCATAATAAGGGAAGCAAGCTCACGTTATGTTCCAAACTTTGCACTAGGACTTAACCCAGGGGTTCTACTAGTCCTCCAAATTTCAGGCCCCTGAGAGGTGTCAGGCTACAGCACCTGACAAAATGGCCATTTTAGGTTGCGTGGAGCATGGTACTCAGAGGTGACCTCCATTCAACTGCCTCTAGCTCTCCAACTAATGGAGATTCAGGTGAAAAATGTACTATAGATTTGTTTGAGACCCTAGGGAACATCCATGCTAAATTTTGTTCAATTTGGAGGAGATTGAGCATCGACCCCTGGTCCACTTGATATGGAATGACCCTTTGATGCAAAAAGCCTAGCAATTTTATGCTCACAGTGTTGCACTGCGATGGGAGGGAGCGCTAGGGGGTGCTCCCCAGTGCGGGATGAGATGTGTACCCCTGCTGTGAGATGAGCCCCTTCTGGGTAGACAGGAGGAATCTGGAGGCCCTGACCCTCCACCGGACCTGCACGCCCCAGTGAGACCATCAATACAATGGTGGTCTCCGAGTGGTCCTTCGACCACTCCAAGCCCTTTTGGACCTGCCGCTGGGTAATGGCAAGGGCAGCAGACTAGACAGAGGTCAAGGGCGGAAGAAGACATCGGCACTGGAGGAAGAGACGAAGACACAGGACTCTGCTGGAGACGTGGGCTCAGACAAGGTTGCAGACAAGGACACAGGATGGAGGCTAAAACTGAAGGAGCGTTGCCACACCACGCGCCCTACACAGCCAAGCCTGGCTGGTCGCGGACCACGTAGCGGCGAAGCAGACCCCATACAGGCATCAACTCAATTACAAGAGTTCAAGATGGCAAAAGATACTGACGAAGACACAAATGCTGAAGGTGAAGATCCATCTTGGACTGAACCCCAGGAACCCGGTGTGAAGAAGCACCTGACAGGTCCGGGGTTGGACTGAGGACGGAGTGGTCACCAGAAGACGCAGACATTGGAACATCCATGACTAGACATCAGAACAGGCTAAAACGTCAGGCCTCCAGGCACTGACGAAGGACATGAGGGATCCTTGGCCCTGATGGAATGATATCCGCCCGAGCGCCCTACACACCCCAGCCGGGGTGGTCGCAGACAACACAGGACAGACAGCAGGACCTCAGAAGACCCAGGATGAGATGAAGATGAACAGGCAAGCAATGTCCCACAGGCGCCCTACACAGCCCGGCCGGGCTGGTCGCGGACCACACTGGAAGGACACCGGACATCAAGACGAAGGACATCAAGACATCAGGAACATGGTGGAGGTCTGAAGAGGGACGAGAAGACTCCTCGGCGCCAACAGATGGAAAAGACCCACCAGTGACCTACACACCCCAGCAGGGGTGGTCGCGGAGCACTGGCCCTCTACGTGCCCTACTCAACCCAGCCAGGCTGGTCACAGTCCACGAGGGACAGGTCAGAGCGGAGCTGAGGACATCTGGACAATGGAGAACATCTGGAACGTGGATGAAAACATCAGGGCTGGAACAGAACATCAGGGCTGGAACAGAACATCAGGACGGAGATAAGAGACCAGGAACAATGACGACGAGGGATCCCAAGACGAATAACAGGAATGCCAAGCAGGAGCGAGAGACAAGGAATCCTGGAGAAGGACTGGCTCCTTGCGACAAAGCATGACTGAACTGAACACCCTTTTGTAGGCAGAAGAGGGAGTTCCAGGAAGTGATGTCATTCAGGGCCCACTCCCTCACTGGCCCTTTAAAGTTAGTGAGGAGACGTGGCCCCGTGCCTAAGAAGCAGGAAGAGGAGACTGCAAGACCCTGGGCAGCGGCCCTGCTAACGCTGACGTGCAGGAGCAGGCCCCGACGCTGGAGGCAGCTCCCTGCTGCAAGGAGGAGGTGGAGCAAAGGTGGCATCCTGCCTCCGAGGAGCAGGCCTCAGGCCTGCTGAAGACAGCATGGGCAGCGGCTCTGTGCTGCGAGAGAACCCCGGCATGGCTCCTGCCGTGCCGGCAAGATGGCGACCTCCAGCCGCAGAGGAGAGACCGGACCGTGGCACCAGCCGCAAAGAAGGGGCGGCAACAACGGTGGCCTCCGGGCCGCAGGAACCAGGGCTCCTGCTGCAAGGTAAGAGGCGACTCGTGGCTCCAGCCACGAGCTGAATCGCAACACACAGCAACCCAATCCTTAGAAGGAAAATTAGCTAAAGCTATCCCTTAAAATAATCACTTAATCTACTAACATCAGTTACAATAAAATATCTGAATGAAAAAAATATTTTCTGTAAGAACATTCAAATCCATTTTCTGCATGCAAATGAAATTAATAAAGAGCAAACTTCTGTTTAAAATAGAAATGAGAGAGGACCATAATGCCACAAAAGCCAGTGATAAGTACCATACGTCTCACAGAGAAAATTCAAGTTACACAAGAACTGAACCTTTAAAATACAAACTCTCACCAAATAGAAATGTGCCACCAAAAACTATACTGGAAACCAGAAACCCTTTGGTATTATTCTTTGCAAAACATCAAGGGATAAAATCAAGAAATATAAAACATCATTCATAATATTAAAACCATGATAATAAAAAGAATAAATGTCAACATAGCAGACAAACATCCAATAATTTTAAATAACTTACATAAATTTGTTCTAATATTTCTGAAGCATCAAAAAATATTTCAAAACATCTGATGAATAAAACATCCAATAATTAAAATTATTTTTAATTAATTGCATAAGAACATGCCATACTGGGTCAGACCAAGGGTCCATCAAGCCCAGCAATGGCCAATCCAGGCCATAAGAACCTGGCAAGTTCCCAAAAACTAAGTCTGTTCCATGTTACCGTTGCTAGTAAAAGCAGTGGCTATTTTCTAAGTCAACTTAATTAATAGCAGGTAATGGACTTCTCCTCCAAGAACTTATCCAATCCTTTTTTAAACACAGCTACACTAACTGCACTAACCACATCCCCTGACAACAAATTCCAGAGTTTAATTGTGCATTGAGTGAAAATAAACTTTCTCTGATTAGTTTTAAATGTGTCACATGCTAACTTCATGGAGTGCCTCCTAGTCCTTCTATTATCCGAAAGAGTAAATAACCGATTCACATTTACCCGTTCTAGACGTCTCATGATTTTAAACACCTCTGTCATATCCCCCCTCAGCCATCTCTTCTCCAAGCTGAAAAGTCCTAACCTCTTTAATCTTTCCTCATAGGGGAGCTGTTCCATCCCCCCAATTAAATTGTTTTAATATTTCCCCCAAAAAAGCAATAAAATGTTTCAAAACAATAGAAACATCAAATTACACCCAATAATTAAAAATAATAAGGATTAACACATTTCTGGCTCTCCATACCTAGGACCTTTTGATTTCCACTCACTCTGAGATCATCATAGATTGGGGAGGTAAGGGCCACACCAACTCTCTTCTCTCGCTCATTCACATACACACACCAACACATTCATTCTTTCACACATTCCCTTTATCATATAGATGTCAATGCTCTCACACACTCCCTCTCTCCCACACACACAGGCTGTCTCTCCCATGTGGCTGCCTGTGAGAGCCTGTGTGGGCAAATAGAAGAAGCCAGACTGCTACAAATCCCTACAGAGAAACTACACGCTAGTCAAAATACTACACCTCCTTCACACATGCACATCACAAACAGACCCTTACCTAATACAGAATAAGGGGCGGATTTTCAGAGCCCTGCTCGCCTAAATCCGCCCAAATCCGGGCGGATTTAGGCGAGCAGGGCCCTGCGCGCCGGTAAGCCTATTTTACATAGGCCTACCGGCGTGCGCAGAGCCCCGGGACTCGCGTAAGTCCCGGGGTTTTCGGAGGGGGCGTGTCGGGGGGCGGGCCCGAACCGCGCGGCGTTTTCGGGGCATGTCGGGAGCGTTTTGGGGGCGGGTACGGGGCGTGGCTACTGCCCGGGGCGGTCCGGGGGCGTGGCCGCGCCCTCCGTACCCGCCCCCAGGTCGCGTCCCGGCGCGCAAGAGGCCCGCTGGCGCGCGGGGATTTACGCCTCCCTCCGGGAGGCGTAAATCCCCCGACAAAGGTAAGGGGGGGGCTTAGACAGGGCCGGGTGGGTGGGGTAGGTAGGGGAAGGGAGGGGAAGGTGAGGGGAGGGCAAAAGGAAGTTCCCTCCGAGGCCGCTCCGATTTCGGAGCGGCCTCGGAGGGAACGGGGGTAGGCTGCGCGGCTCGGCGCGCGCCGGCTATACAAAATCGATAGCCTTGCGCGCGCCGATCCAGGTTTTTAGCAGATACGCGCGGCTCCGCGCGTATCTACTAAAATCCAGCGTACTTTTGTTTGCGCCTGGAGCGCAAACAAAAGTAGGCCTATTCGCGGAGTATGAAAATCCGCCCCTAAGGGACTACAAATTAGAAACTGAAATATGCAGGCAAAACCAGACTCTGAACTCTGGAATACTGAAGAAAAAGCAAAATACTAATATATAAGAAATGTACGTTCCCAAAAATGGCATATTCCAATTGCTGAAAGGCAAAATAATTTTTTTTTTACCTTTGTTGTCTGATCTTATTTTTCTAATCAGTTGGTCCCAGACTCTTTTTTCCCCTTGTCTTTTTCTTATTCCTTTTTCAGGGTCTCTTTTATTCTTTTATTCTTTGTTTCTTCTCTCTCCTCCTGTCTTCTTTCCTTACTCCACACACACATACAAGGCTCTCTTTCACATGTGTGCACTCACACAAGCTTTCTCTCACACAGGATTCCACTCTTGCATGCTCTCTCACGTACACACAGGCTCCCACTTTCATATGCTCTCTCTCACATGAAGGCTCTCACACTCACATGCTCTCTCTCATGTGGCAAGCTTCCAATCCAAAACACACACGCAAACTCTCACTCTTACAAACTGTCATTCACACAAGGCTCCTGCACACACACAAGAGGTTCCATTCTTACATGCTCTCTCACACACAGACTTTCACATTCAGGTTTTCACTCCCATATATATATACACACACAGGCTCTTACTCACATATAGGCTGCCACTTTCTTTCAAACACACAGGCTCTCACCCTCACATGCTATCTCTCACATAGAGGTTTCCATTCCCCCCAGAGACACATTCTCTCTCACACAGCTTCATATTGCCACACAAACACACAAGCTATCACATGCTCTCTCTCACATGCAGGCTCCCACTCGCATCCATATGAACACACACACAAAGGCTCTCATTCTCATGTGCCAGCTCCCACTCCCACATGCCAACACACACACTCTCTCTCACACACACATACACACACACACTCAGGCAGGCTCCCATTCACATCCCCCCCAAGCAGATCCCATTCACACACACTCACTCCCAGGCAGGCTCCCATTCACATACACACATCCAGGCAGGTTACCATTCTCTCTCTCACACACACACACACACCCAGGCAGGCTACCTTTCATACACACACACACACACACACACTCAGAGGCAGGCTCCCCATTGGGTCCAGAAGGCTGCCAGCGGCTGAGAAGAATAGGAGGCCTGGGAGGCCACCGACAGCCAAGAAGAGGAAGGAACCTATTCTCCCGCTGCTCCTCGCATGCCTGCCCTGCACTATTCAAAACTTGCAGGACTAGCACTTCTTTTATGCTGATTTTGCGATGCTTGAGGTAAGCACAGAGTACATACTGGCCACATGCAGTTTGAAGGCCAGCACAAAGAAAATTGGGAGAATGGGCCTCTTCCTTTTCTCAGCCACCGGCGAGATGGGGGTCCACCGACAGCCTCCCAGGCCTCTTCCTCTTCACGACCACCACTTTCCTGGATGTGCACACAGTTAGTGGTGCACGGCACACCCCGTTTCAAAGTTGGTGGTGCCTGTGCACCACTATGCACTATGGACGCTACGCCCATGCACTTCATCCTTCTATTAGTTTTCCCATCACCAAGCTACCACTATTACTAATTATCACTGCTGTAGCGCTGTACAAAAACACATATGAGACAAAGCTCAGTAAAGCTTACAATCTAATTAAGACAAACATACAGGGAAGATTAACTGGTCTTTACTTTCTAAACTCATCACCGTTACCACATTTATGATGAGGGACCAGATTTGTCCTTCTCAGTCCAGCAGGACCACTTCTGTTTCCAAAGATCAAATTAACAGGTCTTTCAGTGGACCTGCCAGAACCTTTATGACATGCTGCCCCCAAACGCAGGCCAAGTCTAGGATGGGATGGTCAAACAGAGAGCCTGCCCTACGCATCATCACATACTCCCATAGTGGCGGCAGCAAAGCCCAGAAACTCAGCACGAGACCTGTGAGCCGCAAAGGCCCTGCCACAGCTCCACCCCTTGAACAGGTTTCTAATTAACAGGAAGGATATGAGGAAGGAAGAGGCAGGGCTACTGCAGGGCATGCGAGGGCACATGCTGGCAGGCCTCGTGCCATTTTTCTGTGCTTTGCTGCTGCTGTAGCCTGAAGATTGAGGTATCACTGGTCCCGAAGTCCTCTTGATCAGCCAAATAAGTGGGGAAGGAAGGAGAGAGAAATGGGGATAGATGTTGCTGTTGGGAGGGAGAGGAGAGGCAAGAAATGGAAAGAAGCAAGAGAGAAGGGTACAGGGCAGGGAAAGGGGGAGATGCTGCAGAACTTGCACAGCAGGGCCGAGGGGACGAGAGATAAAAAGAGAGAGAGCAGGGAGATGGGAAGAGGAGGGGGAAGGGGAGGGCCCTGAGACTAGGGGAAGGTGCCAGTGGGAATGGAGAGGGAAGAAAGTGACCTCCCTACCCCTACAAACTATGCCTATGCTCCTTTAGCATCCTAGAACATTGGTATTCAACCCAATCTAGATTTCAGGATATGCACAATGTATATGCACCAGATAGATTTACATATGTAGAGAACCTGTGGATTGCTATTATGAAGAATAGTCCATTATTATAGGAGGAATAAAGACAGCTGTAGTGCTAGATATTAGCTCAACCATGTGGGGAGCTGAGATGGTGAGCTCTTAAGATATATAAACCCCCACCACCATCTTAGTGTGCGGATTGTTTAGTTTATTTATTTATTTATTTGATGAGTTTTATATACCGTTATTCGGTTGAGCCATCATAACGGTTTACAAAAGTGTACAATATCTTGTAACTGAGCATTAGAACAGTAAACAGATTCTTAACAGATGTGTAGCAGTACAAAACCATTTGAACTATTAAACAATATCAGAGAAATAGATATCAAGTCCAGAAAGATTTAAAATTAGGATAGAGGGGGAGGGAAGGAAGATAAGGGAGGAAGGGGTGAATTATGCGGTAAACAATTGGGAGTTCAGTTGGAGGTCGGGATCATTAGATGATTGAAAGTCAGTGAGGAATTTGCGGAACATAGTTGTCCCTGCATGGTGCAGAATGCTGCTTTGCTACTCTATTTTTTTTTTTCCTCAAGGAAGAACCGTTGGGTCTCTGGGTTGAGACCTGGGTCTATTTTTTTTTTTCAAAAATATATATGCAGCCTATTCACAGCCCTAGGCAGCTTACAGTGTCAACATACACAAAATAAAATGAGAATAAAACTTTAAAACTAAAAGGAAATATAACACCCTGTACAAGTCATCTGAGATAACTGAACGAAAAGGAGAGAAGGCCTTCACCTGTTTTTGACATGCTTTTGGAAACCTTTGGTTTAAGAGGAGGATGTTTTCCACCCTTCATCCTCTGGTTTTTGTTTTCCCCATTTTATTAAAAGGGTTTGTTTTCTTTTTACCATAAGACTGAATGTTCTTAGGGCCCAGGGCCTCAGTTCTTCTGCCATCTAGGAAGTGGTGTCCCTGGTAGAGAGAGAACTGATGGACCATCAGTGTCCAGAGTGGAGGAATGACTTCTTATTCATTCCTGGGAGAGGAAAGAGAAGGTGTTAAAAGGAAGCCTCATGGCACCCAGTCAGGTAAATCTCATGATCATCTCTTGGGAGATACCCAAGAAGAGGAGTTTGGAGATACCACGTTGGTGCAACACCAAAAAAGAAGGGAAGGAGAAGTAGAACATCTGGACTAAGGGTATGAACCTTGGGATATCTCATTACTATATTCAAAATGGGATATCTTCCTATTTGTCAGTTATTGGGAGGAAGTTAAACAACTACCTCATGATTGGATAAAAATCGGACAAATAACCATTCTTGACTTTAACAGAATAAAATTATTGGAATTTATTAAGACGATCTGAAGTATAAAGAAATGGATTCTGCAACTAAGAAGAGCTGTAAGAAACCTTTTCATCTGATTCAACATTATTCAGTAAACATTAAGTTGGACAGTGCACAGTGCACAGGGCCTAGAAGATAATCTTCCCACGGATCATGGAATTCGGGACACTCAGATTTAATTAGGAGAAGACTATGCTAAATTAAATATCATCTGAAGCGTAATCACTGAGCTGCTGCCATAGGTTACATGTAGAATGGAGGAAGTGCATGCAAATCTATCTCATACATATTCATTGTGGAGATCCTGAAACCTACACTGGTTGGGTGTATCTTGAAGACTGGATTGTGTTAGGATTCGTGGGTTTCGTGGACCCTTGGCCCGAGGTGGAGGTTGATCCTACCTGAGGGGTGGAGTCACACAGGTCCTCACCATCGGGAGGCGAGGTCAGCTGCAGCAGGGGACATGACTGTAGTTCAGTAGAGTGAGAACGTCCTGCATCACTGCCACGTGATTGCAGGTACCTGCACTGAGATATACTGTGAGGCACCCCGAGGAGTGAGGCGAAGAGGCACAGTTCAGAGACGTCACAGTACTTAGGCAGGACTGAAGATACAATGTACCAGAGCAGGAACCTCCAAGACAGAGAAGAGCTAGGCAGGCTCCGAGAAATGGGGAGCACGAAGACAGGATCTTCTGGAGGTGTGATGCAGAGACTGTCCCGAGGGGCAGGACAGCATAGCAACAGAGTATCTGGTGATGACATAGGGGCTGCCCGAAGGAGCGGGGAAGCACAGAGTCAAAGTCTCCGGTGTGGTAAGGTAGACACTGTCCCGAGGAGCAAGGAAGCATAGAGATGGGATCTCTGATAAGCAGTGCTTGAGGCAACCCTGAGGAGCGGAGAAGCGAGCAGGCAGGACCTCTGGTGAGGAGCGCAGGAGCTACCCTGAGGAGCGGGGAAGCCTGGAATCCAGGTCTCTCGAAAGAAGCGCAAGCAGACTCCCGAGGAGAAGGTACCTGAGCCAGAGTCCAGTTCAGCAGGTGGAGATCCAGCAGAAACCACGGGTCCGGAAAGACAGGAACAAGCACCAGTGAGGTGAAGGAACTCATTGCCAAGTCAGATAGCGTAGGCCAAGGGAGGTGCTTATAAATCCCAAGCTTGTGATGTCATCAATGGGGACGCCCCTGAGGTTCCCGCCATTGGGCCTTTAAAGAGAGGCCTGGTGGCGCGCGCATGAGCCTAGAAAGGCCCTGAGTTGGCATGTAGGTCGGCGGCGTCCCAGCCGCCACAAGGAGTCTCGAGAGGCAGGAGATACAGGGTGGTAGCGGCTAGCCACAGCCGCGAGTTCACCCGGAGAGGAGAGCAGGGTCATACATGACATGAGTTGGGTCAGTTGCGGCCGCCCGCGGCCAACGGTCATAACAGATTGATAACCACTGTCCTAGGATACATCCCATCCAGCCCCCATTTTCAGTCTTGCTAGTTGCACAAAAACACCTACACTCTACCATAAATGGTGTCATAATTACTCCACTGCCGTGTGTATGCCTGACAACAATCAGCAGGCCTTTCAAACTCCCCAGCTCCCACCACACACGCCATCAGAGAACACCGAACAAAATTATCGATTTCACATTTCTGTTTCTTTCTTCGTCTTTCTCCACATGCTACTCCATCACCTCTCAATCTTATAATCGCACCTCTGGCCTTTCCCTCACATACCTGAAAAACGTCTTGTCATCTCACTTTACCTCTTTAGCTATCTTTTCCTCCAGCTGAACTCTTTCCCATCCTAATTTCTTTGGTCTCTTTCAACTTTATCAGATATTCTTCCCTGTGATTCTTTCCGAGATCCTTTTCAGTTTAGGAAGGCTGCTCTTTTGGCTTTTACTTTTTCAGCCGCCTCTTTGGAGAACCGTACCGGTTTCCTTTTCCTCTTACTTTTATCTTCTTCCTGACAAAAGGATTTGTGGCCATTACTGAGGGAGCCTTTAAGTTTAGCCCACTGTTCTGCCACTTCACCCGCCTCCTCCCCACCCTGCCGGAGCCTCCTTAAAGCATTTCCCCATTTTACCAGCCGGGATTTTTAAAATTGCAGAATCGAGCTTTCCCGCTCTTCCATTCTCCTGTTCCAATCACAACAACAGGATGGCCCAAAAACGCACTGAGGGCCGCACAGAGTTAAGCAGCAGAAACAGCAGCAGCCGAACTGGGAAAAAGCAGCAGCAGCAGGAAAGTGTGTGGCAGAAAGACAAAAAAAAAATAAAAAAGACAAATCTCTAAAAGAGCTAATAACCTGAACAAAACCAGAAAGGCCAAAACCCAGGAGCCGTACACGAACTGTTGATAGCAGAGGCTCCCACTAGCCTGTGCATCTTGAAAGAGAAGCAGATGAGCACTTGGCATGAAAACAAGGATGGAAGAGTAAACCAGCTTCCGAAGCAAAGATACCACACACAGAAATATGGAAACGAACTTAAAAACAAGGTTCTGCAGCATAACCGTTCTGCGTCTTTATTAAATAGGCTATTTAAAAAGTCACAAGGCACAGCATAAGAAGCATAGCAGAGAAATGGCTGATTAAGCGATAAGACACCAAAAGGAATTTCAAGAGGCACCAGATTTCAAAATATAGAGCCATGTTTTTATGTATACTTATTACTATATTTCTTTTTAAAAAAAATTAGGGTTTTTTTTAACTAAACATCTGGTCTATTCCTTGTCACTAGTGCACACAAAAATAGACCAAATGGGCAAAAAATCCTGAAATTTTGCATTTTGGTACCTCTTTTCCCAGCAGAGCCCAAGATCCCACTTAATGAAATGGTGCAGCATCAGCAGTAAAGTCCCCAAAAGATTTCTGCTCCTTACTCGCTCCCCCCCCCTACCCCGCCTAACCGCTAGAAGGGTGAGGCTCCGGGGTGGTGGTTAGATTCAAGCAGGAATCTAACCACCACCCCGGAGCCAAAGTCCTCTACGTACAGTCTGGTAGTGTGGCGACAGGTCTCGGGTTCCTCTTCTTTGAAAACTTAGGAGCCAGCCAAAACTTTTTAGAAGCCAGGAAATTTTTTGCACTTAATACAAATATTGCCCCTTTTTTTTTGGGGGGGGGGTGTTGTTTTGCCTATTTTGGAGGTTTATTTTGCTGGGGAGGGAGGGGTTCCCTTTACATTTTTTAAATTTCTTTACTCTCGCCAGTCCTTTCCTTTTCTTCCCTCACTTCAGTTAATTTTACGCCCTTCCTCTTCTTGCCTCCAGCCCCCAACTTCTTTCTCCCTCCTCTTTCTCCCAGTCACTATCCCGCCACCTCAGGATCTGTCGGTGGCTCAGCAGCCCAGGACTGTGTGGAGAGTCTCTCCAGGCCCGGGCCCACCACAGCAGTGGCATCCTTTCCCAACCCTGGGCCAGCCGCACCACGTTTTAGGTGCCTAGGCGACCCGGCACCCAAAAGATTTTCCCCTGCAATGGTTAGCCCATAATTATTCAGTCTTCCCATAGATCTCGACTGCACCATTACCGCTTAAAGCTTATTTCGGTTTCCTTCATCTCTGCATTGTTTGTCCTCTCATTTACATTCATAAGCTCTGTTTCAGGGGGGGGTTCATTGCCATTTTACAACGGGCAATCTTACTGTTTAAGAATGGCATCACATCAACTGTTTTCTTTCGGCAAAAAACCCAATGAGACTTTCCGTGTATCAAGTCCTACATTTGCAACCTAAAGGCCCGATTTTTAAAGGGGCCTTGCGCATAAACCCCTGTTACGTGCACAAGAGCCGGGCCTCAGCAGAGGGGCAGTCCGGGGGCGGGGGCAGGGCTAGAGGCGCCCGGTACAGCAGCCATTTGCCGCTGTGCCGGCGCGCACAACTTGCTGCAGCTCCTTTGGAAGAGCAAAAAGTAATGAAAAAAAAAATAGAGGCACCTAGGGTAGGGATAGGGGGCGAATAGGATAGGATAAGGGAAGGGGAAGGAAGGTTAGGGTAGGGAAGTTCCCTTCCAGTCCGCTCCTTAACTGGAACGGACTGGGAGAGAACTGGGGAAGCCGGACGATGCGTCGCCACGCGATGTTTGACTATGTCTGCCCCCTTTACGCGCGCCGCCCATGATTTTATAACATGCACGCACTGGTGCACACATGTCATAAAATCGCGCATCCATGCATGCGCGCGCATTCTTTTTTAAAATCTACCCCTAACGTTTCATCAGTGCTTACAGCACATAATGGAAAATACCCTGGATTTGTCCTTTCTAGCAAGAAAAAATGCACAAGACTGGATCATTTCTGGTACAGGTTCATTTAACTAAAAACAATTCTGATCAACATTCAGGAGAATAAACTTCCATAGAAATGGAACGCTATCCCTCCTAAGAATCAAATTACGTTTGCCTCAATCACAAATGCACGTCTCTCTTACCGTGACTGTGAGCAGATAAAAACTCCAGCCACACATTAGTCCCGAAATGTAACCCCACCTAAAATCTAGGGGCTGGGATTTGGGCAACTGCAAACTAAAATCATATTTTAACAAACTGGGGGGGGGGGGGAGAAAGAGGGGAAAGAAGATGTAGCTGAAGTCCCCCAGTGTGCAATTATCCTGGTTTGATTACATGTGATTTCAGACTACATCTGCCAGAACCGCAGCCCTCGGATTTTTAGGCGGGCTTTTTTCATTGGACTTTTTCAGCCCAATGTCTCCATTTCTAAAACGAGAGCCCTCGGCACTGCCATCAGCCAACATTTCCAACAGTTTGCAAAGAAGGACATTAAACGGGGAAACATGGCACAACCGTCCTTACTTAAAATAAAAACAGAACACGGACCCTTAGAAAAACAGCATCCTGAAAGGAATAACCAGTCAGTTTTAGCCTACATTCCTACAGGAAAACGGGCTTTATAAAAATTACCCTATGTGTCCTCCTCCCAGCTCACCCGCCCCCATGTATCCCTCCGCTAAGAACTTTTGAATTGTTCATTCAGTTCCATTCAAATTTCTGTCATACTTAGCAGAGCAGCCCATTCCTCCCAGCTCACAATTTCCTGCGCCTCCAACGCACTCCAACACTTAGAACCCCAGTTTCCTTTTTCTTTACTACAGGGAACCGGCCCAGTTCAGTTGCAATCTCAAGGCACACTGTGATGTCATCGAGCATTTTAAAAGTTGCCCTGCCACTGGTTAGCACCTAGAGTCAAACTAAGAAGCTGAATACAGTAAAAGCCAACCAAAAAAGCTCAACTAACCAGCAATCTAGTAGCAAGGGCTTTTTTTTTTTTTTAATTTTATTTTTACTACTGCCAAGAAGGTTTAAACAGAATGCTAATCAACGTTAGAGAGCACAGTAGCTTTTCTCTGCTCTGTCCACACTTACACCACCCCCTACCCTCCTGCTCCCTGCAAAGGGCAGGAGGAGAGGGGGGACTGGATGAGGGAGCAGAGTAGCTCTTCTCTGCTCTGTCTGCTCCAGCGCCACCCCTCCCGTTCCCTGCAGGCTGCTTCCTGGAGCAGGAGGCTCTCAGATAACAGGCATATTCTTCAGTTAACCAGGTGGACTATTCCCCATGCACTCCACATAATGGGGCTCTTGCTGTACTATGACATGTTCTTGTTAATGATTTAGAAAGTACAATTTAGAGTTATGACCTGAACGGGAATACATGAGCTCTCCCGGTGGAAGGAGAAATCTCAACTTTGAACATGGGGTAATTTATATAATATTAGTTCCTGTTTCCTCCAACAGGGGCAATACTGCATCATTTCTGGTACAGCAAATTGGAGGAACCATAAGCACCCTAAAAAAATATTAAAAAAAAAAAATAGTTTCTACATAGGTAAATGCGAAGGCACGAATTGAAATGCGACAGCAGTGAAATATATGAAACAGAAGTTACTTTTATGTCAAATGGGCCCCTTGACAGTGAAAAAAACATATTGAAATGTCCCATACCAATTTCACAGACCGAGTGATTGCCTAAATATACAAACTCACCAGTTAAGCAAGCCAACTTGAAACAAGCGGCAAGTAATTACTTTAAGCTCCAAGGGACTTGTCAAACGTGTTGGGCTGCTATTATGAAAAAGTAAATTATAATTATAGGATCAAGCCCAGTTGCATCTTATAACAACGATGACTGTTCACCTTCACCCACTGTGACACTCTCCATTCTGGAAGTATAATTAGAGCCACCTACTCTTGCTTTTTGTCATGTTAAATTGTATGATCAGAAACCTAAAGCATAGTCTGCCTAATCTTTTACAACAGCTTATTAGCTATATAAGAGCACAGGCAAAAAAAAAAAAAAAAAAAAAGGGCTGCAGACGTAAAGTCGCAGATCTGGCATAACAGGGAAATATTAGCGACAGCCACAAAGATAACGTAGCACGACGTAAAGAATGCAGTTCAAAAAGAGCTCTTTAAAATTTAGGATTTAGCCATAGGCCACTCTTGTTTGCCAGACTCTGAATAACATCTAGCAGCGCCAGCAGGAAACTGCCTCCACATTCAGGTCTGGAATGCGAACTTTCCTCTTCAAATGCTGATCCCACCACTGCTTCTTACCCCCCCCCCCCCCCCCCCTCCACAAGAAAAGGTCACCGACACAGCCTCTTCAGGGGTTTATTACTCCCAGTCTGCACAAAAACCTTAGTCCCATGTAGTGGCCAAGCTCTCATTCACTAAATCAAAAAGACACCCCCCCCCCCCCCCCCCAATGTATTTGGCTTCCAATACGACTATTAAAAAAGATCAACAAATAAAGCAATTGTGAATATAACCAGAAGGAGGATGCTAGCGCCTTTTATTTTCATTTTCACATTTATATTCCACGTTTTTCAAGAAAATTCAATAAAGGGGATCTCATCCTCAAACACACACGTTGTTTTTCTAATTTTATTTTTTTTTATTAAAGTGTCTCAGTAATTCAATTTAGGGCCCCACTCACTAAGGCTTCCACCCCCCCATTCTGTGTCCATGGGAAAAGATCTGAATAAATCAGGCTCTTAGTCTTTCAAAGAAATAGTGTTCCATCCTCCAGTTGGCCAGGGCCCCTAAAAGTCAAGAGGAAGCAAAGCAAATGGAGCCAGAGTAAAGATGTTGCCATGCCAACAGCCTCAACCCATAGGGCAACCACCACTTAAAAAGTTCAAATGTAAAATAAAAACATGGAAAAGAAAATGTGATGAGCACAAATAGGCAGGGGGGTCCAGGTGACACACAACATGAGGAATTTCATGTACAGAAATTTGGAAGTACTCATATTTTTGGAACAAAAAGAAAATACAACCCCTCAAGTGCTACAGAAAACAGTGATTTCAAATAATTTTGGGAACTTTTATTTCCTTTTCGTAAGATAAACATTTTCAAAGGAAGGTTTATTTGAAGTCTTGCACACAGGAAGGCACCATTCTACAAAGGTCTCTCTGTTCGAGTTCTTCCTCAAATTTCCACTGAACTCTGTTACAATGATCCCTTGGCACACAGGCTGTGTACAGTTAGGGTCAGAGAAGGCCAGAGGAATGGATACCCCAGGCGGGGGATACTGGATAGTTTCACGGATTGGCACAGGGCTACAGAGCTTTATACTGGTAGATCAACAGCTCGAATCGGTACAGAATGAATGTCATTGGGCAGCTGTCTGCTGGCTACAGTCTCAATCAAGTTTCCAATGGGCAGGTACCCACATCAAGGAAACAAACTCCTGTCTTGGTACTGGCATCCGTGTTTGCAGTTTCCACAGAAGCCAAATATTGCAGGCATGGGGAACCTTATTATCCTGGCACCCCCTAGAGGTGATCCCTCCAGAGCAGAGTTGAAGCACTTTGCATGGTAGTATGTGAAAGTCTGCACTCTCACTGTCTATGCTGTACATATTCAGGCCGATGCAATATCGGGCGGTCAGGTCAGCACGCCCCTTAACATGCAGTTGGACCCACGTTTTGGACGCACTAGACTTACGCCCAGTGCAATATGGGGATTAGCATATCCAAAATGCCCGTCCAATCTAGTGCATAGCTAATAGTGTTCATCACATGCAAATTCCATGTAGATGAGGCTATTAGTGTTTACCCCACAATGCCAAAAATTGTTGCACAGCCAAGGCACCCATTTTAATGCTGCAAACTTATTTATTTATTATTTTATTTTAAAACTTTTATATACCGGCGTTAGTGGGGACATCACACCGGTTTACATATTAACAGCAGATAAGAAATTACATTATAACAAGGCGTGGGAACTTGGCAGAGGAGAACAATAGCGAAGCATAGAAGGATAGTGAACAAGCCGATAACTTAATGCCTGCTCGGGAGTAGGCATTAAAGCATGCCACGTTCAAGGGCACAACAAAAAAAAAAAATCCTGCTTTCTGTGGTTCCTCCTATTAGTATCGTGGTGATACAGCAGGAGCAACCACAGAAAGCATCCCCAAGTTCTGGCCCAACACTTAATATTAATACTTAATATTAATTTATTCACTCCTTCAATACCTGCCGATTGGTCCATTCACTATCACATCAGTGAAAGGACCAATCTCCTGAAAGGGGACTGGTCCTTTTCACTGACACTTGTCTACAAAGGTCTATAAATGGGATCTCATCCTCAAACACACACGTTGTTTTTCTAATTTTTTTTATTAAAGTGTCTCAGTAATTCAATTTAGGGCCCCACTCACTAAGACTTTCCCCCCCCCCCCCTTCTGTGTCCATGGGAAAAGATCTGAATAAATCAGGCTCTTAGTCTTTCAAAGTAATAGTGTTCCATCCTCCAGTTGGCCAGGGCCCCTAGAAGTCAAGAGGAAACAAAGCAAATGGAGCCAGAGTAAAGACGTTACCATGCCAACAGCCTCAACCCATAGGGCAGTGGTTCTCAACCCTGTCCTGGGGACCCCACTAGCCAGTCGGGTTTTCATGATATCCACAATGAATATGCATGAGAGAAAATTTGCATGCTATGGAGGCAGTGTATGCAAATTTTCTCTCATGCATATTCATTGTGGATATCATGAAAACCCGACTGGCTAGTGGGGTCCCCAGGACAGGGTTGAGAACCACTGCCATAGGGCAACCACCACTTGTCAGTGAAAAGGACCAGTCGGGAACAGCCCTGCTGGGGGTGGGGAGGGAGCTCTTGCCAGGCTGTTGTGAACGCACAGCCACTCCCCTGGGCGCGCAGCTCATTTGCCTATTGTATCGAGCGCCCCGAAGAGGTGGATATGCACGCATTCAAAAACCATGCACCCAGATTGGACTCACATTTTTTACGCAATGCTACTGGGGATAAATCGAGGACTTTTGATGTCCAGGGTTTATTTGCTACCTGTAACCCCAAGCGCTAAACTAAAAAAAACAAAAAAAAAATAGAAAGGAAACTGTACACCACGGATCACGATCACAAATAACTTCATTTTGGTGATATTTTACTTCTAAAAAACTGTCTAAACACCTCTAAAATGGAAAAAGGAAGTGATTAACCTACAAAAATGGAAACTTGTGTTGGTTATTTTTTGGTTTGATTCTTTTAGAAAAAGGTTATTAATGGACATCACTCACCTGCCTAATAAGAACATATGAAGTGAGGTCAAAAAGTAATGTTAGTGCCAAGCAGCACCATGGCATAAGCTGCTCTTTATATGCTCAAATTATATGATTCTGAAAAGCAGCCACAGGGAACGAGTGCATCTCATTCTATAAATGCTAGTGGTATGTGTTAGTTTAGTCTTCTGCCTCATTAGTTAAAGAGTCCCCATGTGAGAATGATCTGCCAATGAGTTGTGTCTGTTAAGATGCTAGACATCACACAATGGACCAGAAGTCATTAATAGGGATTAGGGAATGCATGCAGGAAAGCTTTGATATTATACAAACTGAGAAACTGGTTTCAGGTACCCCTCATGCACATTATTGAAGCATATGCCAAAAGAGAAAGCAGAATGCACAACACATGCTTATGGATGCTTCATACACTACGATCACAAGCACAAATGCCAGCTCTGTGGGTGCATGAACAACTTCAATAGCTGATCTGCCTCCTGCATCCTCTTCAATTTCCCAGACCCACAGCAGGAAAGGAAAGGAGAGACTGATAGGGATGGGAATTGTTTTTATGACAAATTAAAATATTGTACGATATTTATTAATTTGTCATACATCGTTGAAAACAGTAAACGATCGCATTTCCCCCTAATTTTTGTCAAAAAAATCATTTTTTGGCTTAGTGCGCACACTAACAAAAATAGAAAAAGTAACAAAAATTAACTATTTTTGTTAGTGCTCTGATCCTAGGTGTGCATAGTAGTCACTAGTATATTGGAGCCCTGAGGCCCATAAGGCTATAATGTGGCTTAGCTGTGATGTCTAGGTCCATAAATCTGCCTTTTTCCAAGGATAGTGAGGTAATCAGCCCCCAACTACTGCACTGTATATAGTCCAGTCTCGGTATCCTGTCCAGTACCTTGAGGTTGAATAGATCTCGGCGCTATGTTGTTAAAGTCCAGAATTTTACTTCTGGCCCAAGGATCGAGAGATAATAAATATGGATTCCATATATCTAAAAACAAATCATATCTTTTGGCGGAAGGTGAAGTCTTTGCCGATAGCTGTTCATATACAGCTAATCTATGCAGTTTCAGTCTCCATTGCATTAGCGTCAGAGGTTCACGGACCAGCCACTGTGCTAGAATTGTTTGCTTGGCTAACAAAAGAGCCTTTCAGAGGAAGCTGCGTTATGCCTGATGGCGAGTTCCCGGGACAGATTCTCGAATTAAGTGTAGTAGACCACAAGTTCGGTTCTATAGGTAAGTTTTTTCAAACTCTTGATGCATTTGCATTTCATTAACATCAGGAGTTAAAAAAAAAATTAACCAGTGCATATTTTCTTAGCACCCAGATTATTGCATCAGCCTGATAATTTGAGAATATATTTACCAAATAACTAGCAACAAACAAAACTGACCTATAACATCATGATACCCGTAAAAATATGCTACATTGAACTTGAGAAGTATATGTCCTTATTTCAGGTAAAAGAGAAGGCAGTCCAGATATTGACCTGAAACTCAAAAAGTTAACCCTGATGGCTCATAAAGAATATCTACCTTATAAATGGGCTCTGACCGATGGCCCGCAAATGTGCAGTAGAGAGCAGCTCTACCGCACATGCGCGGGCGAGCACGTCTGTCAGAGCGGTGGGTGACCTACTAAAAAACATGGCACTGGGAGGAGCAGTAGCGGCAGCGAGGAGCAGTACCGGCGGCGGCGAGGAGCACGCGAGGGAGGGACCCCCGGAGATCTTCCATCTGCGCCGTCCGAGAGTGACTGAGGGGAACTGGGGAGGAGGGAAGTGACTGAGGGGAAAGGGGAGTGACTGAGAGGAAGGGGGGAGTGACTGAGGGAGTGACGGGAGGGGGGGAGTGACAGGGGAGGGGGGGGACAGAGGGATTTGAGTGAGTAAGTGGGAAGGGTAAGAAGTTGTAGAGAAGAGAAAAAGAGGGGGTGGAGGAAAGCTGAGGGAGAGGGAAGGGGTTGTGGATGAGCTGAGAGGGGATGAGAGTGAGGGATGGGATTGAGAGAGGGTGGGGAGTGACTGAGGGAAGGAGAGGGAGGCAATGGGAGACAGAGGGTGAGTAAGACTGAGGGGAGGGAAGGGGGTGAGTGACCGAGGGGGAGGAGGATGAGTGACTGAGGTGAATGAGCGAGGGGAAGGGGGAGTGAGGGGGAAGGGGGAGTGAGGGAGAAAAAGTGTAGAAATGTGCTGTGTTCGAAAATGGACTGAAAAAAAAAAAAATGTAATGTAGCCCATTGTTACTGGCTTAACGGCTTGTACAAGTATATCTTAAAAGGTGCGCACATGTGCCCATAAATGCACATATTGGGCAAGTGAGGAAAAATATGCTCAATTTTATATCATGTGTGTAAGTACATGTGTACCATTTAAAATATTCCACTGCATGATTGTGTTGGAGCCTTTATGCCTGTGTTTGGAGGGAGAGAGAGAGAGAGAGAGAGAAAGAGACTCTTTTAAAGGGCTAGTCTGACTATATATATATCCCACTGTAAGAGGGGAACTTTCAATTCAGGGTGAATTTTTTTTTGGGAGGGTGTGTTACAATGGTCTACAAACCCTTGCGCCATAGTCAGACCAATGTAACACCACATGATTTTCGAAGGCCAGTTTTCCCTTAGGTAGAGGTTTGTCGTTGCCTTTGGATCATTAAAACCTTTCAAGTATCTGAAAGTCTGTATCATATCACCTCTGCTCCTCCTTTCCTCCAGGGTGTACATATTTAGATTCTTCAATCTCTCCTCGTACGTCATGCGATGAAGATCCTCCACCTTCCTGGTCGCCCTTCTCTGTACCGCTTCCATCTTGTCTTTGTCTTTTTGTAGATACGGTCTCCAGAACTGAACACAGTACTCCAGGTGAGGCCTCACCAAGGACCTGTACAAGGGAATAATCACTTCCCTTTTCTTACTCGATATTCCTCTCTCTATGCAGCCCAGCATTCTTCTGGCTTTTGCTATCGCCTTGTCGCATTGTTTCGCAGACTTCATATCATTAGACACTATCACCCCAAGGTCCCTCTCCTGCTCCGTGCACGTCAGCCTTTCCCCCCCCCCCCCATCGAATACAGTTCATTCGGATTTCCGCTCCCCATATGCATGACTTTGCACTTTTTGGCATTGAATCTCAGCTGCCATATCTTCGACCACTCTTCCAGTTTCCTTAGATCCCGTCTCATTCTCTCCACTCCTTCCGGCGTGTCCACTCTGTTGCAGATCTTAGTGTCATCCGCAAAAAGACAAACCTTACCTTCTATCCCGTCCGCAATGTCGCTCACAAAGATATTGAACAGGACCGGTCCCAACACCGATCCTTGCGGTACACCACTTAAAACCGCTCTCTCTTCAGAGAAGGTTCCGTTTACCATCACACATTGTCTTCTGTCCGTCAACCAATTTGCAATCCAGGTCACCACCTTGTCACTCACTCCCAAGCTTCTCGTTTTATTCACCAGTCTCCTGTGCGGAACCGTATCAAAAGCTTTGCTGAAATCCAAGTATATGACATCGAGCGCTCTTCCTTGGTCCAATTCCTTGGACCACCTTTCTACATCCACCTTTCTACATCCCCCCTAGCGTTGAAGCAGAGAGCTATGCTGGATGTGTGTTGAAAGTGAAGTATCAGACTTTCTCCCCTGCCGTTGAAGCAGAGAGCTATGCTGGATATGCGTGAAGTATCAGACTTTCTCCCCTGCCGTTGAAGCAGAGAGCTATGCTGGATATGCATTGGAAGTAAAGTATCTGGTTTATTTGGTTTGGGGTAGTAAGTCAGAAGTGCCTGTGTGGTAGCACCTGTCCAATAAGAGCCTCCCACCTTGGTTTGCTTACCTTCTTGCACAGGTCCTGGTGCAAGTTAACTCTTATACAAACAAAACAGAGAGCAACAACAAAATCTCCTCACAGTTCATAGAAATTTACTCTTACTTGTACAATAAAAAAAACCAGGGGAAAAAGAAGAGAAACATATCACATCTTTTTTTTAAGAAAGTAAGGTACCTGTGCACAACTTGTATGCAAACTGCAAGAAATCACCTGCAAATATTTATGGGGCCTCCCCATATATAAAAAAATGTAACCTGTCAAAAATGCAGGTTAGAGATTCCTTTTTTCACCCAATCATACCCTCCAATAGATGTAATATAGTAAAGCGTCTCACTGCTGCTTTGGATGTATTTTATAGATAGGAGTCTCTCTCTCCCCAAAATGCCGTCCTCAAGTCCGACTACAGTGCCCTAGGCATAATCTGCCTAACGCTCCCGCTGGCACTGACTTTAGCAATCATTGCTTAATAAGTGCTAGGCTTCTAGCCAGGATTTGGATGCATCCTGGCTTCCATAGCTTCTGCTCAATTGTGCCATTTCACATTAATTATCCTCTAAAGGACTAAGTGCTTCCCAACATCTGTCCAGAATTTCCTCTAGTATCTGTTTATGGTTTGTCATCTTATCTGTGCTGAAAACAATAACTCAAGAAGGCCCTGCTGCTTGGCTTAACATGGCAAGCTGATGTGGCCCCTGCTCTTCACCTCCTCTTTCACCACTTCTATCAGCCTCCGCCCAATGGCATTGCTTACCATCCGTCCAAAATTGCACGCCTTGAACCGATGGAGAGCCTCAACCTGTGCAGCCTCGTATCATAGGAAAGATATTCCATCCCCTTCATCATTTTTATCCCCGCTTCTGCCCCTTTTCTAGTTCTGCTATGTCTTTCTTGAGAAGGAGCGACCAGAACTCACCATGGCTTGATACACAGGCAATATGATATTTTTCATTTATTCTCCATTGCTTTTTGGATCATTCCTAACATACTATTTGCTTTTTTGGCTGCTGCTCACACTCGGAGCTGAGGACTCCAAGGTCCTTTTCCTGGGAAGTGACTCCCAACATAGAACCCAACACATTGTGCCTGTAGTTGGGATTATTTTTTCCACAATGCTTCTGCAAATTTGATCGCTTTTCTTTCCCTTTTCCACATCCTTTATATATATGTTAAACAGCACAGGTCCCAGTACCGACTCCTGTGATATTTATTTTACTTCTATTCAGCTTTCTGGCACTTCAAAGCAGATTATGTTCAGGTACTGTAGGTGTTTCCCTATCCCCAGAGGGCTTACAAACTGAGGGCCTGATTTGCTTAGTACATGAGGCCCTTAATTTGAACCTGAGCACTGGAGAGTAAAGTGACTTGCCCACGGTCACAAGGAGTAGCAGTGGAATTTGAACCCTGTTTTCCCTGGTTTGTAGCCCACTGCTCTAACCACTAGGCTACACCTCCACTCACTAATAACCTTTCTCCATTTAGAAAACTGACCAAATTTATTCCTACCCTCTATTTCCATCCTTTTAATCGGTTACCAATCCACAATAGAATACCTCTTCTTATCCCATGAGTTTGTAATTTCCTGAGTAGTGACTCATGGGGAACTGTGTCAAATGCCTTATGAAAATCCAGATACACTATAATCAGCCAGCATACCTTTATCTACATGTTTATTTACACCTTCAAAAAAATCTAAAAGATTGGTAAAACAAGACTTCCCGGTGCTACAACCATGTTCTCTCTTCCCCATTAAGCCATGTTTATCTATTTGGCCAGTGATTTTATTTTTAAGAATGGCTTCTACCATTTACCTGGCTCTATCATCTATAGTTTCCTGGATCACCTCTAGTGCCCTTTTTTAAAAATCAGTATCACATTGACCATCTTACAGTCTTCAGGAATCATGGCTGTTTTAAATGATAGGTTACAGATTACTAGCAACAGGTTAGCAATTTTATGTTTTAGTTCTTTTAGAATTCTGGGATGGATGCCATCTGGTCCTGGTGATTTGTTATTCTTCAGTTTGTCCATCAGATCTCTTTATATCCTCCATTGTCACAGCTATATGTTTTAGTTGCTCAAAACCTCCACCATTAAAGAATGATTCAGGTGTGATTATGTTCCCAGCATCCTCCTCTGTAAAGACCGAGGCAAATAATTAATTCAGCATTTTGTTGTCCTCCCTGAGAGCCCCTTTTGCCCTTTGGTCATCCAGAAGCCCATCTGATTCCCTCACAGACTTTGTGCTTTGAGTTCATTTGAAAAATATTTTATTAGTTTTTGTCAACTAGCAAGCTTTTTCTTAAAGTCTCTTTTGTCCTGTTTTGCATCTAACTTGCCAGTGCTTATGCTCTTGCCTATTTTCATCATTTGGGTCTGCTTTCCATTTTTTGAACAATGCCCCTTTACCTTCAACTACCTCCTTTAACTCACTATTAAACCACGGTGACAATTGTTTTTCTTCCTTCAACCTTTTTAATGCATGGAATACATTTTATCTGAGCTTCTAAAATGGTATTTTTACACATCCATGCCTCATACAAACTTTTAACTCTTCCAACTGTTCCTTTTAGTTTTTTTCTAGCTAATTTCCTCAGTCTATCAAAGTCTCCTTTTTTAAAAGTTATATGCTATTGTAGTAGTTTTATTTAATGTCTTCCCTCCTTTTGATTATCTCATATTTGATTACATTATGATTGCTATTGCTTAGCAGCCCCACCTCAAAAACCCTTTTCACAAGGTTGAGCATTCCATGGAGGGCTACGTCTAGAATAGCTGCCCCTCTAGTCAGTTCTAAGACCAGCTGTTACATGAAGCAGTCATTTATGGCATCTAGAAACTTAACTTCTCTAGTATGTCCTGGAAAGACAGATGAAATCTCCCATTATTATGTTGTCAATTTTATTTCATTTTAAATTTCAGCCAGCATTTCATTGCCTGTTTCTTCATTTTGGCCAGGAGGCCAGTAGTATACACCCACTGCTATACTCTTACCCATCACACATGGAATTTCTAGCCATAAGGAGTCCACAGTGCATTTTGTTTCCTGCAAGATTTTTATCATGCTGGACACTATGCCACCTTTTACATATAGTGCTACCACACCACCAATTTGATCTACCCTATCACATCAATATAATTTATACCCTGGCATCACAATGTTCCATTGGTTATCTTCCTTCCACCATATCTCTGAAATGCCTGGGTCTATATTCTCGTATAATGCCAGAAATTCTAACTCACCAATCTTATTTTTCAGACTTCTGGCATTCATATACAGACATTTTAAAGTATGCTTTTTATTTGTATTTTCATTTCTCTTTGTATTCACAACCTGCTTATTAATAAATGATACACAAGTTTTAGAGTCATTCACATCTGGGTGCTGTTTGACTACATTCATTTGGGCTACTTCAGTCTTTTTTATTTTTTCAATATAATTTTTATTGAATACGACAGGAAATACATAGTGCAAGGAGTATATTCCAACACACAGTTCCAAGAAAAACACAAAGGGATAGATTTTATAAAACTACGCCCGCGCGTACTTTTGTTTGCGCACCAGGTGCAAACAAAAGTACGCCGGATTTTATCGCACGTGTGCACTAGCTTTAGAAAATAACCCCCTTAGTTTGTGAACTTTGAGGTAATAATTGAAAAAAACATCCACATAGCTCTCCAAGATTCTCCGAGTTAAGTAACACACATCATATCTCTCCATTTGCATAATGACAGACGCGCAGGGGGGGGTTTGGGGTAGGTTTTCCGGGGGTACTCGTGTACCCCTTTGAAAATCTACCCCAAAATATATAAAATATAAAAATACTAGTGAAAATGTAAGTTAAGAATTTCATGATACATAAAAAAAGATAAGAGCTAGATACAATGTTTTGTTTTTTTTCACTATATGTAATTCTTCCCCATCGCTATGCAATCCAACTCATTCATCAAGCGGATTTCTGACTGTAAAGCAAAAACAAGATATCCCCAGAGATTGAAAATAGTGTCTTATTTCTTTATTTAGGTTTTTTATATACCGGCATTCATGATAAGATCACATCATGCCGGTTTACATTTGAACAAGGAGTGCAGGATAACAATAAAACTGAAACTAGTGCATCAGAAATGAAGTTACAATGAACAAGGATAATAGAACTTAAAAGTCTTATCTGCAGGAACCCATAAAAATGTTTATTAGGGATAGGAAAGACACTTTGAATTTGCTGAAGACTCATGAAACAACACTCCTCCTTGTCTATCAAATGACGTACATTATACAGACCCCCAAACTTTCCACTCTCTAAAGATAATATTGTCCATCCCAGGCCCAAAATTTATACTGTTCTGAATAGGTTGGAGAATTAAATTCTTATTCATCAACACCATTTTTCTGAGCAGATAACACCAGGCAGCCATCATAGACTTCAATAGTGTGTTACCCTTTATGCTCAGAGGCAGAGAGGCATTAGAAAGATGAATAAGCCCCAAAACAGAATACAGAAACACCATCTACTCCACTATTTGGAGCGTTTCATATTTATATTTGCCTGCAATATATTTTCCAACAAATCTCATTTAGCATGCCAAATTATAATAGTGAAAATTTGGAGCATCAGTACTACTTTTATCTCTACTTTGAACCAGCTTATCATAGCTTATTTTAGGTTGGCCATTATGCCATAAGAAATGGAGAAACACAGACTTCAGGAAGGCCAGATCCGCCAAAGTCAGCCAACATGGCAACATCTGCAAATGGTATAATAATTTTGCAAGCTGTATCATTTTGAAAAGAACATGTCTCTCAAATAAGGAAACAGGCAGTGCCTTCCATGTGTTTAATTGCTGAGAAAATCCATCTAATAAATTTCAGAAATTGGATTTATAAAGCAATGTCAAGTCTTGGGGAATCCACACTCCCAAATATTTAATTTCATGGGCATTCCATTTGAAAGGAAAGGGGCCTTGCCAACCACTGATCAACTCTGAATCTAAAGGCATAGCTTCTAATTTATCAAAGTTTATGGTCCATCCTGCAAAAGACTTAAAAGAAGAGAATTTTTACATAATCAGTCCCAAAGCTTGCATGTCATTATCCAAAAAGAGCAAAATATCATCCACAAAGAGGTATAACTTCTGTTCCTTTCTGCTAACTATTATCCCCTTAATATCCTCTGCCAGTCGAATTCCAACAGTCAGTGGTTCTATAGTTAATACAAAAAGAAGAGGGGACAATGGGCATCCCTTTCTCGTCCCACCCCCATCTCAAATTCTCCAGATAGATCACCATTAGCCAAGATTCTCACCCTAGGGTTAGTACAGAGCAGTTGAATCCAATTTAAGAAGGGCCCCTCAATGCCATATTTAGCCAATATCCAGAACATAAACTGCCAATTTACTTTGTCAAAGGCTTTTTCCGCATTGAGGCTGAGGATCATGTTCATCTCCCCCCCCCCCCCCCCCCCCCCCTTCTTTGTTCTTTTCCTCGACAGAATTGCTAATACCTTTTGAACATTGTTGACTCCATAGCACCAGGGTCAAATCCCGTTTTATCTGATCCTACCAATGAGGGGACAAGTCCCAGCCTCGCTACTAAAATAGAAGCCAATAACATAATATCCACATTTAGAAGTGATATTGGGTGATAAAACGCCAAGCTACCCAAATATCTCCCCTTTTTTGGCAACACCTATTACCGCTTGATGATTAGAGGGAGAGGCAAACCCATGATGCAGGGCATAATTATACATATACTGTAAAAGCTTCGATAGTTGAAATTTCAGAATTTTATAAAATTCTGATCCAAAGCCATCTACTCCTGGTGCCTTATCACTTTTAAGACAAGTGATAACTCTGAATACTTCGGTTTCTGAGATGGGCACATTCAACTTTGTCAGTTGTTCCAGAGGAATAATGGACAACTGGATCTTCTGAAAGATTTCTCTCTTGCCTCCTGATTATGCCCACTGGCACTATATAATTCTTAATAATACTTCTGAAATATTTACAAAATTTTCCTTGAGTCGGTTGTAGGAGCGCTCATATTGTCCCTTATGTTGCGGTCGCCACCGCTTCCCCTCGCCTTGGGCTCAACCCTGCCTACCTCCGCTTCAGGAACCGCCGCGTTCCGCCGACTCTGGACCCTGGGGCCGTCTCTCACTCCACGTGGCGGCCGCCATTATGTGCCTGCTTCTCCTCAGTCTCGCGCGTGCGCGAGGACGCCCGTCTTGAGCGCTCAACTCCCGGAAGCTTGGCCCCGCCCGTGCTGCTGACGTCACGTCCAAGGCCCAATATAACCGGCGCTCAAACTCTCTCTCATTGCCATGCAACGAGGTTCACAACTGTTTAGTTGTTCTGAGTTGCACTCTTGTTGTTCTCTACGGTTTCCTGCTTCTGACCTTGGTTGCCTACGACTCCGCTTCAGCTACAGCCCGTTCCAGTCCTGGTTTGTTATAGACTCTGCTTTCAGCTACAGCCCGTTCCAGTCCTGGTTTGTTATAGACTCTGCTTTCAGCTACAGCCCATTCCAGTCCTGGTTTGTTATAGACTCTGCTTTCAGCTACAGCCTGCTTCAGCCTCCGGTTTGCTACAGTTTCTGCTGCCGCCCGCTGCCCTGCCATCAGCTGGCCCTCAGCCCTGTACTGCCGGCCCCTGCTTCCCAGGTACCTTGGACTTCCTATACTTCCAGTTTACTCTGGTCCCGGCCTAAGCGCACCTCTGTCTCTGGACTCTCTGACTATATTCCAAGTCCCGAGGACCCGGGGCCCTACGGGCTCCTCCTGGGGGGTTCCTGGTTCCCGGGTGAACACCTCCTGTCTGAGGCTCCGCCTCCCGGCCTGCCCCGTCACCCTCGGTGGGCCGGCCCAAGGGTCCACTACCTCGCCAACAGTGTCCGACTGCAACACCTTAGACCTGTAATGTACGTTATGTGATGAGTTCTTCAGATTAAGTTCACCATTATCTTGCCCGCCTTGTTGCCAAATTTACAGAACTGAATTTTTAAAAAATTAAGTGAGCAGCTAGCTTTAAGTTATAATAAATGACTAAGAGAATTTCTGGTGGTATCCATGAGTTTCCCATAATCATCTGACATTGATGAGACATGTTTTTCTGTTCCTTTAATAAATTAGTAAGCCTAAGAATTTCAGCATCCTTTTGTTTCTTTTTTTTTTTAATTATATAGGCCAGTATTTCCCCCCCAATACTGATTTCCCTGCTTCCCCTAAAACTGTAGGTGTTGTGCCAGGTAAATCATTAAATTGACAATATTTCTTCCATTTATGTCTCAGCACCTCACAAAATTCGGCATCTTTTAACAAACCTGGATTCATATGCCAAAGCGTATTCGTAGCCCTTTGCTTCTTAATACTTTGAACAGCACCCACTGGGGCATGGTCTGATATCGTGGCAGTCCCAACAGAGGAGCTAACCACATTGGAAATAATTTCTCCGATAACAAAATGTAGTCAATTCTAGAGTAGGACTTGTGAGGGTGGGAAAAAAAATGTGAAGTCCCTCTCTCTCGGGTTGAATGTCCTCCATATATCAAGTACTCCCAATTCCTGTATCAACAAATGTATATTCTTTAGATGTCCCTGGGATCTGGGTGTCCTAGCTAGCTTACAATCTTCCGTACTAATAGCAACAAGATTGAAATCGCTCCCTAACACTAAATTATAGTCAGTGTACTGAAGTCTAATGGTGACCAAGGAGGAGAAAAATTCAGGAGTAAACATTGGGAGCATAAATGTTACCAAAGTTATATTTCACTCCAAATAAGGTGCCTAACACAAATAGATATCTGGCATCTTCATCTTTTATGCTCTTTTCAAAAACAAATAGTACATCTTTTTATGGAAAAAAGTGGCTATGCCTCTTTGCTAACGAAAATAGGAAGCATAATAACATAAGCCCACCCAATCTTTTTTTAGTTTAGCACGTTCTTCATGTTTCCTTGGGATTAGCCAGCCATACTTTGTCTCTTTTTAACATAGTAATTTGGTTTTCTTTTTAATAGTGTGCATCCCATCGACATTAAGCGTAGCCAACTTAAAATCATCCCTGATTCCCAAACAAAATATACATGTTAATTATGAACTCTTGCAGGGTCCACTTAGTATTCATGCCTCTAACTCTGCAAACCCCCCAGCTAAGGTTCAGCGCATCACGTACATAGACAATCCAATTAAAAGTTCCTCGTATATTAATACCCAGCAGTTCTCCAAGAACATAGATATGACCCAATAACCAAACAGACTGCAGTCTGGACTGAATCTCCATACTCCACCAGTCACACCGTCCGTGAACCCCTCCAACCCTGACCCACCCCATACACACACAAACATTCAGCATACACACTTTCCCCATTAGTTCATTACAGCACATTCGCTTTGCTCCAAGGGACCACCATCTCTCAACTTTACCCATTTCCTCCTTTACTCTCAGCTAAGAGATGGGCCTGGGTGAGTTCCCCCATTATAACCAACCCCTCTGGGCCTTACCAATTTCCCTGATATGTCACAAATCCTCATAATATCCTACCCATGTAAGAAAATAAATCAACAACATAACAGAAAAATAGAACTTTGCCAGGAGAACAAACAGGGAAATAGTGAAATATCAAGTTATTTGAAACAACGTCATCCTGAATCTTGGTATCCTATTTAAGAGCTGCAACAGCAGAGCAAACTAATCTGTCATATAGTTAACGCAGTCATAGGTTAGGAGAAGTGAAATGCACACTCAATAGCGCTTCCCTAATATAATGGGCCTCTGAGATAACGGTGGTAACTTTGTGTCCCCTATCAGAGTTTTAGGCCCTCAGAAATGCTCAATGAAAAATCAAAATTGATATCCTTCAGCATGTATAAGAACATGCCATACTGGGTCAGACCAAGGGTCCATCAAGCCCAGCATCCTGCTTCCAAAAGTGGCCAATCCAGGCCACAAGAACCTGGCAAGTACCCAAAAACTAAGTCTATCCCATGCTACTGTTGCTAGTAATAGCAGTGGCTATTTTCTAAGTCAACTTAATAGCAGGTAATGGACTTCTCCTCCAAGAACTTATCCAATCCTTTTTTAAACACAGCTACACTAACTGCACTAACCACATCCTCTGGCAACAAATTCCAGAGTTTAATTGTGTGTTGAGTGAAAAAGAACTTTCTCCGATTAGTTTTAAATGTGCCACATGCTAACTTCATGGAGTGCCCCCTAGTCTTTCTATTATCCGAAAGAGTAAATAACCGAATCACATTTACTTGTTCTAGACCTCTCATGATTTTAAACACCTCTATCATATCATATCGTATCCTAGAGGTGTTGCTGTAACACATTTGCGTCACAGTCAGAAATGCTGCATGTCTCTGCCCAAAGAATGTTATAATGCATCAAAAAGCATAGCATTCAAAGACTGTGGCTAGCCCTGAGCACCACTCATATCTCACAAAGGAGGAGTTGAAACAAAGTGCCATACTGTTACTCTCCAAGAGCCATCGTCAAAAATATAGGTTGTTTGCAGTAGACTTTTAATATCTCCTCTAGCAGCTTACCCCAGCTGAACTTTCGTATAAAGATTTATAATCTCAATAGTAATAATGAAAGGCAACTTTGACTAGTCCAAGCGCAGCATTTAGTGTTGCAGCTATAATATATAGGTCTGATGTATTTCAGCCATCATCCATGAACGACAAAACATAAATGAGAAAGAGAAATAGTGTCTATATAGCTCGAAGCTGAGATGACGCCAATATTCAGCTACGCGATACACAAATTCAGATTATCTTGGCAAATTATCTTGTAAATAATTTTGAATCTGCTCTTTCCCAGAAAGAAAAACTGTTGTGCCCACATGTTGCACTCTGAGCTTAGCAGGATAAAGGACAGCAAATTTTATCTCCTGTTTGTAGAGTTCACTACAGGCAGGCGAGAGTTCATTTCTTTATGCAGCTACTTTTGCCAAAAAATCATGATTCAGGTCCCATCATACTCTACCGTCTTTTTTAGCCCAGTAAGGCCTGAAAAGCTTGGTTTTATCTGCCCAGTTCAACATATAAGCGACAACTAGCCTAGGGCGATTATTATCCACCCCCTTGTTTGGCCCACTCAATGCGCTCATTTGCCTTATGTTCTCCAGACCCAGTGTTTCTGGCAGCCATGTTTCAAAAAAGGATAGCAAACCTGGATCGGTTAACTTCTCTGGTAGCCCAATCACACGTAAATTATTGCACCTTTGTCTGTTCTCTTGATCATCAATTTTTTTCAGTGAGGTCTTCATTTTCCTTCTGAAGTGCAGTTATTTGCGTATCTATTTGAGCGGCATGATCTTCATGCTCTGAAACAGGCTGCTCAGCCTCCATCAACTTTCTACTGTGCAATTCCAAGCCTTCTTTTATTTCATCAATCATCGACTGGATTCTGGAGAGAATCTTCTAAGGCTGCTTAAATGCTTTATGAAAGGGTATGGATAATTTCTTCATACATCACTGCCATCACCTTCTCGGGCATGCGTTTAAGTGAATCCGGTGCCATCTTAAGCTTCCTGTACTCGCTGCTTGTCTCTCGTTCCTTGAGCCAGATTAACATTCTTAGCTCATGTCTATGAGAAGCAAGATGCCCATCCGATCTTTATTCCACTTCAGGAACAAGCGAGGATTGCAGTATGCATAGGGACCCACGGAGTTCACCCTTCACACGTCCTCTCAGTGTGCTCACATAACCGGAAGTCCCCGCTACTTCAACCTTAATCATAACCTCTCCACTGGGATCTAACTTCCCTGTTTTACATATATCTTTGGAAAATATATCCCTCCAAACCATGGGCGACTGTTGCTTTCCCTATGGTTTATTTTAAAAGCTGCTCTATCTCCTTTTTAAATCTCAGGTTCTGAATTTCAGTTTCCCTCATAAGAGCCTAAATGTATCTGCCAAAACCTCCTTCCTGCACATTCCTATGTCACTGGTACCCATAAGTACCACGACAGTCAGTTCCTCCCTAAAATCTTATCAAGGTGGAATGTCAGGTCTGCTACCTTCACCCCAGAGAGCCAAATTACCAAGTGATCCTCATTCCCACGAGCCACCCAGCTATCTACATTTATAATGATCGAATCACCAACTACAATAGTCATCCTAATCCATTTCTTCTAGGCACATGCCCCTGGAGACACATCTTTGGTGCAACAGGATAAAGTATCATCATCTGGAGGGCAGATCATAGCTATATTTTTAAAATATATTTGAAGCAGGAAGCCTGCAAAGGAGTCGATTGGACCGTTAGATGATCGAGGGGTTAAATGGGCACTTAGGAAAGATAAGGTCTTCATGGAAAGACTAAATTAATTCTTTGCTTCAGTGTTTACCAAGGAGGATGTTGGGGAGATACCCATTCTGGAAATGGTTTTAAAGGGTGTTGATTCAGACAAACTGACCCAAATCACGGTGAACCTGGAAGATGTAGTAGGCCAGATTGATATACTGAAGATCAGCAAATCACTTGGACCAGAAGGTACACATATCAGGGTTCTGAAAGAACTAAAAATTGAAATTTCAGACCTATTACAAGCAATTTGTAATCTATTTATTTATTTATTTATTTAACTTCTTTTACTATACCGATACTCAAGACAATCTATCATTAAAATTAAAATGTAATCCATCATTAAAATCATCCATTGTACCTGAAGACAGGAAGTTGGCCAATGTAACCCCAATTTATAAAAAGAGCTCCAGTGGTGATCTGGGAACCTATAGACCAGTGAGTCTGGCTTAAGTGCCAGGAAAAATTGTGGAAACTATTATAAAGAATAAAATCACAAAACATATAGATAGACATGATTTAATGGGACACAACCAGCACAGATTTACCCGAAGGAAGTCTTGTCTCACAAATCTGCTACATGTTTTTGAAGGGATAAATAAATATGTGAGTGAACCAGTAGATGTGGTGTATTTGGATTTTCAGAAGGCGTTTGACAAAGTCCCTCATGAGAGGCTTCTAAGAAAAGTAAAAAGTCTTGGGATAGGAGGCACTGTTATGTTTCGGCCTCGAAAGGCCTTGCATTCTGTTATACATCGGTGGTTTAGTGTGCCCATGGGCCTCAGCCTAACCCAGACCTTCTAGGCCAAGCCAAGGGTTGACGGTGGCCCCGCATGGCTGACGGTCTACCCTCCGCCAGGCCGGCAAGCTCCCATGGCCAAACATCCAAGGATGTTGGAAGGTGAATGGTCCTCCGACCATTCCGGGCCGTTTCGGACCTGCTGCGAGCAGCATGGAGCAGCAGGCCTGGCCTGAGGGCAGACGGGCCTTGACATGAAGACATGACGATTGATGCAATGGCATCACATAGCACGAAGACTTGGGTTGATGCGACGGCATCCATGGCACGAAGACTAGGGTTGATGCGATGGCATCCATGGCATGAAGACAAGGGTTGATGCAACGGCATCCCAGGCATGAAGACAAGGGTTGATGCAACGGCATCCCAGGCATGAAGACAAATGGCTGATGCAACGGCATCCTCGACAAGACATCCAAGGGAGGCAACACAAGGCATGGACACTGCCACTGTCTCTCAGGGCACCCTACTCAGGCCACCCGCGGGACTGAGTGGCGGACCACCCTGTCCGTTACGCGCCCTACACAGCCCTTGCAGACTGGTCATGGACCACGACGGGAGCGGGACAGCACAGGAAGACACATCAGGACTTGACGGCTCAGGAGCACAGGACAACCGTCCACCGGCAGGCAGTCCACCCAGGAATACTGCATCTGAGGGACCCCCGGCCTACCGGTACCAGAAGGCTCGAGAGCAAAGACGAGGCATGGCATCGGGAGGCACATCCGGGAAGGCAGGAACACCAGGACGTAGAGAACGAAGACACCTGGACATGGACCTCAGGCACGAAGACTTGGACATGGAACAAGGAACACGACGAGGAGCTCCACGAAGAAAAGACCTTACATGAGCTCTGGCAGGCCGGAGCCTCCAGAGCGAAGACTCAACGACGATGCAAGGCCCTGGAATGAAGAACAGAGCAGCCCTTTATAGGGCTGAGACAGGAAATAGTCCCAAGGTGGGGCCCAGACACTTCCTGTGTCTGGCCCTTTAAATATAGTAGAAAGACGCGGCCGCGCACCTAGGGAGAGGAGTGCAGGAAGCTGTGCAGGACCATGGCCAGCGGCCTGCACAGCGTCTGCACGCGAAGACTTCAGAGGAGGCAGGGCTGAGCCTGGGAGCAGGCTCCAACGTAAGCAGCGGCTCCAGCCGCTGCCGGAGGCTCCAGGGGCGGCTCCTGCCGCTAATCCAGCCCGGGGCTGCGGCCTGTGCGCCGCGAAGAAGAGGATGATGGCGGGGGCAGTCCCGGGCCCCGAGGGAGACGCAGAAAGTCCGCGGCTCCGGCCACGGTGAAGAGGATGATGCAGGGCGGCCTCCGGGCTGCGTGGGCAGGCAGATGGCGGCGTCCTGCAGCGTCGGTGAAGACGACATCGAGGGTGAGTGGCCTGCTCGCGGGGGAACCCGCGGGCAGAGCTAGTTCATAACAGGCACTGTCCTTTTGTGGATTGTAAACTGGTTAAAAGACAGGGAACAGAGAATAGGATTAAATGGTCTGTTTCCACAGTGGAAAAAGGTAAACAGTGAAGTACCTCAGGGATCTGTACTTGGACTGGTGCTTTTTAATATATTTATAAATGATCTAGAAAGGGATACGATGAGTGAGGTGATCAAATTTGCAGATGAAACAAAATTATTCAGAGTAGTTAAATCACAAGCAGATTGCGATAAATTGCAGGAGGACCTTGTGAGGCTGAAAGATTGGGTGCCCATATGGCAGATGAAATTTAATGCGAAGAAATGCAAGGTGTTACATATACGAAAAAATAGCCCCTGCTGTAGCTACATGATATTGGGTTCCATTTTAGGAGTTACCACCCAGAAAAAAGATCTGGGAATCAAAGTTGATATTACATTGAAATCATTGGCTCAGAGTGCTGCGGCGGTCAAAAAAGCAAACAGAATCTTAGGAATTATTAGGAAGGGAATGGAAAATTAAATGGAGGATGTCATAATGCATCTGTATTGCTCAGTGGTTAGACCGCACCTTGAATACTGTGTGCAATTCTGGTCACTGCATCTCAAAAAACATATAGTTACACTAGAGAAAGTACAGAGAAGGGCGACCAAAATGATAAAAAGCATGGAATGGCTCCCCTATGAGGAAAGGCTAAAGAGATTACGGCTGTTCAGCTTGGAAAACAGACAGCTGAAGGGGGATATCACAAAGGTCTACAAAATCATGACAGGACTTGAATGGATAAATGTGAAATTGTTATTTACTCTTTCGGATAATACAAGGACTAGGGGGCAATCCATGAAGTTAGCAAGTAGCACATTTAAACAAATCAGAGAAAATTCTTTTTCACTCAACACACAATTAAGCTCCAGAATTCATTAACAGAGGATGTGGTTAAGGCAGTTAGTGTAGCTGGGTTTAAAAAAAGGTTGGATAAGTTTCTGGAGAAGTCCATAAACTACTACTAATCCATAGGGAATAGCCACTGATTGTTGCCGGTATTAGTAGCAAGGGATTTATTTAATATTTGGGTACTTGCCAGGCACTTGTGATTTGGATAGGCCACTATTGGAGACAGGATAATAAACTTTTTGGACCCTTGGTCTGATCCAGTATGGCATATCTTATGTTCTTATTTTCTGCCACACTAAGGTGATGGTCTCCTGCCAGGTGACCTTGCTTCTCCAAAGCAGCACAAGGACTGCTTGATTGGAGTTGAGACCACTGTATTGTGTCCCCCAAGGTCTCCTCTATATACCTCTCTGTCTGCCTCAGCTCCTCCAAGTCCACCACTCTTGACTTCCAGGGATCAGCCAATCTCTGAGAGCCAGGAGATCTTTGCACTGAATGCACACATACAACCTCTTACCAACAGGAAAATAATCATGTATGTGTGTGTGTGTATATATATATATATATATATTATATGTTCTCTTCCTCTCGCCTTATGTCCTAGATCTTTAGTTAATATGTAATAGAACATTTCATTTAATGCCTGTTGAATATTACCTCTATAACCCGTCCTTATTTGTTGATACATAGCTTTGAATGTTACTTTTGTAAACCGTTGTGATCTTTACATGGAACAACAGTATATAAAATGTCCAAATAAATAAATAAATAAATAAATATGTGGCATTCATTGCAAAAGATTAAATAGCCCCCAATTCGCTGCTGGGACTTCTGTCTACATCATAATTTTGTTGAGTTGCTAAAGTTTTAAAAGCTGATTAAGGAGTATGTAGATCTCCTAAGTTAAAGGTTTTTAAATTTGACTAGGGTTTTTAAATTTATTTGTTGTCTTAAATCTAAGATTTTAAAATTGATAACTAGGTGACTCATGTTAGTTTGTGAAGGACCAGCAACAAGTCTAAAATTAGTCATTCAGTAAAATCAGGGTTAACGGTATGTTATTCAAAATCATTAATTGACTACTTCTTTAAAAAATTTTCTGCCTAACTGGGAGGAGGGGAATAATCAATATAACAAAATAAAGTGACAGGGGTGGGTGGCTGAGGCGGCATAAATCCGGTTTACAATATGTCCTACAATACATCAAACAACAAATTACGTGGCATGGACACCTTATAAAAAAAAAAAAAAAAACCAACCCTGGAATAAGCTGTCCCAGATAGCTTACATTCAGGGGTAGATTTTAAAAAGGTGCGCGCCGGAGTAGATTTGTTCGCGCAACCCGGCATGAACAAACCTACTCCCGATTTTATAACATGCGCGCGCTGCCGCACGCATGTTATAAAATACAGGGTCGGCGCGTGCAAGGCTGCGCAAAATCGGCAGCCTGCGTGCGCCAAGCCGTGCAGCCATCCTCTGTTCCCTCCGAGGCCGCTCCGAAATCGGAGCGGCCTCGGAGGGAACTTTCCTTCCGGCCCCCCTCCACATTCCCCTCCCTTCCCCTATCTAACCCACCCCCCAGCCCTAACTAATTCCCCCCCCCCCACCACCTTTATTTTACAAGTTACGCCTGCCCAAGGCAGGCGTAACTTGCACGCACCCGGCCGGTTGCCGGCGTGCCATGTTCCGGTCCGGGGGCTGGTCCGGAGGTCGCGGCCATGCCCCCGGAACGCCACTGGGCCGGAACCACGCCCGCGGCTCCACCCCTGGAGATGCGCCGCCGCGACATGCCCCCGACACACCCCCCCAGGAAAGCCCCGGGACTTATGCACATCCCGGGGCTTGCGCGCGCCGCCAAGCCTATGCAAGATAGGCTCGGCGCGTGCAGGGGGTGGAAGGGGCAGCTTTTCGGGGGTTACGCGCGTATCTTACGCACGTAACCCTTTGAAAATCTGACCCTCAATGAGCAGGGCCGTCCTTGGAGTTGGTGGAGCGAGGATGGAAGAGAACTGGAGTGAAAGCATCCCCTGAAAACGTTCCTTTAACAATCCAGCGCTCAGAATTAACTTTATTAACCAAGAGACCTTTTGTACAGGATGCTGGAAAACGGACAAAAGATTTTTTGAAGGGCAATTAAGACAGAAGGGGGGAAAAAAAAACGTGTAGACATGATTCCCTCTTGCTTGATCAAAAGCTGCAAATGCTACAGAGGACGCGGCTCTGGGAGGTCAGGGGTGGAGCTGCTCACCTCCTGTACTGAGCAGCAGGTCTAAAGCAGACCCAGGCAAAGAGCGGAAACCTCAGCTGCATATCACAAACATTTCCAGCCAGATTTTATTCCCACTAGAATAATTTCCTCAGTAGAAAGTACCCCATGGAAATGTTATGCCCATTTTTCTGAAAACAAAGTCATAATTTTATTGGTAAAAATTATAAAGTTTACAAAGCCATCATCAGATACACTGTAAATAACACATAGGGATCAAACCAACAAGTGTCGTAATAGGCAGATCTCCTATAGAAATTACACACTGGAGTCAAATTTAAACAACTCTTAGCATTCGGTATTGCAATTAGGGGTGACGTACTTCGGGGGGCAGGCGAGACAGCTGCACCACCATACAGGCAGCACCGTGCCGGTTGGTTGGGCCGTGCAGTGTGAGGAAAGAGAATGAGAAGGGCACCACGCCAAGAAAAAAGCCTAGATCAGTGGCCTGAAACCATGGTGCTCCCTCCTTTGCCACCACACTATGCCTTGAAAACCTGTGTCGGGGCCGTGCACATCTGGAGCGGCTGCAGAAGCGTGAAACAGCACTTCTGAACAGGCTGTGGCACATGGCTTCTCTCTGCCTCCAGTTGGGCGAGTGAACCACTGAGATCCAGGAGGCAGAGAGGAGAGAAGCTGCCTGCAGCCAGTGGCCCACTTTTACCGTTGCTGGTGCCTCTTCTCACCCGCAGCTGTTTAAACCACACAGTCCACCACTGAAATCTAAGGAGCAACCACACAGTTCAAACGGTAATAAATGTGAGAGACTGAGATCATACTTCACATACGCTGGCTTACAAGTGAAGTCCATTCCTGCCCAGATATACACAAAATTAACCCATTTGGAGACACTGCCCCCTAGGTATAGGCAGGAGAAACCGGTGGCAGGAGGAACAGGTTAGAGAACTGCTGGGCCTGTCACACCACCGGCTGAGCTCTCCTGTTGTCAGCAGGGATTGGGCTGCCAGGGGAGGGAGGGGGGGGGGGCGAAGATGGTCCAAAATGCACAAGAGCCCACGTGATCATTGCTCCGCCACTGATCACCATAAAAGATATGCTGTAGTCAAAAGAAAAATCGATTTCATATCTGTTGAGTTGCAAGAATTACAAAGAATTTACACATTGCAGGTTAGCCTATTTACACAGAAAATACGTATGGGTTACTTACCTCCTTGGAACATAGACTCTGAATTCGTTGTCCACGGCCTACAGTAAAATCTATGTGAAAGGGCACTCCCTCAACAGGACAACCCCTTGGGCAGTACCTGACTGCTCAAGTGCCTCACCACGTGAATGCCTTCGGGTCAGGCTGCCCTGTATAGCTGTGCACACACATAAGCACAAATCGCTCATTTCAACTGACAACTTCCTGCTAGCACAAACTGCTGCTATTTCAGCACCAAATCCTCTGCTATTTTACCTCCTGGAGAAAAATCTTTCCATTGATAAGACTCTTACTGGAAACAGGGCCTTCCACTTTGTCCCTCTGCAAGGGTCTGAAGCTGTACTTGTGCTGAGCTGCACTGATCTCCAAGTGATGACCCTATATAGCCACAGGAATCAGTACGGCATCTCTCAGGGCACTTCATCCCAAAATTAAACATGGCAAACGGAAGGAGAGCGCTCACCCACCAACTCCCCAATCCATTTTATGGCTCTCCTACAACACAGCACTCATTAGGAAATGTCTCATAACAGATTTATAGAGGGTTTTTCGTGCAAATGGGAACATAAATGTGTTTCGCAATATTAATACATTCAAAATATTCTGAAGGTGGAAAGTCTGGCCACTGGTACCTGAGCTGTGAGTGGCTTTAGAGGGACGAGGGAAAATGAAGGAGCAATGTCACAAAGCCATCTGCTCAAATTCACCTAGAAAGTCGGTGAGATTTTAGAACACAAGGCTCAAGAGATTTCTTCATTCACAGTGAACTGGCCTAACCACCAGACTGCTGTTCCAGAGAAGAATTTCTAAGGCAATAGGTTACAAATACTACTTAAAGGTCCTGCTATTGCTGGCTAGCACGATCACCATAAAACTTCCATATTTACCCACTTCTGTGATTCAAATGCTACAGAATTCTGCAGCCAGGATCTCAACCAATACCAGCAGAGGAGAACACATCACTCCTATTCTTATGAACTTACATTGGCTCCCCATTAAATTTAGAATTCGGTATAAAGTGCTAACCATGATCCACAAAACTATTCACTCCCAAACCTCGCTCGAATTATCTTGCCCTCTTCGACATCACTCAGCTTCCAGACCAATTAGAACAATGTACCTAGGTACCCTTTATGTACCCCCTGCTAAGTCAGCACTTAAGAAACGAGCCTTCTCGATAGCTGGTCCCATGCAATGGAACACTCTTCCCCCGGAACTTCGCCTAGAACCCTGCCTGCGGACATTCAAGAAAAAACTGAAGACTTGGCTCTTCACAAGAGCCTTTAAAGTCTTTATTACCTAATACTACAGTATCGTTCTTTTGTTTGGATGTTATGCCTTCTCGAGGTTCTCTTTAATCCTTATTATGTATTCCATGTTCAATGTATTCATTCATTTTTATTTGCTGTAATTCCAATTGTTGGTTCTCTGTGAACCGAAGCGATATGTACTAGTACATGATCTTCGGTATATAAAAGCCTTTAAATAAATAAATAAACAAACAAATAAATAAATAAATTCAGACTCAAGCAGCGCTTCCCAAACATTTCATAAATGTCCAATACAGAGGGGGCAGAGGGAGGGAGCTGACCCGTGTTCACACACAGGGCCAATGAAAGCTGTGAAACAGACCTGCTTTAGAAAAAAAAAAGCATGAAAGAGTCTCAGATTAGAAATTCTTTGCATGTTTTGGCCAGTATGTCACATCATCTGCAATATCCAAACATGGCCTGCCCTGATACGGAGCAGCAATTATTTCAGCAAGCAAAAGAACAGCTCCTACCGCCTGCCGGTGGCATTCTCCAAACTGAATTCAGATTTAGCCATCCTTGTAGGGTGGCAAATGACACAGTAGATTGATGCCAGGGCCAACTGAACGCAAACTTGGGGCACGTGGCTAGAAAGGGGGCCTGCCCACAAGAAGACAGGGAGAGAAACAGGTGCCACCACTTCATGCGAGATCCTATCTGCTACTCCTTCCGCTTCCCGGTTTACCACTGGATCTCCCAGCTCATGTGAGGAGCCTCAGAACTCCAGGCAGCATGGAATGGGGGATAGCAGCAGAAAAAAAAACGGGAGCAGTGACCATGCTATAGGGACAGCAATACATAGCAATGCCAGAGGTCCACAGAATTACTCCTCCTCTTCCTGCTCTGGGGAAATGATCACAGTTGTTCTTTATTATGGACTCCACAGAGCAGGTGCAGTGAAGTAGCGAGGGGGGGCCAGGGGGGGCCAAGGCCCCCGGGCACCAGGATGTAGGGGTTGCCTTGGAGCCTGGCAACAGAAGAGGAGGAGGCCTGCGGCCGTCTAGAGCAGCAACTCTCAACCAGCATGGCGCCACACTTCCTGGTCCCCTGCTGGCCCAGCAGCTCCCCCCCTGCCTCAGCGAGATGCAAGCTCTTCCTCCGTCTGGGCGGAACACAGCAGAAGGACCGGAAGATGCAATCGCTCAGTGGCACCAGCAGCATGATCTCTTCTTCCCACCCCCACACAGTCCTGTGCGGTGGCTGCGCGTGCAGGAAGAAGAGACTAAATGCGTGCAGCATTGGCCCGAAGGAGAACAGCAGCATGACCCGGAGCCAGAAGAGGAGCAATGGGAGCCCCCACGGCTGATGGGACTCCTTTCTTGAAGCCACAAGGGTTGGAAGAGGAGGAAACCTCTGCAGCCCCCAGTTCTTTGGTGGGGGAGAGAGAGAGTGAGAGAGCATGTATGTAAGTGTGTGATTTAGTGCCTGTGTGTGAGAGAGTATGTATGTGTGTGTGTGTATGACTGAGAGCCTGTGTGTGTCTGTATGTGATTGAGATCCTTTGTGTGTGAGAGAAAGACACAGCATGCGTGTGTGCGATTGAGAGCCTGTGTGTGTTAAGTGAGAGAGAGACAGCATGTATGTAAATGTGAGATTGAGAGACAGCTTATGTATATATGTGTGACTAAAAGCCTGTGTAAAGGTTGAGAGCTTGTGTGTAACAGAGAGGAGAAAGTTGCAAGCAAACTCCCCCTTCTCCCCTCCTGTTAATTCACAACATCTCAGGGCACCTGGAGAGCAGAGTAATTTTTTATCTTTATTATTTTTCATTATTGGGTCTTTGTGTCTGCTGTTTTGAAATATTTTATTGGTGTATGTGAGTTTTTAATTATTGGAGATTCCATTCATCAAGCTGTTTTGAAATAATCTGTTCTTTTTATTAGAATGGTTTTACTGCTATTGATTTTATTTTATTTATTTATTTAGAATCTTTTATATACCAAGGTATAGCAAGCTGCCTTCACTCCGGTTTACAGTTTAACAACTTATTACAGATGAACAATTTAACAGGGAACTAATTGAACTTATTAACTGAACGTAATATTATATTTCTTGATTTGTTTTGAGGACCAGTGATGTTTCTCTTTTTCCTTTGTTACACTGCATACAGTCTCTCTGGCTTGTTGCAGTTTCCAGTTCAGTTTTTGTCTGCATGTTTCTAGTTATGCTTTATGCTCTCATTATTCTTTGTTAGGAGAGGGTCTGCACATGTGACTGAGGTGAGGTATTCTGCTGGCATGTAGTTTCTGTGGAGGGCTCTATAGCAGTCTGGCTTGGACTGTTTTCCTAATAGGAGGAGTATTGGTGTTTTAAGGCCTGGTGTACTACTTCTGTAATTTCTGTTCAGAAAGAGTGCTTATCTTTCCGTTGTGTCATTCTTAACAATGAAAGTACGTAGTACTGGACATATTTTTTTTATTCCCGTTGTGGATTGTAATGAGCAGTGTCTCACACATGAAAGCATTGTTTGTTTGCAAATGATATGGCACGACATTATTATATATTGGTTTGTTTTATATTAATTAATTTTATTTTTTACAGTTATTTATTTTTCTATTGACCATTTTTTGTAATTTTATACTTTTTATAATTCTACGTTTTTTAAATTTCTTTCTGTTTATACTTATTTTATTTAGTTATGTAAACCGTCTTGATTAAACATTGTTTGTAAAAACGGTATACAAATACTTTTAAATAAAAAATAAAAAAAAAATTGTGTAGCTAATTGAGCTATTTGGATCCTTGGGCCGGTGGCAGATGACCACGCCCCCGGGAGAAGATCCCGAGAGGGACCACCGGTCAGGCTCAGAGTATGGAGACAGACACACACTAGTTCTTTTATTAAACAGTATATTGAACCTGGCAGTAGTGAGCTGGAAGTGCCCGGCAGGACTGTAGTCCCTCAGGTACTGGAACAGCAATCCTGGATAACTGAGCTGTAGAGAAACTGAATATAGTGAGTAGGCAGGGTATGCAGAGTTCAGGAACAGAACCTTGATAGTAACACTCACACAATAGTCTCTAGAAGTAGTCCAGGTGTTGGAATGAGTTAGGCCCTCGAGGAGCGAGTACCTGGTTCCAGGGAAAGCTCTGAGAGAGAGATGGTAACTCACTGGTGTAGTAGGCAGTGATGACTTCCAGGCAGAATAAGTATTCAGCAACCAGTCTGGGAACATGGACCCTCGAGGAGCGAGTACCGGTTCCTGACTGTGACCTGAAAAACAAAGAGAGAGCGAGGCCCCCGAGGAGCGGCTACCCCTGGTAAGTCCGAGGAGGCAGAGCAGTTAGGAGAGTGCGAAACTGGTCCTTGCTAACTCGATAGTTAGTGATTTCTGAGACCTTATATATCCAGTACGGATGACGTCACCTCAGGGGGGCGCCCCTGAGGTTCGTGCCACTTCTGGTACATCAGTTGGGGCCGTGCCGCGCGCGCGCCCTAGGCTCTTGTGAATCATGGCGGATTGCAGCGTCGAGCCGCTCCGGGGATGCTGGGAGGAGTCGGCAGAATGACGCCGCGGCAGCCAACCTTCCACTTGAACAAGAGGGAGTCGCCAAAGAGGTAAGGAGGGCGGAGTGGAGACGTCGAGCAGCAACGGTCGCAACACATTGTCCATCTGGCATGTCACGATGGGGAAAAGGTTGAGAACCACTGGCCTAGAGTGCCACCTGTCTGGGGCTGATGAGATTGGCCTCTCCTTCCTGCCCACGCAGCCTGGAAAAGGAAGTGGTGACCCTGCGCAGGCAGGAAAAAGGAGAGGCCATGCAGTTACAGCTAGAGGAAAGAACAGTGCATCCTCCACGCTGCAGCAGGAAGAACAAGCACCATCCCTAGGCCGCGCAGTGTTGGAGCAATGGAGGAGCCACAGCGTGTCGTTTCCCCTGCCCCTGCAGTCAACAGTGCAGCATCAGCCCCTGCGGCCTGAATAAGAGGAGGCTGCCCGCTGGACTTCTGCTTCTGATGGGAAGAAGTGAATGTGTCCTGATGGGGAGGGGGAAGGAACTGAGCATATTTGTGAGTGTGGTGAGAGCATGTCTGAGCATATCTGTGTGTGAGAGCATGTCTGTGTGTATACGTGTGTGACAGCATTTCTGTCTCTGTGTGTTTGTAACAGCATGTCCGTCTGTGTGTGCGAGACTCTGTGTGTGCATGAGAGTATATCTGTCTCTGTGCGTGTGTGAGAGCATGTTCCGTGACTGTGAGCAACAATCCCTCTCCTCTCCCCTGCTAATCCACAACAATCTCAAGGCAGCTGGAAATCAAACGATCCCAGGTATGGACAGCAGGGGTTTTATCGGGTTTTTTTTTAAGTTTTAAGTATCTCTACCAACTCCCTGTTTCTGGGTCCAGCTAACTGGCAGTTGCAGCTGCTTAGAAGCATAATGAGGACCAATTTTTATTAATTTATTTATTAAAATTTTATATTCCGCAGCTTCCTTGCATAAAGCGATTAGTGTTGCCACCCCTGCGGGCGGGCGGGCGGGCGCCCCCCCCCCCCCCATTATCCGGTAGCGCATCACCGCGTGGGGTCTCTTCACTGGAGAGGGACGGCAATCCCGCCAGCACATCATCACAGGGCGCCACCCTGCAGGGCCAATGTTAACTTTTCTGCAACCCTATGCAAACAATTACTGGTCTGGTCCCGTTTCATTCTGGTTTTTTTTACATTTAATTTGTATTCTTTTACTAATAGGCTCAGTGCAAGGGTATTAGGCACCCTAAGTGAATCTGACAGCTTTGTGCCCAGTCTTCCCTTACTACGGCCCTCTCCACACACAATTTCAAATTATGCATTTATAATAAAAAGATTTTACATGAGAAACCCAAAGTATGGTCTTTTGAAGTAAAAAATCACAAAAACATGTATATTATATTTACATGCATAGCTGTGGTGTCAACCAGAAAACCCTGCATAAAAGCCAAAAAGACCCTTGTAACACATATGGTATTAGGACAATTGTAATGCATGTTGGGTGTGGGCTTGGTCTTCAGAAAGGTTTGAGCAAACTAAATTACAATTACAATATAATAAACCTCCCATTCCAAAACATCACTAACCTCCAGCACTCAAACAATTATAACCCTATGAAAAGGTGACTCTGCAAACATTACACCAGGTCCTAAAACACCAATATATATCCTATAAGGAAAACAGAACAAACCAAACCTCTACAGATCCCTACATAGAAAATAAGAACATAAGAAATTGCCTTGCTGGGTCAGACCAAGGGTCCATCAAGCCCAGCTTCCTGTTCCCAACAGAGGCCAAACCAGGCCACAAGAACCTGGCAATTACCCAAACACTAAGAAGATCCCATGCTACTGATGCCAATAATAGCAGAGGCCATTCCCTAAGTCAACTTGATTAATAGCAGTTAATGGACTTCTCTTCCAAGAACTTATCCAAACCTTTTTTAAACCCAGCTGCATTAACTGCACTAACCACATCTTCTGGCAACAAATTCCAGAGCTTAATTGTGAATGGGTTAAAAAGAGTTTTCTCCGATTAGTCTTAAATGTGCTACTTGCTAACTTCATGGAGTGCCCCCTAGTCCTTCTATTATCCGAAAGTGTAAATAACTGATTTACATCTACTCGTTCAAGACCTCTCATGATCTTAAAGACCTCTATCATATCCCCCCTCAGCCGTCTCTTCTCCAAGCTGAACAGCCCTAACCTCTTCAGCCTTTCCTCATAGGGGAGCTGTTCCATCCCCTTTATCATTTTGGTCACCCTTCTCTGTGAAAGGATGGCTCCAAACACCACCAGAATCCTCTCCCGAATCCTCCTGCATCGCATGGATTGCAAGGGATCTATACCCTCACTTCACCCCTCCCAGTGGGGAATGACATTCTTCCTCGCCATCACTCAAAGTGCAAGGCCTTCTGAGGGCACTCAGACTAGCTGAAGCCTCATAATGCATATTTATAAAAGGAAGGGGCTACTTTTCTAGGGGAAGAAAATGCCCCCGGCCACACACACATTATAGCTCCCTCTATTTGAAAAACTGTAGTCCAGGAAACTCACACTCGAGTATTTGCAGATACTGGGTCCTTAGCACTCTGCAGGCGAAGCCATTTTATAAACAGCACTAAAAAAAAAAAAAAAAAAAAAAAAAAAAACTTACCTTCTGCGACATGAGCATGTCCCTCATTCCCCTCTGTTTCAGAGCAGCACCCCATAAGTAGTCTCTGAGGAGACTTCGTCCCTCAAGCCATCTACAGAACTGATACCTTGGAAGTGGCTCAGAAGAGACTTTCAGGGGACTTAAGACAGTTTCCCCTTACACCACCAGCAAAAAGACCTCAGTTTCTGAATAGGATGCAGTTCTTCTCCATTCAAATTTGGCATAAAATTAGAGTGGAAGCAATACCATATACCACAATCAGGCCACTGCAAACACTACAAAACTCAGCTGCCAGAATACTTACTGGAAAAGGCAGAAGGGATCATATCACCCAGACACTTGCGGATTTACACTGGCTCCCAATAGAACAGAGAGTACAATTCAAAACACTTTGCACAATTCATAAATTAATTAAAGACGAAAACGCCGACTGGCTAAACACTGCTTTACGATTACATGTCCCTCAAAGGAATCTCAGGTCGGCCAATAAAGCACTGCTAACCATACCCTCAGTCAAAACAGCAAAGTTGACCCAAGTTAGAGAGAGAGCTCTATCTTTGGCAGGACCATTATTATGGAACACATTACAGCTTGAACTGAGATTAATGAAAGAACTAAAACTCTTCAAAAAAGGCCTAAAAACTTGGCTTTTCAAAAAAGCATTTCACAATGCGAGCGAGGAAAATTGACAATTTTATTATTTTTATCCATAATTAAATATTAAAACAGTATACACATATATGATTATCCCAAAAATCATATAAATAGTAACCCCAACCCATCCCTCATTTAGAGTATATTACTGAACTTTGTAACCGTAAAATATTGGCACACCATGGATAACTTAGAAACCTAACCAAACCTATTTCGTGCCAAAATGTAAACTGTTGTGATGGTGCATTACTAAACGACGGTATAGAAAAATTTTAAAATAAATAAATAAATAAATCAACCCCAGGAATGAATGAAATACTGACTAAAATCTGGATGCTCCGTAATCCCAGGGTCATCACTGAGAAAGCACAACAGCCTACTACTACTTAGCATTTCTATAGCGTTACGCGACATACGCAGCGCTGTACAAACACACAAAAAGACAGTCCCTGCTCAATAGAGCTTACAATCTAATAAGACAAACATACAGAAGAAGAGATGTGAGGCATTTCATAAAGCAAGACGATGGTTAAATAAGAAAAGAAAGTTAGTTAATGAGGCTAAAAGCAGGCAATCAGGCCTAAGATTTAAAGGCAACTTCAAAACGCTGGGTGTTTAGATGGGATTTAACTATGAAACAGGCTGCATGGAGATGCTGCATGTGGGTGTATCACCCGGGGAAAGGACGCCCTCACCATGTGCGCCAATCCCGTGCGAGCCATCAACTACCTCAGCCAATTCCTACCAGGCTCAGCAAGGGCCCTGGAGGAGGGCAAAACCTGCAAACCACAGCACAATCAACTCTTTATTTTAAAGAGCCATATTCTTTCTTTCTTTCTTTCTTACCCTGTGCTGTCGTATTTTAGTGCTCTGTGCTTACTGAGTATGAATCGAATCATCTGACTTTGTGCCGGCTAGGCTGACGTGCCTTTAAAAGGCTACAGTTTGGCAGGCAATCCCACCAAGAGAGAATCCTGCTGCAGTCGGAAGCCGTTTCTCCACACAGAGTCTGCCACGTGCTTTATACTGTGCAAGCCTGCCCAGCTGGCAAGGCGGGCACAACACTGATCAGCACCCTGTCAACAGCAGAAACACAAACGAGCAGATTACAGTCTCTACGACGGCAGCAGCAGCAGCACTATCTGTGCACTTCAGAGCATCAACTTTATCGCATTCAAGCTGCACACGCTCCGAGCATTAGCACAGGTTTCTGTCACTGAAACACCCAGCTGCACAGCACTTTACCCATCATGACGGCGACGGGCATGGCCAAGTGGAAGGACCCATCCTAAATCACATTTCCAGAAATAATAATTAGAAATATCTACAGTGCCCGAATGTAATCTGCTTTGAAGTGCCAAAAAGCAGAAGAGAGAGAAAAATATAAAATGTAAGAAAGGAAAATGGCGGCTCTATCTCACGAGGAGCCAACTTAAGCTGTTTCGCTACTTTGCAAAAATGTAACTTATTTATTGATGCCCCCTTGTAATTTGCTTGGCTCCTGGTTCTCCATCTGTCTGTGCCATTTTCCCCAGGGTGCGCTGTAATGCATGCTCTTCAGCTGGCATGCACTCTCCGCCAACTGGGTGGGGGATCCCATATATCTTCCACCGAATTTTCAAGTAAGTTGCAACCGGTCTTAATAAAATGTATTCATTCAACCTGCCACATATATTGCCAAAAATATATTTTCTTTACGGTAGAACTACAGCTTTAACAGCACAGTTAGGTTTCACCACAAATCTATCACAAACCCAGTCCCAAACTTCAGCCTGCTCGTCCGATATCACTGCCTGGACGTCTTGCTGCCACTTCTAACATGGCCAAGGCAGAACTTCTGGTCCTATTTCTCCTCTTCCTCTCTTTTTCTGTCTCTGTGGATGGTGCTCTCATCCTCTCAGGCCCCTCGGCCCATAACCTTGGGGGTCATCTTTGATGCCTCTCTTTCCTTCTCTACGCACATCCAAAAAACTGCTAAAGCGTGTCATTCTCTATAACCGCTAAAATCCATCCCTTCCTTTCTTATCATGCTACCAAGATGCTTATCCACTCTCTTATCGCCTCCCACTTAAACTACTGCAATTTTGTCCTTTTGCATGCCGCCTACTGAATCATCTTTCTCCACTGCAATGTATTCGAAATTTAGCTGCATGGGCTTATCTTCAACATTGGTATGACCATGTACCTCCCTCAAGTTGCTACACCGGCTCCCTGTCTGTTTCTGCAAACAGTTCAAGCTTCTCTTACTCACCTATAAAACGCATTCACTCTGCAGCTCCTCACTGCCTATCTTCTCTCTCCCTTCACTCTTATCTGTGCCTTTCTCCTCCACCACCACTGACTCCTGGCTCCATGCTTTTCACCTTTCTGTGCTGCATGCCTGGAACAAACTTCCTGAGTCCGTGCTTCTTGCTCTCCCTCTGGCCGTTTTGAGGCTGCTTTTAAATCCTAACCACATCTCTCTGATAAATACACTTCCCACAGACTCTTAATTGGCATGTATGTTTGTCTTGACTAGACCATAAGCTCTATGGGGAAGGGCCTTTCTTTTATGAGTGTCTGTACAGCACTGTGTATGTCTAGTAGTGCTTCAGAAGTGATAAATAGTGGTAGTAGTAGTAGTAAGTTATTTTGAAAACTATATTTGACTGCATTGTATGACTGAAGATGACTTGGGAAATTTGTCTAATCAACGGTTTTCTGTTAATCCTTAAAACCACATATCAATATTCTTTGTTCCCATAAATTCAGTTTCTGGTTACTGCTCATTTATTGATCGAGGCAAATAATCGTGTGAAAAGGCACTTCTATGGACTGGTGAAAAGAGAGATGCTTAAGCAGAAAATTGGTGCATGTCATCTGTCAGTACATCAATTAAACCTACTTATAAGAAACCTAAAATCTATCAGGATATGATCTCTTGCATTAACATAACACACTCCAGCCTCCTCGCTAGATTCAATTTGATTAAGCTGGGTTGGTGGGAAGGGGGGGGGGGGAGTTGTTTTTTTTTTTGTTTTTTTTAATGGAAACATCTAGAATTTCCAGACTGGCTTATGCCAACACCAGACCCTGCTGTCTCGAGCCCCCTGTGAGCGAGGCCTGCTCCGGCCGGTGATGCCTGCCGTGTAGTGTTGTACTCTGTGACCTCACCCCTTCCTGGCTGATCTAAGTCCAGGCCCATTGCTGGAGGCAGGTCACCACTTTGGAAGCTACCAGAGGAAAGATGTGGGGGGGATTTTCATCAAGAGATAGGACTTAGCTTGAGGGGGAATTAATTTGTTTGGAATGTTTCTTTATTATTTTATGATTTATATTCCTGTATTTTGTTTTATGTTTTTACTGTTGTTAACATGTTTTTGAGTACTTTTGTAGAAAACCATATAACAAGACAAGACTTCATTTTCAGTTGGTAGGTTATGCCTCTTGAGCTCCCATAGACTTAATCACAAATGCCAGTTTGGCCATGCGACCTCAAGGGTTCATCATCTGCCTTGCTTTATCAGCACCATGATCAACAGTTTAACAGTCTTAACAGCAAAAAAAATGAAAGAGAAAAAAAATATACTTTAAAAAGAATGAGGACGTTAAAAGGATGCTACAAGACCCGATTTTATAAAATTAAAAAAAAAAATTCTCCTACACTTTTCTTGCTTCCGGAGAGAGCTGCACACATCACCAGCAGGGTGGAACATGGATTTTATAATCCTTCAATTAGTTGGTTCGTAAGCAGTGATTTTTATTTGTATTTCTAACAGAAATTTCCTTAAAACAGAACATTGTTACAATCTGGTTCTCACTCAATGCCCTACATGCTGCAACACCAGAGATTATAATTAAAACCTGACATTAGAAGTGAGATGTAATCTCAAAGCAAATGAATAAAAAAAAAGATGCAGAAGGAACAGCAGCCACAAAGAGGCAGTTTATTTCATTTTTACACAGCCAATCGTAAAGTTTAAAATAAGGAAAGATCAGACAGCAAGTGCGGCCATTTCTAAGGATCCCAGTGTCCTGATAACAGGCTCTGCCCATTAGCAAAGCAGCTTGCACCATAGCTGTGAGCACCCACTAGTGCTTAAAAATAATACCCAACTGAAGCACTGCAGCCGTGCTACCCATCGCCAATTAGCTGAAGCACGAGAGTGACACCTGGATACCAAAATCTCTCTCCAAGGTCTCCATCCCACTCAGATTCTGTCCATTTCGAATGAGCCATTCTCCCTCTGCAGCTTGCTGGGCAGACTGGATGGACCATTTGGTCCTTTTTCTGCCATCATTACCATCTTACTATAAGAATTAAAAAAAAACCCAACAACAACAACAAACCCGGATGGTACCATAACTTTTGGGAAAATCTATTTAGAGTTTTATTGATAGGATGTAGCATCAGTGCTGGGAAATGAAGCAAAGCAATGATTGCTCTCCTAAGGAAAAAAAAAATCCAACTGGACATCTTGGATGGAAAGAGGTGTATTTTTAAGAGGATTCTTTTTTTAACTATTATTTTTGGCCCCACTTGACAGGGTACGTGTCTAGTTCAATCAAAACTGAAATAGCATTTCTAGCTGGCATCTGGAGAGAAAAACATGGAGGTCAGCTATTTTTAGGAAATAGGGAGAAAAAAAATAAGTCCGATGTGATAACAGTCTGGCATAAACCCTATAAAAGTAGAGTTGCTCACAACAAAAGAAAGGAAATTAAAATTTTCCAAAATTACATTATAGGAGGTATAATGGATAACACATAGTGGTAATCAGCCTTGCCAACGGGCAAAAAATAGCAATAACCCAAATCCCTAACGTGCACAAGAGCAGCCCAGGGTTCTGTGGATCAGCTTTCCAAGGCCTTCAAATCTAAATCTGAAACGATTCTCTTAACCATTTATCCCGACCCTAAGGTAGTCTCTTTAAACTAAAACACATCTCAAGTTCTTTTTCATGAGCCGGCACACCCACTGAAGCGATATTTGCTGAACACTTTAAAACATAAAAACAGTAGAGCTTGCTAAAAAGTAAGGTTTGTTTAGGAAACAGTGCCAACAAAATAGACGTGTTCTTCTCTGGGACCTTAAGAACAGGCTTCCCTTAGGATCTCGATATGTCTTTATATATGTGAACATCTCTCTCTTGGGACCTGGGTCGCTAAAGCTCTTTTTCCCATTCTATGGGGGAAAAAAAATGCTACATAAAGGAGATCCTTACATGTGAACGGAGAAAAGCTCCTTTGGAATAAAGGTCAGGTTTAGGGCAATGGACTCACAGCACTTCCTGCATAATCTCCCGATCGCTCAAGGATTTGCCTTGCCTCCAAAATGTTTGCTTTTACAGAATTCTGACCTCCCTCCCACGTCTAGAACCCACGGCGAGAGCACTGGGTGGATTCTTTGGCAGGTCATGACACCTGTTTTATTAGGCCGGGGGAGGGGGTTCTCTACAGATTGTGATGCATGCAAGGTTTGGGGTCTTTTGAGACCCTTCAGGTTTTGTCACCATTGTCCTGAAGCCCTGGAAGGAATATGCAAAAGCAAAGGACATTCAAAAATGCTGTGCTTTTTTTTTTTTTAATGTTTGAACAAACAGGTTGTGTGATGGATTCTTTTTTGTTTTTCTTTTCAAAAGCTTACTGGAGGTTTTGTGAAGTTCGGTCAGGCTTCCCATTGTCCCCGAGCAAGGATGCTGGATTAGGCTTGGATACTTTACTCTTTGCCTTCAGTATTCTGGCTAATCTTGTGTATTCTGCTGAGAAAAGATGCCAGATCACAACCAACAATGACACACGTAAAGCGGCAAGGTTTCATTATTTTCAAAAGGAAAAAAAAATAGGGAAGATTTCTTTTTTTTTTTTTAAACAGATTTTTTTTAAGCAGCTTTTTTTTTTTTTCTTCTTTCCAGGGAGGCAGAAGGGACAGTGGATCAAACTCACACTTTTATCTTTCACTAGCGGAACCCGGCCACGCGTTGCAGTGGCAGAGTCAGGTTCTTAACCCTCCCTCCCCCTTCACCTTGCTCATTTACCTCAGTCACTAATCCTCCTCCCCCTTGGTCACTCACCCCCCCTTCCCTCCCCTGTCCCCACTCCAACTGTCTCCCCTCACACTCACCTCTCCCCCTCATTCTCGCTCCCCTGACACTGACCTCCCCCCTCATTCTCCCTCCCCTGACACTCACCTCCCCCCTCATTCTCCACGCTGTGGCAGAGCCTGGTTAAGTTGAAAAGACAGAACAGAGCCTGTGGAGAATGAGTGCAACCCCCCCCTCCCCCACTGTTAAACACGCACGGCTGAAAATAAGTACGGTCCCCCACCGTGCTCCTCCCCGGATACCTGTGTAAACTGCCAGCCGTTGATGAGGGTGTTTGCTTGGGTTTGTTCCGCTGGCTGCCATGTCGCAAAATTTCTCCGAGCGCCATGTAAGGTAAGTACGTCAGTGTTGAAGTGAAAGTGGCGCGTCAGGATCCCAGACCTAGTAAGGGCAAATGTCCACTGAGGATATGGCACCGACGGGCTCTTGCCCTATGTCACATGGTGTACCGATGTCATTGTTGTCCCCGTATAGCATAGTAAGGGCAAGGGCCGTCGGCGCCATTTTGGTTGCTGGCATCCGACGGCCCTAATGAATGCGATGTGTCCCGGACCATTCCTGTGCTGCCGGTGGAGAAGCGCGGACTTGTTTCAGGTGTAGTGTGTGTTTGGAGTGCGTGGTCATTAATTAGAACAGGCATGTGCGTGGGTGGGTCGAAGAGGGTTTTTTTTATTTCATTTCGGAGGGTATGTGAAATGCGTGGCTTCCCAGTGTAGCAGCCTGGAATTCGTTGTGTTTTGGGAGGGTGGGTGAAGTAAGTGACATTGGCAGGCGTGTGGGTGGGGGTGTGTGGTGTGATGAGTGTGGATTTCTGTGTGTTATGAGGGTGTGTGAATGAAAGACAGTAGCCCTGTCTGGGGGGGGGGGGGGGTGTGAGTGTGTGTGCGTGAAAGGTGTAAGAGGTTGCGCTTGTGCTGACGGCCACCAGATGTCGCTGTTTTGTGTAACCAATTTTTAAACTTGTATTACCTGTCACAGGTGTGACCTATATGTAATGTAAGTGTATAAGATCCTTCCCGTATGGGAAGTGAATGTTGTGTGCAAATTTGAACGCATTCGGTTAAGTGGTTGTCGAGATTAGCGACGAGGTACAAACTATTTAACATTTGTATTTATATAGATAGATGAGCAGTGTTCAGGGAGTGGATTGTGTGCTGCTTTGGCCATATGAAATGCTCATCCTTGCTAAAGGCCTCGGCAATGGCCTATAATTTAACCCAGTGCGAAAAATCTGGGAGGTGATACCAGTGATGTAGCAGGCTGATGAGGTGCCAAGATTGCACGCCAGAATTGCAAAAAAGTTTTTCCAGAATATTTGAGGCTCCTAAATAAATAGGATTGGATTTTTCTTGAAAATGTTTTTTTCCTCACTATGAAACATTTTGCCTCTCACAGAAACTGTGTCCCTGACTATTTTACAAAGAAAGCCAAAGAGGCCAGATTTAAAGACTGATTGGGGGAAATCCTCTTTAAATCATGCCAAATTTTCCAGATGCTGCAGAAGCTGTGAATGTTTTTTTTTTTTTTGGATCCCTATTAAATTAAATCTTCTTGGGGAAGCAATCTTGCAGCCGTGCAGAAGTTTCTAACATAAATATCAAATGGTGCAGCGCTAGCAAACTGCAAAACCTCCAGACAGGGTCATATATGAAAGGGTTTCTGACAAAGGATTACCTGAAAATTAGTCTTCACTTAAGGCATTATAATTTCTTTTTCAGCCAAAATAGAGGATTTCTTTGTTTACTGTGTATGAAACATGGTTTTAACTTGGAATCTGTCAGAACATTTTCACAATACGCACCAATTAAATCCAGTTTTAACTAAAAACCACCACAAATGTAAAGTTTCTAGCTTTTAGTTCTGAATTTTCTGTCTTTCCTGACGGTGATAGTAGCTATATATCTGGTAAACATAAGAACATAAGAAATTGCCATGCTGGGTCAGACCAAGGGTCCATCAAGCCCAGCATCCTGTTTACAACAGAGGCCAATCCAGGCCACAAGAACCTAGCAATTATCCAAACACTAAGAAGATCCCATGCTACTGATGCAATTAATAGCAGTGGCTATTCCCTAAGTAAACTTGATTAATAGCCATTAATGGACTTCTCCTCCAAGAACTTATCCAAACCTTTTTTGAACCCAGCTACACTAACTGCACTAACCACATTCTCTGGCAACAATTTCAGAGCTCTATTGTGCGTTGAGTGAAAAAGAGTTTTCTCCGATTAGTCTTAAATGTGCTACTTGCTAACTTCATGGAATGCCCCCTAGTCCTTCTATTATTCGAAAGTGTAAATAACCGAGTCACATTTACTCGTTCAAGACCTCTCATGATCTTAAAGACCTCTATCATATCCCCCCTCAGCCATCTCTTCTCCAAGCTAAACAGCCCTAACCTCTTCAGCCTTTCCTCATAGGGGAGCTGTTCCATCCCTTTTGCATGGTCCGCCCCACTATATGTAATGTCCTACAATCTGGGTCTTACAGGCTTTTTAACACATTTTTGGAAGAAAAAAAAAATTGTTACTTAATTACATGCTTGAGCTATTCTTCCTTCATCCAAAAAGATTTCCTGCTGAAAACATAGCTGGTGGTGGTGGGGTAGGATAATGAAAAGAATCATTGGGTTTGACTATGGAGCTTTCAAGTCAGCCGTCTTTTAACCACAAAGATCCAGGGTGTGCAGTTCATTCCCTGAGACCTAAATCTCGTACAAATGTTTGATCCAGCAGCAATGCTACTTAGCATAGATCCTGCCTATGCATTGCCTCATCCAGGCAGAAAGAGCAGCAAAAGTAAGGAAATTACAAATGGGGTGTTTACTGAGAGACAAGAGGCCACGTGTGGGGTGAGAGGCTTTCAACGATGGAATAAAAAAAATATAAAAAGTTAAAAGACAAAGCCAAGACATCAACAACGCCAAAAGGGTGAGGAGAGCTATGAAAACCTAGGATATATTCACCTAGCACATGCAGAGAGCTTTACAGACAGTTGTCTTTATGGTTTGTGTTTTTCTGGGGGGGGGGGGGGGTTCATGTTTCATAGACATCACTGCTTGCTCAGGGCTCACCTGCAAATAGCCCTGGGCAAATGGTATGGAGGCCACCTCATTCCTTGCAGACTATCAGTATAATCCAGGTTTGTGTGCTAACGATCCCAAAATATTTTTTTTTTTTTTTTTAAATTCAATAAGGAAGAAAACATAAGCAAGAAACCAAAATGAGAACAGAAAGCTGCATGGAGGTCTTACTTCCTAAGGCCAGATTAAATGTTTCTTCCACAGGTACATTATTTACACTATTTCCTGTAGACAGAAGGGAGATATGAAAGGATGAACTGGGAAAAATCCAACTCCTCAGCTCTTTCTGGCATATTCTATGCTGGACACAAGCACCCACACAAGCAACTTCTGAATGAGCTCCTCGTGAAGGTGCGCACCTCTAAAGAATTCACGTCAGGAACGAGGTGAGAGGTCTCTATCGATGCATGTGATGAAGCCAGGAGCTCTTCAGGGAAACCCTCCCCTTCCTGAGCAACCACTAGAGAACAAGCCCTGCAGCCATTGGGCCACCTTTCTGCAAGCTTTTTCTGACACACTTCTCACTTAATAAGTAACTAAGGGGCCAGTGCAAAACAGTGCGCTCTTGGCAGGCGTTCATTTCTGAGCAGCCCATAAAGTTGTACAGAGAAGCAGAAAAAAAAGCAAAAAGTTTAGAAGGTTTAAAAAAAAGAAGGCCAGCGGTCAGGTTAGGGAAACGGATGCTCAATTAACTAGCGTCCGTTTTCCTAAGCCGCTGACAGCTGACCTCTCCTGGGTACCCGGTGCAGGGAGAAGCTAGGGGCGCGCGATTGTCCCTAGCGCCTCCTTGGCAGCGCGACCCCTCGTTTAAATATTGCATCGTGCACCCAGGAGAGGTGCCGGGGCGCGCGTTAGGAAAGAGGGCGCACCACACCGAGCGCCCTTTTTCTGCGCTCAAACATTGCATCGGCCCTTACATTATCTCCCCATGTGGCTCCTGCAGGGCTATTTAAGGTTTGACAGTAGAAGTTAAGAGTGTCTTTGTGACGTTATGAATTACTGTGAAACCGGTCGTGCTCGATGTGCACTGTTGCAACACTGTATTCCAATTCCAGCACAAGTCCCAACTAGTTCCCTAACAAAACAAAAACAAAACAAAAAAAAAAACCTTCCAAAGAGCCACCTGTAAATATTTGCATAACAATTTCCACACAAAAGGGCAGCATCACAGCAGCAAGATCCTTGTTATAAAACCTCTCATATCCACACTTGGCCCAGACTGTGCAGCTCTAATTCATGTAGCGTTCGAAGAACCGAGTCATAAACAAGAAGGGAATGACAATGCTCTGTTAGTCACAAGACAAGATGAAATTAAAGCTTTAAGTGAACTGATTTTAAGATACTGGAAATAGCCTAAACTATTAGTGCACATAGCCCATCCCTTTCACCAGCTACTAGAGTTTTGCAGCACATTTGGGATCGGTGGGGAAAGTTAAAATCTTTCAAGGCCCAAAGGATATTTTAAGGTCTTCTGACTCCTTCCTGTAAAAATAACAAACAGCCACAAAGTCTGGTGGTGCTCAAAGATAAATCCTTTACTGGAATAAAACTGATGCAGATGAATAAAATCAGTAGAGAGTACACTGGTGAATCTTGCAATTTGTGCACCAAAAAACAGAAGACAAGCACACGGTGCAAAAGCTACAGTCACTGCAGAATCGTCACAATACTAGGGGTTCCACGGAAGGATTTAACCTCAAACATTCTTCCCCCACTACCCACTAGCCCTGAGGAACACTTTGAGAAAGGACTCTTCCTGGGCTCTCCCCGTTTTTGGTACCTGCTTTCTGGATTTGCAGGTCTCTGTAGATCAGTAACATGAACTGGAACGCTCTCCTGCTGACTCCTTGCGAGCATACAAATCTGAAAGCAGATCTCCCAGGCTGACAGTTCTTACTCTGACTCCAATCCGAAATCCACTCTGCGAACCTTAAGGCAAATCTCCAGTGAAATGCAAGGAGTATGGGATTAACTCCCCTTTCACTACCCTTCACCTCTCTTGCGGGCCGATACAGTACAGTGCGCTCTGTTAAACTGCATTTGGACGTGCGTTTTGGATGCACTAGCTTTACCCCTTATTCAGTAAGGGGTAATAGTGCGTCCAAAACGCGCGTCCAACCCCCCCCCCCCCCCCCCCCGAACCTATTAGCGCCCGCAACATGCAAATGCATGTTGATGGCCCTATTAGGTATTCCCGCACGATTCAGAAAGCAAAATGTGCAGCCAAGCCGCACATTTTACTTTCAGAAATTATTTCTCCGGGCACCAGGAAAGTGCACAGAAAAGCAGTAAAACTGCTTTTCTGTGCACCCTCCGACTTAATATCATGGCAATATTAAGTCAGAGGTCCCGAAAATTTAAAAAAATAAAAAAAATAAAAAATTTAAAATGGGCCCATGGCTGGCGGGTCGAAAACCGGATGCTCAATTTTGCCAGCGTCTGGTTTCCGAGCCCGTGGCTGTCAGCGGGCTCGAGAACCGACTCCGGCAAAATTGAGCGTCAGCTGTCAAACCCGCTGACAGCCGCCGCTTCCGTCAAAAAAGAGGCGCCAGGGACGCACTAGTGTCCCTAGTGCCTCTTTTTACCGCCGGGCCTAATTTAAATAAATTAAAATACTGTATCGCGCGCACAGGAGAGTGGCCTGTGTGCACGCCGGGAGAGCAGGCGCTCGCCCGCTCTCCCGCAATTTTACTGTATTGGCCCGTTGGTTTTCTCAGTCTCTCCTTGTGTACCCCAAGACATCTCCCTCCTACTGGTATGCCCAAGGGCTACGACCTTGAGCCTCAGCCACCTTCCCAGGATGGAAGACTGGATGAAAAAGAAAAGGAGCCAAAGCGAGCTCACGAATGTCACTAAACACGCACTCCTTAACAAGCCACCTCCTACTGGGGAGAGTCCGGGAACACTGCACACTCTCTATTCTCTCTGGCCCCATACATCCAGGGTTACTTCAGAGACACCCTTACATATATATTCTCCTGACCCATTCAGCAGATTCTCTCTTTTAGCTAAGTCACTGCCCCTTCATGGCATCAGGGAATCAGCGACAGACGTCGCCATAAAACTCCAGAGCACAGAAACAGAATGCGTGTTTTCAGAGATCGGTATTTCAAACACCTGGAGCACAGCTGGGATCAAACCTCTTCTCTTAAAAAGGCACTTAAAAGTATAACACAAAATAACCGTTAAGGGGAAATTAAACCAAAGGCAGAAGAACAATGTGAAAGCAGAAGAGTTCAGTTCCTCGGGGGACAAAGCAACAGGGTAACACCAATGCTTTTTATGGGGCAGGGAAAAGGTACAGGAGAAAGAAGTATGAGCAATTAATGCTGCCCTGTTGGACATATTTTATCAAGCAAGGAAAACAAAATATAGATATGCAGCTTACCTGATCTGGATTTAATGATGTCACTGAATTCATTATTCTGGGCCCCAGCCGTTCTGACCACTTCAGCTCCCACCTTCGCCATTCCAAAAGCGGCTTCTCCTTTCAATCCGCTTCAAATACTGTGTCCTTGACAAATCCTTAGATCTTTATTTAAAAAAAAATACTCCTTCAGCGCACTCTCTTTCTTTCTTTCGGCTTTCCTCTTCCGTTATACCAAACCCCTAGAAGAGGCCAAAATAAAATAAGGTGATTTAACCTCCTGTGCCAAGATCCAGTAGGCGCCGTGTGTGCCCTACCTTCCAGTAAGGTTCCTTAGCGTCTGAGAGATGCACGCCACCTCTACCCCTATTCGATTATCTAATATTTAATGGTAACAGCATCACTGGGCTCCCTTGGTGAATTCTTGGGTTCTTTTCTTTATCGCTACAGTACCAATCACTTGTTCATTTTTCTTGATTCACCTGGTCTCCTCTCATCTGCTCCCTCTTTAGAAATATTTTTGCTAACATTTTTTTAACTTTTGGGGGGGAGGGGGAAAGGGGAAATAAAAGGCGTTCACTTAGTATGGTGGCACAATTGCTTTCCTTATGCTGGACTATGACTAGATTTTGTCCCTCCATGCTCCAAAGTCCTTAAAAAAAAAAAAAAAAAATCCTGAGCTCCCATTTCATAAATATTCTTCTATCCAGATCCCCTTTATTGATTTCCTAGAGACAGATGGCTTCATGCAGCAGCACCGACCTCTTTAGCATTCTTCAATTGTAAGACAGATCCAACTAATTAGTTGTCAGCTTCCTAGATCTTTCTTTTTATCTCTTGACATAAAGCTGAAGATTGTGTTGTCACTCTCCATTTGTAACTAAAGGTTAACACTTGTACACCAAGCACACATTGTAGGTTCATATGCTTTTTTTTTTTTTCACGTTATTCTTGTGCATCATAATCTGTGTTTATATTCTAATCAAGCAAAGGAAATATATAAAAGTTTGAAGGGCCAGTCCAGTGGCAAGCACTGTGCAACGCCAGTTCAGCCCCTAGGTCGGATGGGAATGCTACAGAGGCAGCGACAGCAGCCCCCAACGGAGAGGGAGTCATGGGTCACTGCATGAGGGTGACACCTAGTGGCCAGATTTAGGGCCTACAATGGCAGGGTTAACACTCTAATGCCAAGGGTTGTCACTGCAACGACCAGACTGAAAATATGGGGGAATGAGTTATGAAATAGAGGAGAAAACTCCAGGAAGTTGCACAGGAAGGCTCACGGCACCAGAATCCCAGCTACGGTTCTGACTGAATTGAAAGCCCAAAAAGAGCAGGATGACACAGCTGGGTCAAAAAAGAAAAAGCAAGTAAACCAGAATGGATGGTGGGACTGCCCCAGGATAATGGCATTTTTGGTGCAGATTACTTTAAATGATCTGTTTATTAGCAGATCCCACTTTTGGAATGATTTCCATGCACTTCACAGGCATCTGACCCTAGTTCATCCTCTTCAAAATGCCTCTTGTTCATCATTTACCGCTTGCAGCATGCATGTCATCAGCATCAAACTGGAAGGCACCTCTCTCTGGAGATTTTAGTAATGGGAAATAAAACTCACCTTCCTATGGAAAAATATATTAAATTACAATTTTGGGCTAATTCCCCCCTTCCCTCAAAAAAGCAGAAAGTGAAGCGAGTTTGCGCTTTCCTTTCCCAGGAGGAACAATTATTCCAGAGGACACGTAGAAAAGAGCAGGTAGCAAAACACTGCATGGAGCGGCAGTAGCCACAGAGGCATTCACGGAGCGGGATGCCAGTGGCCAGTGGTAGGTGTTCCACCGGAGCGGAAGGATGGAGGGCTGTCATCTCCCAATTAAACAAAAAAAAAAACAGGGATGGGATCCATCAGGTCTAGAGGACGCATATAAAGAGCAGGTAGTAAAACACTGCACGGAACGGCAGTAGCCACAGAGGCATTCACGGAGCGGGATGCCAGTGGCCAGTGGTAGGTGTCCACCTTCACGGAGCGGAAGGATGAAGGGCAGCCATCTCCCAATTTAAAAAAAACCAAAAAAAAGAAAAAAAACAGGGATGGGTTCATGGGCTATAGGTATTACCAATTATTAGGCTTTTCAATATTTGATGATAGTTAATGTGACTTTCAAGGCATACTTCACTTTCAATGCATATCCAGCATAGCTCCCTGCTTCAACGACAGGGGAGAAGAAAAACTAATACTTCACACATATCCAGCATTGCCCTCTGCTTCATGGCAGAGAGCTATGCTGCCGCTTAGCCAACTAATCAAACTTAATATTTCACTTGGAAGCAGCTCCATCACTGCTCTCTACATTAATAGTGGGGGTGAAAGGGAATTAGAACATAAGGTTACTAAGAGCCAAGAGAAACAGATAAGTATGAGAAAAAATAAGTGTGAAGCTTGTTGGGCAGACTGGATAGACCGATTGGTCTTCTTCTGCCGTCATTTCTATGTTTCTATGTTTCCTTTTATCTGCTCAGATGGTCTCCTGGAGACTCACTGCTTTGTGCTGAAACTGAGTGCTACCATATAGTTAGAGAGCGTTAGCATCACACTGCTTCTTACGCCCTAGTGTTATTTTTTTGCTTACTTTGATGTCCTTATTTGCTGGCTGAAGTGATTGTTTTCCTTCAACTCTGTGTTACCACGAGCTGGTGTGCCAACAACAGTAAAAAGACATTTTGCAAGAAAAACCAGAATGGAAGCAATCTGCATCATGGTGACCTGGAGTTCACCTGGCAAAACACCAGAACTTGAAACCTGGATGATAACCCCATCACCTTTGAGATCAGCGAACTCTTTCTTTTCTCTCTAGGAGGCTGGTCACCCATTTCCATGAAATCAACCTGTTTTAGGGCGATTTAACAAACTACTAAAATTCAAAATCTAAATTTGCCAAATATTTTTTTTTTCCATAGGATTAAAATAGGTGAATACCTTCAACAGGAACTTGGGCTGCCTCTGGCAGATATTCAAGCATGGCCCCCCTCTTGGGCCGAGCAGAGAATCATCCCTAACAGGTTGTCCTAGCAGCTGGTGTCCCATTTCATTGCTGTTTAAGAATGTAAAGTCTTGGGCTGAACCAGTGCCAAGGGCTGCAAACCGCCATGCAGAAAGACGGACCAAAGATGTGATGGCTGGAACAGGACTCTGCTCTCTGGATTCGCCAGCCAGGGGTAGGGATGCTATGGGGAAGGGTTCCCAAACCTATCCCACTAACACCCCCCAGATTTTCAACATATAAACAATGAATATACACGCATACCTTGGAAACCCAAAACATGCAAAGTTCCCTCATGTATCTTCATTGTGGATACCCCAAAAACCCAACTGGGATCATGGGAACAGACATGGGAATCACTGCTGGGATGGGGGTAACATTCACAGCCCTTGGTTGGAGGGGGCTAGGGGGGAGACCAACTGCAACACCTAGTGGGTTAATCTAGAGTCCACCTTAGCTGAGTTTCAGCTTCTGGCCGAGGACTGAGGACTGTCATGGAGACGGATGAGCTGCGCTGAGAGATAAATATCAACATGGGGGGGGGGGGGATGACCCTATGCATTTGAGAATGCTCCTGACATTGTGGTTCAACACAGACAGGTTTTGCTTTCCATTGAAGCCCAAAACATCAGGAGAACACAAAAAAAAAAATGTTAAATTGTAATTGAGACACCAGAGCTCCACTTGAAAACTAAAACATACCGTAAAGATGCGATGGTTATTTCATTGAAAAACATGGAAATGTGAATTCGGACTCACAGGCTTTTCATTTACCAAAGCTTAAAATGCCTGAACTCTTGCCTCAGGACTGTTGATTTCTCCTACTCAATGGAGTGAAGTTTTAACTTTTTTTTTTTTTCCTGGTGTCAATCAAACCTGTTTTGAAGAGATCAAGGTTCGACCTTGTTCATGGAAGGAAAGGCTCCTCTTCCGTCTCCTGTTAATAAATCGGGTGGCAGAAGTAATCTGAGCCCATGTCAGTGTGACATCCTTAAAATAAAGTTGTGTTGGAGGGCAGTGCTGAGTAATTATAGCAATAGTCTAACAAGGACCAGTTCCATATAACATTTGAGAGACCAAAAGTCTGTTTCACTTAAGAGAATATAAAGTAGTAGAGGGGTTATTTTCTGTCCCATTTTACCAAATATGAAGTCAGAAATTAAAATAATTTTAATAGCCGAGTGCCCCAGATCTTATGTGTGCGATTTCAGAATTATGCTGTGACTGCAGGGGAAACTGGCCTTGCCTCTGTAGCAATACACGAGCAAGAAAACTCAGCCAGCCGCTCCCAGTGTCTTATTTTTTTTTTTCCAATTGGGAGGGCTACTATAACAGTGTATAATCTTAGTACGGATTCGTACATCTATTTATGCCTTGAACGGGGCACCACGGAGGCTCGAATCTGGATCCTAGAAATCTTACAAGTAAAGTTTGTTCATGGGCAGTTAACCAGTACGATCTCAAGCACGACGCAAGAGAATTTAAAACACCCCCTGCAATCAAGCTTTAACTGGACATGGATTTTGATATTACGACATTTTTCTTTCTGGTATTAAGTAAAAAAAATAAATAAATAAAAAATTCCCCTCCAAGTCTTTAATTTTTCACCGAGTGAGGAGGAAGAGGAGACGGTTGTCCTGTCTGCAGTAACACAACCTGTATAAAACGGATCGGTCACCTTCACCAGGAACTCAAGCAGCAAATCTTCCGGGCACGGATACCTGCTGAACCAAGTCATTCGTGCGCAAGTCATTGCTCCCAGCCAAGTAACAACGATACAAACCGAGAAATCGCTTTTACCGACACTTACTAAACCAGTTGTGTGCCTCGCACAGAACTGTAAAAAAAAAAGTACTGCCAAGAAGCTCTTTTAGTCCCTTCACCTTTCAAGTTGGCAGTAAATAAAATGTTCTTCTAAGGTTCAACCCACCTCCTTTCCTACCGTTCTGATACTCAATCCTCCTCCTCCTCTTACTAAGGTGAAATCATGAGACGGGCACCTGCGGATCCGCTTTCAATTCTGCCAACTCGAATAGAAACGGAGCAGCCCCCTGCCCCTCCTTCAGCCCCCCTCCCCGGCAAGATCACCATTCCGGAATGTCACGGGAATTGGGAGTTTATTCCTTTCAACTCCAGCACATCTGAAGGATCTTCTACAATATCCTGTTAACAGCTGGACTGGAGAAACTCGATCGGCACCAAGAGAAACCCAAACCATAGCCCCCCAAAAGGTGCAGGACTCACCAGCTTGCATTTATTGGAGAGTTCTACTCCTACCTTCACCTCAGGGTCACTATAATCTAGTTTTTCAGAATCAGATGCCTTTTGTTTTCTCCATTTTTTGTTTTAATATCAATTATTCATACCTATGTTCTTACCTGGCTTGGAGAGGATACGTGGATCACAGCTTTTTCTTCCGTAATGTACTAAGTGCAACCTTCAAACTTTCTGCTACCCTGGAGCTTCCTCCCCGAATCAACTTGCAAAAGAATTACAAATGCACTTCTTGGTTGGAGGGGGTAGGGGAAGGATTGTATTATAATAAAACCATCGTGTCTGATTCCCCGAATAAAAGAAAGCAAAAATGTAAAAAATTAAAAACCATGAGTAGATCCCCCAGTGGCTTTTCTTCTCCGCCTCCTGCTCTTTCCCAGGACAGACAGCCCTGCAGCTGCTCTCCGCCGCCGCCTCCGCGTCTCTACTACAGGAGTTCAGCAAACTTTCAGCGCCCTGCTGCCAAGCTCCCCCTCACCCGAGCCTGGGATCTGGGACTCCCAGGGCTGCGCTTTACTCCTGATGATTATTGGGAAGATCGGGGCTAGAGTTATCCCGCGTATTCCTTGCCGCTGTTTCTTCTTCTCTTTCCTGGGCTCCGGGCCCCAGGTTGGAAAGAGCAGGGTCTTTTTTTTCTTTCTTTTTTTTCCTCCTCCTTCGTTTTCCCGGTGCGCGCAGGCGCACTGGGCTCTTTTCCAGCCCCGCCTCCCTGAGCGGGGGCCGCGCGAAGTTCCCGGGGACCTGCCCTGCTCTGCTCACGTGAGGGCGAGGCGGGACTGAGAAGGGGGCCTGCAGCCGCGGCGTCCCTGGCCAGCGGATTCCGAAACGAAAGAGCCCGATGGCCAAAGATCCCGAGAGCACGGTGGGGGCGGCGCAAGATGAAGGCAAGGAGGGCCGGGGAATTGAAGAGTGAGCGGGTGCACGAGCCCGTTTTATAGAGAGAAAGTTAAGGGTAGTCTTGTTTTTCTCTCCTTCTCTTGAGTCGTCCTGGACGCCCCTCGCTGGCCAATGGCGCATAACACAGCCACAGTCCTTGGCCTCCCATGCCTATATTTGAAACGAGGGGGCCTGGCTTCTAGCCCTTGGGACGCCCTGTGGTGAGGTGGTCACAGTCCCAAGGGGCAGGTAAGGGAGATAGGAACATTAGCATCTCAGGTCCGGATGAGTGAGACAGTAAAGGCAGTAAAAAGTCCAGTGAAGGCGGTGGTGCAGACAAATCACAGCAGCAGGAGAGAGGCTGGGAGGCGACAGAGGATTTTTATGGTTTCCAGTTGTACAGCGAGGAAGCCCGGTTGTTTCATTTAGTATAAAGGTCTCCCAGGCATGGCTTTTAAGGAAGAAGGAGTGCAAGATTTCCAATCGGGTACCATCGGAGATCCGAGTGCCAACCTGGTCCTGAACAGGGGAAACGGGAGAGGAGATTGGTTCATAGTGCAGGGGATGCATAGCAGCTGAATATTAGGTATTTAGGGTGGCCTATAGAGTAATCTGCCTCATTAACAGGTCTATCCTGTAAAGTGCGGCCGCGTTTACCCTGCTCCTAAGCCGCTTTTTACTCACTTTCCGGCCGCGTTAGCCCTTCCTGCTATCCCGAATCCCCTTTAACCTACTCCTACCGCGTCCTAAATTCCCTGGGCAACCCCTTCCGCACGCGGCATGTATATTGCATGCAAACGAGCGAATTAGCTATTCCCTAGCATCCCGTAACCCGTGCCCCGACTATCGCTAGTTTTCCCTGCCGTTTGTCGCACATTTAACCTGCAAACTTACCGCCTACCCTGACCCCTGCGGTAGAGGCAGGGGTCAGGGTAGGTGGCAAGCTTTCCCCCAGCCCCCGCTCACCTGCCCCGGCCGCGATCATGGGTGCCGGTCTCCGTGGCAGCCCCAGTCCTCTCCCCTGCTCCCGAAGCCAAAAAAAAAAGCGAAAAAAACGTTGCAGCCCCCCTCCGATGTCCGGACTGGGGCTGCCACGGGGACCGCTTTCCCCCGTGCAAGTAAGTTGCTTCGCCGCTTCAGTTCTTCTCTCCTCCCGGAGCTGCTTTTTCAGCCTTGCTCCGGGAGGAGGGGAGAATAGACACTAGCGGCGAAGTGAAAAAAAACCAAAAGCAATTTTGGTTTTTTTTTTCCAAAAGCGACAATTTAGGTTTTTTCCAAAAGCGACTTACTTTTGGGATCTGTCAAGATCCCAAAAGTAAGTCGCTTTTGGACGCCTGCACAACTTACTTTTTTGCAGCCATCAGCAGGAACACGATCGTAGCTCCTCCCCGACGAAGATGGCCGCCTGCACGGGGGAAAGCGTGAAATTGGCCGCTGAAGACTTGACGTCACGACGTTTGGCGTCACGGGATGTGACGCCACGTCTTGAGCGGCCAATTGTACGCTTTCCCCCGTGCAGGCGGCCATCTTCGTCGGGGAGGAGCTACGATCGTGTGCCTGCTGATGGCTGCAAAAAAGTAAGTTGTGCAGGCGTCCAAAAGCGACTTACTTTTGGGATCTTGACAGATCCCAAAAGTAAGTCGCTTTTGGAAAAAAAACCAAAATTGTCGCTTTAGGAAAAAAAAAACCCCAAAATTGCTTTTGGTTTTTTTTTTGCTTCGCCGCTGTCAGTGGCTCTCCTCCTCCCGGAGCAAGGCTGCTTTTCGCGCCCTGCTCCGGGAGGAGGGGAGACACTGACAGCGGCGAAGCAAAAAAAAAAAAAGCGAAAAAACCAAAAGCAAGAAGTAAGTCGCTTCGCCGCTTCCCTCCTCCCGGAGCAAGGCTGCTTTTCGCGCCCTGCTCCGGGAGGAGGGAAGAGTGAAGCGGCGAAGCGACTTACTTTTTGCTTTTGGTTTTTTCGCTTTTTTTTTTGCTTCGCCGCTGTCATCTCTTCTCCCCTCCTCCCTGGTATCTGTCATTTCAAATGACATTTGAAATGACAGATACCAGCGTGGCGTGAAGCCTTAGACCCGCGCACCCAGGATACTGTATAGGCGCTCTATCCAGTAAAATGGGTTGCGCGGGCCTAAGGCTTCACGGACGCGGTTTACATTTAAATAAAATTAGTGTTCAGGATCGAGCGGTAGGTGAGCTGCACTGTGCGTGCGGCAACCGCGGGTGCCGCAGGCACTAATGCAGCTCTTCCTACCGCTCGGTACTGGATAGACCTGTATGAAACTAACAGGGCCTGTCTGTAAGCAGGTGATTTTTATATGTGGCATATGAACTTATGGAACTAGAGCAGCATAGTATAGACCAGTGTGTGCTTTTTCCTGAACTTACAGTAGAGCTAGTCTGTTATGAAATAAAGAGGAAGTAGATAGTTTCTAGACAGCAATGGACTGGAGGGATAGAGATAGATTAGAAGGGGTAGCACAGGACAATGAGGGACCAGATGGAGATGACAGAAGAGGAATGACAAGGGACCCCAGAATGTGCAGACAGATGAGGAGCTGTAAGGGACCATAAAAAGATGCAGACAAATGAGAAGCAGCAAGGGACCTATGGGATGCTGACAGACAAGGTTCCAAAGAGACAGATGGACATAGGAAAGTGGCAATCAGAGAAAACTTCATGATGCAACAGAATAGCAGGGATCCAGAGAGAGACCCTAAACAGAAGGCATAGGGGTGAACTGCACACTTCACCCCCAGTTGCTAGCTTTAACAAAGGGCATTTGGGGTAACCTGCACAGAACAGTAGTTACTAACAAAAGCAGTTTGCTGGGCAGACTGGATAAACCTTTTAGTCTTTATCTGTTGTCATTTAATATATCCGTAGTGGAGATGCAATATAGTAATCCAAACCTGCCAGGTGGTGGGCCAGAGATCCAGGGGACCACTATGACACAGGCACACACACCTTTTGAAAGAAAATGCAGGAGAGTCATGTTAACAGCTAAGTTTTATAAGGAAAATAATTTATATCAATTTGTTTAATGTTTGAGCAAAGATGTGCAGCTATTAGTAGTGGACTGTGGCAGTATGTGGAATGGGCATTGGCAGTTAGCCTGGAGCAGTAAAGTGGATAATCTTAATTTGCTAGTAGAGATAGTGGATTGTATAAGCGTTTTAGATATGAGGGCTTCCTAATGGATAAGGTCCCAGATAACACCTTTCTGTAAAAGAATCTGACTAGTAGCAAATTCACTAGAAATAGCAGGAAGAATATGATAATACAAAGGGGGAGGGGGAGGGAGTGTGTGTGTGTGTGTGTGTGTGTGTGTGTGTGTGTGTGTGTGTGTTTGTTTGTTTGTTTGTTAGGCAATATTCTACTTATTATAGTGCCTATTAAATCCTAATACCAACTAACACTCCTTTTGGAACGGGGTAAAAGCACAATAATTGTTTAACAAATACCTCTTTTATTAAATCTTTGTGAGAAAACATACAAGTGTCAGCAAAAGTCACAAACAAAAACTCACATAAAATAGCTTAGATTTTACATACTTCCTCAACATTCCATTAAAATCAACACTCATTCATACTCATCTACCACCCTTTTCAGCATTCATACTCATACTTTGTGCAAAACCAACTTTTAAATAACCTTTAAATCCTCCAAGTGCAAAATAACATAGTATCCCTTACAAAGCTTTCCAATGCATGAGTAATACACATTACCTTGCATTTTTGTATTACTCAACATGAGTAATACACATTACCTTGCATTTTCATTGTATTCACAATCTTAGCAATACATTACATGGTACCAGCATTGATATTTGTATATTATATCAATGCTGGTACCATGTAATGAATTGCTAAGATTGTATATATAGGTATAAACAGATATAACTATAACATATGTTGCATGCAGCATATAATATTAGTTATATCTCTATTAGGATGAGATACATATTTAATTCTTAATAAGCTTGCCCAAAGTTATATCCTTCATGGTGTTAACTTTAAATAGCAAGGGCATACAGTACAAGAAAATAGTTTAAGTTTTGCTAAACTTGCTGAGAAGGTTGCTTTGATGTTAAGTCATGACTTAAAGGGGAATGTAAGAAAACATGTATGGATCTAAAATTTCTGGAGGAGATTGATTTCATTTAGAATACCAATAGTATTTCAAGGAGTTATCCTAATTCAAGGTAGGCTTCCTGCAAGAAAACCTTTGTGACTCTAAGGATTATAGTTTGAGAGTCAGGCATTTCATTTACAGAGCTAGCTGCATAGTAAAATCAGAATAATGCAGTTGGGCAATATGCACACATTGTTTACTAGCTGTTGCTAAACTGGTTTGAAAATTGCATTTGGACCTGTTTAAAGGGATGCAAGAGTTAGAAACAAATTATAGAGTAAAAAGATATAGATGAAGTGAAGATAACCGAGAGGCAAGCCCCATCTTGACGGCTGAAATTAACCTGGGGGCCGAGCTGGCCCATACCCCACTCTCCACGACCCAAGGAAAAACAGAATGCAGAGGGGATAGGTAGGAGAGGGGCATTCCTCAGTGAAGAGGGGTACGACGAGCAGTGGTAGCTACTGATTGGCAGTAAGCTTTAGTGAGGCATGGCTGGGGGTTTGAATTTTTCCTGTTTATAAGGGCAGGATAGCTGCGGAGGATTTACTTTGCCCGATCCAGCCGGCAACAAGGCAATCCCTCCCTCTTGCTGTTATGATGGTTTCTGTGTGCACTTTCAACCTGGTGTCTTGTTGCAATGTGTAGGTGAAAGACCCGAGCCTATTTATTGGTTGGTACATGGGCATTGCCTAAATGGAAGTTAATATGCTGCCTTTGGAGTGGGGTAGCTGCTGGCTTGTTGGATATACAGCCAGTGGAAGGCTTTGGGAGGCTGTTTCTCATGGAGGGGGGGGGGGGTGTCCCACCCTTGCTGGCTTGTGGTAAGGCGTGGTGGTATGGCAGAAGACGTCTGAGGCCTAGGTGGGTTGCAGGTGCCCCCCTGCTGGGATGTGGTGCAGGGGATACCCAGGCTTCAGGGAACTGGTTCCTTGTTACGGCATAGGTCGTGTGTTACTCAATATGCGGTCTTATTTACCCAAAAGTGATGTCTTGATTTTTTATTTTTTTTTTGTTATGAGACTGTAAGGCAAGCAGAGAGTGGGGATGGGCCAGGTAGCTTGGATCCCCAGGTTGTTGGAGCAGGACTTGTCAGGGATATGTAAACAAGAGGGAAGCCATGGAGTTTATCAACTCAGTGGGTGGAGGTCAGACAGTGGTGTCTGCAGGCAAACTGATGAACAAAAGGGTTCATACAAAAAGCAATTAACTTGGAGCCAAGAGGTCCACATTCTAGCAAACCATCCACCTATGGTATAATAATAGTCGTTGGAGACAGAGGAGTTAAGGATAAAATGATAAAAGATTGGGAACTATTTCTCATGCAATATGGAAAACTAGTCAGCTTGTGAAGTTTAATGTGAAGCAACATTTGATATTTTAAAGCTTTTCGGGGAGATCAATCCATGCTGATTAGCTGCTTTGAGAACAATTAAATTCGGCTGTTAAGGTAGGCAGGCAATCAAGTAATCAGGCAAACAATTGGGACACATTCTGAATATAAAGGTAAGAGATTATGCAGGTCTAGAGTTCAGGCAGATTTCCAGTGGGGGCCCATCACCCCTGCTTTACTATGTGGAGCTTCTTCCCTGGGAAGGGAAACTTCACAAGATTGTTGTATTTCAGCTCATCTATTAGTACTAAGTAAATATGCAATTATAGGTACAAAGAAGGAGATGGGGGTCATCTTTGGCATATGCATACATTTGTATATAATGCACTTGTTCCTACTTAGTTACCATAATCATCCTACAAGGGTTTAATCAGTGGTTTTCAGAGTTGGGACTGCAAGTTAACTACAGTGGGGGGATGGGGAATAAAGCAGTCTTTTTAAAGTCAGGGGCAGGTAATCAATAAGTGAAGATGAGGGCCTTTTGCTGCAGTACACAATAGTAAGCAAAGGTACAAAAATTCCCATTCCCACATTCCAGCATGATGCTACAGCTGCTATGAGAAATGGGATTGACATGTTTTAGAAGAATTGCATTTTACCGCAAAATGTTAATATGCTGAATGTTTGCAGTTGTTTTATTGCAGTTATTTATTGCAATATTTATTGCAGTTATTTATTGCAGTTTTATTTATTTAAACATTTTTATAGACCGTTCGTTGTGAACAACATATCGGCTTACATGGAACAAGAAAATAGCGTAACAGGGCTTTACAAGGAACTGAGTTTAAACCATATAATAGATAGGAACACAGGTATATGATAACATTGTCTAGGTTTTAGGGTAACAACGTAATGGTGGTATTAGATAAAGTAACAACGTAATAGTAATATTAGATAACAATAGCAATATAATTAGTTTTAAGTAGCAACGAAACATATATATAAGGTAACAACGTAACAAATAATATAAGGTGGTATCATTGTCTATGTTTTTAAGGTGACGAGGCAACAAGAGGTTTTATAATGTATATGAATTTAGATGTGTTATGCTTACATTTGCCCAGTGACATTGCATGAAAACTTTGGAAGTTCAATGAAATGTGGAGTGTTAGATTCAGGGGGAGGGGAGAAAGATGTTGCTTATTAGTTGAACTGTAGGTAAATAGGTTCTCAAGTGAAGGAGAAGTAAAACTGAACAGGAGGATCGGGGAGAGGAAAGTTGGGAGGTGGGGGGGGGGGGGGCTTAATGGGGCGAGGGTGTTGGGTACTGACATCTGAGGCAGAGGGGGTGAGCCATGAGGATCCCATCATGGTGATGGGGTCTGGGGTTCTTGGAGTAGTTACACTGAGTAAAAAGAAGAAAGCTTATGGAAGAGCTCGTGGGAGGTCTAGGAGAAAATTCAATGATTTTGCTACGCATAGGGTATCACTTAAGTGGGGGGGGGGTGTTTCAATCTGTTCTGATCACTGTTATAGCCACTCCCAAAAAAGCTGGGAGAAGTTTCAATAACTTGGCCATAATTACCCTAGACACATTAGTAAGAAAAGGGTCCAGAATATTTCAATACCCATTCCATAAAATGGCAATTGATCAGATGATGGTAATAGGGAGATGGAGTTATAGGTGAATAAAACCAGCTGACCATAAAATAATTTTCACATGTTCTGTTTGAAAGGAAAAAAAAAAAGCTGCAGCCATAGGGTCAGTGGAAGAGACATAGTGGCATGATGGCATAACATCAATAGAACCCCTATGTTATCATCGGAAGGCATCATATTTTAATAATTCTTTACATAGATTATGATGGACTGGCCTGAGGAAGGCCTTGGGATGAGGGATATAGTATATAAAATACGTTTACCCAAATAATGGTAGGGGTGATCTGGTTCTTTGGGGTGTTTCGGTGAGGCAATGCCAGAAACCAGGAGCATACCAGTAACTCATGGCCCAGTGCTAGCAGAAGGGTATGTGCTAGCGGTGAGCAATCATATCAAGGTGTGGTTAAGACACTTCGAGTTAATCTAGTATATTATTATTCCACTTTTCAAAATAAAATCAGTGGTTTACAATAAAATACAATAAGATTACATAACTTCGGCATCTCACAAGTACAATAATAAAATCCATAAACTGGCAAACCTTTTTAAAAAGCGCAAGCCTAGAAAGATTACTCTAGTAAGGGCATCATAGCTGAAAAAAACATTAACAAAGACTGGATAGCACCGTATTTAATTCATCAGGCAAAAAAAAAAAACAAGTTTTTGTTTCTTTTTGAAAGATACGCACGAGCAGGGGGACAAAGTGGTGATATTCAGGGCTCGGGACATACATGAGGAACGAAATAATGAGAGAGGTTGAAGAAGCACTCGGGGATAACTAAAGACTGGAGGAGACCCTTGACAACAAGCATCTTGGGTAGGGTAGCCAACTTTTCCATAGACCAGGTCTTGACACTTGAGGACCGGGGGGGGGGGAATGGTACCCCTTCATTTGCATAAATTTTAGATCCTGCCAGTGAATGGCCTAAACAGAGTATCTATGTATCTGCAGAACCACTGGGAGCTGAGGGCTGTGCTATGCACCACCTCCTCTCCCTATGCTGTCCAATCACAGCATGGGAAAGGAGACATTTAGTGTCCAGTCAGTACTTCTGACTGGACACTGTACAGAATGCCTGAAAACCTGGCTGTCCAGTCCAAAACTGTACAGTTGGGGGAATGATGGAGGCTCTGCTTAGGGTAGCACGAGATGGTTAAACAATGTCGGGGAAATATTTCTTCACAGAAAGGGCGGTGGATGCATGGAATGCCCTTCTGGAAGAGGCGATGAAGAAAAGAATGGCAATGGAATTCAAAAGGGCGTGGGACAAGCACAGAGGATTCCTGCTGGCTTGAAAATGGAAATGAAGAATTGAGGTAACTTTTTTTCACTACATATATAACTTACATTTAGGCTTGGAGGTGGGCCTGCATGGAGGGGCAGTTGCTACTATCCTAAAACTTAACTTTAAAAAAAAAAAAAAAGTTTTGCCGGGCAGACTGGATGGCACCATTTGGTCTTTATAAGCCATCATTCACTATGTTACTTTGTTACTATGAGGCTGGGATATTTGGAGCAGCTTTCCTAATCAAGTTCTTTGGGGCATTTAGGGTTAGTGAGGTGGTGCACGAGACTGGGTCTACTTCCCATGGTCCGGCTGTATCAGTAGAATATGTGCAATTGAGGGAAGAGCAGGTGGAGGTGTGGTTGCAACGATCCAAAATGGCTAGAAAGGAAGAGGGATGCGAAGGGATACGATGGATGGCACGTGCAAAGGCATTTTGCCCAGTTTGGGTGGTGGTGGAGTGTAGGCAAATAAGACCACTGGGGGGAGGGTCCATTATTTAAACAAGGATGGGAGAGCGCTTCTGCAGTTTCAGTTCCAGAGGGAGAGGTCAAGATGTCTTGAGATAGCAGGCAAGGATCCCAAGGAATAAGGGACACACTCGTTCAAGATTGGGGTCGCATCACTGGCCAAGGAATTGGGTATGGAGTATAAGCAGATACAGCTAATCAGATGTTGGGAATCAGATTCAAAAGTTTTGTGAGGGCGGGAGGGAGCGGGGAGAACAGAACTGTCAATAAAGAACTGTTAACCTCATACTAATTATCTTATTGTGGCAGGGCAAAGAACAGCTTGTGAACCTCGGCGGAAAATATCATGGACTGTAGGTCACTGGGCCAGAAAAAGAGCATTGAGAAGATCAGGTGGTGAAACGTTGGGCACCTCAAGAAAAGAAAATCGTGAAAAGGACGGGGCAGGGAGGAATAAAAGGGGAGCAGCTGATTCTCTGCAGCAAGGGTGCCCCCTAAGACTGATGATATACATTTGTGGGGGGCTAACAATCTGGTATCTCAAAAAGGAATCAACTTGATTATATAGCAATTTAAAAGAGTGCCGAGTAGAGCACAATGGCAAGGCATGGTCATCAGGCTGTTCACGTATCATCCTTGGGTTGGTATGAAAAGGAGCCAACAGCAAAAGAATAGAAAAAGTAGGAACTAAGTGAACAGAGAAGGCAAGGATGTGAGAGAACTGGGTGTGGCGTAATTACAGCATGCAGAAATAACCTAATGTAAAGGTTTATTTAGATGAGATGGGGTCCACCTGACAGACATAGGTCAGGACATTTTTAATTTAGATATTCAGTCAATTTAAGTATGCAAGGAATCCTAGATAGAGGTGGGGAGATGGACCCTCCTGTGGCGGCAGCTCACCAGCCGAAAAAGAAGACAAAAAATGGGGGCGCTCATGTGCCATTAAATAGGGGGCACTTGGGCTGGTGGTGGGTATTAGTGCATTTAAAAAAAGTCCCCCCAAGTAGGCAGATACAATCGGGCCGATGCAGTACCGTGCGCTGGCTGCAGCGCACGGCTAAAGGTGCGATTGGATGCGCGTCCATAACCCCCGATGCAAAATGGGGGATAGCATGTCCAAACGTGCATCCAATCGCGTGCGTAAGTAATAGCGCTCATCACATTTAAATGCATGTTGATGAAGCTATTGTCTATTCTCCCCGATGCAAAAAAAAAAAAGTGCTCCGGACGCACACATTTTTACTCGCCAAAATTAACGCCTTCCCCAAGCAGGCATTAATTTTGGAGGAGCCCAAAAAGTGTATAGAAAAGCAGAAAATACTGCTTTTCTGTACTTCCCCTCCCCCCCCCCCCCCCCCGACTTAATATCATGGCAAAAAATTTGAAATGTCCTCTCCCCCCCCCCCCCCCCCCCCCCCCAAAAAAAAAAAAAAAGGGTGCCAGTGGCCAGGTTAGGAAAAGGGATACTCAATTAACAAGCATCCATTTTCCTACGGACGCTCGTAAATTGAGCATCTGTTTTCCTAACCTGCTGGCAGCCACCTCTCCTGGGCAACCGCTGCCAAGGAGGCGGTAGGGACACACAGTTTCCCCTTGTGCCTCCTTTTTACCACGGCATCCCTTTTGCATTGGGCGCCCCGGAGAGGTGGATCGGCGTGCGTTAAGGGAGCGGACGCTCAGTCATGAGCATCCGTTTGACGTGCACCGATAATTGCATCGGCCTGAATATAACTCAGGCCAGGATCTTGCTGGGCTGGGGATATAGGGAAATAATAAATGGTAGGCACGGCTGCCCCGTTACCCAAACATCTTGCACAGTGCAGCTCGATGAGGGGCAACGAGGTGGATGTAAATAAGATGCCCAAGAAAAATATTAATAACAAAATAAGTGTCTACCCGGCATGGCGTTAGATGTTTTGGTTGGGTAACACTTTAAAGCTGTGGTCTATATGTTCCGCTGTTTTTTTGGTTTGGTTCCAAGGTTAAAGTTAATGTGTTTAAGTTATGTTTTGGAAAGAATAAACTGTGGATTTGAAGAACAGATGTCTGTGTTTATTAGGGGGAGGACGAATGAAGTAGTATTCCTGCATTATACCTCCTTGTGTCCCTTCCCTTCCCTCATGCCTCCCCCGACTCTCCACTGCTTTTCCCTTTGTCTCTCACTTGCCTCTTCTGTATCTTGTCTCTTTCTCTCTCTCTCTCTCCTCTGTGCTGCCTCACTCTAGCAGCTCTCCAGCAGACTGCAGGAGAGGAGCCTGAATCAGCACAAGTCCTTGCTGCTAAGGATGTACCCGAATGGTAATCTGCTTTGAAGTGCCAGAAAGTGGAATATAAAAATCGAAAAAAAATAAATAAATCTGCCGGAGTGGGAAGCTGAATCTCAGAGCTGTGTCGTGCCGTGCCCTGCCTCCCCTCCCTTCCAGGTCAGAACAGGGGAAGGATGTGGGGAGGGACCACACCACAGCTCTAAATAGTGGGGGCAGTGCCTGCCCTCCTTCCAACTGGGAAGCCTTGCAGCGGGGCTCACTAGGAGTATTGCTGAAGTTTGGGCTGCTCGGGCAGGAGATGGCCCACAAACAAGCCAATGCAGTAATCTGCACGTTAAGAAACTGTGTGTTGGATTTCAGCCTGCAGTTCTAACACACAGGTTTGTTTTGTTTTTTTAACTCCAAATAAAAAAAAATGTGTGTTTTTTCTCAGAGGTCGAATGCACATTTTAACTCTAGGGGAAAGGAATCTGAGGCAAAAAAGGTTTGGCAAGATAACCAGATAAGTCCATACTTATCCAGCTAAGTGACAGGAGTTAACCATGATCAGATAGCCGGATAAGTCTGGCACTTATGTGGCTATCTGACTGCAGTTAGCTGTGCCACCTCGCTAACAGGAACAACTTTTTATCTTTTCACCTGGCCCTGTTTTTCTGTGCCAGTACAGCAACCCTGGAAACTACTCTGTTTTTGACCAGGAGTAAAGTTTCCGGCATTAACAGAACCTAAGTTAGGCCAGCACACCTCTCTGCATCAGGGAGTACTGCTTAATGCCCTCATTTGTATGGGATTTTCATATGAGGGTGCTATCTGTTTTCAAAGCATATTTTCTGCTCACTGAACTCCTTGCTGTATTGGCAGAAAGTTTGCGTTGAACGATTGGTAAAATCATGCGTTCAGTTGAATGCGCCTTTCTGCTTCGGCCCGAAAAGCAGGAGTCTTCACCCAAAGACAGGAGATTTGACAGCTTTGATTCCGGTAAGTGTAATGTTGATTTTCAATGGAAGAAGGAGAAGACAAGAATTAGAATTACATGTACCAGAGAAAAACTCCACACATTTACTGGATACATGGTAACAGCAGGATTGCCAACTCCCAACCATCAAATTTCTGAACACAGGGAGATGCTGTTTAATATGTTGTTCTGTGATGACCTTTCTTGCCATTCTTCACTATTAGAAGAACACAGAAGTATAGACTATAAATAGCAGATAAGGATCCAGGATAGTGAATACTGCACATAATTCTGCATTTTCCCCAATACAAAATGCAGTAGCAGCAATGGCACTGGAGGCTTACATGGGCCAGGGGGAGGAAGGAATATAGTCTGTGACAGAGGTCTTTAAGATCATGAGAGGTCTTGAACGAGTAGATGTGAATCGATTATTTACACTTTCGAATAATAGAAGGACTAGGAGGCATTCCATGAAGTTAGCAAGTAGCACATTTAAGACTAATTGGAGAAAATTCTTTTTCACTCAATGCACAATAAAGCTCTGGAATTTGTTGCCAGAGGATGTGGTTAGTGCAGTTAGTGTAGCTGGGTTCAAAAAAGGTTTGGATAAGTTCTTGGAGGAAAAGTCCATTAACGGCTATTAATCAAGTTTACTTAGGGAATAGCCACCGCTATTAATTGCATCAGTAGCATGGGATCTTCTTAGTGTTTGGGTAATTGCCAGGTTCTTGTGGCCTGGTTTGGCCTCTTGGAAACAGGATGCTGGGCTTGATGGACCCTTGGTCTGACCCAGCATGGCAATTTCTTATGTTCTGTGTCAACTACAAGCGAGAAAGTAGCAGGCTGGCCTACACGGACCGGAAAAGGAGAGGGTGGTGTTAGCCCACACAATCTAGAAGAGATGAGTCTGCATAGCCTGAGCAGTGGGGTTATGGTGATGCCTGACTGAGCGATTATAGAAAGAGCGCTTGGATGGAAAAGATTTGGAGGAGAGGGATGCTTTCTCTCTGTCCCTCTCCAAGAGTCAGACCTGGAGGGAGCAGATAGGGAAAGCTGGGAGTCTTACTGAAAGTGGGGACAGATAAAAGAAATCTGTGGTCTGCCAATAAGGGCCTTCTTTCATGACCTTCGGTCCAGTCAGCACATTTGAATCAAGTTAGAGAGAGGGCTGTATCTCTAGCAGGACCAAAATTCTTCAATACATTACCGATGAATCTGACGCTTAAGCATGATCTTAAAACCTGGCTTTTCGACATGGCATATACGGTGTGAATAAGAGATCTTTTACTTCTTATTTTATGCTTTTTAAGGCCTTTATGTGCACTATTAGTGTTTATTTTTAGTGTTGTAAGTTACTGATGTTTCTAGCAGCTATTTTATTCTAATATTAATGTATATTTTAGGGTTTAGTTTTTAAATTATTGTTGTTCATTTAAAATTGTTTTGATTGTATTTGCTATTTTATTTACCTTTATGATTTGTAAACAGATAAGATGGCATGTCTTAGTGATGGTATAAAAAACTTTATAAATAAACAGGGAGTCGTGCTGGAGTGAGGGGAGAGAATGGGGGGGGGGGGGGGCAGCAGCAAGAGGTTCAAGCCTCTTTGGGGTTTGTCTGGTTGAGCAGAGAGGAATCTGATGGAGGAAAAGTATTGGAAGAGGGGTCAACCCTGGGAGCAGGGGCTGATAGTGAGTGAGCTGGGCACTTCTCTCGGAGGGGAGGAGGGATCAAGCATGGGAAAAGGGGTTCAAGCCATAAATGGGACAGCCTTATGATTGGACACATCAGCCCAACAAATACAAATTTTGCATCTTGAGTAATAACCTTTTTCTGTACTGCATTTTAAATTAACTATTACTCAAACACAGTGACTATATTGAGTTACCTGAACAAAAATAACCTGCAGAATTTTAAAATATTGTACACACAATTCCCCCAGGAGTAACTTCATGCCACAATACCATAAGCCCTTCACTTTCCCTTCACTTTGCAAATACATGAGCCTTTGTACTTGTCCCCTTCATTTTTTGTTACTGTTTTTTGCTGCCTCTTCCCTCCCTTCTGGGAGGTTGTTCCATATATCCACCACCCTTTCTGTGCAGAAATATTTTCTGATGTTCCTCCTGAGTCTACCTGTTTGAAGCCTCATATCATAACCACTAGTTTTCAAACTTCTTTTGAAGATTTGCTTTTATCAGGCCAGGGGCCTGATAAAAGCAAATCTGATTAAACTGTGGACTGAAATGTATATAAATGTCACAAAATAAATGTTTGCACCATGCACTCAATACAAAGTAGCTACAAAAGGACACATTAAGGGCTGATACAAGACCTGCGCTAAATTTCCGTGTGGGCTTTTTTGAGCGTGCGTTGCAAAACTCAGAGACCCTAAGGGATGTAATAAAAGTAAAGAGATGCAAATGAGTTACACGTGCAAAACGTCTATGCAAACCAATTATCCACACAGATATATGCGCTGAAGGCCCTATGTAACAAGCCGCGCACAAACCCGCATAAATATGGAGAGATGCAAGCACTTCTCGGAGCAAAAGCTTTCCCCTTTTTAATAAGACAAGGATGAATTTCAGTGGTCCGGGAATGGGACTGAAAGCCGGTAGGACCTCTATCTTTTACTTTTTTTATATGAATCTGACTGTGTGGCAGCTATAAGGGTGGGTGTCGGCAAGTGCCATAAATGCAGCACGGGTTCTAATTGCCTGTATAGAGTGACCTGATCTACTGAGAGTAACAATTGGTGTACGCACCTGTCATTTTTTCCTGAGACACTCCCCCTTTCATGCTACAAAGCAGCTCCTTTCAGTGCCTTGAGTGGCTGTTAGGAGTTGGTTGGACCAGGATGGTGATGGTGGTGGTGGTCGGATCTGATTTTAATTTTGCAATAGCTGAGTGCTGGTTTTCTGTGTGCTGCTCATTTTGTCCTTGCTGTTTTCCTATCCTTTTGTCTCTTGTCTGTGACTGTCTGTCTGTTTTTTGGTCCTCTAGGTTAGAAAGAGCGGAGTGAGTGTTTGTGACTGCTCTGAGAATGCAGTGTGATTGGGGGGGGGGGGGGAGTGACTGAGAGTGAGGATGAGCGTGACAGGCGAGTGAGTGGGGATGGGATAGATAGAAGTGTGGCGACTGAGTCAGGTGAATGTAGCCAGGAAAGGGAGATGGTGCAGGAGGAGAGAGGTGTAAGTGTGAGGGTGCAGCAGGGAGTGGGGGGAAAAGAAGGCTGGTGATTGTGCCAGAACAAGGGGAGGGGGGGAAGAGTGGAAGCTGGGAGAGGTGGAAGTGACCAAGGAGGTAGGGATCCACTTCAGTCCTGCTGGAGGAGAAGAGGCAGCAGCAAGAAGTGGACTTCACTGAAAAGAAGAAATTGCTCATGCAGGGGATCAGTGAAAAGTACATGACATTTTTCGACCAGAAGACTTCTACAAAGGTAAAGAGGAGGATATGGGAGAACATCTCTAAAGATTGGAGCAGTCTGTCGATGGCCAACAGGTCGGTGAAATAGTTGAAACACCATTGATGCGACACTAGGTTGGCTATGAAGGCTAAACTGGCCCAGATTGTGCATTCAAAGCAGCAGACAGGAGGGGACCACCATGTGAGGTGCATGTAACTGAGGTGGAAGAGCTGGTATGGGCTACTCTTCAACGTGACTTTGTCACAAGGGTCCATTCCGAAGCCACAAACAATGTGAAAGGAGGCTGTGGAAAGAGGGCAGAGTCTGATGTGCCTGCCATAGAGGCTCCTGTGGCACAGGGGACAGGCTCCAGAAGCATCTGCAGCACAGGGGCCAATTTCTGCTGTAGGGTGCCAGTATGCACCAATTCAGTTGCTCAGTGAGCCACCAGCTTTCTCCACAAGAGAAAAATGAAATTCCGGAGCTGCATCTCACGTGGGCTGACACACCTGGATTGTCTGACACGCCAGTCACATCTGGCAGCTCTGTGGGTGGCGGGTCCCCTGCTGCTGAAGTGGCCAGTGGTGGGCCTCAAGAGGAGCCGCCTATTAATGCTCCATGCTCCCCATTAGATGTCATGGCAGAGGAGCTGGCGGGGGAACTGATGGCCAGACAAGAACGGATTGAGCCCTCTGTATCCACTGGATGGAGGGCTATCCAGGCTGAAATCCTGCAGCTGCATCAAGAGATACTTAGGATGCAAAGGGAAGCCAGACAGCATACGAGGGAGAGCTTGGCTCCTTCTAATGTCTCAAAAGGAGTCCAGGAAAAGCAGTAACCTTAACGAGAAAAGCTGGAAAGCTATCACCACAAATGCTCGTAGTTTGGGCAATAAAATCCCAGATCTGCAGGCCCTAATGGTGGAGGCGGACATGGACGTTGTTGCTATCACAGAGACATGGTTCACGGAATCTCATGATTGGGATACGGCAATACCGGGCTATAACTTGTTAAGGAAGGACAGAGTGAATAGGAAAGGGGGAGGTGTGGCTCTTTGTCAGAAACAATATCCAAGCATCTGAGCAACAATGAAGAAGCACTATGGGCCGACCTAAAAAAAGATGATGGGGCATCCATTTATATTGGAGTGGTTTACAGGCCTCCAAACCAAAAGGAAGAGCATGACAGAGATCTGGTTGAAGACATCCAAAAGATGGGAAAGAGAGGAGAAGTGGTGATCGTTGGGGACTTTAATCTGCCGGATGTAGACTGGAGAATTCATTCTGCAGAATCTAACAATACATAGTAGAGAAATAGTGGATGCCCTGCAAGGGGCTTTGTTCAAACAAATGATAATGGAACCCACGAGAGAGGGAGCTATACTCGATTTACTGCTCACAAATGGAGATAATGTCTCTGATGTCCAGGTGGGTGCCCACCTCAGCACCAGTGATCATCAAACGATATGGTTTCATATCACACACAGGATACGTGAACGAAGACCCGAGTTTTACAGTCCAAAAACACGGACTTTGATGAAATGGGGAAGTACCTGGAAAAAGAACTAAAAGGTTGGGAGAACGAGAAAGATGTGGATCAACAGTGGACTAAAAGGAGCAATCATCAAGGCAACTAATCTATATGTCAGAAAAGTAAAGAAAAGCAAAAGGAAAATGAAACCTATCTGGTTCTCAAAGGAGATGGCTGACAAAATAAAAGCTAAAAGAACAGCATTCAAGAAATATAAAGGATCCCAAAGGGAGGAGAACAAAGAAGAATATATGGTACAACTGAGAGAGACGAAGAAAGTAATCAAGACAGCAAAACGTCAAGCGGAAGAAAGGATTGCCAAAGAGATAAAGAGAGGTGACAAAACATTTTTCATATACATCAGAGAAAGGAGAAAAGTTCAAAGTGGTATAATAAAATTGAAAGATGAAAAGGATCAATGTGTAGAGCGAGACGAAGAAATGACAGAAATATTAAACAAATACTTCAGTTTGGTGTTCACTAAAGAGGACCCAGGAGAAGGACCGTCGCTAGTTAGCAAGAAACTGGAGGGGATTGGAGTAGATGTAACTCCATTTACATTGGAGACTGTGTGGGAAGAGCTGGGGAAACTGAAAGTGGACAAAGCCATGGGGCCCGATGAGGTTCATCCCAGGATACTGAGGGAGCTCAGAGATGTGCTGGCGGGACCGCTGTGTGATCTGTTCAATAGATCCCTAGAAACAGGAGTGGTGCCGAGTGATTGGAGAAGAACAGTGGTGATCCCGCCTCACAAGAGTGGGAGCAGAGAGGAGGCTGGTTACTATAGGCCGGTTACCCTCACCTCGGTGGTGGGGAAAGTGATGGAGATGCTGCTGAAAGAGAGAATAGTGAACTATCTACAGTCGGGAGAATTGCTGGACCAGAGGCAGCATGGATTCACCTGGGGAAGATCCTGTCAGACAAATCTGATTGACTTTTTCGACTGGGTGACTAGGGAGTTGGATCAAAGAAGAGTGCTCGACGTCATCTACTTGGATTTCAGCAAGGTTTTTGATACGGTCCCGCACAGGAGGCTGGTGAATAAAATGAGAAGCTTAGGAGTGCGTGCCAAGGTGGTGGCCTGGATTGCAAACTGGTTGACGGACGGAAGACAATGTGTGATGATAAATGTAACTTACTCTGAAGAGAAAGCAGTGTTAAGCGGAGTGCCGCAAGGATCGGTGTTGGGACCTGTCCTGTTCAATATCTGTGTGAGCGACGAGGCGGACGGGATAGAAGGTAAGGTTTGTCTGTTTGTGGATGACACTAAGATCTGCAACGGAGTGGACACGCCGGAAGGAGTGGAGAGAATGAGATGGGATTTAAAGAAGCTGGAAGAGTGGTCAAAGATATGGCAGCTGAGATTCAATGCCAAGAAGTGCAGAGTCATGCATATGGGGTGTGGAAATCCAGAAGAACTGTATTCAATGGGGGGTGAAGGGCTGATGTGCATGGAGCAGGAGAGAGACCTTAGGGTGATAGTGTCTAACGATCTGAAGTCGGTGAAACAATGTGACAAGGCAATAGCTAAAGCCAGAAGAATGCTGGACTGTATAGAGAGAGGAATATCGAGTAAGAAAAGGGAAGTGATGATCCCCTTGAACAGGTCCTTGGTGAGGCCTCACCTGGAGTACTGCGCTCAGTTCTGGAGACCATATCTCCGAAGAGACAGAGACAGGATGGAGGTGGTCCAGAGAAGGGCGACCAAAAAGGTGGATGGTCTTTATCGAATGACTTATGAGGAGAGATTGAAGAATCTAAATATGTACACCCTGGAGGAAAGGAGGAGCAGAGGTGATATGATACAGACTTTCAGATATTTGAAAGGTTTTAATGATCCAAAGATAACGACAAACCTTTTCCGTTGGAAAAAAATCAGCAGAACCAGGGGTCACGATTTAAAACTCCAGGGAGGAAGACTCAGAACCAATTTCAAGAAGAATTTCTTCACGGAGAGGGTGGTGGATGCCTGGAATGACCTTCCGGAGGATGTGGTAAAGACCAAAACTGTAAAGGACTTCAAAGGGGCGTGGGATAAACACTGTGGATCCATAAAGTCTTGAGGATGTGAATGAAGAGTGGGTGACTCACGAGAATGATGGCTACTACCTGGTGATAATATCCTTATTCAATAAACATGCACACGGTTAATGCGACTCCAACATTGCTCTAAGCTTCAGCGGCAATAAGGAAATGTGGAAAAAAGGATTTGCATTCACAAAAAAGCGGGGAGTAGCTTGCTTGTTACGGTGGTTACTACCCCAAACCAAATAAGCCTGATACTTCACTTTCAATGCATATCCAGCATAGCTCTCTGCTTCAACGGCAGGGGAGAAAGTCTGACATTTCACGCATATCCAGCATAGCTCTCTGCTTCAACGGCAGGGGAGCAAGACTGATACTTCACTTTCAATGCAAAGCCAGCATAGCTCTCTGCTTCAACGGCAGGGGGGGGAATGAAGAAAGATGGATCTATATTCAGGCAACAACCAACAAGGATTGAATTACATAGTCTGGATAAACAGATAAGCATGGGTGTAGCTTGCTTATTGCAGTGGTTAATACCCCTAACTAATTAAGCTATTTCACTTAGATACAGTTCCAACCCTGCTCTCTACATTAATGCTGGGGGTGGAAGGGAAATAGAATAAAAAAGTTTACTAAGAGCCAAGAGAAACAGATAAGTATGTGAGAGTAAAAAAAAGTGTGAAAGCTTGCTGGGCAGACTGGATGGGCCGTTTGGTCTTATTCTGCCGTCATTTCTATGTTTCTATGTAATGCATATCCAACAGCCTCCATGCAGGTTCTGAGATAAGTGGAGCAGTACATGAAATGAACTTGACTTTGCAGGCAATTGGACAAGCTCTGCAAAATCTTACTGGCCAAATCATTGACTAGGAGGAAAGCTCAGTCACCTCCAGAAATCCCCCACAAAGAGGCAGAGGTGGTGCCCACAATCACATCCAGTAAGCAAATATGAGTAGCATGCAGTGTGATGGAATACTGTTTCTGCAATGGTAGTTCTTGTAACTCTGTCGTCATTGTCGCTCATCACTGCTGTACACGGAGATAGCCCTTGTGCTCCTGCCATTTCCTTCCAGCACTGATGCTTTTCTTGCCTGCACACCTTGTCTCTTCGCAGATACATCTCGCTCGTCTCTACTATCGCCTGACCTGCTATTCCACCATCACTCATCTCCTATCATTCTTAAACAGCACTGCCCCTTCTGGGACGCCTGGGTCCACAGCAGAATATGAAATTTGATGCATTTCATTCATTTCCTCTCTTTTCCCTTTTCTTTGCTTGTGGGTGTCACATTCAGCGCTCGTTGCTGCTGTATACAGAGATGGCGATTGTGCTCCTGTGCTTCCTTCCTGCGCAGATGCTTCTCATGCCTGCATGCCTCATCTCTTTGCAGATGCCTCTCCCTCCTTGACTCTGTCATGAACTGAACCACCATCCACCGATGCTTGTCTCTTCTCTTGATGAGTAGCCACACTTCAAAATTTAAATGACGCCATCCTTTGGGTCCCTTGTGTCTGCAGCATATTGCCAAGACTGCTGTTCTTAATTTTTCCCCTTTTCCCATTTCTTGGGCAGGCGGGTGTCATCACTCATCACTGCTGTACACAGAGATGGCGATTGTGCTCCTGCACTTCCTTCCTGCTAAGATGCTTCTCACACCTGCATGTCTCGTCTCTTTGCAAATGCCTCTCCCTCCTCGACTCTGCCATCAACTGAAGTGCTGTATACTGACACTTGTCTCTTTTCTTTACATGAGTAGTCAAACTCCAAAATTCAGCAGTGTTTTCTCACTTTAAGGACCACTTTATGGAAAGTTTAGTCTGTATATGTAATTTGTTTATTAATATATTTTTTATTCCAAGTTGATATTGTAAGTGAGGTTAAATAAAATCTTTGAAATGATGATAAATGTCTTATGAATTTCTTGGTAATGATCTGGCCTTCATATTCTAGTTCTCCCCACTAGGAATTCCCCCAATCCTCCTCCCAAAATCCTATCTCCCCTCCTTTTATCCTAACCTCTTCCCCAATCGCCTTCCAAAATCCCATCCCCTTTATTTTATCTCCCCCCCCCCCCCCCCCAAGCCTAGCTTACGTCAAACATCTTTCCCATTCTCCCCTACCAATCCCCCTCCCATTAGGAATGCCACCAACCCCTAGTAGCCCTAGATTGGCCCAAGAGGCCTTGGTATGCAGACAAAGTGAGACTGCTGCCAAGGTCTCTGTTTCACTTTCCCTAGGAACAGGTTCCGCTTTGACAAGGGCTGGTTCCAGTTGAGGACCCAGATCCATTCTAATGCTTGGCACTTGAAAGGGCACACTTGCAAAAAAAGGGTTTGCTCCTCTGATGTGATTTCAACTCTGTTGAAAGCTCAAAAGCCCTCAACATCACTGACATATACTAGAGTCTGGTGCTTGATCAGCAGAAAGAAAGACATCTCCCCATGGAAAACAGGCATACCACATATTTTAGACTTTCTATAGTCAGGCCTAGCTAAAGAATTACCCCTTAACTCCTCAAAGGTGCAGATGGCTGTGATCACATACTATAGGGGCCGAGTTAAAGGTGCCTAGGTGACAGCATACCCAGATGTTATAAGGTTTCTGAAGGAAGTAAGACTGGTATGCCCGCTGTTCATTAGTCTCTCATTGGGACCTCAATTTAGTTCTAAGCACCCTGGTCAGCCCCTGACAGAGCTCAATAAAAGATCACTGAAGACGGTCTGTATAGTAACGATTTGCTCTGCGAGGCGCATCTCTGAGCTGCAGGCCTTCTCATGTACAGTCCCTTATTTGGTCTTTTCCCCAGACTCTGTGACATTTCAGCCAGAACTATCTTTTCTCCCCAAGCTGATCTTGGCCTTTCATATTAGCCAGTCTGTTTCATTGCCAGCCTTTAATGAGGATAAGAGAAAAGATAAGTGCCTACATCGGCTAGATGTTTGTCATATGTTGCTGAAATTCCTAAAGGAAACAAATGCCTTTAGCTATTTGTGTTATTTGGAGGTTCTCAGAAGGGGGGAGCGGTATCCAAAGCCACCTTAGACAGGTGGATCAAGGAGATGATAACCTCGGCATACGTGCTCGAGAGCAGGCAGGCTCCAACAAGGCTGCGAGCCCACTCGATAAGGGCACAAGTAGCATCATGAGCTGAAGCATCTTCAGCTTCTCTGGATTAAATCTGTAGGGCCGCCACATGGTCCTTGCTGCATACCTTCACTATGTACTTTGAATGGATGTGCAAGCCAAAGGAGACTCTGTCTTTGGAGCAGGAGTCCTAAGGACTGTCTTCCTCCTGCCCCCACATGTAAGACTAGTCTAGCAGGATGATAAGGAGGGTTGAATTATATTTACCTGATAATTTTCTTTCCTTGAGTCCTACTAGACCAGTCCAGATCCTACCCAGGAAAACAAGGGAGATGAGGATCATTGGGACTGACATCATGTGAGGTAGCCTGGAAGCACCCCATCTCTCTCTGCCTTTTCTGTGTTTGCCTCATGACTCACTCAGAGTGGTCTTCAATACCTCATAATAAAAGTTCCAAACTAGGCACTGGAAAGATTAAAGGTGGTCACAGTGTTTTGGCAGTATGCTATTTGGGATAAGGCTATGACCGCACCTCCCTTATAAGCCCAGAGTAGGATCATAAATGAGGTGTATCCTCTGTTTCTGTCAGCTGTGAAGGAGTGGAAATCCTGTACATAATGACTGGTCCTAGCAGGGCTCAAGGAAAGAAAATTATCAAGTAAACCTAATTTAACCATTTTTTTTAAAAAGTAGTTGGGATGCATTCATGGGGAATGGAGATAAAAATCACAAAAATATAGCAAGAATCATACATTTTCACTCATCATGCCACTATTTTAATCATTTTACTCCATATAATTGAAAGCTTCTTTAATTTCTTTTAGACTGTCCAATTGAATTATAAGTACGCCTGAGACACGCACAGTGAAGTGACAATCTCAGCCACACAGGGGATCCATTCCTTGGATCTGTAAAGAGAGAATCTGTGGTACATATGCAGAGTCGCTTAACTATAATTATACATGAAAGCTGTGCATATTGGAACAGTAGCTCCATCCACACCCTTACTGTTTTTCCCTCTTTTCATCTGCTGGGGATTTTTGGCTGCTTCCCAGAAGTTGGCCCTTCCCCCTGTTTTGGGGACTGGACAGTGCTCCCCTATATAAACTGAATTGAGCATGCTCAAAGTGTGGTTGGATTTGGTTATGGTTGGAGTTATAGTACGTTTGGAAGAAGTAGAGTTTTGGTGGCTCCTGTAGGCTCCACAGCCTGCACCGGTGGGATTTCTTTCAAGTACAGAAGGCCCTGCTAGAGCCTTCACAGACCTAGCTGTTTTATTGCCCAGAACCCAGCCCAGAAGAGCAGACCTCCCTGTCTGAAGGGACAGAAGTTTGATTCCTGTGACCTGTTCTCAGCTAAAGCAGTTTATTAGGATTAGATTTCTGCATTGCCCTCCACACAGTGGGGCCAATGCAATATCTTGTGCATAAAGATGTGCATCCAAACTGGGCATCTGCTTTTTTCAATATGCACACATACACCTCTCCTGGGTGCCCGATGCAATAATCAAATGAGCTGCTGCACTAATAAGGACTTGCTAGGGATAAAATGTGCATCCCTAGCACATCCTTGGCATTGGGCACCCAGGAGACGTGGTGGGTGCGTTTTGTACACGCTGATCCCCTTGTTGCAATGGAAGTTAGCCTAGCGCGTCCAAACAAAGACATAGCTTATAGCCTCATCTATGTTACGTCGGTCGGCCGTGGACCTCGCGACCGACCTGCCTCACCTCTTTCTCCGCCGCTGCCGGGCAGGAAGAACGCCCCCGGAGCTGCCCCTCTCCTCGCTGCCTGGTCGCTCGCGGCGGAGACAACACCGCCTCTCTGCTCCCGGCCTCCTAGGCGCGCGCACCTCTCTGCCCTTTTTAAAGGGCCCGTGGCATGCTATGCCTCTCAGTCCTCTTCCATTACGTCACCCCTGGCTGTCAGGACTCGCCTTGGCAACTGATCTCCTTCCTGGGTTCCGTCTTCGCTGTTGCTGTCTTCCATTGACTTTTGCTACGCCTGACCACATTCCTGCCTGCTGCCTGCCATTGACTTTTGCTACACCTGACCACGTTTCTGCCTGCCATTGACGTTTGCTACGCCTGACCACATTCCAGCCTGCCACCTGCCTTTTGACCTTTCGCTACGCCTGACCATGTTCCAGTCTGCCACCAGTCATCGACCTCTGCTACGCCTGACCTCGCCACAGCTCCGCCTGTCGACGGTGGGAACCAGTGGGGCTCAACCCCTCTGTTGATTCCACCCCACTTCAGTCCAAGGGTCCACTATTTTGACAGAATCATAACAATCTACATGGCATTTACAAATGATGAGCACTATTAGCTAGAACCCCCAATGCAAAATATCACCATGTTCCTAATGCACACTTTTTAACCCGTCAAATTTAACATCTGCCCCGGAACTGGTTTAATGTCTTGCCGTACAACAAGGGCTCAACAAAAAAACCCCCCAAAAATACTGCTTTTCTGTGATTCCTCCTACTTGATATTGTCGTGATACTTAGAAAGCAGCATCATGAAAAAATAAAAAGCTTGATGTAAAAAAAAATGTCTAGTTGCACAATATACACCTACAATATACACACTCCAGGCCGTGTATATTGTATGTGTATATTGTGCCGATAAATTAGCTGCCACGGGATAAAATGGACACTCATATTGAGCGTCCATTTTTGTAACCCACACACAGCCACATCTCCTGGGTGCCCAATGCCAAGGATGCACTAGGGATGCACAATTTATCCCTAGCGCGTCCTTTTTGCATCGGGCCCTGTGAAAGTAGGGTGTGTGGATTCCCAGAGTAGGAACTGATTTTTGGAAAAAGCTGTTTTGTGGACGGTTTTTCTTTTTTTAACTTTTGCTTGGAAGAAGACATTTTTCTACCCCTATCTCCCTGTCATTTTGTGGAGAAGAGGTTTTTTTTCTTTTTTTTTATCACTGGGAAAAGATTGTGGAAGGAGGTTGGACATTGATTCAGTGACTGAACATAGACAGAGGCTATAGCACTTGAAATTATCATTCTTCCTTTCCTTATGATGATTTTTGCCATGATTCTATTTAATTTTTGTTTGAACTCCACTCCAAGTCTCTGTCTGCTTTTGTTCCAACTGGAGAACCAGCCTATTGGAATACTAAGACCTGCAAGCATGAATATCATTGGGAGAATGACTGAGTGGCAAAGGAGACTATATGAGGTACCCACCCCTAAAAGCCTAGGGCCCCAGATGCTTGTCCCCCTCTGCACTGGTTGGACCGCAGCTTCCCAGTAGCTGACTATGGCAGAGTAATTGGAGAAGCAAGTGAGCAGTCCGGGACAGTGAGTGCAGCCCTGGGTCTGTGTGACCCTTGCATTAGGGATCTCAGACTAAGAGGGGGTTACAAAATGTTGTACAGACACACAAAAGGGTTGAATTAGCACAGGAGAACAGTAGCACCAATCATCAAGGCTTCAACCCTGGTTCCATTTACACAGTCTTTAAAAATAAAATCTAACTTGGAGATTATATCTCACATTTACTTATCTCATGCTTGGATCAGAAATGGCTGAAGAGCATTTAGGATGCAACTCTTTAAGAGTTTCCTTGGAAATTTAATATTAGTGATACCACAGAGCTTTGGGATATAAATTCACAAACTGAGACCTACTTAAGCCTTTACAGTTTTCCTCCAATCCATACCTGTTCTAGTGATTCCACAGCCAGTTGGGTTTTCAGGATATCTATAATGAATATGCATGAGATGAACTTTCATGAACTGGGTCTACAGGACAAGTGGGGGAGCCCTACTCCAGACGTTGTCACTTGGCATCTTTCATAGAAGACAGTTCCTGGAGAAGACAAATGAGAGCAACTGCCCTAGAGCCCCATGCTGCCTTTCATCATTACCATTTTGAAATTTGTTGAAAATCGGTATAGAAAACTTGTTCTTCCTACCAGTCCGCAAACAGGTGTCAGGCAAAGGAGGAAACAGGGGTGATATGATTCAGACTTTCAGATACTTGAAAGGTTTTAATGATCCAAAGTCAACGACAAATCTTTTCCATTGGAAAAAAATCAACAGAACTAGGGGTCATGATTTAAAACTCCAGGGTGTTGTGACTGTGGCTTCCCGAAGGCTTCATTCCGCCTACCTTTCCTTTTTGGCAACTCCTCCTGCTCCTCACGGACGCCTGGCTGCCGTGGTGTCCGCCTGCCATCCTCTCCGGTGTCCCCGGACCGGCTTGGGCCCTGCTTCCAGCCATGTTCTTCAGGTACCTTAGGGCGCACGCGCCGCGCGGCCCTCATTCTTATTTCCTCATTGGCGCATTCCTCAGGGGTGTCCCCCTGTGATGACGTCACACTGCCCGAATATTTAAGCCTACAGTTTATTGCTAGCCGTTGAGTTAGCAAGGGAGATTCTTACAGATGGGATTCGCTCTCCGTACCCAGCTACTCTGCCTTCCAACTTCCATTGGACTCTTTCTGCTAACGGGGTACCCGCTCCTCGGGGGCCTCTTTGCTTCTTTCAGGTCGCTATCAGGTAACTGGTACTCGCTCTTCGAGGGCCCATGTTCCCTGACCCTATCTCCTCTTCTACTTGGAAGAATTCGCTACAGACACCATCAGTGAGTACTACTATCATCCATTCCTCAGAGCTGTCTCCCTGGAACCAGGTACTCGCGCCTCGAGGGCCTGCCTCCGTTCCAGTGCCAGTGCCATTTCTTACGTGGAATCGCTGTGTGAGTACTTTGCCAAGTCTCTCTGCTCCCAGGGATCTGGTACTCGCTCCTCGAGGGCCAGCTCTCCCTATCTCGGGGCTCCTCCATATTTGGGGCTCTGTGAATGTTCTATTGTACTCACTTTCTCAGTTCTCTCCACTACAGCACTGCTACCGGAGGAACTGCTGTTCCAGCGCCCTGGGGAATACTAGCCCAGCCGGGCTACATTTTCTTCTCACTACTGCCACCTCTGGTGGCTTCTCAAACTGTCTAATAAAGAACTATCTGTGTTTGTGTGTCCAGAGCTGAGCCTGACCTGTGGCCCCTCACGGGACTTCCCCCCGTGGGCGTGGTCAGCTGCCACAGTGTCCAAGGGTCCACCCAAACCTCACTAACTATAACACAGGGAGGAAGACTCAGAACCAATGTCAGGAAGTATTTCTTCACGGAGAGGGTTGTGGATGCCTGGAATGCCCTTCCGGAGGAAGTGGTGAGGACCAAAACTGTGAAGGATTTCAAATGGGCATGGGATAAACACTGTGGATCCATAAAGTCTTGAGGATGTGAATGAAGAGTAGAGGCATGGAGGTGGCTTGCGGGAATGACGGCTACTACCTAGCGATTAATAACCTTATTCAATAAATATACACACGGTTAATGCGACTCCAACATTGCTCTATGCTTCAATGGCAAGAGGAAATGTGGGAAAAAGGATTTGCATTCACAAATAAGCGTGGGAGTAGCTTGCTTGTTGCGGCGGTTACTACCTCAAACCAAATTAGCCTGATACTTCACTTTCAATGCATATCCAAGCAGCTCTCTGCTTCAATGGCAGGAGGGAATGAAGAAAAGAAGATGTATATTCAGACAACAACCAACAAGGACTAAATTGCACAGGCTAGATAAACAAATAAGCGTGGGAGTAGTTGGCTTATTGCGGCGGTTACTATCCCTAACCAATTAGGCTTGATACTTCACTTTGATGCAGCTCCAGCATTGCTCTCTACATCAAAGTTGGGGGAAGGAAGGAAATTAGAACCAAAAAGTTACCAATAAGGGCCCTGACCTCAGTGGTCAGAGTAACAGATAAGTATGAGAAAAATAAGTGTGAAAGCTTGCTGGGCAGACTGGATGGGCCACTTGGTCTTCTTCTGCCGTCATTTCATTTCTATGTGCTATCAACCTCTTATCAAGGGGCTCTTGCCAGCTTTGCTCCAATCTGAGAGACACTCTTTCATGAAATAATGTAGGAATGAACTCCAAGAGCCTCCAGTATATCACTGGTCTTAGGGCTGCTGGCTTTCCCTTTCCTGTTTTATGCCCTCCCTACACATGCACTGACAGCAACCAATAAGGAAGGAGGGAGAAAGGCTGTCCAGTGCATTCCATCCCTTATGTTGTCAACCCGTCCATGCATTGAATCACTAATTTTGTCTAGCCCTAGTTTATTTTCTAAGCCTTCATACTGAAATCCCCCTTTTTACCACAATTTTAAATATTCCAGATAGCTATTAATTTGCCAAGTAAATTTATGACTCCAGCTGTGCAATCTAAATGGCCTCATCAAGGCTCTGTTTTATTTTTCCTCCAGTAAGTTGTCAGTTTCAGACACCACCAAATTCCGTGTGCACATGTTTTTCCTCACACCATCTCCTTCATTTAGAGATAATGTATTATTCATTTTACCAGAATGTGTTAATTGGTTTCTAAAATAAATTCTCACTGAGTGCGTGAAATGTTGAATTGCTTTCGAAATCTCACACCATTTCTCATATGAGACCTTAAGCCCTAATTTTTTGCCAGGATTTTTAAATGATGTCTTTATTTTGCTCCTTCATTGAAAATATGCCTGTACAAACTTTGCATTGAAATTTGGTCTCAATTGGCAGTCTGTTGAATATGCTCAAAGTATATAGAGAATGTGATGTATTGTTGACTCTGGTACTGTACCTGTGTGTTTCTACTTGTTAAATAAAATGTAAAAATAAATATGACTCAAATATGTTTTCCTGCATGTGTGTGGTTGGACTTTACATATATATTCTTCAAGTCTCATTAATTCCTTTTTGCAATAAGTCCAAATTTGGTTGTCTTTCATTATTGTTGTCTATTTTCATAGTTCATCATAATTATGCACAAACAGCCCTCTCTTCAGTTCCCATACCATCTTCCACATTCTATATATTCCAATGATCATTTCTACCTATATTTCTGGATTCAGACATCTGAGATTCTATAAATTCTGCCTTTAGTGTTGCGGCTAGACTGCTGTGAGGGTAGATGGTGGACCCTTAGGCCGGCCTACCGGAGGTCACAGGGCAGGCCGGGAGGCGGAGGCATGAACTGGCGAGGTTTCACCCGGAGCCTGGGATCCCCCCGGGAGAAGCTCGTAGGGGCCCAGGCCCTTGGGACTTGGGCACTGCTGAGAATGTCCTGAAGAGCTAGCGTGAATGGAGGGCAGAAAGCCCACTAGGCACAGAGTCGGCTAGCGGGTGGCCAGAGAGTCAGAGAGGCAGGCCGGATCAGGACGCTGGTCCAGAGGGTAACAGTCGGGGCCCGAGCAGGCTGGCAAGCGGCAGAGTCCGAGGCAACCCGGGTCAGGGCAGGTGGCAGACTGTAGAGAAATCAGAAGCTAACTGGAGTCGAGGCAGGCAGCAGGCTGTGGCGAAGTCAGAAGCAAACCGGAGTCAAAGGCAGGCAGCAGGCTGTAGCGGAGTCAGAAGCAAACCGGAGTCAAAGGCAGGCAGCAGGCTGTAGCGAAGTCAGAAGCAAACCGGAGTCAGAGGCAGGCAGCAGGCTGTAGTGAAGTCAGAAGCAAACAGGAGTCAAAGGCAGGTATCACGGAGTCAACAGGAAACGCGAACAGGAAGCAACTAGTCAACTAGGAACCTCGTTGCAAGGCGTTTGGTGAACGACTGAACGCCGGTTATATCAGGAGCTGAGCGTGACGTCAGCCGGGGAGGCGGAGCCGGGTTTCTGGGAGCTGGACGCACAAGAGGAGCCTCCTCATGCGCGCGCAAGGCCGGAGGAGAACAGGCCTGTAATGGCGTCCGCCACGTGGGAATTGCGCGGACGGAGGGCCTCCCGGGACCTGGGCTGGGCGGAATCCCGCGGCTGCCGGAGTGGAGGTAGGCGGGCCTGAGCCCGATCAGGAGAGGAGCGGTCGGGACCGCAACAGTACCCCTCCTTTACGGCCCTTCTTCAGAGGACCGGGTTTCTCAGGATGGTCAAGATGAAACTGCTGAAGGAGGGACTTGTCCAGGATGTTATGACTGGGCTCCCAGGTGTTGTCCTCATCGCCGCAACCCTCCCAGGCGAGGAGGTACTCCCATCTTCGGTTGTGGAATCTCATGCCACAAAGAGAAGGAGACTATGAATTCTAATTTCTGTAAAACTAAATGTTACTTCCCACCCAGAAAGACTGACATTTAAAGCAGCAGAGCACTTCAGTGACATGTCCAACAAGATGTTAAACTTTCTTCCCTGACACCTATAGAAGACATTTTCAGTATTTCTTTAGTTTTGCCTTTTTCTGAAATCATGTGTAGTTTTACAGCATTTTTTTCTTTCCCTCGTTCATGCTGCTGAGCTCTGTAGATTCTCTGCTTATTTTTCTTCTCTTCAGTGCATCTATAGTAGGGGTCAGCAACCTTTCAAAAAAAAGCAGAGACACTTTATTTTTTGCTTTTTTGTCTTTGACCAAAATGTTTCAAGAGCCGCCTCCCATACATGAATATTGATACAGCCTCAGACACATGATATCTTTAGCTTTATTGGAATTTATTAATCGCTTACACCATGGCACTAAGCGATGTACAGATCAACATACTTAATTTAAAATAATACATTCAAAATCTAAAATAATCAAATAACTAAACAAAAGCACATAAAAAATTGTCAGCAGCCAGTTTATCTCTCTTCCTATTATCTACAAAACTAAAAAAGGGTAAATATAATGTGGCAAGAATACAACATATCACAAAACACTCAAGCATAAGCCTGCTTGCAAAGGAATGTGTTGCACTTGGAGGTGGACACTTGTCCTGGAGCAGTGTAGAACGACTCCCTGGTAGGGACCAGGAAGCACCTGCCCCAGGAGGCGGAGCACAGGAGGAGACAGAGGCTAGGATGAGTTTCACCACTGGAAACCCGCGGTCCCCCGGGTGGAGCCAGAAGGGACCTGGGCCGCTTGGACTTAGGTGGGCCTCGCGGGGTCTCCTGGAGAGGTAGTAGAGAGGCGTGGCCACGAGCAGCAAGGAATCGTGGTCGGTCACTAGGCTGTAGGTCTGGAAAACCAAGGAAGGCCAGTACAGCGTAGGCGATGACAAGGCAAGGGACAAAGCCAGAACCAGAAGACGTGGTCAATGGCAGCCGGGGTCAGAATCCAAGGATCAGTTCAAGGAGTAGTCAACGAAGCAAGGGTCAGGTTCCAGAGGTCAGACGAAGTGACAAGGCAGGCAGAGGTCAGGATCCAGGCAGCGAGCAGAATGGTCAAGGAGCAGGCTGAGGTCAGTACCAGAGAGATAGTCCGAGGGTACTACCTGGAGAGACAGGACAGACAGACGTCGGAACAGAAGGACGCTGTAACACTAGGACACTGGAACAAGACTGTGAACAAGGAGGCAAACTAGTACACTTACACTGCCGACCCGAATGGCAAGGAAGTGCAGGCAGGGACTTTCTTATATCGTACGTTCAATCAGCTCGCCACGGAGCTAGGACCCGCCCCATGCCCTACAAGAGGCTGGGCAGTCCGCGCACGTGTAGGGCGTGGCCAATGCCACTGAGGATGCCGATCTCCGGCGTGAGGCCTGGTGCACAGTGGAAGGCCTGGCAACCGCTGCTGCGGGACGCCGAGGCCTGGAGGTGCTTCCAGATGCCGCTGGGGAGGCCACCCATGAACTGCAGAGGAGCTAGTGAGGTGAGGGTAATAGTTTACAAAAACTTTTAGTAGGATTTTGTTTTGTAATGACTAGAAAAGATGTAAAACTCAGTACCTCACCCTCCCTCACCTTTCCTCTCCCACCTTCCCTCCCTCCCTTCCTCCCTCACCCAGTACAGTGTATTCAGACGTCTCCTTTTGTTTCACAGATGCTGATGAGGCCATGCCAGGCCCAGCTGCAAGAGAAGGAGCTGCAGCCGCTCCAGGGGGGGAGGCGGATTCTCCCCCCCCCCCCCCGAGGAGGAAACGATGTCACCTGCCGCAGAGCCCTCCCCGGGCACAGAGGCGCCCCAGACCTTCCCCTAGCCCCCCCCCCCCCCCCCGTAGGGCAACCTCCCCGTTTTGCCCATGGGGTTAGGGACGCAGGGGCACGCAGGGGCCAGCCTTTGCTGGCCCAGGGAGGCATTCATGGCCCTCTTGTGCCTCATCAGCCCCCCTCACGGCACCAGCAAAGAGGCCCATCCCCGGGGGCATGCTCCCCCGAGGATGAGCCTCTTACATATGGTCAATTCCTGGCCTTCGTGAGGGGGGTCCAAGAGGGCATGAGGGCTATGAATGCCTACCAGGAGAGGATGATCCGGGCGACGGATCGGATCACCAGGGGTCTACTGCTGCTTGGTGCAGCAGTACGGGTCCTGGGGGATCTGATCCGTCGTCGCTGATCATCCTCTGGTCCCTGCCTCCCTAACCTCACGGGAGTTTTGTTTTCTGTAAATAGTTTTGCTCCCTAGACTGCCCCTCCCCATCCTGTTTTTGTTTGGTATATATTGTAAATATGTTTGGTTTCAAATACAATTTTTCTAACGCAAAACGGTGTGGTCATTTCAGGGACAGGTGGAAGGGGTCCATGTATTGTCTGAGTGTTGGAGGGAGGGAAGGAAGGTGGGGGAGGGAGGGAAGGTGGGAGAGGGAAGGAGAGGTGAAGGAGGGAGGGAGGGAAGGTGGGAGAGGGAGGGAGAGGTGAGGGAGGGAGGGAGGGAAGGTGGGAGAGGGAGGGAGAGAGGGAGGGTGGGAGAGGTGGGAAAGGGAGGGAGAGGGAGGGAGGGAGGGAAGGTGGGAGGAGGGATGGAGGGAGGGAAGGTGGGAGAGGAAGGGAAAGGGAGAGAAGGGAAGGAGGGAGGGAAGAAAGGTGGGAAAGGAGGGAAGGAAGAATGTATGGACGAGGCAACGTTGAAGTCCCAGCAGAGCAGCCCACCGAACAGCTTGGAGAACCATCTTATACACTGTAGAGCAGAGCTTTCCAAACTTTTCATGTTGGTGACACACTTTTTAGACAAACATAATTTCGGGACACAGTAATTCAGTTTACTAGCAAACCAGAGGTTAAAGGTTAAACGAACTAAATGTATTTCGACAATTTATGTATGTTTCCTTAAATATATACATAATAAAATGTTTCACGACACAACCTATCTTGTCAAAACCTTTCATTTATATTAAAAATATATAATATTCCAAGCTTAATGTTATTGTTCTAATTTATGAATAACAATAATAAAACAAAGTTATTGTGTTATTCAATTTACCTCTTTAATGAGATATATGAGCTTGATGGGATGAACACAGATTTTGAATATTTGGTGTTAATCAGAAAGTCCAAAGGGTCTTCTGCGTAATTTTAAAAAGCTGGCCAGTTTCACACTATATAATTATTTGATAGCCTCATTCAACTAATTCTATATGGCTATGAGAGTGAAGACTGGAATTTATAGGAAGGGACAGAATGTCAATATAAATCCTGCACCTCCAGTTCTGTAACTCTGTGCATCCACTGAAATTCCCCCAAACAATGGAGCTTGGATGTTTCCCTTACAGCTCATCATACTAAAAGATATTTTCAAATGCTGGTGTCTCCTCACAGTAACAGCAGCACAAACACCTTCCACTGCCAGGCACATTGTGAACTAACACAAAACCTCGCAAAAAAGACACTCAAAATCTATACTGCAATCCCATCGTAACATAACAGTAATAACACCAAGGACTCAAACAACAATAACCCTACCTGTGAACAAGCAAGGGTAAATATTACACTGGGTCCTAGAATACCCAATACACCACCTACTGAGGAAACAAAACAAACCCGATTGCTATAGATCCCTATGCTAGTAGAATCTCTCATCATGGTCACACACACAGAGCAGAGACAGACCCTCACCAAATACAGAATAAAGGAGCACAAATTTGACAAAAACTGACATGGAAACCCCAAGAAGCCAGACTCTGTGTATTAACAATGGAAAAACAGAACCACCATTCCTCATAAAACAAATAAAATCAAGAAACATAAAGCATCAGTTATAATAGTAAAACCATACTAATAAAAGAATATTTTAAAACTACTGATAAATAGAATTTCTATTAATTAAAATCATATACATTTTTTACAATTTCCCAAATACCAATAAAATATTTAAAAACGGCACATATATCAAATAACACCCAATAATTAAAAATAATAAGGATTTTAAAAAGCCCCTGCTGTCCATATGTGGGAGCTCTTGATTTCCAGTCACCCTGATATTGTCAAGGATTAGGAGGTTATCCTCTCTCTCTCTCACACATACTCACATGTCCATTCTCTCTCACACATACACTGTCACATACATACATACATATTCATGCTCTTATACCCACCATAACTTCTCGCTCTCGCAGACACTGACACACTCTCAGGCTCTAAGACACTCTCTCCCCCTCCACACACACCAACCACACAAACTCTTACTCCCCTGGATTTTCTCATACACACTCATGCTCTCACTCTCTCTGGCTCCCTCACATACACACAAACACACACACCCAGGCAAGTTCCCAATCACTCTCACACAAACACACACACCCAGGCAAGCTCCCAGTCATTCTCACACACTGAAACTGACCCCCAGGCAAGCTCCCATTCATTTTCACACCACTCCCTCACAATCCCCCAGGCATGCACACATTCATTCTCACACAAACAGACCCCCAGGCAGGCACCAATTCATTCTCACACACACACACACACACATACACCACACACAGGCAGGCACCTATTCTCACACATACAAACCCCAGGAAGACACCCATACATTCTCATACACAGACACACCCTCAGGCAGGCACCCATGCATTCACACACATACACCCCCAGGCAGACTCCCATTCATTCACATGCACACTAAAGGCAGACCCCCTCTCTTTCTTTTGCCAGCAACCTCAAGAGCCTCTCTCATTCCTCTGCTGCCACTGTCACTGATGCCGCATGGGTATTTGGGAGGCGCTGATTGCTGCTATTGGCACTGAAGCCCATTCTGTTGCCTTCTCTGTGTAGGCCCCATGGGTTTCCACTTCCTCCATGTTGATCTCGTACATTGTGAGATCCGCATAGAGAAAATGCTACTTTTGCACATTACCAAAAATTACATGTGCCAATCAGTAAAAAGTAATTTTTTTTTTTACCTTTGCTGTCTGATCTTAGTTTTTTATCAGTTGGTCACAGGCTTTTTTGTTCCACCTTTCCTTTCTTATTTTTTTTGCCAATTCCTTTCATATTGTCTTTTTTTTCTATTTCTTTTCTCTCCATCTATCTTCTTCCCTCAAACATAGTCAGGTTCTCATTCTCACATGCTTTCTCTCTCTCTCACACACACACACAGGCTCTCACATGCTCTCTCTCATACAATCATTCATACACAGTCTCTCTCTTGCACATGCTGTCTGACTTGCTCAAGCACAGACTCTCACTGTCACATGCTCTCTCTCATACAATCATTCATACACACAGGCTCTCACTGGTACATGCTGTCTCTCTCACACACACACACACACAGGCTCTCACATGCTGTCTCTGCAAACATTCAGGTCCTCACTCCCACACACAGTCTCTCAACTCATCTCATACATGCACACAATCTCTCATCTCATACATGCACACAATCTCTCAACTCATCTCATACATGCACTCTACGGGCACTCAGCCTCTCTCTTACCTCTGGGCTCCTCTTCACGGGTCGCTGCAGGATGGGCTCTGCAGCGACCCTGATCTTCGCGGGCCGATCCGCGGCAGCGGTGTCCCTCTTCTTCGCGGGCCGATCCGAGGCAGCGGCGTCCCTCTTCTTCGCGGGCCGATTCGTGGCAGCGGCGTCCCTCTTCTTCGCGGGCCGATCCGCGGCAGCGGCGTCTCTCTTCTTCGCGGGCCGATCCGCGGTGGGGACCCTGCTACCGGGCCTCCTCCTCTCAGCCCGCTGCTCTTCTTCTGCACATGGCTGATGCTCCACCTCCTTCCTGCCCGTGCGGCTCCGGCAACATTTTTCTTCCGGGGCCGCTTGGGCAGGAAGGAGGAGGAGCACCTGCGTGACCTTTTTCTTCGATCCGTGGTGACGTAAGCTCCACCACGGCTCACCGATCTTCATGCTGTGTGTCTCTGGCACACAGCCCAGCCCAGCCCAGCGAAACTTCACTGCTCAGCCGCCAGTGGGATGAGGTCCACCAGCGGCTGCATTGGTTCCCACTTGCCGGTGTGTCACGTGCACCGGGCTTGCGCGACACATCGGCACACCTCAGGCGACACAGTAAAGTGTCGCGACACACACTTTGGAAAGCTCTGCTGTAGAGGATATGTGCGTGCCACATCGGCTTCAGTAAATTGCATGGGCCAGGCGGCCATCTCCAGTACAGTCTATGGGAGAGGCAACGTTATAGTGAAAGAACTAGGATCCAGTCCCACTTTAGCAGTACACCAAATCGCCTGGAGAGCCAGCCCATAGACTCTAGCGGACAAGTGCGCAGGGCCCATAGACTCTAGCGGACATGTGAGCAGGGCCCATAGACTCTAGCGGACATGTGCGCCTCGCCCATACACTTTACTGAAGCCGACGTTGCGCGCACATCGCCGCTACAGTCTATGAGACGGTTCTGCAAGCTGTTCGGTGGGCTGCTATAGTGGGCGCACAATGCACTGACATACAATCCTGAACAGCTATAAAGCCAGTGCATTGCACCTCCGAGAGGCTGGTGAGAAGCCGACTACACATGTTAGACAGCGAAGGTCCCCCTTCATATCAAACACTGGTGACCAGTTATCAGACAGTATAGTAAAGTATCCCCGAATAAAAACTGATGACCCCTTCCAAAGCTGCAGTAAAGCGACCTTACCTCTGGTCTTCTACAAGCCAGTTTTAATTGAATCTCAGAAAAATTACTGCTCGCCTCAGATTCTTAGGGCAGGAGAATATGCAGCGTGACATGACTTCTGGTAGCTGGGAGCAGGAAAGGACAAATGAGGGATTGTAGGGTTTTATGCTCTCTATCCAAGTGCAAGGCAAATCTCACTTTTACATTAAAACTGAACCATAAACATAGTAAAATAACATACTAGATGCTGGCATGTAAGGACTGATTAGCTTATCCAGTCTATGCTCTTTGGTTAGCTATACCGACGTAGCTGACGATATCTCCCAGATGCCAGCTGTAGAAATTTGACAGGTTACATCGCACTACCTCTCACCTTCCTTCCCCCTACCGGTGCCCCCCGTGCAAATGATATCATCCAGCATCAGACTTACAAATTTGTGCACCGGCTGGATATGGCTGATTAACGTAGTAGTTAAGCAACATTGTAGATGAGAGCAGATAGAGACCCTTTCCTACCGAGTTATTCTGAATCTCATCCAAGTCGGTTGTGCTGAATGCGTCCTTTCGGTTGTGCCGTATCTTGTAGATGAACAAATTGCTGGTGACATGTATTTCTATTCTTTTTCTACCAGTCCCTTCCCATCGCTTATTTCACCCGCAGCCTTCTGTATCTGTTCGAAATGTTCTTAAAGTCTGTCCCTGTTTTGATTTCTTCCCTTTGTGTGAAAGGCCTAGCCTAGTCTCCTACCTACGAGTCTCTTGATGGAGAAGTTTTTCTTCTAAGTTTCGTTCCTAGTTACATTTTTCATCATCCCATTGTGTGCACAAATATGTTTTTGGATGGAAAATTGGAAATTCCTTTAGTTTCTTGAAATCTGCTGTATATATCATGTCATTCCTTTCCCTGTGCAGTTTGCTAATAAGAGACCTGAAATGTAAGACAGGACCACATTTGAAAGCTGAAAGGCCAGTGAAGAGGCTATTTCCCTGTTCTTTCATTTTTCCACTGCTACTTTACCATGGTGAAGTGACTGATGTGTACAATGCAGGGTAATAGTTTTCAAAAATGTTTAGTAGGATTTTGTTTAAAAATGACTAGAAAAGACGTAAAAGCCAGCAGTTTTGCTGAAGACCAACATGTGCAGCAGGGCTCGCTTCATGCACCAGGATGGCCGAGTGGTTAAGGCGTTGGACTTAAGATCCAATAGACAGATGTCTGCGTGGGTTCAAGCCCCACTCCTGGTAATGTTTTCAATGTTGCACCAAACAAAGCATTAGTTGATAAGAGCCAAAGGATATATACATGTCTGAGTGGGTTGAAAGCTCACTGCTGACAATGTTTTCAATGATGGACCACACAAAGCATGATTTCCTCACTCCATCAGTCTATTATCTAGTCTTCTACAATCCCGTTTTAATTCAATCTCAGAAAAATTACTGCTCGCCTAGACTACTTGGGGCAGGAGAATATGCAGCGTGACATGACTTCTGGTAGACGGGAGCCATTTCCTTACTCCATGAATCTGTTATCTGGTCTTCTACAAGCCAGTTTTAATTGAATCTCAGAAAAATTACTGCTCGCCTCAGATTCTTAGGGCAGGAGAATATGCAGCGTGACATGACTTCTGGTAGCTGGGAGCAGGAAAGGACAAATGAGGGATTGTAGGGTTTTATGCTCTCTATCCAAGTGCAAGACAAATCTCACTTTTACATTAAAACTGAACCATAAACATAGTAAAATAACATACTAGATGCTGGCATGTAAGGACTGATTAGCTTATCCAGTCTATGCTCTTTGGTTAGCTATACCGACGTAGCTGACGATATCTCCCAGATGCCAGCTGTAGAAATTTGACAGGTTACATCGCACTACCTCTCACCTTCCTTCCCCCTACTGGTGCCCCCCGTGCAAATGATATCATCCAAGCATCAGACTTACAAATTTGAGAACCGGCTGGATATGGCTGATTAACGTAGTAGTTTGGCAAAATTGTAGATGAGAGCAGATAGAGACCCTTTCCTACCGAGTTATTCTGAATCTCGTCCAAGTCGGTTGTGCTGAATGCGTCCTTTCCGTTGTTCCGTATCTTGTAGATGAAGAAATTGCTGGTCACATGTATTTCTATTCTTTTTCTACCAGTCCCTTCCCATCGCTTATTTCACCCGCTGCCTTCTGTATCTGTTCGAAATGTTCTTAAAGTCTGTCCCTGTTTTGATTTCTTCCCTTTGTGTGAAAGGCCTAGCGTAGTCTCCTACCTACCAGTCTCTTGATGGAGAAGTTTTTCTTCTAAGTTTCGTTCCTAGTTACATTTTTCATCATCCCATTGTGTGCGCAAATATGTTTTTGGATGGAAAATTGGAAATTCCTTTAGTTTCTTGAAATCTGCTGTATATATCATGTCATTCCTTTCCCTGTGCAGTTTGCTAATAAGAGACCTGAAATGTAAGACAGGACCACATTTGAAAGCTGAAAGGCCAGTGAAGGGGCTATTTCCCTGCTCTTTCATTTTTCCACTGCTACTTTACCATGGTGAAGTGACTGATGTGTACAATGCAGGGTAATAGTTTTCAAAAATGTTTAGTAGGATTTTGTTTAAAAATGACTAGAAAAGACGTAAAAGCCAGCAGTTTTGCTGAAGACCAACATGTGCAGCAGGGCTTGCTTCATGCACCAGGATGGCCGAGTGGTTAAGGCGTTGGACTTAAGATCCAATAGACAGATGTCTGCGTGGGTTCAAGCCCCACTCCTGGTAATGTTTTCAAAGTTGCACCAAACAAAGCATTAGTTGATAAGAGCCAAAGGATATATACATGTCTGAGTGGGTTGAAAGCTCACTGCTGACAATGTTTTCAATGATGGACCACACAAAGCATGATTTCCTCACTCCATCAGTCTATTATCTAGTCTTCTACAATCCCGTTTTAATTGAATCTCAGAAAAATTACTGCTCGCCTCAACTACTTGGGGCAGGAGAATATGCAGCGTGACATGACTTCTGGTAGACGGGAGCCATTTCCTTACTCCATGAATCTGTTATCTGGTCTTCTACAAGCCAGTTTTAACTGAATCTCAGAAAAATTATTGCTCGCCTCAGATTCTTAGGGCAGGAGAATATGCAGCGTGACATGACTTCTGGTAGCTGGGAGGAGGAAAGGACAAATGAGGGATTGTAGGGTTTTATGCTCTCTATCCAAGTGCAAGACAAATCTCACTTTTACATTAAAACTGAACCATAAACATAGTAAAATAACATACTAGATGCTGGCATGTAAGGACTGATTAGCTTATCCAGTCTATGCTCTTTGGTTAGCTATACCGACGTAGCTGACGATATCTCCCAGATGCCAGCTGTAGAAATTTGACAGGTTACATCGCACTACCTCTCACCTTCCTTCCCCCTACTGGTGCCCCCCGTGCAAATGATATCATCCAGCATCAGACTTACAAATTTGAGAACCGGCTGGATATGGCTGATTAACGTAGTAGTTTGGCAAAATTGTAGATGAGAGCAGATAGAGACCCTTTCCTACCGAGTTATTCTGAATCTCATCCAATTCGGTTGTGCTGAATGCGTCCTTTCCGTTGTTCCGCATCTTGCAGATGAAGAAATTGCTGGTCACATGTATTTCTATTCTTTTTCTACCAGTCCCTTCCCATCGCTTATTTCACCCGCTGCCTTCTGTATCTGTTTGAAATGTTCTTAAAGTCTGTCCCTGTTTTGATTTCTTCCCTTTGTGTGAAAGGCCTAGCGTAGTCTCCTACCTACCAGTCTCTTGATGGAGAAGTTTTTCTTCTAAGTTTCGTTCCTAGTTACATTTTTCATCATCCCATTGTGTGCGCAAATATGTTTTTGGATGGAAAATTGGAAATTCCTTTAGTTTCTTGAAATCTGCTGTATATATCATGTCATTCCTTTCCCTGTGCAGTTTGCTAATAAGAGACCTGAAATGTAAGACAGGAACACATTTGAAAGCTGAAAGGCCAGTGAAGGGGCTATTTCCCTGCTCTTTCATTTTTCCACTGCTACTTTACCATGGTGAAGTGACTGATGTGTACAATGCAGGGTAATAGTTTTCAAAAATGTTTAGTAGGATTTTGTTTAAAAATAACTAGAAAAGACGTAAAAGCCAGCAGTTTTGCTGAAGACCAACATGTGCAGCAGGGCTTGCTTCATGCACCAGGATGGCCGAGTGGTTAAGGCGTTGAACTTAAGATCCAATAGACAGATGTCTGCGTGGGTTCAAGCCCCACTCCTGGTAATGTTTTCAATGTTGCACCAAACAAAGCATTAGTTGATAAGAGCCAAAGGATATATACATGTCTGAGTGGGTTGAAAGCTCACTGCTGACAATGTTTTCAATGATGGACCACACAAAGCATGATTTCCTCACTCCATCAGTCTATTATCTAGTCTTCTACAAGCCCGTTTTAATTCAATCTCAGAAAAATTACTGCTTGCCTCAGCTACTTGGGGCAGGAGAATATGCAGCGTGACATGACTTCTGGTAGACGGTAGCCAATTCCTTACTCCATGAATCTGTTATCTGGTCTTCTACAACCCAGTTTTAATTGAATCTCAGAAAAATTACTGCTCGCCTCAGATTCTTAGGGCAGGAGAATATGCAGCGTGACATGACTTCTGGTAGCTGGGAGCAGGAAAGGACAAATGAGGGATTGTAGGGTTTTATGCTCTCTATCCAAGTGCAAGACAAATCTCACTTTTACATTAAAACTGAACCATAAACATAGTAAAATAACATACTAGATGCTGGCATGTAAGGACTGATTAGCTTATCCAGTGTATGCTCTTTGGTTAGCTATACCGACGTAGCTGACGATATCTCCCAGATGCCAGCTGTAGAAATTTGACAGGTTACATTGCACTACCTCTCACCTTCCTTCCCCCTACTGGTGCCCCCCGTGCAAATGATATCATCCAGCATCAGACTTACAAATTTGAGAACCGGCTGGATATGGCTGATTAACGTAGTAGTTTGGCAAAATTGTAGATGAGAGCAGATAGAGACCCTTTCCTACCGAGTTATTCTGAATCTCATCCAAGTCGGTTGTGTTGAATGCGTCCTATCCGTTGTTCCGTATCTTGTAGATGAAGAAATTGCTGGTCACATGTATTTCTATTCTTTTTCTACCAGTCCCTTCCCATCGCTTATTTCACCCGCTGCCTTCTGTATCTGTTCGAAATGTTCTTAAAGTCTGTCCCTGTTTTGATTTCTTCCCTTTGTGTGAAAGGCCTAGCGTAGACTCCTACCTACCAGTCTCTTGATGGAGAAGTTTTTCTTCTAAGTTTCGTTCCTAGTTACATTTTTCATCATCCCATTGTGTGCGCAAATATGTTTTTGGATGGAAAATTGGAAATTCCTTTAGTTTCTTGAAATCTGCTGTATATATCATGTCATTCCTTTCCCTGTGCAGTTTGCTAATAAGAGACCTGAAATGTAAGACAGGACCACATTTGAAAGCTGAAAGGCCAGTGAAGGGGCTATTTCCCTGCTCTTTCATTTTTCCACTGCTACTTTACCATGGTGAAGTGACTGATGTGTACAATGCAGGGTAAAATTTTTCAAAAATGTTTAGTAGGATTTTGTTTAAAAATGACTAGAAAAGACGTAAAAGCCAGCAGTTTTGCTGAAGACCAACATGTGCAGCAGGGCTTGCTTCATGCACTAGGATGGCCGAGTGGTTAAGGCGTTGGACTTAAGATCCAATAGACAGATGTCTGCGTGGGTTCAAGCCCCACTCCTGGTAATGTTTTCAATGTTGCACCAAACAAAGCATTAGTTGATAAGAGCCAAAGGATATATACATGTCTGAGTGGGTTGAAAGCTCACTGCTGACAATGTTTTCAAAGATGGACCATACAAAGCATGATTTCCTCACTCCATCAGTCTATTATCTAGTCTTCTACAATCCCGTTTTAATTCAATCTCAGAAAAATTACTGCTCGCCTCAGCTACTTGGGGCAGGAGAATATGCAGCGTGACATGACTTCTGGTAGACGGGAGCCATTTCCTTACTCCATGAATCTGTTATCTGGTCTTCTACAAGCCAGTTTTAATTGAATCTCAGAAAAATTACTGCTCGCCTCAGATTCTTAGGGCAGGAGAATATGCAGCGTGACATGACTTCTGGTAGCTGGGAGGAGGAAAGGACAAATGAGGGATTGTTGGGTTTTATGCTCTCTATCCAAGTGCAAGACAAATCTCACTTTTACATTAAAACTGAACCATAAACATAGTAAAATAACATACTAGATGCTGGCATGTAAGGACTGATTAGCTTATCCAGTCTATGCTCTTTGGTTAGCTATACCGACGTAGCTGACGATATCTCCCAGATGCCAGCTGTAGAAATTTGACAGGTTACATCGCACTACCTCTCACCTTCCTTCCCCCTACTGGTGCCCCCCGTGCAAATGATATCATCCAGCATCAGACTTACAAATTTGAGAACCGGCTGGATATGGCTGATTAACGTAGTAGTTTGGCAAAATTGTAGATGAGAGCAGATAGAGACCCTTTCCTACCGAGTTATTCTGAATCTCGTCCAAGTCGGTTGTGCTGAATGCGTCCTTTCCGTTGTTCCGTATCTTGTAGATGAAGAAATTGCTGGTGACATGTATTTCTATTCTTTTTCTACCAGTCCCTTCCCATCGCTTATTTCACCCGCTGCCTTCTGTATCTGTTTGAAATGTTCTTAAAGTCTGTCCCTGTTTTGATTTCTTCCCTTATTGTGAAAGGCCTAGCGTAGTCTCCTACCGACCAGTCTCTTGATGGAGAAGTTTTCTTCTAAGTTTCGTTCCTAGTTACATTTTTCATCATCCCATTGTGTGCGCAAATATGTTTTTGGATGGAAAATTGGAAATTCCTTAAGTTTCTTGAAATCTGCTGTATATATCATGTCATTCCTTTCCCTGTGCAGTTTGCTAATAAGAGACCTGAAATGTAAGACAGGACCACATTTGAAAGCTGAAAGGCCAGTGAAGGGGCTATTTCCCTGCTCTTTCATTTTTCCACTGCTACTTTACCATGGTGAAGTGACTGATGTGTACAATGCAGGGTAATAGTTTTCAAAAATGTTTAGTAGGATTTTGTTTAAAAATGACTAGAAATGATGTAAAAGCCAGCAGTTTTGCTGAAGACCAACATGTGCAGCAGGGCTTGCTTCATGCACCAGGATGGCCGAGTGGTTAAGGCGTTGGACTTAAGATCCAATAGACAGATGTCTGCGTGGGTTCAAGCCCCACTCCTGGTAATGTTTTCAATGTTGCACCAAACAAATCATTAGTTGATAAGAGCCAAAGGATATATACATGTCTGAGTGGGTTGAAAGCTCACTGCTGACAATGTTTTCAATGATGGACCACACAAAGCATGATTTCCTCACTCCATCAGTCTATTATCTAGTCTTCTACAAGCCAGTTTTAATTGAATCTCAGAAAAATTACTGCTCGCCTCAGATTCTTAGGGCAGGAGAATATGCAGCGTGACATGACTTCTGGTAGCTGGGAGCAGGAAAGGACAAATGAGGGATTGTAGGGTTTTATGCTCTCTATCCAAGTGCAAGACAAATCTCACTTTTACATTAAAACTGAACCATAAACATAGTAAAATAACATACTAGATGCTGGCATGTAAGGACTGATTAGCTTATCCAGTCTATGCTCTTTGGTTAGCTATACCGACGTAGCTGACGATATCTCCCAGATGCCAGCTGTAGAAATTTGACAGGTTACATTGCACTACCTCTCACCTTCCTTCCCCCTACTGGTGCCCCCCGTGCAAATGATATCATCCAGCATCAGACTTACAAATTTGAGAACCGGCTGGATATGGCTGATTAACGTAGTAGTTTGGCAAAATTGTAGATGAGAGCAGATAGAGACCCTTTCCTACCGAGTTATTCTGAATCTCATCCAAGTCGGTTGTGCTGAATGCGTCCTTTCCGTTGTTCCGTATCTTGTAGATGAAGAAATTGCTGGTCACATGTATTTCTATTCTTTTTCTACCAGTCCCTTCCCATCGCTTATTTCACCCGCTGCCTTCTGTATCTGTTCGAAATGTTCTTAAAGTCTGTCCCTGTTTTGATTTCTTCCCTTTGTGTGAAAGGCCTAGCGTAGTCTCCTACCTACCAGTCTCTTGATGGAGAAGTTTTTCTTCTAAGTTTCGTTCCTAGTTACATTTTTCATCATCCCATTGTGTGCGCAAATATGTTTTTGGATGGAAAATTGGAAATTCCTTAAGTTTCTTGAAATCTGCTGTATATATCATGTCATTCCTTTCCCTGTGCAGTTTGCTAATAAGAGACCTGAAATGTAAGACAGGACCACATTTGAAAGCTGAAAGGCCAGTGAAGGGGCTATTTCCCTGCTCTTTCATTTTTCCACTGCTACTTTACCATGGTGAAGTGACTGATGTGTACAATGCAGGGTAATAGTTTTCAAAAATGTTTAGTAGGATTTTGTTTAAAAATGACTAGAAAAGACGTAAAAGCCAGCAGTTTTGCTGAAGACCAACATGTGCAGCAGGGCTTGCTTCATGCACCAGGATGGCCGAGTGGTTAAGGCGTTGGACTTAAGATCCAATAGACAGATGTCTGCGTGGGTTCAAGCCCCACTCCTGGTAATGTTTTCAATGTTGCACCAAACAAATCATTAGTTGATAAGAGCTAAAGGATATATACATGTCTGAGTGGGTTGAAAGCTCACTGCTGACAATGTTTTCAATGATGGACCACACAAAGCATGATTTCCTCACTCCATCAGTCTATTATCTAGTCTTCTACAAGCCCGTTTTAATTCAATCACAGAAAAATTACTGCTCGCCTCAGCTACTTGGGGCAGGAGAATATGCAGCGTGACATGACTTCTGGTAGACGGGAGCCATTTCCTTACTCCATGAATCTGTTATCTGGTCTTCTACAAGCCAGTTTTAATTGAATCTCAGAAAAATTACTGCTCGCCTCAGATTCTTAGGGCAGGAGAATATGCAGCGTGACATGACTTCTGGTAGCTGGGAGCAGGAAAGGACAAATGAGGGATTGTAGGGTTTTATGCTCTCTATCCAAGTGCAAGACAAATCTCACTTTTACATTAAAACTGAACCATAAACATAGTAAAATAACATACTAGATGCTGGCATGTAAGGACTGATTAGCTTATCCAGTCTATGCTCTTTGGTTAGCTATACCGACGTAGCTGACGATATCTCCCAGATGCCAGCTGTAGAAATTTGACAGGTTACATCGCACTACCTCTCACCTTCCTTCCCCCTACTGGTGTCCCCCGTGCAAATGATATCATCCAGCATCAGACTTACAAATTTGAGAACCGGCTGGATATGGCTGATTAACGTAGTAGTTTGGCAAAATTGTAGATGACAGCAGATAGAGACCCTTTCCTACCGAGTTATTCTGAATCTCATCCAAGTCGGTTGTGCTGAATGCGTCCTTTCCGTTGTTCCGTATCTTGTAGATGAAGAAATTGCTGGTCACATGTATTTCTATTCTTTTTCTACCAGTCCCTTCCCATCGCTTATTTCACCCGCTGCCTTCTGTATCTGTTCGAAATGTTCTTAAAGTCTGTCCCTGTTTTGATTTCTTCCCTTTGTGTGAAAGGCCTAGCGTAGTCTCCTACCTACCAGTCTCTTGATGGAGACGTTTTTCTTCTAAGTTTCGTTCCTAGTTACATTTTTCATCATCCCATTGTGTGCGCAAATATGTTTTTGGATGGAAAATTGGAAATTCCTTTAGTTTCTTGAAATCTGCTGTATATATCATGTCATTCCTTTCCCTGTGTAGTTTGCTAATAAGAGACCTGAAATGTAAGACAGGACCACATTTGAAAGCTGAAAGGCCAGTGAAGGGGCTATTTCCCTGCTCTTTCATTTTTCCACTGCTACTTTACCATGGTGAAGTGACTGATGTGTACAATGCAGGGTAATAGTTTTCAAAAATGTTTAGTAGGATTTTGTTTAAAAATGACTAGAAAAGACGTAAAAGCCAGCAGTTTTGCTGAAGACCAACATGTGCAGCAGGGCTCCCTTTATGCACCAGGATGGCCGAGTGGTTAAGGCTTTGGACTTAAGATCCAATAGACAGATGTCTGCTTGGGTTCAAGCCCCACTGTTGGTAATGTTTTCAATGTTGCACCAAACAAATCATTAGTTGATAAGAGCTAAAGGATATATACATGTCTGAGTGGGTTGAAAGCTCACTGCTGACAATGTTTTCAATGATGGACCACACAAAGCATGATTTCCTCACTCCATCAGTCTATTATCTGGTCTTCTACAAGCCAGTTTTAATTGAATCTCAGAAAAATTACTGCTCGCCTCAGATTCTTAGGGCAGGAGAATATGCAGCGTGACATGACTTCTGGTAGCTGGGAGCAGGAAAGGACAAATGAGGGATTGTAGGGTTTTATGCTCTCTATCCAAGTGCAAGACAAATCTCACTTTTACATTAAAACTGAACCATAAACATAGTACAATAACATACTAGATGCTGGCATGTAAGGACTGATTAGCTTATCCAGTCTATGCTCTTTGGTTAGCTATACCGACGTAGCTGACGATATCTCCCAGATGCCAGCTGTAGAAATTTGACAGGTTACATTGCACTACCTCTCACCTTCCTTCCCCCTACTGGTGCCCCCCGTGCAAATGATATCATCCAGCATCAGACTTACAAATTTGAGAACCGGCTGGATATGGCTGATTAACGTAGTAGTTTGGCAAAATTGTAGATGACAGCAGATAGAGACCCTTTCCTACCGAGTTATTCTGAATCTCATCCAAGTCGGTTGTGCTGAATGCGTCCTTTCCGTTGTTCCGTATCTTGTAGATGAAGAAATTGCTGGTCACATGTATTTCTATTCTTTTTCTACCAGTCCCTTCCCATCGCTTATTTCACCCGCTGCCTTCTGTATCTGTTCGAAATGTTCTTAAAGTCTGTCCCTGTTTTGATTTCTTCCCTTTGTGTGAAAGGCCTAGCGTAGTCTCCTACCTACCAGTCTCTTGATGGAGAAGTTTTTCTTCTAAGTTTCGTTCCTAGTTACATTTTTCATCATCCCATTGTGTGCGCAAATATGTTTTTGGATGGAAAATTGGAAATTCCTTTAGTTTCTTGAAATCTGCTGTATATATCATGTCATTCCTTTCCCTGTGCAGTTTGCTAATAAGAGACCTGAAATGTAAGACAGGACCACATTTGAAAGCTGAAAGGCCAGTGAAGGGGCTATTTCCCTGCTCTTTCATTTTTCCACTGCTACTTTACCATGGTGAAGTGACTGATGTGTACAATGCAGGGTAATAGTTTTCAAAAATGTTTAGTAGGATTTTGTTTAAAAATGACTAGAAAAGACGTAAAAGCCAGCAGTTTTGCTGAAGACCGACATGTGCAACAGGGCTTGCTTCATGCACCAGGATGGCAGAGTGGTTAAGGCGTTGGACTTAAGATCCAATAGACAGATGTCTGTGTGGGTTCAAGCCCCACTCCTGGTAATGTTTTCAATGTTGCACCAAACAAATCATTAGTTGATAAGAGCCAAAGGATATATACATGTCTGAGTGGGTTGAAAGCTCACTGCTGACAATGTTTTCAATGATGGACCACACAAAGCATGATTTCCTCACTCCATCAGTCTATTATCTGGTCTTCTACAAGCCAGTTTTAATTGAATCTCAGAAAAATTACTGCTCGCCTCAGATTCTTAGGGCAGGAGAATATGCAGCGTGACATGACTTCTGGTAGCTGGGAGCAGGAAAGGACAAATGAGGGATTGTAGGGTTTTATGCTCTCTATCCAAGTGCAAGACAAATCTCACGTTTACATTAAAACTGAACCATAAACATAGTAAAATAACATACTAGATGCTGGCATGTAAGGACTGATTAGCTTATCCAGTCTATGCTCTTTGGTTAGTTATACCGACGTAGCTGACGATATCTCCCAGATGCCAGCTGTAGAAATTTGACAGGTTACATCGCACTACCTCTCACCTTCCTTCCCCCTACTGGTGCCCCCCGTGCAAATGATATCATCCAGCATCAGACTTACAAATTTGAGAACCGGCTGGATATGGCTGATTAACGTAGTAGTTTGGCAAAATTGTAGATGAGAGCAGATAGAGACCCTTTCCTACCGAGTTATTCTGAATCTCGTCCAAGTCGGTTGTGCTGAATGCGTCCTTTCCGTTGTTCCGTATCTTGTAGTTGAAGAAATTGCTGGTCACATGTATGTCTATTCTTTTTCTACCAGTCCCTTCCCATCGCTTATTTCACCCGCTGCCTTCTGTATCTGTTCGAAATGTTCTTAAAGTCTGTCCCTGTTTTGATTTCTTCCCTTTGTGTGAAAGGCCTAGCGTAGTCTCCTACCTACCAGTCTCTTGATGGAGAAGTTTTTCTTCTAAGTTTCGTTCCTAGTTACATTTTTCATCATCCCATTGTGTGCGCAAATATGTTTTTGGATGGAAAATTGAAAATTCCTTTAGTTTCTTGAAATCTGCTGTATATATCATGTCATTCCTTTCCCTGTGCAGTTTGCTAATAAGAGACCTGAAATGTAAGACAGGACCAGATTTGAAAGCTGAAAGGCCAGTGAAGGGGCTATTTCCCTGCTCTTTCATTTTTCCACTGCTACTTTACCATGGTGAAGTGACTGATGTGTACAATGCAGGGTAATAGTTTTCAAAAATATTTAGTAGGATTTTGTTTAAAAATGACTAGAAAAGACGTAAAAGCCAGCAGTTTTGCTGAAGACCGACATGTGCAGCAGGGCTTGCTTCATGCACCAGGATGGCCGAGTGGTTAAGGCGTTGGACTTAAGATCCAATAGACAGATGTCTGTGTGGGTTCAAGCCCCACTCCTGGTAATGTTTTCAATGTTGCACCAAACAAATCATTAGTTGATAAGAGCCAAAGGATATATACATGTCTGAGTGGGTTGAAAGCTCACTGCTGACAATGTTTTCAATGATGGACCACACAAAGCATGATTTCCTCACTCCATCAGTCTATTATCTAGTCTTCTACAAGCCCGTTTTAATTCAATCTCAGAAAAATTACTGCTCGCCTCAGCTACTTGGGGCAGGAGAATATGCAGCGTGACATGACTTCTGGTAGACGGGAGCCATTTCCTTACTCCAGGAATCTGTTATCTGGTCTTCTACAAGCCAGTTTTAATTGAATCTCAGAAAAATTACTGCTCGCCTCAGATTCTTAGGGCAGGAGAATATGCAGCGTGACATGACTTCTGGTAGCTGGGAGCAGGAAAGGACAAATGAGGGATTGTAGGGTTTTATGCTCTCTATCCAAGTGCAAGACAAATCTCACTTTTACATTAAAACTGAACCATAAACATAGTAAAATAACATACTAGATGCTGGCATGTAAGGACTGATTAGCTTATCCAGTCTATGCTCTTTGGTTAGCTATACCGACGTAGCTGACAATATCTCCTAGATGCCAGCTGTAGAAATTTGACAGGTTACATCGCACTACCTCTCACCTTCCTTCCCCCTACTGGTGCCCCCCGTGCAAATGATATCATCCATCATCAGACTTACAAATTTGAGAACCGGCTGGATATGGCTGATTAATGTAGTAGTTTGGCAAAATTGTAGATGAGAGCAGATAGAGACCCTTTCCTACCGAGTTATTCTGAATCTCATCCAAGTCGGTTGTGCTGAATGCGTCCTTTCCGTTGTTCCGTATCTTGTAGATGAAGAAATTGCTGGTCACATGTATTTCTATTCTTTTTCTACCAGTCCCTTCCCATCGCTTATTTCACCCGCTGCCTTCTGTATCTGTTTGAAATGTTCTTAAAGTCTGTCCCTGTTTTGATTTCTTCCCTTTGTGTGAAAGGCCTAGCGTAGTCTCCTACCTACCAGTCTCTTGATGGAGAAGTTTTTCTTCTAAGTTTCGTTCCTAGTTACATTTTTCATCATCCCATTGTGTGCACAAATATGTTTTGGATGGAAAATTGGAAATTCCTTTAGTTTCTTGAAATCTGCTGTATATATCATGTCATTCCTTTCCCTGTGCAGTTTGCTAATAAGAGACCTGAAATGTAAGACAGGACCACATTTGAAAGCTGAAAGGCCAGTGAAGGGGGTATTTCCCTGTTCTTTCATTTTTCCACTGCTACTTTACCATGGTGAAGTGACTGATGTGTACAATGCAGGGTAATAGTTTTCAAAAATGTTTAGTAGGATTTTGTTTAAAAATGACTAGAAATGATGTAAAAGCCAGCAGTTTTGCTGAAGACCAACATGTGCAGCAGGGCTTGTTTCATGCACCAGGATGGCCGAGTGGTTAAGGCGTTGGTCTTAAGATCCAATAGACAGATGTCTGTGTGGGTTCAAACCACACTCCTGGTAATGTTTTCAATGTTGCACCAAAGAAAGCATTAGTTGATAAGAGCCAAAGGATATATACATGTCTGAGTGGGTTGAAAGCTCACTGCTGACAATGTTTTCAATGATGGACCACACAAAGCATGATTTCCTCACTCCATCAGTCTATTATCTAGTCTTCTACAATCCCGTTTTAATTCAATCTCAGAAAAATTACTGCTCGCCTCAACTACTTGGGGCAGGAGAATATGCAGCGTGACATGACTTCTGGTAGACGGGAGCCATTTCCTTACTCCATGAATCTGTTATCTGGTCTTCTACAAGCCAGTTTTAATTGAATCTCAGAAAATTACTGCTCGCCTCAGATTCTTAGGGCAGGAGAATATGCAGCGTGACATGACTTCTGGTAGCTGGGAGCAGGAAAGGACAAATGAGGGATTGTAGGGTTTTATGCTCTCTATCCAAGTGCAAGACAAATTCACTTTTACATTAAAATTGAACCATAAACATAGTAAAATAACATACTAGATGCTGGCATGTAAGGACTGATTAGCTTATCCAGTCTATGCTCTTTGGTTAGCTACACCGACGTAGCTGACGATATCTCCCAGATGCCAGCTGTAGAAATTTGACAGGTTATATCGCATTTCCTCTCACCTTCCTTCCCCCTACCGGTGCCCCCCGTGCAAATGATATCATCCAGCATCAGACTTACAAATATGAGCACCGGCTGGATATGGCTGATTAACGTAGTAGTTTAGCAACATTGTAGATGAGAGCAGATAGAGACCCTTTCCTACCGAGTTATTCTGAATCTCGTCCAAGTCGGTTGTGCTGAATGCGTCCTTTCCGTTGTTCCGTATCTTGTAGATGAAGAAATTGCTGGTGACATGTATTTCTATTCTTTTTGTACCAGTCCCTTCCCATCGCTTATTTCACCCGCTGCCTTCTGTATCTGTTCGAAATGTTCTTAAAGTCTGTCCCTGTTTTGATTTCTTCCCTTTGTGTGAAAGGCCTAGCCTAGTCTCCTACCTACCAGTCTCTTGATGGAGAAGTTTTTCTTCTAAGTTTCGTTCCTAGTTACATTTTTCATCATCCCATTGTGTGCACAAATATGTTTTTGGATGGAAAATTGGAAATTCCTTTAGTTTCTTGAAATCTGCTGTATATATCATGTCATTCCTTTCCCTGTGCAGTTTGCTAATAAGAGACCTGAAATGTAAGACAGGACCACATTTGAAAGCTGAAAGGCCAGTGAAGGGGCTATTTCCCTGTTCTTTCATTTTTCCACTGCTACTTTACCATGGTGAAGTGACTGATGTGTACAATGTAGGGTAATAGTTTTCAAAAATGTTTAGTAGGATTTTGTTTAAAAATGACTAGAAATGATGTAAAAGCCAGCAGTTTTGCTGAAGACCAACATGTGCAGCAGGGCTTGCTTCATGCACCAGGATGGCCTAGTGGTTAAGGAGTTGGACTTAAGATCCAATAGACAGATGTCTGCGTGGGTTCAAGCCCCCCTCCTGGTAATGTTTTCAATGTTGCACCAAACAAAGCATTAGTTGGTAAGAGCCAAAGGATATATACATGTCTGAGTGGGTTGAAAGCTCACTGCTGACAATGTTTTCAATGATGGACCACACAAAGCATGATTTCCTCACTCCATCAGTCTATTATCTAGTCTTCTACAATCCCGTTTTAATTCAATCTCAGAAAAATTACTGCTCGCCTCAACTACTTGGGGCAGGAGAATATGCAGCGTGACATGACTTCTGGTAGACGGGAGCCATTTCCTTACTCCATGAATCTGTTATCTGGTCTTCTACAAGCCAGTTTTAATTGAATCTCAGAAAAATTACTGCTCGCCTCAGATTCTTAGGGCAGGAGAATATGCAGCGTGACATGACTTCTGGTAGCTGGGAGCAGGAAAGGACAAATGAGGGATTGTAGGGTTTTATGCTCTCTATCCAAGTGCAAGACAAATTCACTTTTACATTAAAATTGAACCATAAACATAGTAAAATAACATACTAGATGCTGGCATTTAAGGACTGATTAGCTTATCCAGTCTATGCTCTTTGGTTAGCTACACCGACGTAGCTGACGATATCTCCCAGATGCCAGCTGTAGAAATTTGACAGGTTATATCGCATTACCTCTCACCTTCCTTCCCCCTACCGGTGCGCCCCGTGCAAATGATATCATCCAGCATCAGACTTACAAATATGAGCACCGGCTGGATATGGCTGATTAACGTAGTAGTTTAGCAACATTGTAGATGAGAGCAGATAGAGACCCTTTCCTACCGAGTTATTCTGAATCTCGTCCAAGTCGGTTGTGCTGAATGCGTCCTTTCCGTTGTTCCGTATCTTGTAGATGAAGAAATTGCTGGTGACATGTATTTCTATTCTTTTTCTACCAGTCCCTTCCCATCGCTTATTTCACCCGCTGCCTTCTGTATCTGTTCGAAATGTTCTTAAAGTCTGTCCCTGTTTTGATTTCTTCTCTTTGTGTGAAAGGCCTAGCCTAGTCTCCTACCTACCAGTCTCTTGATGGAGAAGTTTTTCTTCTAAGTTTCGTTCCTAGTTACATTTTTCATCATCCCATTGTGTGCGCAAATATGTTTTTGGATGGAAAATTGGAAATTCCTTTAGTTTCTTGAAATCTGCTGTATATATCATGTCATTCCTTTCCCTGTGCAGTTTGCTAATAAGAGACCTGAAATGTAAGACAGGACCACATTTGAAAGCTGAAAGGCCAGTGAAGGGGCTATTTCCCTGTTCTTTCATTTTTCCACTGCTACTTTACCATGGTGAAGTGACTGATGTGTACAATGCAGGGTAATAGTTTTCAAAAATGTTTAGTAGGATTTTGTTTAAAAATGACTAGAAAAGACGTAAACGCCAGCAGTTTTGCTGAAGACCAACATGTGCAGCAGAGTTTGCTTCATGCACCAGGATGGCCGAGTGGTTAAGGTGTTGGACTTAAGATCCAATAGACAGATGTCTGCGTGGGTTCAAGCCCCACTCCTGGTAATGTTTTCAATGTTGCACCAAACAAATCATTAGTTGATAAGAGCCAAAGGATATATACATGTCTGAGTGGGTTGAAAGCTCACTGCTGACAATGTTTTCAATGATGGACCACACAAAGCATGATTTCCTCACCCCATCAGTCTATTATCTAGTCTTCTACAAGCCCGTTTTAATTCAATCTCAGAAAAATTACTGTTCGCCTCAGCTACTTAGGGCAGGAGAATATGCAGCGTGACATGACTTCTGGTAGCTGGGAGCAGGAAAGGACAAATGAGGGATTGTAGGGTTTTATGCTGTCTATCCAAGTGCAAGAGAAATCTCACTTTTAAATTAAAACTTCATCCCTCTCGAAAATTTTTTTTTTACATATTTTTTATTTGAGGATGGTGAGAATTTTGAGGGCTACTGAATCGCCACAGTTTGAGGTGAAAACGAGCGGGTACTGACCTGCTATGAGCTGGGATGCTGCAAGACTTCCTCCCTGCCAAACGTGAGTCATTTCCGGGTTCCCTCTGTCTCTATTGGCCGCCATCCTCGCGCTTATTTTTTTTTTTTTTCTCCTTTTGAGCCAAAGTTAAAGAGGAGATTTGGGGCTATCAAATCACCGCAATTTGCGGCGAAAACCAAGGTTCTGGGGCCCGGGATAAGGCAAAGTTCGGCACGTAACTCTCACATTCATCAGGCTAACGTGGCCAAGATGGCGGTTGCAGCTCCATTGGCAGAAGTCTCAGAGGAAGCCCTACTAATAATATCAGCCAGGGATGCTGAGTCATTAGAAGCCAGACTCTCAAATATACAATCCTCTCTACAATCATCTATGGAAGAGGTTAAACATGCTGTAGAGGGGCAGGCTAAAAGGTTTGATGAAGCTGAGCTAAGATTGTCTGACCAGGAAGACCGGCTGCACAATGTGGAACAGCAAGTACAGGCTTTACTAGACCGCCTAGACGATCAAGAGAATAGAAACTGGCGGAATAATATCAAGATAATCGGACTCCCCGAATCCGTCTCTGACCAAGCACTGTATGATCTTATTGAAACTTGGCTACCGAATCATTTGGGTCTGACTTTAACTTCAGGCCGCTTGCGCTGTGAACGTGTACATCGGATGGGACCGCCCAGAGAAGTTGCAAGCAAGCCACGGCCCGTGATGGCCAGAATTTTAAACTGGTCACACAAAATCCAGCTCATGCGAGCCTTTCGGCAGCATTCTGGGGTGGAATATCAGGGATACCGGCTCCTGCTGTTCCATGATTTCTCTGCAGCAGTGGCAGCACAACGGAAAGCCTTGTCCCCTGCATTTACGGAGCTGCACAAGAGGGGGATATCGTTTGCGCTCCTGTTTCCTGCCAAGTTAAGAGTCCAACATAACGGTGCTGTTCATTTTTTTTTTTTTAAGAGGGAAGAAGCCAATTCCTTTATATCCTTGCTGGAGCCCGGAGCTGTCTCTTGAATGCCACAGACTAGGTGTACTTGGATCCAGTAGCGACGCCATTAAGTCTCACTATTTCCACTGACAGACTGGCTTCGGTGCATTAAACAGTGGGTACTCCCTGTCTCTTTATGGACCGTTTGTTTCTATGCTGTTTTTGTTGTTGCAAGTGAAATGATTAGGGGTTTTTTTTTTCGCTCAGCTGCAAGTTTTCCTTAATGGCTCTGTCTTTGTTTTCTCTATATAGCAGGGAATCAATTTTGCATGTTCTTGTTGGAGCCCGGATATGTTCCCTGCATGGATAAGGCCTGCTAAACTTCAATTCCATAAGGAGCCTGTGTTCACTTTCTCACTTCAATACTTTTGTTGTAAGACTGGTTTGGTTCTTATACGGGGGTTATCTCTGTCTTTAACCGGACCGGTTGATCCTACATTGTCCTTTTGTTCTGATTGGGGGATTATTAAGTCTTCTGCTTTATAAGTTTGCTCAGCCCATAACCCATACTAGCGGAAATCTGTTTTGCGGGTGGGAATTGGAGGGGGGGGGGGGGTGGGGGGGGGGGGGGGGAGGCTGGGTGGGGGAGAGGGAAGCCCATGATCCTGTTGGGGAGGATGGGTACTTTGTGCCTCTTATGGAGCAAGATGTTCTGGGTATGGAAGTGCTTAGTATGTTTGTGGTCTGTGTGGGTATGGTTGACGTTTGAGTGCGTAAGTATGGATCCGCATGATGGGGGGAGGGGCCTGTACAGAGGGAAGCCCAGGAGCCTCTATAGTTTTCAATTCTGTTTGTACTGTTCATGGATCTTGTTCTGAGGTGGGGGATGGAGCGCCCAGGCTGGGGGGTGTTCGGTCTGCCTACTGTAATTGATTCTTTCTTGTCACAATCTGTACTTTTTGATCCCTTGGCCAGTTGACATGGTATCGATTAAGGTAACTTCCATGAATGTGGATGGTATCCATTCTCCGATTAAACGCAAAAAAATATTGTCTTTATTCCAACGCTTAAAAGCTCAGGTAGTCTTTCTGCAGGAGACTCACTTGACAGAGGTGGAACATCATAAACAGAAGATTGAATGGATGGGCAGCTGTTACTCCTCGTCTTATTCTTCCCGACAGAGAGGAGTGGCGATACTTATACATAAGCAGGTACCATTTCAGCTGGATAGAGTTTTGCAGGACGTGGAGGGCCACTATGTGGTGGTGGTGGGGACACTTTACCAACAGCGCATAGCTTTCTGTAACGCATATGCTCCAAATGTCTACTCCCACGATTATTTTGTCAATCTGGTAGGTATTTTAACTAAATTGCCTGACTGTGACCTTATTTTGGGAGGAGATTCTAATACTTTTAATACTCAATCTAACATCAAAAAGTTTAAGAAGGACCTAAAAACTTTCCTCTTTCATACAGTCTACATCAATGATCATCTATATCAACAATCCATCTACAATCATTTCAACCTTTCAAACCCAAACAAGAAAGAAACAGTAACTACAACTGACATCAACCTTAAGTATTACAATTTCAGAATTTAATAAGAAATAATGATAGAAGCCCTCCTTTAAGATGAATTAATACTATTATTGTAACTTTCCTTTTTACATCTTTCCCTTCTCCCCCTCTTTCACCCCACCATCTTCCTCTACCTACCATTTCACTATTGTTATTGTTTTTTCTTGCAACTATGTATAATTTATCTGATTTTTGTTTGATTTTGTAAACCGTTGTGATGGCTAAACCGAATGACGGTATATAAAAACAAATAAATAAATACTATTATGGACAAGCAAGTTGACTGTAAGCCCCCGAGCCTTTGAGTGGTAATGACCTACATTTGGGTGTCAACTTTCTTTGTCACGAGTTAAATTTAATAGATATTTGGAGACTACTACACCCAGGGGACCAAGATTTCACTTTTTTTTCTCACCCGCATGGCTCTCACTCCCGGCTGGATTATATTTTGATACCTGAAAAATTTTTCCTCGGGTTACCGATGCTACCATAGGAACTATTTCCATTTCTGATCATGCTCCTGTTTCTGTCACTTTCCGTATGGGTGAGTCCCCTCCCTCGGCCTTTTCTTGGCGAATGCCTCCAGATTTGGACTCTGACGTACGCTTTCAAGAATATCTTAAACATGGCTGGGAAGAATATATTCATTTTAATAACAAGCCCGATATTGCCCCACAAACGCTCTGGCTCGTTGGCAAAGCAGTAATGAGAGGTAAAATTATAGCCTATGTTGCCACGCGAAATAAGCAAAGGAATGCTGAAATATTGTGCCTCACCGCAGAGTTAAAACAAGCGCAGGGCAAATTTGCAAGGGATTCCACTGCAGTGAACAAACAGGAGGCGGATCGGGTGCGCACAGCTTTAAATAATGCTCTGCATCAAAGAGCCTCCAAATCATTATGTTATTTTAAATACAAGCTGTTCAAACACAGGAATGTCCCAGGTAAACTCCTTGCCAATTTAGTTAAACCCCGAAAGACAAAATCTTTTATTATGGGGGTTAGGGGGCATGATGGAGTCTATTGTACTCATCAAAAAGACATTGAAGCACGTTTCATAGCTTATTATAAGACATTGTATGCCTCCAAACCACACAACTCATCTGTAACGGCAGAGTTTTTTCAAAACTTTGTTTGGCCTCCACCACTTGGTGAACAGCTCCAGGCGCTGAATGCATGCATTGTGGACTCTGAACTTTTTTTGCCATTATACAGAAACTTAAAAAGGGAAAGGCGGCTGGTCCGGATGGACTTAGCAATGAGTTTTATAAAGTTTTAAAGATCAGTCTATATCTTTAAATTTATCAGAGATTCTGGAAAAATCATTAGAGATGACAATTGAGTCAAGAGCAACTCTTTTGGTAACTTTCACCTTTATATCAGAAAGAGACTCTGTGCTAAGATTTTACTTTAGAAATCTATCTCAGAAATTCTATGGTCAGGCAGTGAGAGTCTTTCCTGATATTGTAAAAACCACTCAGGGGAGAAGAAAAAAGTTCCTGAGTATGAGAAGTGAGGTGGTAACAAGGGGTGCAAAATTTAATCTGCGTTACCCTTGTAAATGCATAGTTGTTTATCAGAATACTAAATATGTTTTTGTGGAGCCAACATATCTCTGAGAGTATCTAAATTCACACTCCTAATTATGCCCCACGGGGGATAGGCCAATTTAGAATAACAGCGGGATTACACATATTCCTGTAGAATTTTCCTTAAATCTGCCTCATTATAAGCTTGCTCTCCTTCATTTATCTTATGATATTCAGAGTAGTAATTTCTGTTCTTGTGAACAAGATATGTTGTTATTCTGTTTTAAATTTGTTAAGACATGAGAGAAGTATATCTTTTCTTGTGAGCAAGATATAATTCTATTTTGTTTGTATTTTGTATTTTTTTTCTTCTTTCTCTGTATTTTTCTTAACATTGTTTATGATGTTAACAGTTATTGAAAAATTCAATAAAATTTCAAATTAAAAAAAAAAAAAAAGTTTTAAAGTTTCCTTTGCTGCCGAGTCTCGTATCCTACTATAATTCTTTGCTTCAGAGCCCACACCTCCCACCGGAAGAAAATTGTTCAACAATTATTCTTTTACCAAAGAAGGGGAAGGATCCCGAGGATGTAGGGTCTTATAGACCTATTTCTCTCATTAATGTTGACATCAAAATCCTTGCGGCGGTCCTAGCGGCTTGGCTTAGTAATGTCCTGCCTACTTTGATACATTCAGATCAGACTGGCTTTGTACAACGGAGACAAGGGTTCAAAATGTGAGACGTCTTATTGCAGCCCTTAGTTTTCATTCACAGGAGGAGGCCCTAGTCCTTAGTCTAGATGCTGAAAAAGCTTTCGATTCCCTATCCTGGGACTATATGTTTTGGGTCCTTACACAATATGGGATCACAGGGGACTTTGTTTTATGGTTACAGATCCTATACAAAAACCCCAGTGCTCGACTTCTTATCAACGGAGGCTTGACGGCCTCATTCCCTTTACAATGTGGGATGCGTCAAGGATGCCCGCTCTCCCCTTTGCTATTTGTATTGTCAATTGAGCCTTTAGCAGAAAAACTTTGCCGCGCTACCGGATTCTGGGGGCTTAGTTTGGGGGGGCACCCAATTAAACTCGCTTTGTTCGCAGACAACATTCTATTATTCGTAGGCCGGCCTCGGCAGAGTGTGCCGGTCATACTTTCCATTTTCAGACAGTTTAAGGAAATCGTGGGCCTTCGTATTAATTTTTCCAAGTTGGAAGCTTTAGCCTTAAATTCCCATCTCCCTGCATCCTGGTCTGGTTCCTTTCCCTTTACATGGGCACCCGGGAAGTTAAAATATTTGGGGGTTTGGGTCCCTAGAGAGTTGGATCAACTATATGAGCTCAATATCTGGGAAGTCTTGGTTAATCTTGGGCAGCAGTTACAGGCTTGGCAGTCTCTCCCTCTCACTTTCTCCGGGTGCTGTGCGTTAATAAAGATGATGATTGTTCCTAAACCGTTATATAAGCTTCATATGCTTCCAATTTGGCTTACTTCTCGTGATCTTAAGAAATTACAGGTGGGGATGGTTAAAATTTTGTGGGTGGGTAAGCGTGCTCGGATTAAATATCAAACTTTGACGTATCCTAAGGCATAGGGAGGGATGGGACTGCCAGATTTCCGTGTATACAATGTTGCCTGCCAGATGCGATTTATTGGAGAATGGATTATTGATAATTATATTTACTGCGAGGAGGGGCTGCTAACCCGCATGACTCAACCCTGGTTTCCCCTCTATTTAGTGCAGGCGCCGGCGGCCAAGTTCCAATCGCTGGCTGTCCCCAAATGCTTGTTGCAACCTTGTAGGCGGGCTTGGAGATGGATACGCAATCTTTATCATCTACCTAGTCCTTTCTCACTGTTAACCCCGTTAGTGGGTAATTGTGATTTTCAGCCGGGCATGGGTGCCAGTGGGGTTTTTCAGATGTGGGCCCATCGTGGCCTCATGTATGCTTTTCATTACTTTGAGGAAGACATCCCTCAAGTGTTACGCTATGAAACTATGTTTAAAAATTATCAGCTACAACCTAAGTTTTTCTTCGCTTACCTCCAAGCGCGACACTATTTGCAGACCTTTCATTGGCAGATGGCGGAGCTCTTGAAGGAAGCCGCTTTCACTAATACATTGTTTCAATTTGCATATTCTCATAACTCTATAAAAGGTTGGAGTGGACTTATAAAAAGCCTGCTGCCCGCCATGCACCTTGATCTTCTGGCCATCTATTGGGAGCCATCATGTGTAATGGATATAATGGTTACCTCTCTCAATTCCTGCTTTACTTCTCTTCACAAACGCCTGAAGGATGGTGGTCTGTGTGACTTACACTTAAGGATTATCCACCATACCATCTGTGATGATGTGCGGCGTTTTCACATGGGCCGCCTTCCCTCTCCACTATGCATTAAATGTTTACAGGAGGAGGGTACTATGCTCCATCGGCTGATATTTTGTTCATCCATACAGGTTTTTTGGGATCAGGTCATGGACTGTATTGCTAAATGTATTCAGCTACCTCTTAAACTGTCAGCAGCGCGCCTCCTGGCTGGACCACAGGCGCTGCCTACAAAATGCACTGGGGCCCAGGATCGTTTCAGAAGGATTGCGCTTTTGTTAGCCTGTCGTGTGATACTGGCTGACTGGACTGATCCCTTACTTAAGCCATCCATTACGGCCTGGCATCATCGTATGATGGACATGATGCTCCTGGAGAGGATGGATTATACTACCTCGCCTAAGAATACCGATAAGAAATATGCTGACTGTTGGGCGCAATATTATTCTCTTCTCTCGCCCGCTTTTCAAGGTCATTTGCTTACAGCAGGCTACCGAGCACACTGGTACAATCAGCCAAGGACAGCAATTTATTAAAAGTTGTAGTGGTTTGAGATCCAGGATGGGACAAGAGGAGCCTTCCTTCTTGGGCACAAGAAAATTAATGGATTATCGCCCCGTATTTTCTTGAGATGTGGGTACTGGAACAAAAGCCCTCAGACTGAGGAGCCTTGATAATGTGCACTCCAGTGCCTGCCTCTTCTGCAGGGAGTGGCAGGGTGATACCATGAACACATCCCAAGGAACACTGAGAACTCTAGTGCATATCCTTCTGATATTACCTCCAGGATCCACTGATCTGATGTGATCTCAACCCACCTCTCATAAAAGAGACAGAGGCATCCCTCTGTCTCCTGTTCCCGGGGGTGGGATGGCAAATCTTCATTGGGAGGCTCGGGAGAGTCCACTACCCGAGCCCATCCTCACTTGGTCAGTCTGGGACGAAAGGACTGAGACCTGCCAAAAGCCCAACTCCTCTGAAAGTACACCTCTCTGTAAGGGTGAAACCGCTTGGAACCAGTGAGACAACCCCTCATACCAAAGGGGCATGGCAATTGCTTCTTATCGTCCGGAAATCGAGGAACCGGAGATTTGCCCCACTTACTCGCCAGCTGCTCCAACTCGCTCCCAAACAAGAGTGACCCTTTAAAAGGCAATGTCCTAAGATTAGCTTTGAAGCTTGCATCTGCCAACCAGTTTCTCAGCCATAACTGATGTCTGGCTGTTATTACTGAAGCTATTCCTCTGGCTGAAGTGCAGACTAAATCGCAGCCTGCATCAGCTGAAAAGGAAGCAGCAGGTTCCATAACTGCCCTGGAATACTCCCCATAGTCATCAACCTCCTAAGAGAGAAGCAAACAAGAGAGAGCCACCAGGGAACAACAGGAAGCTATCTACAATGTCATTGCCACAGCTTCAAATACTTGCTTAAGAATGGCCTCAATCCTTCTATTGTGTATATTCTTCAAGGCTGCTCCTCCCTCCATGAGGATAGTCGTCCATTTAGAAACGGCACACAGACGTGCATCCATTTTCAGAAAACATAGATGCTCTCTCACTACTGGATCCAGGGGGTACAGGCCTTCCAAGGTCCGACCTCTTTTAAAATTTGCCTCCGGGGTGTCCCACTCAAGATCAATCAATTCTTGAATGGCCTCCATAACAGTGAAAAAACAAGAGGCTTTATGCAAAGAGATTAAAATGGGATTTTTCTTTGGCTCAGACATGGAAACAGCCCCAGGAACTCCCAGCATCTTCAATGTCTGGGAAATTAGGGCCTGCAGTACAACCCTATGAAAGAACCGAACTATAGTCCTATACAGTTCCAGTTCCGGAGGGATTTCCCCTCCTCCAAGAAGTCAGGATCTGCCTCATCATCAGGGCCATCCAGATTCCTATCCAAAACACCTACCACTCAAGGTGTACTTCGGCACTTAAACGTAGAACCGGAAGATGGAGAGGCCACATCCAATCGTTGGGCTGAAGGAAAGGCAGAATGGACTTGAGAGACGTCATCTTGAATTTCTCACTCAGTAAACATTTGTTGAGGGCCCGTAAGACCAGGATAGGGTACAGCCCCGCCCCTTTCTTCTTCGGGATGAGGGAGTATTGGGAGTAAAACCCTTCGTTCTGCTCGTGAATGGGCATCTGCTGAATCGAGCGGTGTTGGAGGAGGTTCCAAACTTCCTCCTGGAGCAGGGTTGTCTGGTGTCTGAATCCTGGGCATCGGACCAGATGCAGAAGGGAGGGTTTGCTTTTGAAGTTGAGGCAGTAGCCTTGTTTGACAATGCTAAGTACCCAATGATCGGAGGTGATCGCCGCCCAAGAGTTGTATAAAAAAGATATTCTTCCCCCCGCTGGCAGTTTTAGTGGCGGCCTTGCTATGCTCAAAAACCCTGCTGACTCTTAGGTTCGGTGGGCTGAGGCAGGCGCTTTTGCCACAGTGCCCATGGCCTACCACAGTTAGGAAGCTGCTGGGACTGGTGCCTAATATTACCTATGTGGATTCTTGTGCTGCGACAGGGTGGAAGGCTCCACGAAGGAGTCCCAGGCGCTCTGCAACAACAGGCAGACACCTCGACCATGGCTGGGTCTAGGCACGAAGCCTGACAGCTGTCGTCTGAGTGGCCAATGGCCATCAACAGAGTCCAGAGTATAATCCAATCTGGGTCAGACGACAGACGAAGAGGAATCCGAGGCACAGTCAGAATCAGGGCAGGCAGCAAGCAAGAATAATCCAAGGTACAATCCAATCCAGGGCAGGCAACAGGCAAGGAGTCCGAGGCACAGTCCGAGTCAGGGCAGGTGGCAAACAAGAATGATCCAGGCACAGTCTGACGAGATAACAGGCAACCACAGGAGAATGCTTCAGGCAGGGGACCTGTAGCTGAGGCCCCAAAGGCAAGTCAAGCTGCCCTTTAAATAGGAGCAGCTTGATGATGTCCATCACCTGCGCCACCTATGTTTCCCGCCACGAACCCTTTAAGAGAAGAAGGACTGCTGCATGCACGTGCGCCTGGGGGGACCCACGGCAGCACGTCTCTGCTGCGGAATGGTGTCATTCGGTGGTCGGGCGTGATGCAGCGGTCCATGAGTAGTAACAGTACCTCCTCCTTTAGGGCCCCCTCCCCATGAAGTCTGGGTTTCCTAGGGTAGGTAGCATGGAAAGTCCTTAGATTGTTCTTGTCTAGGATGTCCGATGCAGGTTCCCACAAATTCTCCTCAGGGCCAAAACCCACCCAAGAAAGTATGTATTCCCATTTGCAGTTCCTCCATCTAACATCCAAGACTTCTTTTACTTGGTAGATTTAATCCTCAGATGCAATGGTGGTGGGTGCAGGTGTCTTCCAAAAAGGTCATGTAAGAAGCAGCGGCTTAAGGAGCGATACGTGAAAGAATTTATGTATGCCCATTGAGCTAGGTAGCCGTAACTGGTAGGTGACAGGGCCAATTTGCCGGAGGACGGGAAACGGCCCTACATATCGAGGTGCCAACCTCATGGAAGGTGGGTGGACTCGAAGATGTCAGGTACTTAGTCATACTTTGTCTCCAGGCTTAAATTGAGGAGCAGGTCTGCGATGTAGGTCTGAAGAAGCCTTGGCTTTCCGAGCCGCACGTTTATGCATTTCCTCTGTGCGAATCCATAACTCACCCAACTCTTGTGCAGTGGATTGAGCTGCAGGCGAGGGTACCGACAGAGGTAAGGGCAATGGAAGTAATGGTTATTTCCCATTTCCCAAAGACAATCTGGAAAGGAAAGGTCCCGGTAGCATGGCTAGCGTGACAATTATGCGAGAACTCGGCCCAAGGTAAAAGGGTAGACACAGGCTCTTAGAAAAGTCTTTAATGTTCTTTTAGTTCCCTCTGCCTGACCATTGGCCTGGGGATGATACACAGTCATATGATCTAGGGTGACATCGAATTTGCGACACAGAGCGTGTCAGTACTTGGCGGTGAATTGTGTGCCTCTATCAGAAATAATATGTTTAGGGAGTCCATATAATCGAAATATGTGTGCGACGAACAATTGGGCCAATTCTGGAGCTGAGGTATATCTGGAAGAGAAGTGAAGTGAGCCATCTTGGAGAACCTGTCGATAACAACCCAAATTACTGTATTGCCTTCGGATGGGGGAAGATCTACAATAAAGTGTGTGGATATATGCGTCCAGGACTCCTTAGGAGGAGTATGGGTTGTAATAGTCCCCATAGCTTCCCCACCAACGGCTTTTGCTGGGCACAGGTGGGGCTGGAGTCCACACAGGCCATCACATCAGTCTGCATTCGAGGCTACCAGTAGAAATGCCGAAGGAGCTCCAGGGTTCACCTCTGTCCAGGATGTCCAGTGATCCTCGAATCGTGGGCCCATTTTAGGATCTTAGGCTGGAGAAGGCGAGACACCACCGTCTTACCAGGAGGAATAGTTACTTAAGATCCTAAGAGGATACAGGCAGGTTCAATTATGTGTCGAGGGGGGTTCCGTCAGTTCTTCGGGCTCAAAGGATCGGGATAATGCATCTGCCCAGATGTTTTTTTTAAGCAGAGCAGTTTCGGATCTCGAAATTTAAAAGAGAAAAGAACAAGGCCCATCGGGCTTGGTGAGCATTTAGACGCTGTCTCTGGTGCAGGTGCTCTAAATTCTTATGGTCTATGTAGATGGTAATCTGGTGTTGCGCACCCTCAAGTCACTGATGCCATTCTTCAAGTGCCAGTTTTATGGCCAATAGTTCCATGTCTCCAATGCTATAATTACGTTCTGAAGGTGAGAATCTCCAAGAGAAGAATGAACAAGGGTGAAGAGTTCCGGTGCTAGAATGTTGACTGAGCACTGGGCCTATCCCATAATCAGAGGCATCTACTTCCAAGATGAAGGGGTGGGAGGGATCAGGGTGATGGAGGAATGGTTCTTGAAAGAAGGCCTCCTTTAGGTTCTGGAATGCGATGACCGCTTCAGGAGGCCAATCCTTTGTATTAGCTCCTTTACGGGTAAGTGTAGTGAGGGGCGGTGATCAGAGAGAAGTTGGTAATGAAGTTCCCATAATAATTGGCGAATCCCAGAAATCTCTGCAAGGTGCAGAGCCCAGAGGGTTGTGGCCAATCCAGAATTCTTCGTATCTTCTCTGGGTCCATGTTAAACCCCTGGCTAGACACTATATATCCAAGAAAAGGAAGACTCTCCTGTTTGAAACTGTTATGTTTCGGGAGGCCTCGGAAGGCCTTGCATTCTGTTAGGGAGCGCTGGGAGAGCGGTCCCAACTTGTGGAGATAGTGTGCCCTTAGGCCTCGGTACGACTCCAGAGGACTCCAAGGCAACACCGAGGTAGGCAAGACGTGTCCCAGCATGGGTGGAGACGGACGGTCTGACTCTCTGCCGGATCTGCGTGCTTCTGGACCCAACACATGGTGTTGGTTATTGAACAGTCCTCCGACCGTTCCCAGCCCTTTCAGACCTGCCACAAGGAATGACAAGCAGCAGCAGACCGGACTATGGACGAGGGCAGACGAAGGCTCTGGAACATAGAGACTCTAGACGTAGACGAGGAACTTGGAGGTACAGACGAAGACTCACTTGGGTGCGCAGAAGAAGACTTGTGCAAGGACTTTGGACGAAGGTTCAGAAGCAAGGTACTGCAGGCAAAGGTATTCAGGAGCAAGATCAAGTACTGGGTTGAGACTGTGACGCAGCACACCCTACACAGCCACTACCCATGGGCTGGTCGCGGACCATGCCTGAATGCGAAGCAGGCTCTAGACGAGGTGAGGAATAGATGAAAACTGGAATATGGCGAAGATTCGGTAGAAGCCTGTACCAAGGCACGCCCTACACAGCCCATCCTAGGCTGGTCGCGGACCACGCTGGAATGACACAGGTTCAGTCAGAGTCTTTGGCATGGACGGACGCAATGCAAGGAACTCCGAAGACCGGACAGAAGCAAGCAAGGATTCAAAGACAACTCAGGACTGAAGCAGAAGTCTTCCGGAGGCTTGTACTGCGCAGGTGAAGATGGCCCAGGAAAGGAGGCGACTGGGGAAAGGAGAGGAGGAAAGAAGGAGTGAAGGAAAGCCAGGGGATTTGAAACATTTCACCCCCAAACCAGATTCTCCCTTCCTAGATCCTTGCTTCTCTCCCCATCCACCCCAATCCCAGAACCTCCCTTTTTCCTCCTTTCTTCCCTTCCTCATGGTGATCCTCCCATCTTTTCTACCCTGATCTTCCTTCTTTCTCCTCTCCCCATCCTCGTAATTTTCTATTCCTCTTCTTCCTGCGCCAATATCACTTTTCCTCCCGTGCACTAAAAAACAGATGAGAAAAGGAAGAAAAAAGAGATAAAGGGAAAAAAGTAAAGTAGGATTAGTAAAAAACAAAAACCAAACAAAAAAAAAACGCAAACCTTTCGGGAGATTTACATGAAAATGGATCTCTGTAAAGGAAATGGAGAAATTACTTACCTGATAATTTTGTTTTCCTTAGTGTAGACAGATGGACTCAGGACCAGTGGGTTGTGCTCCCCTGCCAGCAGATGGCGATGGAGCAAGCTGACATCACAGTATATATAACCTTGCAGTTGCCCCAGCCTGCCAGTATACTCTTCAAAAGCCACTGTGGACAGACTAGCAAAAAACCTGATTAAAAACAGTTAACCATAACTGTACTCAACTAACAATAAACACTGAATGCAAATAAGAATATAGGTACCCCAAGCTAGGGACTGGATAAACACTTACCAGTAATCCCTTGGGATCCATATCTCCACAGAAGGACCACAGACACAATTATTTGGCAGCTGACAGCGTGAAGCTGAGTCCATCTGTCAACATCTGCCTCCATAACAAGCAAATTTTCTCTCATGCATATTCATTGTGGATATCCTGAAAACCTGACTGGCTGGGGGATCCCCAGGACAGGGCTGGGATCCACTGGTGTAGACAGATGGACTCAGGACCAGTGGGATGTACCAAAGCTACTCCTGAACAGGGCAGGAGGCTGCCCACGGTCCAGTCAACAATGCATATGCAAAGGATGCGTCCTCCTGGGCCTGCACATCCATATGATAAAACCTGGAAAAGGTGTGTAAGGAGGACCATTTGCAGCTCGGCAAATGTCAATGGGAGATAACAACCTAACCTCCGCCCATGACACTTCCTGAGCCCTAATGGAATGAGTCCTAACCTGAGTAGGCAATGGCTTTTCAGCATCCATGAATGTGGCCGTAATCACTTCTCTAATCCAGTGAGCTATTGTAGTCAGCGAAGCCGGTTCGCACTGCTTCCTTCCACCATGAAGGACAAACAGGAGATTCAACTTTCGGAAAGGTGCAGAAATCTCCAGATACCATATACAACAAGCCAACAATACTCCTCCGCATCCTTGACCTTATCCAGGAGGAAGGAGAGACCCCTGCATCTCCAGCCGGCTGAGCCTCCCGAAGCCACAGCGCCTTTTAACTTCGCAATCCGCAGAAACTGGATTAAGAGAAGGACTGGACCACCAGTAATCTCTTCCCCAGGTCCTTACCTGGCTGGAGCCCCACAGGGTTACCAACCCCAGCTCCAATAAACTGCTACCAGAGAGGATGACCCTGCAGGATCTAACAACCCTCTGGGAGGATTGGGGAAATTTCCCTCTGCAGAAGAACTTCTTCCTCTCTTTTTTTTTTTTTAAACTTGCTTAATTCACAACTTATAGCTAGTTCACTCTTGGTTAATTTTAAGGGATAGCCTAAACCCCAGAAATAGGGCAAGACTGCAGGGTTTACACCACCTCCATCTGCTAAAGACAGAGAAATACTGAAGGGATGCAGGAGGCATACTAGGTTACGTGAGGGTGCCTTTCAAGTTTTTCTGTCTCCACCTGCTGGAAGGGAGGCATAACCCATGGTCTGGACTGATCCGGGTACGTACAGGGAACAATCAATTCTTGAATGGCGTCCATAACAGGAAAAAAGCAAGAGCCTTTAAGCAAGGAGATCAAAATGGGATTCTTCTTTAATTCAGTCATAGAATCTGCTCCAGGCACTCCCAGCATCTTCAAGGTCTGGGAAATCAAGGCTAGTAGTTCATCTCTATGAAAGAACCATAAAAGTGTTTTGGTAATTGCTAAGTTCTTGTGGCCTGGTTTGGCCTCTATTGGAAACCGGATGCTCGGCTTGATGGACCCTTGGTCTGACCCAGCATGGCAATTTCCTATGTTCTAACATGGTTCAATATGGATCCAAAAACATCAAAAGGAGCGGAAACTGCTCTCCACAATTAATATGTAAATCACCACGGAGAGACAGAAAAATTAAATCAGTCCCAAAGCATCAAAGATTTTTAAATATGCAAATGTTTTTATTTGTCAAGTCGGCAACTCCATTGCTCAAAGATGCAAAATTAACTTAACACCGGGTCCCCCGACACGGACCCGTGTTTCGCCAAACGCGGCTGCGTCGGGGGGGAACAGTGAATTCTTAATGGCATTCAAACTAAAATTAAAAGAGAAAAACTATTAAAGTATTTTATACAGAGACTGATAACAAAGGTGGATCCTATATTGTCAAAACAGTAAATATAATGTTAATAAAAACTTTTAAATCTTTTATATTTATAATTTTACCCATAGAGAACACAGTGCTTCTTGAAATCAAAAGATTTTTAACTTAACTTAAAAATCAATTAAAGGCACCAAACTGACCCGAAATTCAGAACTTAACTATCCTAAAATTAATAGCAGATTGTGAAACGCATAATATACAATTATATTTATTCATGCAATAAGTCAAATTTTATCTATTTTGTGAGATCCAGATATATATAAATCTAATCGCATGTCCAAAAACAAAAGCGAGTTACCTTTAAATTTAGAGTTTTAGACGGCGTTTTCGGCAAGGAGAGCCCAGAACGCCGACATTGCTCGATATTTAAAGTGTCAAAATTGGCGCCAAAAACACTAACCAATCAGAAAAGGTTACCAAGGTAATATGGATCCAAACCAGGAGGAATTTTACCATCTTCCAAGGAATCAGGATCCACCTCATCATCTGTGCCATCTGGGTCCCCACCGGGGATACCTGAGGTGAACTGAGGCATGCCACGGTGCTTAACTGTAGGACTGAAAGAGGGAGGGGGCACCGGCTGTCTTGACAGGACAGGGCAAAGTGGAGGACGGCGCCTGAACAAAGACTTGTAAACCTTGAAAAAACTCCACCCACGAAAAGAAGCCGGATCCAGACCAAGCCCAGAAGGTACTGGAGCAGGCCCAACTGAACTGCCATCTCCTGCTGAGGAGCTAGTCAAGGGAGTACCAAACTCTGCCCCACTTCCAGCCAAAACCAGACCATCCTCAGAATGGGAGGAGCCAACTTAGCAAAATCTGAGGAAGACAACTCTCCCTGAGCATCCGAACAGCACTAACACATGTTGGAAGACAGGTCAGGCTGAGAAGCCCTAATATGACAGGCAACACAAAGAGAAAGGCGCTTAGGCTTCTTGTTTACTGGTGCCATGAGTGGTGGAAACTGTGAGATCAAATAGCTCGCACTTAAATAAGTTGCTCACACAAATTATAAGCACTCCGGAAATAAGCGCAGCAAGACGCACGCACTACTAGTGTGCCCAGTTGAAGCGTATTACCATACTCAAAAAAGTTATGTGCACAAAAGTCGCGGCTAACGCGACGCACTGCACATACCAACATCCTGTAGAGGACAGTAAAGCACGCACAAGCACGTGAAAATGCCTCTGCAGCCTACCACACGGTGTGCAGAGAAAAGCCTACTGCGGGGCCTAGGCTGCCCAATTCCCCTAACCCCAACAGGAGCGGGAATGATGTTGGCATGGCATGCTGACAACAGAGACCGAAGAAAGGCCTAAAAACCACAGAACTGTCTCTGTAACTAAAAAGTCTTTTTTTTTTTTTACAATTTACCAGAGCTCAGTGCTTACTGGCTGAGTACAGAGATGATCTCCGGCTGCAGGGGAAGGGGGCATCAGCCATCACTGCAGTGCTTAGCCTTCTGCACCTGCTGTCTTTCAGCTGTACCAGCAGCTAAGTCCATGCTAGAACCAGCTACCAGACCAAGGCACACCTCTGAGGGATCATGGAAATCACCTCAGGAATTCTCAACTGGGGGTGGGCCTTTCAGGTATTACCACAGGAGAGTGGAGCTTTTGTTCTCATTTTAAAATTCTCCTTTCAAAAGTTACAGCAATCCCCATAGGGAGATGCATGTCCACAATCTGCTGGAGATGGAAAATACTGGCAGGCTGGGGTCACTGCAGGAGCATATATACTGTGAGGTCAGCTTTCTCTGTCTCCATCTGCTGGCAGGGGAGCATAAACCACTGGTCCCGAGTCCATCTGTCTACACGCTAGGAAAGCTTTATTTGCTCTGGTAGTATTAAATAGATAATGAGATGAGTAAGGGGCTGGAAGGAGAGAAAATAATAAGAGATAGGTGAGGGAAAGAGTAAAAGATGAAGGTATGGGGATAGCAGAGGAAAGTGGGTGGAAGAATGAAGGATAAGGTGAAGAAAAATAAATAAATAAAAGAACAAAAAAAAAAAAAAAATGCTGCCCTTGACATGGCATTGTAGGCAACGAGAGACCCTTGATCATAGCTGCAGAAGGATCCTAAGGAGACACACGTACCCACGTGCTCCATATCAGTAGCCAAAAGACTATATAAGAGCTGCAGTACTCCAACGCATATAAGCAGATCCTGCCAGCATCTTAGTTTGTTCTCAGGATTATCCCAAGACCAACGTGTCAGACTTAAGAGTCTAGTGTTCAAATCTCGGCGTAGATCCCCCCCCCCCAGCTTTTTTCGCCCCGGTAAAAACAAACTAAATTAAATATGCCCATTCATGCCAGTCTTACCCAGCAGCAGGCAATTTTCTCCTTTCTTTTTACTCACCGCCTCGTAAGCCGGCTTCACTCAGCGGTCTCGGGCGCCCTCTAGGGGAGGGAGAGGGCGGGTTAGGCCGGAATGCGTATTGACGTCGCGCCGGGTGGAGGCGGAGCTTGCTTTGCGTTTTCAACCACCGACTTTGGGACGGAGGGAAATGATTAAGAGGCCTATGTGAGCGAACTGCAATAACGACATCCCTGTCGGCGCGCGCCCCTCTACGCCGGAGGAAGCAAAAGGAGGGAACGGGTCGTTTTGTATTACAAATTGCGTTCCAAAGGTGGGAGGGATGTGGCGAGTGGATCGGGGGGGGCTTGCGGGATGGACTGAGTGTTCGCGGCGCTTCACTCTGTGCATCAAGAAAGTGCCGGCTTTATGTTTATCGGCTTTTAATTTGTTTTTTTTTTTTTTACCTAAGCCATTTGTTGCAGGCGGGGGAAGCAGCCGTTGACTGAGCCCAAACAAATTGAAATTAAAACTCTGGGTGTGTACATGTATATTTAAATAAATTTAAACGGAAATCTGGACTAGCGGGAATCGTGACAGAGAAGAAAACTTAACAAAAATACAAAAAAAAATAACTATTACCAGGAGTGGGGTTCGAACCCACGCGGACATTCGTCCATTGGATCTTAAGTCCAACGCCTTAACCACTCGGCCATCCTGGTGCAGCTGGAAAGGAGGAGCAGAGGAGGGGAGACATATGTATGCGCACTGCCGTCGCAGGCCCCCCCACCACCGATTTTCCCAAAAGCTTTGCTGCTACCTCCTACCACCGGAGCATATACTAGAGGAAGAGAGGGAGCGGTGAGTCCCCTATTGCGCCTTTTTCCCCTTCTGGGCGCGGGTGTTTGCTGATCGTGGCGCTGCCGTTTCTCTCTCTCTCTCTTTTTTTTTTCCTTTCTTTTCATCACCGCCACCCAACCGGACCCCCTACCCCCTTGTACAAAAATTCCGGGGTCAGCCCGGCGATCTTTCGAGAGGGAAAATAACTTCCAAAGCTGCATGTTGAGATAATCAAAACTAGCGCTACGGAGAGCGAGGAAACGCCGCCCGGAGCCAAACTACAGCGCGGGGCCGCCCCGCTGCTTCCCTGACAGGCGGGCAGGAGAGAAATGGGTCCGTGCACCCTAACCCGCCCGTCTCTGCCCGCGGCTCTTCCCGTTTTTGCAGACTGCACGAAGAGTTTCGTAATCCACCCGCACAGAAAAAGCGGGAATGCCTTTAGTACATCTCTGCCCCTGGGGGTGGGGGTTAAAAGAATATGGGGAGGATAAACAAGTCAAAACAGCGCCTCGCGGTGGCTGTGGATGAAATCGGCGCCTCGCTGCTACTACTGCCGATGATTTTGGAACAAATATTACATTTCCTTCACCTCACGTCGGTTAAATAGGGAACTCCTCTTTGCGGCTGGCTTACCTATACACAAAAATCCCCATTAAAAGATTCATTGCCAAAAACCTTTCTTCCCGCCCCCGGGTAAACAGTGATTTACCTGGGTAGGTTAGTCAGACTGAAAATTGTACCTTTCCTGGAAAAACATGACAAGTAAATATTCAATAGACTCTGCCACCTCTGCCCCGCCAGATGTGTTTACACAGTGCAGCATACACATTTTCTTATTTTTGCCTGTTTTTTAAACAGAAATTTCCCTGTCCAAAAATACACTTTTTTTAAACAAACATTGATTAAAATTGTAGTTATAATTTCAGAATGGCCAAGGACAATTCTCATTTGGCAGGTGTAGTGTGCCCTTTCATGTTTCTTCTCTTTAAATCATTTCTTATATTTATTGTAACATAGATTTGGTCACTCTGTATTTTAAAACTTAGTATATGCTAGTATATAACCCTCTATCACCCATTCTGCATTTGTTGAACAAAGAATAAATACAACAGACATTGAATATAACAGAGGATGTTCCCCAAATGTTCAATTTCTGGTTCCAATACAATGTACGATTGCCTCCACAATCGATTACTTGAAAATCTATCTGGAGGCAATCCAAAGATGGATGTCTCATAATCGTCTGGTATTGCATCTTTCTAAGCTGGAAAGATGCCCCTATAAATCTTGAGATTTCCTTTAAAGTTCACACAATAAAAAAAATCTCTTTATCTGTGAGAGATGTAGGTGTAATCTTAGATTATAGGCTCTCAATGTCTGATCAAATCAAACAACTTATCTGATCTGGATTCTATAAGATTCCTTTGTTGAAGAGGCTTAAACCATTGTTGGAGCCCCCAGATTTTAGACTGGTAGTTCAGTCTCTGCTTTTGACATATCTGGACTACTGCAATTCCCTTTTTCCTAGCGTGTAGCAGATGGACTCAAAACAAATGGGTATAGTGTGCTCGTGCTAGCAGTTGGAGACAGATCTGACGTCAGAACGGGTACATATACCCCCACAGGAAGTGTCACAATTCAGTAATTTCCGTCTCCAAAGCAGTTTGGAGCTCCTTCATGCTCGCTGAGCGTGTTTTCCAAATTCTAACGACTAAAATTTATAGAAGAATCGCTGAAGACTAGCCCCGCACTCCTGCAGTGATACCCTCGGGTCCCTCCCCCAGTCGAGTTTCCCGAGGTGATTTCTGTGGTCCCTCGGAGGTAAGGCCTCGGTACGGTGGCCGATTCGCGGCAGGGATCTAGCCCCCGAGTGAGAAGGGCTCGGGCGCGGCTGAGAGGCGCCTTGGTCCCGATCCGTTCGCGGTGAGGACTTAGCCCCCGAGCGAGACGAGTTCGGGCGCGGCTTAGAGGCAGCGGGTGCACTTCCTCGAACGCGGCGGTGAAGGTAATCACCCTCTCCCCCCGCAGCCGGAGACCGCCCGGGTTGCAGCCGGGAAGCGCCGAAGATCAGGTAAGGCGTACATCTTTTACATTTGCTGGTCTCCGAAGAGCGAGGATTGGCGGCGTTTGCCTACGAGAGGCACGCCGAGGAGGTCGCCATTTTGTCTGCCTTGTTCAGGTATTGAGCGCACACTGATAGGCGCACATGGATAAGCGCACAGTGGTAAGACGCACACTGATAGGCGCTCGTTGATAGGTGCACAGTGGCACATTGTTGTTCGGCGTATATTACTAACCGCAGCGCATGTTGTTAGGCGCATGTACTCAAGCCTTGCACATACGCATAGCGCCGGCGCATAGCATTCTCAGACGCAATGGAGCATATGAGAGCCCCGGCGTCTCCAGAGGCGGCACCTCCTGATTCAGGCATAAAAGCTCTAGGCCTCTGCTCAGCATGCCATCTCAGAGCCACACAGAGTGAGGAAGTGGACTCCCTTTGCGCCCAATGTGAAGAGGCCATGGGAGCTCCGGGCCAGGGCCGGTCTCAACCCAGGTTTACCGACAGTTCTTCAGGAAACACCCCGGACCTAGCAGGCCGAGCTGAGCAGCCAGGGAACCCGAGGGACCTGGTGCCCCGACGACTAGAGCCCGCATCGCTCTCCTGGGTGGAATTATTCAAGGGGATCCACGCCTTTGTTCAGATGCAATCTGGTTCCCGTCCAGACTCTTCTGCACTGGGTGACCCTGCCCCGGGACCCTCGCGATCTCGGCACGAGCACCCGCCACCAGGAAGTCCCGCTTATGGGGACCCAGACGTCTCGGAGGACGAGAGCGAGCTCCCCGATGAGGGTGAACTTCCCTCGGGGATAGAGCCATATCGAACCATGAGACGCTTTTTTCCCAAGGAGGATCTCCCGGACCTAGTTTCTCAAAGCATGTCGGAATTGGCTATTCAAGGCCAAAGCGCCCCAGGGGAACCCAGAATGAACTCCCTGCTAGAGGGTCTGCGTCAAACGGCCCATCATTTTCCCTTCTTGCAAGCAGCACAACAGCTAGTTGATCTGGAGTGGACTGCGCCGGAGGCCTCATTCTAAGGGGGTCGGGCCTTGTCTGGCATGTACCCCCTGGACCCGGCAACCAAGGAGATGCTGGCATGCCCTAAGGTGGACGCCATAGTTAGCGCTACTGTAAAGTGCACTACCATTCCAGTGGAGGGGGGGGGGGGGGGGCGGCCCGGCCCGGCCCGGCCCTCAAGGATGCCCATGACCGACGCCTGGACGCCATCCTGAAACAGACCTTTCAGGTAGCTGCTATGTCCCTACGAATCGCGACCGGCTGCACAGTGGTGACGCGTTCCTGTTTATCCCAAGCCAGGAACAACGCCCCGGGAGCAGACATGGAATCAGCTCTCTCGTTCCTCACGGACGCTGCCTCCGACCTCGTCTGTACGACAGCAAAGGGAGTATCATCCTCGGTGGCAGCCAGGAGACAGCTCTGGCTAAGGAATTGGTCAGCCGATGCTTCTTCTAAGACACGCCTCACCAGAATGCCCTTTAAGGGTTCTCTCTTGTTCGGCAGTGACCTAGAGAAACTGGCCAGCACATGGGGCGCCTCTCCATTACCTCGTCTACCGGAAGACAATGCGAGGAGGACCCAGCGCCCTTTCCCAAGGCCATCCAGAGGTAGAAGCTCTCAACGCTTCAACCCCTATAGGAATAGCTACCAGGCACCTCATCCTCAGGCCAGGAGCCAGTCCTTTCGGACCAGACAGAACAAGCGGGGAACCGGCCCGGGTCCCCGCCGCACCACCCAATGAGAATCAGCCGACCCATCCGGGGGACGGAGCCATAGGGGGCAGGCTAACCCTCTTCTACCTCAGATGGGTCGAGATCACGTCGGATCAGTGGGTCCTCACCATCATCCGAGAGGGGTATTACCTAGATTTCCTTCGCATCCCTCTGGACAAGTTTGTGGAATCTCCATGTCCACCCCCCAAGAAGGCGGCATTGGAAGCTACCTTGGTGAGGCTCCTGTCCCTGAACGCCATAATCCCAGTACCTGCATGGGAGATGAATTCTGGGCATTATTCCATTTATTTCATGGTACCCAAGAAAGAGGGCACTTTCCGACCCGTTCTGGACCTCAAGTCAGTCAACCAATACTTAAGGGTCCCGAGATTTCGCATGGAAACTCTGCGGTCAGTCAGAAATGCAGTACAGCCGGGAAAATTTCTCACGTCCCTGGACTTGTCAGAAGCCTACCTGCATATCCCAATCCACCGGGATCACCAGCGCTACCTATGCTTCAAAGTTCTGGAACAGCACTTCCAGTTCCGGGCTTTGCCCTTCAGGTTAGCCACAGCACCACGGACCTTTACCAAAGTGATAGTAGTGGTAGTGGCGGCACTCAGAAGGGAAGGAATCCTCGTCAATCCCTACCTGGACGATTGGCTGATCAGGGCGAAGTCACGAGAGGAGAGCCATCGGGCAACCAACAGAGTGGTCTCCCTTCTGGAAAGCCTGGGATGGGTGGTCAACATAAACAAGAGTTGCCTACAGCCTTCCCAATCACTTTTGCAACCTGGGAGTCCGGTTCGACACACAGGCAGACAAGGTCAGCTTGACCTCCAAGAGGAGATTAAAACTCCAGAATCGTTTACGATCCCTGCTGAGCGCCACCCAGCCCACAGCTTGGGATTACCTGCAGGTCCTCGGTCTCATGGCATCCACTCTGGAAGTGGTGCCATGGGCACGGGCCCATATGAGACTATTGCAACGCTCCCTCCTCTCTCGGTGGAGCCCACGGTTCCGGAACTATACCGTGCATCTACCTCTACCGGCCAGAGTACGGAACCAGCTACGGTGGTGGTTACAGCCCGGCTACGCGAGCCAGGGGTCAAAGATGTCCTCCCCAACGTGGACCCTGCTCACTGCAGATGCCAGTCTGAGCGGATGGGGAGCACACTGCGAAGAGCTCACCGCTCAAGGGCGGTGGAGCAGAGAAGAGTCGGCGTGGAACATCAACCGACTAGAGGCAGTCCGGTTAGCCTGCCTGCGATTTGCTCACAGACTGCGAAACAGAGCAGTCAGAGTGATGTCAGACAACGCCAGCACAGTGGCATACATCAACCGACAGGGTAGAACCAGAAGCCAACAGGTATCCCTAGAGATAGCCATCAGCGGGGCTTGGGCAGAAGCAAATCTCCAGGACATCTCCGCCGTCCACATTGCCGGGAAGGACAACACCACGGCAGACTTCCTCAGCAGAGAAAGCCTAAATCCGGGGGAATGGCAGCTGTCCCCCACAGCCTTCCAGATGATCGTGGATCGATGGGGGACTCCGGGCATGGACCTACTAGCGGACAGGTCCAACTCTCAAATACCCAGATACTTCAGTCGCAAGCAAGATCCGTTCTCCCACGGGATCGACGCCCTGGTTCAGCCATGGCCTCCAGGGATCCTGCTATATGCCTTTCCTCCATGGCCCCTGCTGGGTGCCATTCTACACAAGATTCAGCGGCACAGAGGCCTAGTTCTTCTAGTGGCACCAGACTGGCCAAGAAGACCCTGGTACGTGGACATGAGAAGACTACTGGCAGGGGAGCCCCTTCCCCTGCCTCCTCACAGGGACCTGCTACGACAAGGTCCCATCCTCCATGAGGATCCAGCTCAATACGGTCTGGCCATTGAGAGGGCTAGATTGAAGAAAAGTGGTTACTCGGAGCCGGTAATAGATACACTCCTCCGAGCACGCAAGTTCTCCACATCTCTCACCTACATAAGGATCTGGAGAGTATTTGAAGCCTGGTGCGACACTCATGGCACCAGTCCACATGCTGCAAAAATCCCTATCGTTTTGGATTTCCTGCAAGATGGGCTTCAGAAGGGTCTATCCCTTAGCTCCATTAAGGTTCAGGTGGCTGCGCTGTCTTGCTACGGTCCCAGGAGGGACGGCAACACCATTGCCACACACTCGGATGCTTCACGTTTCCTGAAAGGGGTCAAACACATTCGCCCGCCACTGAAGTGGCCAGTGCCCCTGTGGAACCTCAACCTAGTTTTTGGAATTTCTAGCGGGATCCACCTTCAGACCCCTTCGGGGCCTGTCTCTCCGTTCACTAACCTTGAAGATGGTGTTCTTACTGGCGGTGTGTTCAGCACGCCGCATCTCAGAGCTACAAGCGTTGTCCTGCCGTGATCCGTTCCTCAGAATCACTCATGAGGCTATCCATCTTCGCACGGTTCCTTCTTTCCTACCCAAAGTAGTTTCACAATTTCACCTCAACCAAACCATATCCTTGCCAACCACGGAAGGTTTGAAGAAGTCTGAAGAAGGTCGATTGCTACGCCATCTCGACATCGACAGATTATTGTCCAGATACCTGGAAATTTCAGAAGCCGTAAGAAAGACGGACCACCTGTTCGTCCTTCACAGCGGGAAGAGGCAAGGGGAAGAAGCCTCACGGCCAACCATCGCCCGCTGGATCAAAGAAGTTATCAGGGCAGCCTACGTAGAGGCAGGGAAACCACCGCCTCTACAGGTCAAGGCTCATTCTACCAGAGCGCAGGCGGCCTCTTGGGCAGAAACTACGATGCTGTCGCCTGCAGAGATATGTAAAGCAGCCACGTCTGGACGTCCAGGCCAGGGAGGACACAGCATTTGCGAGGGCAATCCTACACGGTCCTCGGGCAGCCTCCCGCCCAGACCGGGAGTAGCTTTTGTACATCCCATTTGTTTTGAGTCCATCTGCTACACGCTAGGAAATGTTGAGATTACTTACCTGATAATCTCCTTTTCCTTAGTGTATGCAGATGGACTCAGCATCCCGCCCGGCTGCCGGTATACATGGGTTTCACCGATTCAAGGTAAGCCATGTTCTTTTCTTACATTGAGCATCCACCCTACCGTGTGTCGACACCTTCCGGTTGGGAACGCTGGCGGTCTCCAGCTAATATCGATCGGTCAGGGTAATCCTGTTTATTTAATCGATCGGTCAGTACACATATATCCATAAAACTTTTGCAAGGAAGATTACTGAATTGCGACACTTCCTGTGGGGGTATATGTACCCGTGCTGAAGTCAGATCCATCTCCAACTGCTAGCATGAGCACACTATACCCATTTGTTTTGAGTCCATCTGCATACACTAAGGAAAACGAGATTATCAGGTAAGTAATCTCAACATTGTTGGGTCTTCCTGACTCACATTAGGTCAATTGCAGTTGTTACAAAATTCAGCAGCTTGCTTAGTATCAGGAAGTAGGAGATTTGATCATATTACCCCGATTCTGGCTAAACTGCATTGGCGTCCTATATCATTGAGAACTGAGTATAAAATCCTCATGCTTATTCATAATCAATCAGGCAAATACTCCATGGTTAGGCGCAGCCTTAAGAGTGTATATTCCCTCTCGATATTTAAGATCGTAAAATAGAGGGCTTCAAATTCCATTGGTCAAAGCGGCACATATTGGGGAAATTAGAGTGGGCTTGCACTATGGAACAATATGCCAGTCATTGAGAAATGAGCTATCTACTTCCACATTCAAGAAATGTTTAAAGACTTGGTTGATTCAGAGGCATTTTGGGCTGGCTATATGTGTCCCAAGCATGCCCTAAATCTGTTACAGTAATGGTGTCTATATCCGCCACTAGTGGGCTATTTCAGGCCTTGCTCTCTTCAGCTTAATTAAGGTAAGCAGAAAGCTGCTCAATAATAACTTCTGAAGGGGTCTCCAAGCATTTCAAGTTTGGAAAGAGGACTACACAGCATTCCTGAAATCAGAGACAAATGTATGATTAAGGAAACTACCCAATTATGGAGCGACGCACTCATCTGAGAATAGAGCAGTAAGTCTTTGTCAGCCTGCAGCATGCCCCAGGGGTAAATGCAAGGAGCCGCTGCGTCAGGTTGCAATCCAGCGTGCACATTAATATGGGTAACCAGGACTACTCTTCTCCCAGCACCCACCCTCTCACAAATGAAGACACCAATTAAAATTCAGACCACTAATTGCGGATCAAACAGGCTGCAGATTTATTGAATAACAACCAATAACTTACATGCACTGTACACCCGCCACCGATCAGCAAGATGCATAGATACAGCCTAGCCAACCTTGTGTCACTGACATTCTCTATAGACACACCCTCAACCCCTGCCACCATCCAGCAAGGAGTCTTGCAAAGAAGCCCCCACCACAATCCAACAAGGAGCCTCGCGCAGGACAACTGCACCCAGTTGTCCCACCTGTAATCCCGACCTGATACTTATCGGGTCATTGCACCATTCAACACCACGCTGAATCTCCATCGGCTCAGGCAACCCGCCACAGGCACAGGATGGAAATATCCTGTGACCCCCTAAAGATGCGGCCTAGACCCCTAACGAAACATCTTTCAAGGCTTCCTGGAATGTATTTAAGAATAACTCTAACCCTATAAAAGATAAATGAACCACGTTCTCACGGAAAAGCCCCTGATCAAGGTTTCATGACCACTCATGCCGTATATGCTGACCCCCCCCTCCCCCACAAAGTTATCCAGGAACCAATTTGCCAATTGGCTTTAGCCCGGCAACTCTGCCAAATCCTTTTATCCATTTCAGCAGGCCTTGGAATTATGTCGGACTAGCAAATCACAGCAGCAGGCAAGAAGGAACCAACAAGAGAGGGAGCTATTTTAGATTTAATTCTTAGTGGAATGCAGGATTTGGTGAGAGAGGTAATGGTGGTGGGGCCACTTGGCAATAGTGATCATAACATGATCAAATTTAAATTAATAACTGGAAGGGGGACAATAAGTAAATCTACAGCTCTAACACTAAACTTTCAAAAGGGAAACTTTGATAAAAAGAAGAAAATAGTTAGAAAATAGGAGAGCACGTGATGCAGTGACCGAGGAAGGTCTCCTTCCCTGAGGCTCCGGGCGCCATCCCCCGGGATCCAATAACTTCGGGATCCCCACATCGCCCTTCTCCATCCAAAACCTTTTGCATGCATTTGGACAAACAGCTAGTGTGTCTTGCGATGTGGTGGAACTGGTATGACAACAAGAATGGCAAAAACAAAGGAGAAGGAGATGCCTACCAGCATAGAGGGGAAAATGGCTGCCAACAAGCTACCGGTGCCGCAAGTGGCTGTGAATGACTCGACTGTATCGGGGCTGACTAATGCAATGGTTACAGCACTGGCAACCCGCTTTGATTTATTGGTCCAGATCGTCGAGGTAAAAAATTCCATATCTGTTTTTCAAACTAGGTTCAAAATCATTGAGGGCCAGGTTGGTGTGGTTTGAAGACGATACACTTGCATTCATGGCCAAAGTGGAGAAATTAGAAAAGCAAGTGGAAGCGCAGGAATTGAAAATCGATGAATTGGAGAATAGATCGTGGTGCTCCAATTGTGTTTCTTGGGATTTGAAGAAAAGATATCAGATGGGAAGTTACGAGATATATTGGAACAATGGTTGCCAATGGAATTAGGTCTTGTGGGCATGTTAGATTCTTTGCATATAGAGCAGGTACATCGAGTGGGAGCGGCGAATACGAGCATGACACGACCTCGCATAGTGCTTGCAAAAATTATCAACTTTGCACACAAGACCCGTATATTACAAGAATATCGCAAACGAAAAGATCTTACAATTGAAGGCCAACAGATTAGAATTTTCCAGGACTTTTCTCCGAGAAGTGGCTGCCATGCAGACCCTACGGACCCCATCTGCGCGGAGCTGATTAAATGTCAACCTGAGATTCGCAGTGCTTTATCCAGCTAAACTAAATATATGGACCAACCAAGGAATTAAGTGGGTGCGAACGGAAAAAGATGCTAAAGTGTTTCTGCAATCTCTACCACCCCAACCAAAATGGCGGCATGGCAACATCTTAAATTGTGAGGACTTTGTGGACTTCCACGGGGGATCCACCGAACCCAGACATTGGATTCCAGGGGGTTATCTGTTTTGATAGTCTGCTCGGCTGGTAAACCCCCCAATGGAGAGAAGGAGTGACACATGGTGGATCATGGAGAGCTCACTGTTGTGCCGGAGACAACGGTAGACATTTGCCAGCATGCTTAGGCTGAGGCAGGACAGTTTTGACATTACATTTGCTGGGTTAAATGGGATTGCCGAGTCAACTCGACAGGGTTGGCAGAGACGCTACGGAGCACGGCTGCCCTAACCCGGTCTTAAATCAGGCCGCGAGCAGATTCACCGTTTTGGTATTCTCTGCTGTGTGCAAGTTGAGTTTGGGTTTAATTGGGGAGCCCTGGCTATCCACGGAGTTGGGCGTACAACAAGTTGAGGGATGGTGCCCGAACACACCGGGGAGTCTCCAGCTCTCAAATGGCTGAAGGCAATAGGAGGATGTGTTTAGCACAGAGGGTAGGGAGTTGGGGGAGGGAGGGAATTTTGGGGATGGTTCACCACAATTCAATATCATTGTGAAGAGGTATATTCTTACATACGTTCGTGGGAGGTTCTGGTACACTTGTATTGTGTTCATGGGGGTTATCAGATTGGATGTTTGGGCTCTGGCTGTGAAGGGCATGGGGTTTGATACTGAGGTCCTGGCGGACATTCAGAGTTATATTTATTTATTTAGCACTTTTATATACCGATATTCATGTAAAAAATTTTACATATCACTTCGGTTTCAGTAAACGAGAACAAGCATGTAAGAATGCATTACATCAAACAAGGGATACAAGAACTGGGATCAACAGAATCAATAAATAATAGGGCTCTTCCAGAGAGCAGGAGATTAAAAGGGACAAAGAGTCATGTTCTAAGAGATTAACACAGTGACATGTTACTAGGGTACATAACTTGGATTGATCATCTGACTTAGGAGGTTAAACTGAGAACTAGTCCATTACGAGAAGGGGTAGAATGCTGGAGGGGGTCATCTGAAATTAAGGAAAGGCTTGATCGAACAGCCATGTTTTGGTCTTTTTTTTTTAAGAAGGTATCGGGCATCGTTCTAGCCGGAGCTCTGGTGGGAGAGCGTTCCATTGCGGAGGGCCAGCTGTGGAAAGAGCTTGTTTCCTTAATGTGGTTGTTGATGGGGGGGGCTGCATAGAGAGTGTCCTCTATAGGCAGATCTCACCGGTCTGGAGGGTATGGGGGGATGAGTGGGATATTAGGATATATTGAGGATTTAGATGTGGGGAAACCAGATTAAAGTGGTCACCTGGAATGTGGCAGGCCTCTGCACCCCGATTAAGCGAGAAAAGGTAATCTCCCAATTAAATAGGCTGAAAAGTTCCATCATGCTTTTACAGGAGACACACATGTCTCAGTGAGAGCATCTCAAATTAAAGTGGCAAGGTATCTCACAGATGTTTGCAGCTTCTGGTACCTCCCATAATTGTAGGGTAGCAATTCTTCTCTACAAATCAGTGTCCTTTCAAATGCAGACGCATAAGAACATAAGAAAATGCCATACTGGGTCAGACCAAGGGTCCATCAAGCCCAGCATCCTGTTTCCAACAGTGGCCAATCCAGGCCATAAGAACCTGGTAGCTGGTAGGTACCTGGCAGCTGGTAGATACGGCAGGGCGATATATATTGGTGAAGGGATTACTGTTTGGGGAAACCCCAAATATTGGGTTCAATTTATGGCCCTAATAATTATGATCACAAGCTATTTTCTGATATTGTGTCTCATATTCTCACATTGGGGCCAGCACCTATGATTTTGGGGGGCAACTAACTGTGTGGCAGATGAGGTGCTTGATAGGTTATCGGGGGGAAGGGGAGGGTACCCAAACAAAAGGCAGCTAAGGGGATCCCTTTTTTGATTGATACACTGAAGCTCTTGGACTCTTGGAGAGTATTGCACCCAGGGGAAATTGATTTCACTCATCTTGCCAGGGCTTGTGACTCTAAGTTTAGATTGGATTATGTGCTAATGTCTGAATGTTTGTTCCCCCAATTACTGGAAGCTAGCATTGAAGCCTTAGTTATTTCTGATCACTGCCCGGTGGTATGTACGCTCCGGGGACCCAACCCAAAATGAGATTATGCAGACTGGAAGTTGTCACCCTGGTTAAGTCAGGACAAAACCTTTCCAAAATTTTTGCAAACACGGTGGCAGGAATATGAGCACGGGAATGCACAACATAAGGACAACCCAGTTTTATTTTGGGAAGCCGTGAAGGCTGTACTGTGTGGAGATATTGGCTACGTGGCAGCAAAGAAAAAGAACTAAATAAGGACATATTAGATCTCGCGGCCCGAGTGAATCAATTAAGACAAATTAATGAACGATGCACCAGCCCCAATTAAAGAAGAATTCAAATCCCTACGGAAACTGTTAAATGACAAATTGCACAAAAGGGCCACAGCCTCGCTATTGGCACTGCGGCATAACTATTTGTTTTTGGAAAATCGCTCTGGCCGCTTGCTGGCTAATTTGGTGAGGGGCAAACTCAAATCAAATTACATCGCTGGGGTCCGCTCGTGAGTGGGTCACTTAGAGCGCACATCGAAGGGGATCTGTAGTGCTTTTTGTGAGTTTTATGAAAGATTATACACAGCAGAGGCCGAGGCGGGGTCAGCTTGTCAAGCATTTTTGAGAGGGATACAGGTCCCACAGTTACAACACCAGCAGCTCATGGACCTCAACAACCTATACATGCCACTGAAGTAGCCTCTATAATTCGGGCGTTGCCGGCCTTCAAGACACCGGGACCAGATGGATTTACAGCCCACTTCTAAAGTGTTATCTCCACAGATACAGGATAGTTTGGAATATCTTTATGGTAAAATGGTTCAGGAAGGGGTGATGCCAAATTCAATGAACATGGCACATATTATTGTCCTTTCAAAACCGGGTCGGGATTTATTGGACCCTACTTCATATCGACCCATCTCGCTTTTAAATGTGGCTATAAAAATATTCGTGAAAATTATTGTAGATCGTCTGGCGGAGACAATACCTTTGACATCCAAGGGACAGGCGGGTTTTGTTAAGGGCCGACGTTCCAGTATTACCATTCATCACCTCAATATGCTCTTGGGGATCTGTAAGAGGGGGCGGTTCCAGGACCTGATCTTGATAGGATTCAATGCAGAGAACGCCTTTGACCGGGTATCCTGGGCATTTCTCTTGCAGGTTTACAGTTATACGGTATATCGGGGTTTCTCTATCAATCGATTGCTGTATTGTATAGTAACCCCGTGGCAAAAATAAGTATCAATGGCACCCTTTCAGACGCCTTTTCAATTAAGAGAGGCACAAGACAGGGATGTCCTTTGTCCCTCTCCTGTTTATCCTCTCCTTGGAGCCCTTGATTGTACAGCTAGACTCCCTACTTCAGCAGTATGTGACTTATCGCGGGGTTCCTCTGTTGGCAACGTTCCTTTTCGCTGACGATGTTCTGCTTTTTGTACCAGACAAGTAAGGTTATCAAATTTGCGGATGATACAAAATTATTCAGAGTAGTTAAATCACAAGCAGATTGTAATATATTACAGGAGGATCTTGCAAGACTGGAAGATTGGGCATCCAAATGGCAGATGAAATTTAATGTGGACAAGTGCAAGGTGTTGCATATAGGGAAAAATAACCCTTGCTGTACTTACACGATGTTAGGATCCATATTAGGAGCTACCACTCAGGAAAAAGATCTAGGCTTCATAGTGGATAATACTTTAAAATCGTCGGCTCAGTGTGCTGCAGCAGTCAAAAAAGCAAACAATGTTAGGAATTATTAGGAAGGGAATGGTTATTAAAACGGAAAATGTCATAATGCCTCTGTATCCCTCTATGGTGAGACGACACCTTGAATACTGTGTACAATTCTGATTGCCGCATCTCAAAAAAGATATACAGGTCTATCCTGTAAAGTGTGACTGCGTTTACCCTGCTCCTAAGCTGCATTTTACTCACTTTCCGGCCCGCGTTATCCCTTCCTGCGATCCCGAATCCACTATAACCTACTCCTACCGCGTCCTAAAATCCCCGGCTAACCCCTTCCGCACGCGGCATGGATATTGCATGCAAACGAGCGAATTAGCTATTCCCTAGCATCCCGTAACCCGCGCCCCGACTATCGCTATCTTTCCCTGCTGTTTTGTCGCGCGTTTAACCTGCAAACTTACCGCCTACCCTGACCCTGCGGGTAGAGGCAGGGGTAAGGGTAGGTGGCAAGCTTTCCCCAGCCCCCGCACACCTGCCCCGGCCGCGATCGTGGGTGCCGGTTTCTGTGGCAGCCCCAGTCCTCTCCCCTCCGGAAGCAAAAAAAAAAAAAAAAGCGAAAAAAACGTTGCAGCCCCCCTCCGATGTCCGGAGGGGGCTGCAAAAAGTAAGTTGCTTCGCCGCTGTCAGTTCTTCCCTCCTCCCGGAGCTGCTTTTTTCAGCCTTGCTCCGGGAGGAGGGAGAGAATAGACACTGACAGCGGCGAAGCGAAAAAAAACCAAAAGCAATTTTGGTTTTTTTTTTTAAATTTTGGTTTTTTTCCAAAAGCGACTTACTTTTGGGATCTGTCAAGATCCCAAAAGTAAGTCGCTTTTGGACGCCTGCACAACTTACTTTTTTTTCCAGCCATCAGCAGGAACACATGGCGATCGTGGCTCCCGTAGCTCCTCCCGACGAGATGGCCGCCTGCACGGGGGAAAGCGTGCAATTGGCCGCTGAAGACGTGACGTCACGACGTTTGGCGTCACGGGATGTGACGCCACGTCTTGAGCGGCCAATTGCACGCTTTTCCCCGTGCAGGCAGCCATCTTCGTCGGGAGGAGCTACGGGAGCCACGATCGCCATGTGTTCCTGCTGATGGCTGCAAAAAAAGTAAGTTGTGCAGGCGTCCAAAAGCGACTTACTTTTGGGATCTTGACAGATCCAAAAGTAAGTCGCTTTGGAAAAAACCCAAAATTGTCGCTTTTGGAAAAAAACCAAAATTTTGAAAAAAATCCAAAATTGCTTTTGGTTTTTTTTCGCTTCGCCGCTGTCAGTATATATTCTTTGCTCCTCCCGGAGCAAGGCTGCTTTTCGCGCCCTGCTCCGGGAGGAGGGGAGAAGAGACACTGACAGCAGCGAAGCAACTTACTTTTAGCTTTGGTTTTTTCGCTTTTTTTTTTTTTTTTTTGCTTCGCCGCTGTCAGTGTCCCTTCTCCCCTCCTCCCGGAGCAAGGCTGCTTTTCGCGCCCTGCTTCGGGAGGAGGGGAGGGGGGGACTGGCAGTCCCGACTTCCTGGTATCTGTCATTTCAAATGACATTGAAATGACAGATACCAGCGTGGCGTGAAGCGTTAGGCCCGCGCACCCAGGATACTGTATAGGCGCTCTATCCAGTAAAATGGGTTGCGCGGGCCTAAGGCTTCACGGACGCGGTTTACATTTACATAAAATTAATGTTCAGGATCGAGCGGTAGGTGTGCTGCACTGTGCGTGCGGCAACCGCGGGTGCCACAGGCACTAACACAGCTCTTCCTACCGCTCGGTACAGGATAGACCCAATAGTTGGGGGCAAGATTGCCGCCAGATAGGTCGCACAGGAAGCAAGCTCCTGCAGCGGCGTTTTTCCTTTTTCTAAATTTTTAAAGAAAATGCCTCACACGAAACGTAAGGGGAAAATCCGGGGAGTCCTAACTAGCTCCCCGGTAGCTGACCCTTACCAGCCACACATTGAGGGATTCCTGGCTGGAGCAACTGCAACGCCTGAAAGACTGGTCGCTGGAGGGACGGTGGGAGAACGAACACATTCCCCCTTGACCCCGAACGTCACCTTGAGTCCGGGCGAGCCGATGAGACCAGAGCGTCCAGCGCAGGGAGAAGAGTCTCTTCCCGTGTTTGAACGAGGCAGTGAACAACGGGAGCCTACTGAGCCGGTGCGAGAGAGTGCCGGGTCGACTCGGGAGGAGACGGAAGCCACACGGGTTGTGGAGTCCCCTAGACAGCTGAGGACGAGTCCGGGAGAAGAACAAAGGACCTTTACTGCAGATAACATCGCAGGTAACATTCACACCCTGGAAGCACAACGGGACTTGGGTGGAACCAGAGAGGAATCTCCTACAGTTAAAGTAAATCTAGGACTGCCTGAAGATATAACTTTGGGGAAAGTCTGGTATGCTCTTAAAGCCATTGATTCAGCTTTAAAATCCATTGCTCAGTCTATTACTGAACTTAAGTTGCAAACTAAGGAAAATGATAATATGATTGGCATAAATAAAGGGAAAATTCAGCAACACCAGGAAAGATTGTTAAAGATGGAGTCTTTACAGCATAACTTTGCTAAATCAGAAACCATGGCAAAAAGAAGAATTGAAAGATTGGAGAATAATTTAAGAATGCTGAACTTGCGTGTGATAAATTTTGCAGTTATTAGGATAATTTCCCCTGTTGAATTATTTAAAACATATTTGAAAGAAGTTTTGAAAATACCAGAAACTGCTTTGCCTGTTTGCACTAGAGCTTATTACCTTTCACAAGCTGTTTCTGAGGTTGGAGGAGAAGACAGACTGTCTATGGATATCTGAGTTATTAGAGTTATCGTTGGAAGCAGAGATTAAAGAAAGGAAAGTTATGTTAATAACATTCGCATTTATATCTGATCGTAACTATGTATTAAAAATGTTTTTGAGAAACAGATTGGACTATTTTATGGAGCCAAGATCTGGATCTACCCTGACGTAATAAAGGAAACGCAGCTGCGCAGGAAAGATTTTTTAACTATGAAACAAAGGGTTATCGATTTGGGTGCCTGTTATGTATTAAAATTTCCCTGCAAATGCTGCGTCAGGTTTCAAGAGAACAATTATGTTTTCTTTGATCCTAAACAACTGCAGGATTTCCTGGTAGGTCATTCCTAAGATGTTCCCGGAGTGTGATCGACTAAAGTAATAGTTGCTTACCTATCTTTATGAAGTTTAATTTAAGAATATGGTTATTTCGTTCTAAATTTCACTTGCCCCACAATTTCCTATATTTAAGTGCATAATCTGGAAATATCTTTAATTTCCAAGTGGAATTATATGTTGTCACCAGGATGGCTGATAAGAAATATGTATACCAGAATGATGTACTGTATTTCAACATATTTGTTTATGTAAGAAAAATTTGAAATTTTGAAAAAAAAAAAAAAAAAAAGATATAGTTGCAATGGAGAAGGTACAGAGAAGGGCAACCAAAATGATAAAGGGGATGGAACAGCTCCCCTATGAGGAAAGGCTGAAGAGGTTAGGGCTGTTCAGCTTTGAGAACAGACGGCTGAGGTGGATATGATAGAGGTCTTTAAGATCATGAGAGGTCTTGAATGAGTAGATGTGAATCGGATATTTACACTTTCGGATAATAGAAGGACTAGGGGGCATTCCATGAAGTTAGCAAGTAGCACATTTAAGACTAATCGGAGAAAATTCTTTTTCACTCACCGCACAATTAAGCTCTGGAATTTGTTGGCCAGAGGATGTGGTTACAGCAGTTATTGTAGCTGGGTTAAAAAAAGGTTTGGATAAGTTCTTGGAGTAGTCCATTAACGGCTATTAATCAAGTTTACTTAGGGAATAGCCACTGCTATTAATTGCATCAGTAGCATGGGATCTTCTTGGTGTTTGGGTAATTGCTAGGTTCTTGTGACCTGGTTTGGCCTCTGTTGGAAACAGGATGCTGGGCTTGGGTCAGACCCTTGGTCTGACCAGCATGGCAATTTCTTATGTTCTTATGTTCGATATCGACATCAACACCAGATCATCTATTGTAAGCAGCTGCTTCCCTCTTTGCCACTTCTCTGTCTGTTCCCTCGCATGCAGCTCAGTTGATGGCCCAAGAACTGCATCCACTCTGGAGCCACACTCAGCTTATGCTTCAGGAAGCAAGCCGTAAAACCAAAAGATTCACTTACATCCACAGTAAACTGGCTCCGCAGTTTAGACCTAGGAAAAAGTTGTGGCTCAGCATATGTTATATCAGACTCAAAGTTCCTTCTATGCAGCACACTCCGCGCTACATTGGTCCATTTAAGGTATTACAACAACTCAGGCCTGTAACTTATCTAATCCGCTTAACAACATCTTTGAGGATTCATAAGTCCTTCCATGTTTCTCTCTTGAACCCTCTAGTACTCATGGCCCTCTCGGAAGATGCCACAGCAGTTGGAGATTGTCTCAGAGGGTGATCCAACATACCATGTAGATGAGATCCTGGATGTGAGAAGACACTGCCGAAGATTTGAGTATCTCCTCTCCTGGGAAGGATACGGTCCAGAGGAGAATGCTTGGGAGCTGCTACCAATATATTAGATAAAATCCTCATCTGGCAGTTCTATATGTCTCATCCCAAGAAGCTGAAACCCTCAGAATGGGGGCTTAGAGGAGGGGGTACTGTTGTATTTGCCAGCTGCAAGGCTCAGTGGCCAGCATTGCTTACCCAACGCCGCAACAGAGGCAGGCCCGGGTTCCCTAGTAGCAGCAGGGAGCCGCTGCTGATGCAACACCCCCACTTCATGACTCTGAACACCACCGTTGCTCTTTGCTGCTCAGATCGCTGACTCCATGCCGTTGCCCCTTGCGACAGGAATGCCACCGATGTATTCCTCTGCAGCCTGACCCCTAGGCGTGTGCACCTCTCTGCACAATTTAAAGGGCCCGCAGCAGGAAAAGTCCTGCAGCCCTTACTGATAACTTCACCGCTCAGGGGCTATATAAGGTCTGCAGGCCTTGCCTTGGCAATAGGTCTCCATGATCCTTGTGTTGTGCTTTGCCATTCCTTCGTTCCTTCCTCATCCCAACTTTCTTCTTTGCTCCTTGTTTGACTTGGCTTGACTTTGGACTGGACTTTAGACTACGAGCTACGCCGCCTGCTATGACTCTTGCCTGGACATTGACTTCAAGCTATGTCGCCTGTCTTGATCTTTGCTTGGATCTCCCCTTGAGCTTCATCTCCTGACCCAAACTTGGCCTGTGCTACAGTCTTCTATGCAGAGACCCCACATAAGTCCAGCCGGCCCCGGCACCCAAGGGCTCAACCTAAGGGAACTTGGGCTGGTAGTGATGAAGTTCCAGAGGGGTCTCTGCTCCTCTTCAGCCTCACCTTCCGACGGTGGGGGCCTATATGGCTCCTCCCTACAGGCAGCGCCAACTCCCCCTCAGTCCAAGGGTCCACCAGTATAACACAAAACAATGGAGAAAAGGGAAAACCTCAGGCATTGCACCTTCAGAAAATATAACTGATGATTTCTTGCAATGCAATTACTTTTAGCTGCCATCACTGGAAATAAAACCTTTTATCACTTTTTTTCCCATTGCTGAATAAGAGTCAGTTATCCAAACTGTAGCAGTCTTCACATTTAGCAAGGCTCTTAAATGTAATATTACACTGTCCCACAAAGTTACAATGGTCATAAAATAAAGTGCTTGTGTTGATCTTCCTTATATGTAAGACATTTCTTTTTTCTTTGACAAAAAAACCTTTTTTCTTTTTCTTATCCCAAGGTTTTATCTTCAATACCCAATATCAGTTCAATGCACACAGTTCTTATACAATGATTTCGTTGCACTCACAAATTTACTTTAAACAAAGTGCTACTCTGTTCTCTAAAATGCAGTAACACGTGGGCATCAATACTTATCTTTTCAAGGCTCTTAATGAACAAACAATGCAAACAAAGCCATGTTTTGCAACTACTTCAACTACTACTTCAGGGCATTCTGTTTGCTTCACTCCCAGCCGTTTTGAAGAGTCTGAAAAGAACAAAATCTGTTTAAAGACCTCCCCAGCTTTTGTCTTAACCAATCACAACCGCTCACTAATATTAATGTTTCCCCAAGGATATCCACCTACTCTTGAAACCACAACTTTAGATGCTGCGGAAGAAAACTTAAAACATGTGAACATCAAATTTACAACGCAGTATAACAGTAAATCCTTGGTATACTTAGATATTTGGATAAAAAAAAATGAAGATGGTTTTTGCACCTCATTGTATCATAAGCTGACAGATAGGTAGGTCTTCATTTCACAAGTTTTCATCCCCAGCGTCTATGAAATAATTTACCTTTTTCTCAGTTTCTTCATTGTCTACGATTATGCTCACAAATAAGTGAGTTTAAATAATCAAATAAACATAAGAACATAAGAAATTGCAAACTGGGTTTCCAACAGTGGCCCATCCAGGCTACAAGTACCTGGCAAGTACCCAAACACTAAGTAGATCCCATGCTACTGATGTCAGTAATAGGAGTGGCTATTCTCTAAGTCTAGACAATCGTGGATAGATTTATTGAACATGGATATCCCATGAAAATCATCAATCATGCTTATAAGCGAGCTTTGTATTCGGATCAGGAGGCATTACTATGATCAAACAATAAAAAGGAGGCAATCTCTGGTAATTTTATTTATCCTTTACGATTTTCAGTTTTTTCAAAATCTATTTGTTCTGTCATCAAGTATCATTGGGAAATGCTATCATTGCATGAATGTTTAAGAAAAATGCTGTGTTTTTCTTTCATCCTTGGCAAAAACCTCCATGATTCGCTAGTATTTTAATGTTGAAGGATAGTCCCATACAAGTAGATCAATATGGGGGTCAAGTTGTAGAAAGTGCAGAATTGCGTAAATATGGGCACTACTTTTTTTGTTAATCAACGTGATAATTGTAAATAGGTGCTAAAACATTTATTTATTGTGTATGTATTCTTATGCCCATGTAAATGAATTTATGTGGGTAAAACTAGTTTAGAGAACACAAGAGTTGTTTGTCCAGTTAAAAGCTGGAAGCTCCACTAATTCTACATTGTGTACAGAAAGGTCATTCATTTGAAGAAATCCAGGATTGTGTGTTAGAGATTTTTTCAACTAATCCCCATGGAGGAGATCGGGGTCTTCATCTCTTAATACGAGAGCAACAATGGATACACCGTTTGAGCTCGGTTACTCCAATTAGGTTTAAATATATCTGTTGAATGGCATCATTTTTTAAAAATAAAGTTGTAGTTTCAAGAGTGGGTGGAGATTCTTGTGGGAACATTAATATTAGTGGGTGGTTGTGATTGGTTCTGGAGATCCAAGACACTACTCCCTCACTCCTCCTCCCTAGTTGTCACACAGCAGCTGACATTCTGTTTCAGCAGTCAGCAAGTAGATGTCAGATTTGGTTTAGTGTGAAAGCTACAAATGATTGGTTACAGATAGCCTTTGAATCATGACACAAGAAAGGGGTCCGAAGATCAAGTCTTTTGTGATGATGACTCTAACTTCCCCTTATCTCCACATAAGCTCTACATGTACACAATATACTGTGTTGGGCAGCTAGCTACTGTCCATCACACATATACAGGTCAATGTGTGCAGGAGTTAGCTAAGAGTATGCAGTATGAAGAAGGCAACAAGAGGCAATACTGAAGGTCCCCAGTAATGACCACCTTCTGCTATCTTCCTTAGGAGCATACACTGAGTTTTCAGTTGTAAGGGCTAAGCCATATTGGCTTGCCTGCTAGATAAGTGGCAAGTTGTGGGAATGTGCAAGGGCATTCTAGCATGCAAGGTCATGTGGAGGGCAAACCTTGTTCCTAGTGAACCGTTAACACAAAAACCACATAATGAAAGGAGCCAACCAGGAACCCACATCCAAGACAGGCTCTGGCTGGCTAATTGGTTATGAAATTGGATGAAGAGGATTGCCTATATTTAGCGCCTTCTGACAAATTTTTCATTTGCTCAATTCAAAAACCAAATTTTCAAAATGATCGAGTTTGGTCAAAAACTTTGAATGAAATTAGTGACAAGGAATAATATTGCCAATTTGTCAAAAAACTCTGCTTGAATTGGCCTTTTTGTTATGTTCACAGCAAAGAAAATGTTGTGGGTAATCAAAGAATGTGGGGAATCTTGGGATGGCGAATATGATTTTAGCTGAAAATGTTATCCCATTTTTGAGTGATCCAGAAAATGTTTTGATAGTAGGTGAAACTACTTTTGTCCATGATAAGTCACCATGCATGCATGTCAGCCAATGCCATTCAACAGCTGCTTTAAAAAATGGCATTAATTTTTGGGGTGATGTTTGGCCAGGGAACTCTCTAGATTTAAACACTGCCGAAACATAGGTGCCATTATTAAGGATGAGGTGGAGAGTTTAATGTTGAAGGAAAGTGGTGAGGGACATTATTCCACTGAGAATTTGTGTTGAAGTTTGGAATTGGTCTTATTAAAGTGTCTTTTTCAAACTAGTGACCACTTTATTAGCGAAGACATGTAGTCCATTGTTTGAAATTAATTCAATGTTGTAGGTAATCACATTCTGCAAGATCAAGACAGCAAATAGCACAAAACATTTTAAATTTAATGAACAACACATTCTGGGTAGACCTGTAAATTTCTTATGTTCTTATGTTTTTAAATCTAGGACAGTCCCCCAGATTTCTTGGGAATAAGGAAGTAATGGGATTAGAACCACTGGCCATGGCGATGGGGAGGAACCAGTTCTTTCATCAACAGTTCAAGGAGTGACTCCACCTCCAGGCAGCGTTGTATCAGGTGAGATGGATCTGGATTGAAAACTGTGCAATGAGGGAATGTGGGAAGCCAGGAGAAATGCAAGCAGAATCCAAACTTTTCAATCTTGAGGATCCAGTGATCCTCGGTGGTCTTTCACCACTTCTTCAGGTAATGCTGGATTCTCCCCACTACCGGAGACTATGGTTGATGGGTCAGAAAGGTGGTTAAAAACTTTGAGGCTTTGGCTGGACTTGTTGCCTTCTTTTTGGTTGATGGTGCACACACTATCGAATGTGAGCTGGTAGTTGTTAATGTGGAAGTAAAGATGGCAATTGGTATCATTGAAATTCCTAGAAGGGACATCACTGGTAATATGGTCTTTTAAAAGCATAATAAGGCTGCCTAGCAAAAGTCTGTTGTTCCTTTATTTGAGCAATTGTTTCTCCAAGCTTTTCCCCAACAAAGGTGATCACCAGGCATGGCGAGGTCAATATTTAAAAGACATGTAGATGGATACCTGAAAAGGTATCCGTCTAAATGGCACAATGGTGATAAACAGCAAAATATCCTAGTTAAGTTAGCCGGATAGGTGTATCTGGCTAACTTAACTAGCCACTCCATGGCTGAATATCAGCCCTGGAATGTCTGCCAACTTGTCATGGAGATCATTGCTTGGGCTACTTGCCCTAAACCAAGTCTTGTGGTGCACTGAGGTGGAGGTGCGTGTTGTAGTATCCAACTCTTCATAGACAGATCAAATAAGATGGCATGTACACTCTTCAGCGTCTAAAAGTGGTTGAGAGTATGCAATTCTGCCTTCACTGGGCAGAAGAAATGGTTTCAATTGACCCATGAATAATCAGTGAGTGGAAATTCATGCCTTAAGCATAGAGCTTTGCACATCATTTTATCAAAATTGTCCAATAGACTGGGATCCTTTCCTGGCAGTATATTGGAGTATATTATTGTTTTCTTTGCTCATTTAAGAGCTGATTCTACTACAGCCGATTGTTGGAGTAACTGCACTATTCCAAAGCCAGGAGATTTTTGTACTCTATACTTGTGTTCTAGTTTCCTTGCTACTGGGGTACAGGAAATAGGAGTTTCTCACATTCTGGTTTACAATTCTTGTAGGGTATTCTTGATGGGGATTGCTGCTAGTTCTGCTGGTGTTTCTAGGATTTGGCGGAAACCAAAGATGTTTGCACGAGGATCTTTGTCCTTATGCACATTAACTGAGCTTTTTCACAGCTTGTCCAGATATCTGGAGTAGGAAAGGTTTTCCGATAGAGATGAGTATTTTGGAGGGTCCAGAAGAGGGTTGGAAAAGATTCTCATTAACCCTTCTTCAGAGCCTAGAGGTGTGGGAACATTCCAGGACCCCAAAAATAAAGAAGGTGACTGGGAAGGCATCTTTGGTCATCTCAGTGGGATACAGTCTTGGTAGACATCCTCTAATTGACTGGACTCCAAACAAATGCTGTGGATTAGAAACACCCTGCAAGGGTTTTGATGGAGTATCTGAAGCAGGGATACCGGGACTCCTTTTTGTGGGATTAAATCTGACCCCTTGGAAAGGAGGGTGGAAGGTATCCTCTTATCCTTAGCTGCCACAGAGGTAAAGAAATCTTTCACTAGCTCCGCTATCTGGTCGAGAGGCTGACATGCCCTTTGACCTGGCATGGTGGCAATGAAATTGCCAGTTTTACCAATCAGTCTACCAGTTCGCCCAGTCCATCTGCAGGTAAATGAGACTCTCCTGGTTCTTCAACGTCTGCTCTCCCGATTTCACCCAGACCCCTACTCAGTCAGTATCTCACTTTTAAGATGATTGCTACCACTTATTCCAGATATAGAGCAAGTGTGAATATACACAAGTAAACTGCCAAATTTATATGCGGCAATTGCTTGTAAAACAGCAACTTATGGGATAGATTTTAAAAGAAGCGCACACAGCCTACATGTGCGCGCGCTACCCGGCACGTGAACATGTATGTCCGATTTTATAACATGCACGCGCAGGTTATAAAATCCGGGGTCAGCGCGCGCAAGGGGATGCATAATTGTGCACCTTGCGCGAACCAAGCCACGCTGCCTTCCTCTGTTCCCTCCCAGGCCGCTCTGAAATCGGAGCGGCCTGGAAGGGAACTTCCCTTCCCCCTAACCTAACTTTCCCAGCCCTACTCTAACCCTCCCTGACTCTTGTCTTACCTTTTTCGCGCGCCGCCACATGATCCTCCGACACAGCGGCAATGGCTGCTCTGTCGGAGGCCTCTGGCCCTGCCCCTTCTCCGCCCCCGTACAGCCCCTCCCCTCCCCTGGATCGCCCCTTTTGTAAAGCCTCGGGACTTAAACGCATCCTGGGCTTTACGTGCGTCGCGGGGCCTTTTTTAAATAGGTCCAGCACGTGTAAGACAGGTTACGCGCGTAACCTTTTTAAAATCTGGCCCTATTTGCGTAAATGTTGGCCAGCCTTGGAATGTCCCTGGCCTGCCCCTTTTTTACACATGGAAATTCACTCATGTACTCTAACTTACGCATGTATTTTGAAGTTTTTAAAATAGGAGATTATATGCTATTTACACATGTATGTACTGATTTTTACATGTGCAACTCACCTTTCAAATTCACCTTTTAGGCACTAGCCACTACTTATCACTGTGCAAAAACAGCACAGGATCTATTTACTGTTTTGGATCTTGCTAGCTACTTGTGACCTGGATTGGCCACTGTTGAAAATAGGATATTGGGCTTCATGGACCCTCGGACCCCCCTCCCAGCTTGCCTCGTTTTTCACCTGAGTTTATTCTACTTATGCATAGTGCGTACCTGCAGGGTTTGGGGGCTCCCGGGGACCTGCCCCCTCACCCCCCGCCGGCAAAGACTCCTCGGGTGCCTGTGGCCCCTCCTGGGACGCCCCCTGACCTGGTTGGGTCGGTGTCCGGGGCTCCAGCTCCTCTTCCTCGTCCTCGGGCTGCCACGGGAGCTGCTGCACCGATTTCGCCACCCTCACCGGATCCCGCGGACCCTGCGCTCTCGGAGCTCCCTTCCGAAGGGGATGACCCGCTGGCACTACGGATTTTCCAGTGGGACGAACTGAATGATCTGATACAGCAGATCCTTTTGGAACTGGATCTTGATCCTCCTCCGGATCCGCCGCTCCCGGTGGCGCCCGCCGTCACCACATCGGCCAAAAAGGGGGACCCGGTTCTCGCTGCCCTTCGTCCTAGGCCTCGGGCATTTCCCATCCATGAGTCTTTCCTGCAGCTTCTCACCAGGGAGTGGGATACCCCTGAAGCCTCGTTTAAGGTCACTCGTGCCATGGAGAAGTTGTACCCGCTGCCAGAAGACTTCTTGGATCTTATTAGGGTTCCCAAGGTGGATTCGGCCATCTCGGCGGTCACCAAGAGGACGACGATCCCGGTCACGGGCGGCACAGCGCTCCGTGATACCCAGGACCGCAAGTTGGAGGTATTCTTGAAGAAGGTTTTTGAAGTATCCGCCTTGGGCATGCGGGCTGTCATGTGTACCTCGCTGGCTCAGCGGGCCAGTCTCCGGTGGGTGCAACAATTGCTGACTTCTCAAGCGTTACCACCGGACGAAGCCGCGCAGGCTGACCGCCTGGAGTCCGCGATAGCCTATGGGGCGGATGCCCTATATGATCTCTTCCGAGTACAGGCGCGTTCCATGGTATCGGTGGTGGCGGCTAGGAGGCTCCTTTGGCTCCGCAACTGGGCGGCGGATGCTTCTTCTAAGTCGAGCTTGGGGTCTTTGCCCTTCCGCAGAAAATTCTTGTTTGGAGATGACTTGGATCAGATCATCAAATCTCTCGGGGAGAATGCGGTCCACCGACTCCCTGAAGACAGACATCGACCCTCCAGGGCTTTTGCGTCTACCCGGACTAGAACCCGAGCGCAGAGGCGCTATAGGTCGTACAGGCAGCCGGGGACCCGTGCTGCCGCCTCCTCCAGACCCCAGACCTGGTCCCGGTCCTTTCGGGGTCGGCGCCCCGCGCATGACGGCTCCGGACAGGGTACTCCTCCGCCAAAGTCGTCCCAATGATGCCAGATGCCACCACTCCCCCACGCCCAGGATAGGGGGTCGCCTGGCTGATTTCTACAGGGAGTGGCTAAGGATATCGGCGGACCAGTGGGTTCTGGACACTATAAGGGACGGCTACGCTTTGGAGTTTGCCCGTCCTCCCAGAGACCGGTTCCTCTTCTCCCCCTGTGGCTCGGACCTCAAGCGGGCGGCGATACAGCAGACTCTGGATCGGCTACAGAGCATGGGAGCCATTGCCCCCGTCCCCTTCGGCGAGGTGGGCTCGGGTCATTATTCTATCTACTTCGTCGTGCCAAAGAAGGACGGTTCCTTCCGGCCCATTCTCGATCTCAAGGAAGTCAACAAGTCTCTGCGAGTCAGCAGGTTCCGCATGGAGACGCTGCGCTCGGTGATTGCGGCGGTTCATCGAGGGGAATTTCTGGCCTCCTTGGATCTGACGGAGGCCTATTTGCACATTCCCATCCTGCCGGCGCATCGTCGTTTTCTCCGCTTCAAGGTTCTGGGTCAGCACTTCCAGTTCACGGCTCTCTCGTTCGGTCTAGCGACAGCACCTCGCACCTTCACCAAGATAATGGTTGTCGTCGCCGCGGCCCTCCGCAGGGACGGAATACTAGTCCATCCCTATCTGGACGATTGGCTGATTCGAGCGAAGTCCTTTGCCCACGGACAGGAATCGGTGGCCAGGGTGATCCAGGTCCTGCAATCCCTGGGATGGGTCGTGAACTTCGCCAAGAGTTCTTTGGTTCCTTCTCAGCGCCTGGACTTCCTGGGTGCCAGCTTCGACCCGCTGCAGGGCAAGGTGTTCTTGCGCCCGGACAAGGCTCAGTCGTTGCGGGAGCATGTCTGTCATTTTTCAGCTTTGCAGGAGCCCACTTCCTGGAATTATCTACAGTTGCTGGGAGTGATGGCGTCCACCATCGATATGGTGCCCTGGGCTTTTGCGCACCTGCACCCTCTGCAGGCGTCCCTCCTCTCCAGGTGGAAACCGGTGTCCCAGGATTATCAGGTGATCCTTCCTCTCCCCTCTGTCACCAGGGACAGTCTGGACTGGTGGCTGGTTCCGATGAATCTGGCTCAGGGAGTCTCTCTCGATGTTCCCAATTGGGTGGTGGTCACCACCGATGCCAGCCTCGTGGGCTGGGGCGCCGTCTGCGACCGAAGCGCAACGCAGGGGACGTGGTCCCCAACAGAGGCGACCTGGCCGATCAACCGTCTGGAGACCAGGGCGGTGCGGCTGGCGCTACTGCGGTTCCTTCCCCTGGTGCGGAACAGAGAAGTACGAATCCTCTCCGACAACGCCACCACGGTGGCCTATATCAATCGACAGGGAGGCACGAGAAGTAAACATGTCTCCCTAGAGTCGACCCCCCTAATGGAGTGGGCGGAAAGGCATCTAGTCAGGATCGCAGCTTCTCACATCGCCGGGTGGACAACATCCAGGCGGACTTTCTCAGTCGTCAACAACTGGATCCCGGCGAATGGGAGCTCTCCGACGAGGCGATGCGGTTGGTGATTCAACGGTGGGGCGCACCGCATTTCGATCTGATGGCCACGGCCGCCAATGCCAAGGCACCTCGGTTTTTCAGTCGCTGGAGGGAACGCGGCGTGGAGGGGGTGGATGCCCTAGCCCTCCCATGGCCGACTCATCGGCTGCTCTACGTCTTTCCTCCGTGGCCCTTGGTGGGCAAAACGCTCCGCAGGATAGAAAATCATCAAGGTCCTGTGGTACTCGTCGCTCCGGAGTGGCCGCGCAGGCCTTGGTTTGCGGACCTTCTCCAGCTGGCGGTGGACGGCCCGCTTCGGCTCGGTCATCTTCCTCGGCTACTGCGCCAGGGTCCAGTATATTTCGACCAGGCCGAACTCTTCTGTCTTGCGGCATGGCTTTTGAACGGCACCGCCTTCGACGCAGGGGCTACCCTGAGGCGGTAGTTTCTACTATGCTGCGGGCCCGGAAGTCTTCTACTTCTGTTGCTTATGTGCGAGTTTGGAGAACTTTCGACGTCTGGTGCTCTTCCAGGGGGATCCGACCCACGGAGGCGTCTGTTCCGTCGATTCTGCAGTTCCTTCAAGATGGTCTGGATAAGGGACTCGCCTATAATTCCCTACGAGTCCAGGTGTTGGCCCTGAGTTCCTTTGTGCGAGCGGATGGCTCTCTTCTCCTGCAACCGGACGTTGCCCGCTTCCTCAAGGGGGTCAAGCATGTATGCCCTCCTGTCCGGGATCCTTGTCCCTCCTGGAGCCTCAACCTGGTGCTTCGAGCCTTGTCAGGGGCGCCTTTTGAACCGATACGTGGAGCGACCCTCAAGGATCTGACTCTAAAGGCGGTCTTCCTTGTGGCCATCTGCTCCGCGCGTCGTGTCTCGGAGCTACAAGCGTTGTCCTGCAGGGAGCCTTATCTCAGGTTCATGGATTCCGGAGTCTCCCTGCGCACCGTACCTTCCTTCCTTCCGAAGGTAGTCTCGTCTTTTCACTTGAATCAGTCGGTAGAACTTCCGTCCTTTGGATCCAGCGAGCCCCGGTCTCTTCGTCTCTTGGATGTCAAGCGCACCTTGCGTCACTATCTGGAGGTGACCAATGATTTCCGGCTCTCCGATCATCTCTTCGTTCTCTGGTCCGGTCCGAAGAAGGGGTGCCAGGCCTCGAAGACAACGATTGCACGATGGCTTAAAGAAGCTATCTCGGTATCCTACATTGGAGCTGGCCGAATTCCGCCTAGCGGGGTTATCGCTCACTCCACCCGCTCACAAGCGGCGTCCTGGGCAGAATCTCGCTCCGTCTCCTCCCAGGAGATCTGCCGAGCAGCGACGTGGAAGTCGCTGCATACCTTTTCACGACATTATCGACTGCACCTGGCGTCGTCCTCCATGGGACATTTTGGTGCCCAGGTTCTCTGAGCAGGGCTTTCAGGGGCCCACCCGGTTTAGGGAAGCTTTGGTACATCCCACCGTCTGGACTGATCCTGGTACGTACAGGGAAAAGAAAATTATTCCTTACCTGCTAATTTTTGTTCCTGTAGTACCAAGGATCAGTCCAGACGCCCACCACTTTGGGATCTTTCTGCTTCTGCTCGGGTCTGATGCCTGTCGATATCTTCTGTTACCTGCTGTTTGTGTCTTGTTTCTGTTTTGCACAGCTCCCTACAAGTTGGGTTCTTACCGCTCATTGGCGGTTCATTGTTATTGCAGTTTAGTGCCTGTTTTTCAGGTATGTTGAGTAACTTGATTCAATCCCTTTCGGGTCCTTTGGGCTTTGCTATACGGGATACTGAGCTCCAGCAGAGGGAGCACTGGCTTATACTGGTGACGTCCCTCGAAGTCTGTTCTGACTCCATCTGCTGGACGGGGGACATAACCCACCGTCTGGACTGATCCTTGGTACTACAGGAACGAAAATTAGCAGGTAAGGAATAATTTTCTTGTACATTTGCTATAGCTCATGTATGTATACTTTGAATGGTGACTTGATATTTGGTGGCTTGGTCCTCTGGGTGAAAGGACACAGGAGCAGGCCAGAGAGTGGGAGAGAGTATATTAGGAACAGACTAGAACCTACTGGGGGACAGTGGGAAACTCTGGGTTAAATGGGGGTGTTTCAAGGACAGAGTGGAGCAGGGGGCGTTGCACTGAGTGTCCCTGGGATAGACAGGGACATACTGGTTGGTAACTAGGACATACAGGTTTATACTGGGGATTAAAGGAGCATATTGTGGGATATAGAGACATAAAGGGCTGTAAAGGGGGGGTTACAGTGTTGCGGCTAGACTGCTGTGAGGGTAGATGGTGGACCCTTGGGCCAGCCTACCGGTGACCACAGGGCAGGCCGGGAGGCGGAGGCATGATCTGGCACGGTTTCACCCGGAGCCTGGGATCCCCCCCGGGAGGAGCCCGTAGGGACCCGGGCCCTTGGGACTTGGGCACTGCTGAGAATGTCCAGAAGAGCTAGTGCGTAGGGAAGGCAGGAGGTCCACTAGCAGCTGAGGTGGCTAGAGGATTGCCAGAGAGTCAGAGAGAAAGGCCGGGTCAGGAAGCTGGCCCAGAGGGGACACTCGGGGCCAGAGCAGGCGGGTAGTGGAAAGAAGTTCGTGGCAACCCGGGACATGGCTGGCGGCAGGCTGTAGCGAAGTCGGAAGCAAACCGGAGTCACGGCAGGCAGCAGGCTGTGGCGAAGTCAGAAACAAACCAGAGTGACGGCAGGCAGCAGGCTGTGGCGAAGTCAGAAGCAAACCGGAGTCAGGGCAGGCAGCAGGCTGTGGCGAAGTCAGAAGCAAACCGGAGTCAGGGCAGGCAGCAGGCTGTGGCGAAGTCAGAAACAAACCGGAGTCAAGGCAGGCAGCAGGCTGTGGCGAAGTCAGAAGCAAACCGGAGTCAGGGCAGGCAGCAGGCTGTGGCGAAGTCAGAAACAAACCGGAGTCAAGGCAGGTAGCAGGCTGTGGCGAAGTCAGAAGCAAACCGGAGTCAGGGCAGGTAGGCTGTAGCGAAGTCAGAAGCAAACCGGAGTCAGAAGCAAACCGGAGTCAGGGCAGGCAGCGGGCTGTAGCGGAGTCAGAAGCAAACCGGAGTCAAGGCAGGTAACAGGGATTCAACAGGAAACGCAAACAGGAAGCAACTAGTCAGCTAGGAACCTCGTTGCAAGGCGTTTAGTGAATGACTGAACGCCGGTTATATCGGGAGCAGAGCGTGACGTCAGCTGAGGAGGCGGAGCTGGGCTTCCGGCAGCTGGACGCACAAGAGGAGCGTCTTCGCGCGTGGCCGGAGGGGAACAGGCCTGCAATGGCGTCTGCCACGTGGGAACCGCACGAACGGAGGGCCTCCCGGGGCCTGGGCTAGGCAGAATCCTGTGGCTGCCGGAGCGGAGGTAGGCGGGCCTGAGCCCGATCAGGAGAGGGGCGGTCGGGACCGCAACATACAGTATGTGTTCCTGCAACATACAGAAGACTGTGAGTCAGCCATGCAGATTCCCTTTTCAAGATGATTTTAATGGCTCTATGGGTACTCAGATCTAAATGGCTGAGGGGGGAGCAGAGGAGGAGGAGGCACGCCTTACACATAGTATACTGGAGTAGAACACAGTTTCTGGATCTGAGGAGCAAGTCATGCGCAGGTTCAGACTCTATAAGGAAACCACACTGTACCTCTGCTAGCAGTTAAGAGGGGGAATCTGTAACCTACCACCTGAAGGGGCCACACCTTGCCTGTAGATATCAAGGTCACAACTGCCCTGGCATTTTTTGTCATTGGCACCTTCCAAACACTTCTAGGGGCCAATGCTGGAATCAGCCAGTCTGTCACTTCTATGTAAATGTTGCGTTCGCCCCGTTTGCCTCACCTTATGAAAATGTTGCGTTCGCCCCGTTTGCCTCACCTTATTAACGGCTCCTTCTGCTTACCTGGGCAAGATGGCTACCAATGCGTCTACAAGCCGACCTCTCTGGCGTCCCCGGAACGGCTATGGTGCAGCCTCCCGGCATTGCTCCTCCCAGGTACGTACTAGGGTGCGCACGCGCAACCCACGTCTTTGTACCACCCTTGGCGCGAATCTCGAGGGTGTTCCCTCATGCTGACGTCACGCCATCCGGGTATATTACCTTCACTCATTTGCTAGCTCCCCAGGTTAGCAAGGACTTGAATCCGTTCTTGTCTACGCTACTCTGCCGCTTCCATGCTGCCGCAGGAAGCTCTCTCTCTCTCTCTGCCCTTCGGGGTATTGCTAACCTGGGTACCCGCTTCTCGGGGGCCCTCTGCTTTATTTCAGGTGCCTTACAGGGAACAGGTACTCGCTCCTCGAGGGCCTGCTCTCCCTGCCTCGGTGCCTGTATCTTCTACAACGACCTGATAGAATCGCATATCAACAGCAAAACACCTGGTGAGTACTCTAACTCTCAGTCTATCTCATCCACAGTATCTCCTTGCTGGGAGACCTGCTGCGGAACCTCCTGACGTCATCTAGGAGAGAAGGGCTCCCTCTGCCGAGGTCCCTGACACTGCAACTACGAGACTGCCTCACTACTGCCACCTCTGGTGGTTCTCTTCAAGCTGTTAAAGAACTCTTGTGTTTGTGTAGTGCGAGTCTAGCCCAGTGCTGTGGCTCCTCACGGGGCTCCTCCCCGTGGGCGTGGTCATCTCCACAGAACCCAAGGATCCACAAACACACATAATAGCAATAGTATATAGATCAGGTCCTGGCTGCCTTGTAAAAGATAACATGCAATATACATACTTACCTCAGAAAAGAGAGCAACAACATCAAATAATGTATGAGTTATATCAACTGGCATGCATCTGTCATGTAGTGCTATAGAAATGTTAAATAGGTTCCCCTCTGTCTTGGGAGCTATTGATTACACTCATGTCCCAATAAGGGCAGCAGGGGGAGACAAGACCACCTACCAAAACCGCAAGGTCTTCTACTTTTTAAATATGCAGGTGATCTGCGATGCCAAGGGCATAATCCTGGATGTTGTGCCCAGGTTTTCAGGATCCACTCATGGTGCCTACATCCTTTTGCAGTCAAGAATTCATGACCACTTAAAGGAAGGTTAAATCACTGGGGGGGGGGGGGGGGGGCCTGGCTTCTAGGTTAGAATGCACTTATCACTACCACCACATTCTAACGAAGCTCTTCTTATTGTCTACTTCATATCTAAATGAACTGACTGCACTTTCCCTAAAGGACTGCTCTAACCTTCTCCTGTCAACTATCCTGCTGCCCGACCCTAAAATAGATCTAACTGTGCTGTTCTCTGCCTTCTTCCCTTCAGGTGACGGGATATCCACTCAAAACCTGGCTCCTCATCCCAACACTTAACCCACTGACTGCTGCAGATGCTTTTTACAACAGGGCCCATTGTCAGATCAGGGCAATAATCGAAAGAACCTTTGACCTACTCAAAACACATTTTCATTGTCTGGACAGATCTGAAGGATGCCTTCTCTACAACTCACTTAAAGTCTGTGAGATATTTCTAGCCTGTTGTATGCTACATAGCCTAGCCAAACTGAGATAACTGCCTCCTCCAGAGGGCCTGGTGGCGAATCCACATGAAGAGGAGGAGGAGAGGGAGGAACAGGAGCTGAGTGAGGAGGAATTGCAGGAGATACAGCACATGAGTCAACAATTGGCTAAAGAGGAAAGTCATTTTTGAAGGTGAATATGAATTTATTTACAAATATTGCTTAATGTGAATAAAAGATAAAGTTAATGCTTCATTAGCCAACCTTTTTATGTGGATGGGGAAAGCTCTGCTGCCTTGGTTTGCCCAGTTTAAGAGCTCTCCACAGCAAGATCCTGTCTCTGCTAACACTGCCCTTGGAGGGCACAGGACATGGGAACAGTAGCATATTATGATGGATGCCTGAGGGTACTTCAGATGCTGATACTGCCCTCTGCATGGACAGTGGTGGTAGTGGTAGCATTACTTGAGATGGTAGCATGATGGATGGTGGTGGAACAACAGCTGGAGCAGAGTGTGGCGCAGGTGGACCATCTTCCCGTTGAAGTATACAGGCGCCTAGTCTAGAATGAGTGTTGGGGGTTGCATCCAGGGCCTCATGAAATACTATGGAGCCGGGGTAGCTGCGGATAACAGGGGGGCCTCGTTAGTAGTAACTTCCTTCATACTGCAGTCAGTGCATCCATGCACTAGTGAAGACCCTGCTACATGCAAGGCATGTAGCTTGTGCTACATGCCTTGCATCTGCTCTTTCACAGCCTGCTGGAGGCCCTGCCTTTCCTCCCTCATTGCATCCTGGAGGCCATGTATCTCTGTTCGGAGTGTGGCTATCTCCTTCAACACCCAGGCATTGATATCCATCATTTGCCTCTCAGCTTGACTCTCGAGAAGGGACTTGCTTCTACTCTGATGAGCTCCTTTCCTGCTGCCCACCTTTAAGCTGTCCAATCACAGGTGTCATTGAAAGAGGATTGGCCAGCTGGTCCACCTCCTCCTCCTCCATGATGGACTGGCATGGTTCCTCTGTAGGCCTCTTTGTCTCTATGTCCTCTTCTTGTGAGCTATTAGTCAGCATCCGTGGGCCACTTGGTCCAGGCTGATCAGGTTGGTCACCATGATGCTCCCCTGCAACAATTGAAAACTTATATGCTTTAAGTTGAAGGAATATGTGGGTTATTCTCTGTGAACCTTCCTTTCTGCCTAACAAAGCAGCTGCTACAGTTCCAGCAGCTGTGCAGCCTCCTCTCCACCAGGGGACTCTGGTGAACCCCCCTCAGAACCGTACCCTCCAGCACATCTTTGGGCCCTAGCCTCTGATTGTCCTTCAGCCTCCATGCCACCAGAGGACTTCCATGAGCTATTGAGTCACTCAGGACAACTAACTGTAGAGTAAATCTCCAAAGGGATTGTTTTGCACGAATTTACCTTAGAAGCAGAATATATATTGCAAGGGAAGAGCTCAGTAACCCACAATCCAGTGGGAGGCACTGAGAGGAGAGTATCACCTTGCTGGTGGCTGAAAGGAATCAGTAAGTTTTTTTGCTTGGGATTTTTTTTTTTTTTAAATATTGGGGAGAAGTAAACTATTGGGATATATTATTTAGTGTGTTTCTGTATTTGTGCTTTTAATAGTCAGTAAGGCAGCTAATAAACAGAAGTTAGAGTGTTTGTTTTTCCCAACCCTCCCACCCCTAGCTCATCCTTTATCTTATTATAAAGACACCCAGGCCCCCTTCTCTATCTTATTATAAAGACACCCAGGCCACCTTCTCTATCTTATTAAAAAGATACCCAGGCCTCCTTCTCTATCAACCTAATAAACGAAGCTTGACCGACGTGCCACAAATGCGCAGTAGAGAGCAGCTCTACTGCGCATGTGCGGGCAAACACGTCGGTCTCAGCGAGCGTCAGCTGAATATCAACATGGCAGCGTCGAGCGATGGCGGCATCGAGCGGCGACGAGGAGCGACGGCCAGTAGCGAGGAAGGAGAGAGTGAGAGGGAGGGAGGTGAGAGAGTGAGAGGGAGGGAGGTGAGAGAGTGAGAGGGAGGGAGGTGAGAGAGTGTGTGGGAGGGAGAGGAGAGGGGAGGGAGGTAGGGGGTGGGAAAGGTGGGGAGGGGAGGTGAGAATGAGGGGGAAGGGGGAGAATGAGGGGGAGGTGAGAGACAGGGTTGTGAGTAAGTGGAAGGGTAAGAAGTTGTGGAGCAGAGAAAAAGGGAGTGGAGGAGGGCTGAGGGAGAGGGGATGGGATTGAGAGAGGGGTGGTGAGTGACTGAGGGAAGGGGAGGGAGATGGGAGTGACTGAGGGGAGGGAGGTGAGAGTGAGGGGAGGGAGGCAGTGGGAGACAGAGGGTGAGTAAGACTGAGTGGAGGGAAGGGGGTGAGTGAACGAGGGGAAGGGGGAGTGAGGGAGAAAAAGTGTAGAAGGATGCTGTGTTCGAAAATGGACTGAAAATTTTTTTAATATAGCCCGTTTTAACGGGCTTAACGGCTTGTCTTATTATAAAGACACCCAGGCCCCCTGTACTTACTCATACTCTCACAAGAAAATAACATACTTTTTGAAAGGCAATTTTTCTTGTACTTCTAAAAGGGTCATATATGCTATTATATGCTCCTGCCAATTGATTTACATAGGACATACTAAGCGTATGATCCGACAGCGGCTCATTGAACATAAGAGCAATATCCAGATACAGAAAGAAGGAGCACCTTTGGTGACCCACTGGACTAGTGCACAGCATCAGATTGAGGATTTAAGGTTTCTTGTGTTATTTCAATGTGCAGAGGAACAAGTTGGTGACAAAATGGTTATGGCAGACTGAACAGAAATTTATTTTTCAATGGTAGACTGTATATCCATGGAGACTTAACAATGAAATTGAGTGGGTAGCATATTATACTTAAGAATATAAGTAAGAGCCAGTTTAGATATTTTGGGGATATGCAAGGAGAGTAGAATGGGAATGGTTTAAATAAATGGATGTGGTTTGTTACGATTTAAAAACGGAGGTAGAAACATTTAGTTTCCTGTGTGATATTTTGGTCGGATTCTAGTTTGGTGCGGTGAGATCATCCTTAACTAGATTGGAAATAGAGGCAATTGTGATTGACAGGTGTATTGAGGATGTGTGAAGAGGACAGATGTAGATTGGTTGAGGAAATAATGGATGTGTTTGGTATGACGTATAAGGGAGGTAAAGAGGAAGAAATGGAATTCAGTTTCCGCTGTGAGGAGAAGTTGAGCGATGGCGTTTTTGCGAGCAGTGAGATGGTGATTAAAGGAACTTTAAAACTCTATTAGAGATATGTAAGTATCCGGAATGTCTTTTAGAATACGGGATAGTTGGTTAAAAGGTATGGGTGCAGCGATAGCATACAGTGTTTTATGTGTTGTAGATTTACGATAAAAGTGTTGGATGAAATTATGAAGCAGCGAGGAATTTTCAAATATTCATGAGAGTATGAGTAAGTACATGGTGACGTGTGTAGATGCTAGAGTAAATTTTTGTGGTTTATATTATACATGATTAATTATTTTGTAGATAATGTTCCTGTTGATGAGGATCGGAGTTCAGTCAATAAGTGATATCAAAAAATTGGGTTAAGCGATATTGCAGGTGTAGAAAGAGTGAGTAATTAAATTGGGTTATTTTTTATGAGGCATTAAGTAAAAGTTTATCTTATGTTATAGGAAGTGTGACACCTGGTTATAGTGCACAGTGTATTGAATATGTCAAGCGTATGAACATTGGAAGAAATGAACCCCTGAAGAAGCCACATATGGCGAAACAAGGGTCCTTGTAGGGTTGCGATTACACTGCCACAAGATTAAAGATTAAACAATATTTATAATTGCTTGTGATTACGCTGATATATGGAAACGCTTGTGGTTACCAATACACATGATTGAATTGGATAAATTTTAGGAGTGGGGGGTTGGTAATTTTAATGTCCCCGTGTGTGGGGATGAATAAGTGAGTGTATGTATGAATGGGATGGATGATTGTGAGATATTTTTATGGGGTGTAATATTTGTGCAATAGGGTGGGCGTGTGCACATAGTGGGTACTTAAATAAGATGTAAGAAAATATTTAAATGTGTTAAATAGTTATTAACATGTGATTGTTTTGTACTGTAATTTACAAATGTGTTTTACTAAGTTATGAAATAAAATATTGTATGGTGTTATATAGTACAATTTACATTTATATGTACTGCCCTTATAGATTATTGTTAGTATCTGATTAGATTAAGGGTGGATAAGTAACTCGAGTGTTTATTGTCTTTATAATAAGACAGAGAAGGGGGCCTGGGTGTCTTTATAATAAGACAGAGAAGGGGGCCGAGTGTCTTTATAATAAGAGAGAGCAGGAGGCCTGGGTGTCTTTATAATAAGACAGAGAAGGGGGCCTGAGTGTCTTTATAATAAGAGAGAAAGGAGGCCTGGGTGTCTTTATAATAACACAAATCCAAATAAATGGTACAACCAGTAAACCTAAAACTAATATCTAACTCGTTCACCAGATATTTGTAGGCCCCTTATTCCAAGGGTCTGTATAACATCACAGACTGTTATGGTCCAGGGTCACCTTGCTTTAATTCATAACATCATTTTTTTGTTTTTGTTTTTGTGTTAGTCCTGCTTCAGGGGTTGCCCTTCAGGGGTTGCCCTTCCACATTTGTATGAAAATTGTCCCGTATTAACTCCTCCAACTCAAGCCTTCTTATCTTCTGTTTATTGAAACAGAAGATAAGAAGGCTCGAGTTGGAGGAGTTAATACGGGACAATTTTCATACAAATGTGGAAGGGCAACCCCTGAAGCAGGACATTTTTGTCCGAAACATGATCATGTCGGGTGACCAACTAATGGATGAGTATTAGAGCTCCTGTTATATCTGTGGACAATGTGCATGTTTTGAAAAAATATAAGAATACATTGAGACTTTGGTAGATTTTAATACTAACACAAAAACAAAAACAAAAAAATGATGTTATGAATTAAAGCAAGGTGACCCTGGACCATAACAGTCTGTGATGTTATACAGACCCTTGGAATAAGGGGCCTACAAATATCTGGTGAACGAGTTAGATATTAGTTTTAGGTTTACTGGTTGTACCATTTATTTGGATTTGTGGATACACACTACGGTACACTAGAATACAGTGGTTCGTGTGGGGAAGAGGTTGTGATTGATGTCTTTATAATAAGACAGAGAAGGGGGCCTGAGTGTCTTTATAATAAGAGAGAAAGGAGGCCTGGGTGTCTTTATAATAAGACAGAGAAGGGGCCTGGGTGTCTTTATAATAAGATAGAGAAGGGGGCCTGGGTATCTTTATAATAAGACAAGCCGTAAAGCCCGTTAAAACGGGCTACATCCCTCACTCTTCACCACCCCCCTCCCCCACCCACTCCTCTCCACCCTCCCTCTCCTCTCACTCAGTCCCCCCTCTCCCTCACTCCCTCCCACTCAGTCCCCCCTCTCCCTCCCTCCCACTCACTCAGTCCCCCCTCTCCCTCCCTCCCACTCACTCAGTCCCCCTCTCCCTCCCTCCCTTCCACTCACTCCCCCTCTCCCTCCCTCCCTTCACCCACCTCCATTTCCTCCCGGCGCCGTAAGCGCGACTTCCCGCAACCCTCACCCGGCTCCACTAACTCCTCCCGCTCCTGCCGGCAGATCTCGGGGGGGGTCACTCCCGCGCGCGCGGCAGTGACCCCCCCGAGATCTGCCGGCAGATCTGGGGAGGAGAAGTAGCGGCACCGCGCGCGGCGCGGTGCCGCTACTTCTCCTCCCGCTCCTGCCGGCAGATCTCGGGGGGGGGGCGCGGGAGTGACACCCCCCCCCCCGAGATCTGCCGGCAGATCTCAGTGGGGGGGGCGCGGGAGTGACACCCCCCCCCCCCCCCCCCCGAGATCTGCCGGCAGATCTGGGGAGGAGAAGCAGCGGCACCGCGCGTGCGCGCGGCGCCGCTGCTTCTCCTGCGGCCCCACCGCCATTTTTTTTTCTGATCGACATCCTTGCCCGCACATGCGCAGTAGAGCTGTGCTCTACTGCGCATTTGCGGGCCGTCGGTCACAGGCCATTTATAAGGTAGATAGAGAAGGGGGCCGAGTGTCTTTATAATAAGAGAGAGCAGGAGGCCTGGGTGTCTTTATAATAAGACAGAGAAGGGGGCCTGAGTGTCTTTATAATAAGAGAGAAAGGAGGCCTGGGTGTCTTTATAATAACTATAACCCTTCGATCGACACCCAATTTATATTTGAGATGGGGATCAATCCGCTCTTGGTAATTTCTCCTTAAATCCCCGCCACTCTATTCAAACCACATTAACGGCGCATTCACTGTATGACCTTCATAATAGGCATCATTGTGAGGCAACACGTACCATTTTTCACTCTGCCTTATTTTTAATCATTGGTCAGTCCATAATCTCATTTTTTCAGTGCTTAAGTGCTAAAGTGCTCTGTGCATTTAAAACTTTTGCATCAAACATTGACTTTTCCCAGATTATCAATTGTAAATCATACGATTACTTAACTTGAAATTCGTTCGTTTCTTGATATTGCAGCCCAAGATCCTTCACATCCGATGGTCTATAGCAATGTGTCCAATCTCCACATTGCCTTACTGTGTCCGTGCCCGACACTGTACAATGTTTCGGACGTTGTCGTCCTTCCTCAAGGGCAATGTTCTGCGCCACAAGCATAGACATATTACAACACCAGTATAAACATTTTATATTGTAACAAAGTCCCAACCGTGTATCACTACTCACTCATTCCTCCAACATCATGGCTTTCAGCGTTTTTTATCCTCTTCCGGTTTTGTATTTCCCGCCACCATTTTTAAACCCCCCGTCTCTTGTGTTTACAACGTCACTTCTGATATTATAATGAATACCACTCAATCATAGTATTCAGGCCAGATGGAATGACAGTGTGCATCCAGAAAATCCACTGCTGCTCCTTAAGATTTAACAGAAAATTAGGATCGCCACCTCGCTTGTGCATTGTAACTACTTCTAACACACGCCATTGAAGTTGTTGGAAAGTGTGTTGTTTTTCTTGACAATGGGCCACCATTGAGGCCAATGTTTTTCCTGTGGCGATGCAGCTACGATGTTCAATTAATCTGACACGTATTTGACGTTTCGTGCGTCCTATATAATACAGGTTGCAGGGGCAAACGATGATATATATCACTCTAGATGTGTCACAAGAAGAATATTGCCGTGCTTTATGCACTTTGCCATGTTTATCGATCCAAGATTCTCCCTCTATGACTTGACTGCACAGAGAACAATGTTTACATGGCCAATGGCCAATATTCTCATTCATACTGATCAGACTTATCGGAGACATGAAGGAATGTGTCACTAGGTCCCCCACATTTTTACCTCTGCTGTATGCTATGATAGATGACTCCTTAAAAATATCATGTATTTTTAAAACTGTCCAATGTTGATGTATCAACGAAGAAATCTTTCGTGCTTGATTGGAATATGGTATAGTACAAACTATGCGTGTCTCTTCACGTTCTATTGATTTATCAAGGAGCAGCCATTGTCGCTCGGCATTGTACGCCCTTTTATATGCCTTTTTTATGTACTTCACCGGATAGCCTCTTTCAAGCAACCGTACCTTAAGAAATTCTGCCTGATGGACAAATTCAGCTCGCGTACTGCAAATCCTCCGTAACCGGAGAAATTAACCTATGGGTAAATTATTACGTAATTGCTGTGGATGAAAGCTAGTGTAATGTAAGAGTGTATTCCTCTCACACTCTTTACGGAATAACGTGGTAGAAAAACTCCCATTAACTTGTTTGATGGCAATGTCCAAAAAATTAATGTCTGTATGATGATAAGTGCTAGTAAACTGTAAATGCTCATCTAATGTGTTTAACCATTGTAAAAACTGCTGAAGACATTGCACATCTGCATGCCAAACAAAAAATATATCATCTATATATCGCGTCCAATTGGACACTTGACTAAACTGTGGTGTTGGGTACAGTTTTTCTTCTTCAAATTGCCGTACGTACAGATTGGCTAAACTTGGGGCCATCGTTGCCCCCATGGCGGTCCCATTAATTTGCTTGTACCAAATGTTCTGAAATATAAAAAAGTTTTCACACAGTGCTTTCCAAATTACAGGATATACATGTAGCAGAACCAGTGATATTAGTCACTTTGGATATAAAATCTTTATATACATCAATACCGCAAGAGGATACTTTAGCAATTTTAAAAAAATACTTGGACAATAGAGAACGTCCACATCGGATTCCAACATCTTTCTTAATGTCCATTGCTAGACTAGCACTGTGTGAAAACTTTTTTATATTTCAGAACATTTGGTACAAGCAAATTAATGGGACCGCCATGGGGGCAACGATGGCCCCAAGTTTAGCCAATCTGTACGTACGGCAATTTGAAGAAGAAAAACTGTACCCAACAACACAGTTTAGTCAAGTGTCCAATTGGACGCGATATATAGATGATATATTTTTTGTTTGGCATGCAGATGTGCAATGTCTTCAGCAGTTTTTACAATGGTTAAACACACTATTTATTTATTTATTTATTTATTTATTTACTTTTATTTACCGACATTCGTGAAGCACATCATGCCGGTTTACAAAGAACTCAGGCGGGAAATACAATGAAACAATGTAACAATATAACATTAATAACAGAACCAAAAATCAGAATACAAAAAGAACCAAAAGGTTCTCATTAGATGAGCATTTACAGTTTACTAGCACTTATCATCATACAGACATTAAATTTTTGGACATTGCCATCAAACAAGTTAATGGGAGTTTTTCTACCACGTTATTCCGTAAAGTGTGAGAGGAATACACTCTTACATTACACTAACTTTCATCCACAGCAATTACGTAATAATTTACCCATAGGTCAATTTCTCCGGTTACGGAGGATTTGCAGTATGCGAGCTGAATTTGTCCATCAGGCAGAATTTCTTAAGGTACGGTTGCTTGAACGAGGATATCCGGTGAAGTACATAAAAAAGGCATATAAAAGGGCGTACAATGCCGAGCGACAATGGCTGTTCCTTGATAAATCAATAGAACGTGAAGAGACACGCATAGTTTGTACTATACCATATTCCAATCAAGCACGAAAAATTTCTTCGTTGATACATCAACATTGGACAGTTTTAAAAATACATGATATTTTTAAGGAGTCACCTATCATAGCATACAGCAGAGGTAAAAATGTGGGGGACCTAGTGACACATTCCTTCATGTCTCCGATAAGTCTGATCAGTATGAATGAGAATATTGGCCATTGGCCATGTAAACATTGTTCTCTGTGCAGTCAAGTCATAGAGGGAGAATCTTGGATCGATAAACATGGCAAAGTGCATAAAGCACGACAATATTCTTCTTGTGACACATCTAGAGTGATATATATAATCGTTTGCCCCTGCAACCTGTATTATATAGGACGCACGAAACGTCAAATACGTGTCAGATTAATTGAACATCGTAGCTGCATCGCCACAGGAAAAACATTGGCCCCAATGGTGGCCCATTGTCAAGAAAAACAACACACTTTCCAACAACTTCAATGGCGTGTGTTAGAAGTAGTTACAATGCACAAGTGAGGTGGCGATCCTAATTTTCTGTTAAATCTTAAGGAGCAACAGTGGATTTTCTGGATGCACACTGTCATTCCATCTGGCCTGAATACTATGATTGAGTGGTATTCATTATAATACCAGAAGTGACGTTGTAAACACGTCACAAGAGACGGGGGGTTTAAAAATGGTGGCGGGAAATACAAAACCGGAAGAGAAGGATAAAAAACGCTGAAAGCCATGATGTTGGAGGAATGAGTGAGTAGTGATACACGGTTGGGACTTTGTTACAATATAAAATGTTTATACTGGTGTTGTAATATGTCTATGCTTGTGGCGCAGAACATTGCCCTTGAGGAAGGACGACAACGTCCGAAACATTGTACAGTGTCGGGCACGGACACAGTAAGGCAATGTGGAGATTGGACACATTGCTATAGACCATCGGATGTGAAGGATCTTGGGCTGCAATATCAAGAAACGAACGAATTTCAAGTTAAGTAATCGTATGATTTACAATTGATAATCTGGGAAAAGTCAATGTTTGATGCAAAAGTTTTAAATGCACAGAGCACTTTAGCACTTAAGCACTGAAAAAATGAGATTATGGACTGACCAATGATTAAAAATAAGGCAGAGTGAAAAATGGTACGTGTTGCCTCATAATGATGCCTATTATGAAGGTCATACAGTGAATGCGCCGTTAATGTGGTTTGAATAGAGTGTCTTTATACTAAGACAGAGAAGGGGGCCTGAGTGTCTTTATAATAAGAGAGAAAGGAGGCCTGGGTGTCTTTATAATAAGACAGAGAAGGGGGCCTGAGTGTCTTTATAATAAGAGAGAAAGGGGGCCCGGGTGTCTTTATAATAAGATAAAGAAGGAGGCCTGGGTGTCTTTATAATAAGACAGAGAAGGGGGCCTGAGTCTCTTTATTTTTATTTATTTATTTATTTAAAAGCTCTTTTATACCGTCGTTAAGTTAGATAACCGTCACAACGGTTTACAGCAAGGCACGATAATGAATAAAGTAAGTGGTATCGATTACAATTAATCATGTGCCATCATAGTGCGGTAACAATTCACTTCAATAAACTATGTGTGTACATTAAGCTTGTCTGTAGGGAGCATATTAGACGGAAAGAATTTAACCTTAATGTGCATTTGTAGGTTACAAATAACAATTTCTAGTTTGGTGCATCCTAATCAATCAACTGTTTTTTTCCTTCTCTTTATCTTTATAAAAAGATTGTTTAAATAGCCAGGTTTTCAGATTGGATTTGAATATTTTGAAGATTCTCTGCAGCCTTATTTCGAGTGGCATGGTGTTCCATAGCATGGGGCCACCCAGTGATAGTGCTCTCTCCCTAACTTGCCTGAGGCGTGCTGTTTTGACAGAGGGAACAGTTAGTAGAGCCTTATTAGCAGATCTTAGGTTTCTTTGTGGGACATGAACGCGCAGAGCAGTGTTAAGCCAGTCAGCTTTTTCATCGTATTTTGTGTATTATGCTTTTTATGTATTATGCATAAAGCCTTATATTGAATTCTTTGTTGGGAGCCAGAATTCTTTGTTGGGAGCCAGTGTAAATCGGCAAGCGTTCCTGTAATGTGATCATTCTTTTTTTTGCCAGTCAAAATTCTAGCAGCTGAATTTTGTAATATCTGCAGTGGCCGAATTGTGGATTGTGGTAGTCCTAACAGTAGGGAGTTGCAGTAGTCTGTACTTGTGAATATCATTGCCTGCAAAACTGTGCGGAAATTGTTTAGTGTTAGTAGAGGTTTAAGTCGTCTTAGGATCATTAGTTTCGCATATCCTTCCTTTATTTTCAAGGAGATGTGTTGTTTCATGTTTAGCTCAGGGTCAATTATTACTCTTAGATTTTGTACTTTAGTTGCTAGCTCAACAGTTTGGTTATTTTTAGTTGTGAGTGTTGGTTGGATGTGGTGTATATTTTTACGTTCAAGGTGTAGGAATTCCATTTTGTCGATGTTTATTACCAGTTCCATCTGATTTAAGAGCTGTTTAATTATCTCAAGATACATATTAGCAAGTTTCATTGTTTCCTCAATGGTGTTTACAATTGATAGCAGTAGTTGTATATCGTCTGCATATAAGTAGTGTATGATTCCAAGTCCTGCTAGTAGGTGACATACCGGGAGGAGATAAATGTTAAAGAGTGTTGCCGACAGGGCCGATCCCTGTGGGACACCAGTTAGCAGTGTGACTTTGTCAGAAAGTGTATTTTTAATTTTTACTTGGAAACATCTGTTTTTAAGGTATGACTCAAACCATTTTATTGTTTTATTAGTGAGACCTATTTCTTTCAGTCTATTGAGTAGTGTTTTGTGATTTACTGTGTCAAATGCTGCGGAGAGATCTAATAGAACTAGAATGTAGTGTGTTCCAGTATCAAATCTTCTTAAGATATTATCTGATAAAGCTAATAGTAGAGTTTCAGTGCTGTAGTGTTTGCGAAACCCATGTTGCGCTGAGACCGGGGGCTGGGGGTGGCGGTGCAATGAGGGAGGGGGGGTGCAAGGGAGGCTCGACTAGGGTGCCTAATCCCCTTGCTCCGGCCCTGGGTGTATTTGTGTTTTAGGGCCTGGTGTAATATGTACAGTGTTGTCTTTTCACAGGTAGGTTGTTACTGTTTGAGTGCTCTGAGGGCCAAGCCAATACCCAACACATGTTACAATAGGCCTAAAACCATATGGGTTCCAAATGCCTTTTTTTTTTTTTTCCACTTTTTTTTTGCAGATATTTTTGCAAATATCACTTACAACAGCATGTATATTATATTTACATGCACCACAACAGTGCATGTAAATATAATATACATGCTGTTGTAAGTGATATTTGTACCTTAGAATATCCTTGTTCATGTAAAGTCTGGCATTATGAATGCAGAATTTTAATTGTGTGCGGGGAGGGGTTGACTGGGAGGGGGTGACACCTAGTGGTTGGATTCGGGGGTCCATGACTGCAGGGTTCTGAAGGGAGCCCTGGTGCACGGCCCCAGCCCAGGACTGACATGGCAATGCCTGGAAGGGATATAAAATAAAGGGAAAAAAGATCCTTGGTAGTTGTGAACGAAGGCTTATGGTGCCAGGATATGTGTGCTGGTTACGATTGACCTGGAAAAGGAGCAGTAGGAAGCTGCTGGGTGCATGTAACAGAGTTTACCAGCTCGTGGTGTTGTATGTTGTGTTAGGGGTGAGGGCACACTCTTTCACTTGGCATAAGTGCCAAATGGCCTGGCTACGGCTCTGATGAAAATTATGTTTTTTCTGAAGAGCTGTTAGCAGGCTCAGGGGGACCAATGTAATAAGACCCATGGTGAAATCAACACTATCAGTCATTGTGTATTTTTTTTTTTTAGCATGTATGGCAAAAGCAGGCGCCTCCACGGGATGTAACAAGGGGATGGCATGTAAATGAGATACGCACAGAAAATTCACGCAAAACAAATATCCGCGCAGATATGTGAGCTACAATCAATGCATGCTGAAGGCCCTATGCAATAAACTGCACATAAACCCACATTAATGTGGTGAACCATGTTTGATTCTTCCCCTTTCATAAGATGGTGGTCCGGGAGTGTGGCTGAAAGTGGGTAGAACAATGTCTTAACTCTTTCATGATCTGTCACGGACCACATGGGAGCTATAAAGGCAGATGCCAGTGAGCAGGAGAAATGCAGCAGAGATCTGGAAGGGTCTACACAAGCATTCAGTATTTCTGACATGTGCCTTTTCCCTCTCCAACCTCTCTTCTGGCTTCTGCCGCTTAATTTTTCAACCTCCAGACAAGTGCTTACACTTAACTACTGCCCTGACCCAGGCACTAAAAGAGCTGCTTTAAAAAACCTGCACTATCGCCAGTGCGGTTCTCTGCATTGCCCATGAATAGTTAATTGCCTCCTTTGCATGGCATTAGCATGGCCTCGCGCTAAACCAGCAGCAGCTTTTTGAGTGGGTTTGTACACGTGTTTTTAAGCGCTAACAGAGTTATTACATACATATGTAAGATTAGTGCAGGAAAACTCATATTATGCCCACAACAGATCTATTGAAGCTTATTATATCAGCCCCAGGGAGGGTAATTTTCATCAATCCATGGAGGGTTACAGTCTTCGTGTACAAAGTATTTGCAGACTTTAGCCTGAATTTTCAAAGCGGACTTAAATGCATAAATCTGGTTTGAAAATGAGTGTATGCCCAGAATCCAATGTGATACATGCACACACAGATTTACCCCTGCTCATGTGCAAATTAATTTATGCATCTAGATATGAATTTTCAGAGTTACACAGAGTAAAAATAGCATATACGTGTGTAAGTAGCAGCTACTTGTGTACATGCTATTTTATAAACATCAGTCGTGGACTGTTGCTTTCACACGCACATATATGAACATAAAAAAAGGGGCAATCTATGGGTGGTCCAAGCAGGGCCAACATTTACACACTTAAATAGTTATACTGCTTATATAATATATTATATTTCTTTACTTATTACTATTTATTACCAGTTAAACTATTATTTCTTTATTTAGCTCTATGTTAAATTGTCAACCAGTTATACTGTTCCATATGTTCTACTGTTCCATGTAAAGCTCAGCTCTCTGTTGAGCAGTTCTTCGTTTTATGTAAACCGGAGTGATTTGTAGTCCCTACAAGAACTTCGGTATATAAAAATTAAAAATAATAATAATAATAACTTAAGTTGCTATTTAAAAAGATACTTATGTATGTAGATTTGCCAGCTTACCCATGTAAATTTTACACCTTATTTTACATTGTTATGGTTAAGTGTGTTTTGGTGGTTCCTTGGGTGCTGTGGGAGATGACCACGCCCACGGGGAGGAGCCCCGTGAGGAGCCACAGCACTGGGCTAGACTCGTAATGCACAAAACACACAGGGTGATCCAGTACCGAGCGGTAGGAAGAGCTGCGTTAGTGCCTACGGCACCCGCGGTTACCGCCCGCACAGTGCAGCTCACCTACCGCTCGATCCTGAAGCCTAATTATATGTAAATGTAAGCCGCGTCCGAAAAGCCTTAGTCCCGCGCAACCCAGGATACTGGATAGAGCGCCTATACAGGATCCTGGGTGCGCGGGCCTAAGGCTTCACGGCCACGCTGGTATCTGTCATTTCAAATGTCATTTGAAATGACAGATACCAGGAAGTCTGGTCCGATCGGATGCAAAAATAAGTTGCTTCGCCGCTGTCATCTCTCTCCTCTCCTCCCGAAGCAGGCCTTGCTCGGGAGGTGGAGAGAGAGATGACAGTGGCGAAGCAACTTACTTTTCCATCTGATCTGACCCGACAGCGCCTCTCCCCCCCTCCCGGAGCAAGGCCTGCTTCGGGAGGAGGGGAGAGAGATGACAGCGGCGAAGCTTTCCCCCAGCCCGGACCCGACCCGGACCCCCAACCCGGACCCGACCTGACCGCTGTCAGTCTGTTCTCCCTCCCCCCGGAGCAAGGCTGCTTTCGCGCCCTGCTCCGGGAGGGGGGAGAAGAGGTGACAGCGGCGAAGCAAAAAAAAAAAGGGGAGCAAATTTTGTTTTTTTTCAAAAGCGACTTACTTTTGGGATCTGTCAAGATCCCAAAAGTAAGTCGCTTTTGGACGCCGGCAAAACTTATCTTTTTTGCAGCCATCAGCTATCAGCAGGAACACGATCTGGCTCCCGTAGCTCCTCCCAACAAGATGGCCGCCTGCACGGGGAAAGCGTACAATTGGCCGCTGAAGACGTGACGTCACGACATCACGTCTTGAGCGGCCAATTGCACGCTTTCCCCGTGCAGGCGGCCATCTTTGTCTTCATCGGGAGGAGCTACGATCGCATGTGTTCCTGATGATGGCTTCAGAAAAGTAAGTTGCTTCGCCGCTGTCAGTGTCCCCCCTCCTCTCGGAGCAAGGCGGCTTTTCGCGCCCTGCTCCGAGAGGAGGGGGGACACTGAAAAGTCGCTTCGCCGCTGTCTTCGTCGTTGCTTCGCCGCTGTCAGTGTCCCCCCTCCTCTCGGAGCAAGGCGGCTTTTCGCGCCCTGCTCCGAGAGGAGGGGGGATACTGAAATGTCGCTTCGCCGCTTTCTTTGCCGTTGCTTCGCCGCTGTCAGTGTCCCCCCTCCTCCCGGAGCAAGGCGGCTTTTCGCGCCCTGCTCCGAGAGGAGGGGGGACACTGAAATGTCGCTTTGCCGTTGCAGTCTCCGTGGCAGCCCCAGTCCGGACATCGGAGGGGGGCTGCAACGTTTTTTACGCTTTTTTTTTTTTTTTTGGCTTCGGGAGCAGGGGAGAGGCCTGGGGCTGCCACGGAGACCGGCACCCATGATCGCGGCCGGGGCAGGCGAGCGGGGGCTGGGGGAAAGCTTTCCACCTACCCTTACCCATACCTCTACCGTCTGGGTCAGGGTAGGCGGTAAGTTTGCAGGTTAAACGCGCGACAAAACGGCAAGGAAAGGTAGCGTTAGTCGGGGCGCGGGTTACGGGATGCTAGGTGAATAGCTAATTCGCTCGTTTGCATGCAACATCGCGCTAATTCGCTCGTTTGCATGCAATATGCATGCCGCGGGCGGAAGGGGTTGCCCAGGGAATTTAGGACGCGGTAGGAGTAGGTTAAAGGGGATTCGGGATCGCAGGAAGGGCTAACGCGGCCGAAAACGAAGTTAAAAACGGCTTAGGAGCAGGGTAAACGCGGCCGCACTTTACAGGATAGGCCTGACAGTTCTTTATTTAAACAGCTTGAAGAGAGCCACCAGAGGTGGCAGTAGTGAGGCAGTCTGGTAGTTGCAGTCTCAGGGACCTTGGCAGAGGGAACCTTTCTCTCCTTGATGAAAGGAGGTTCTGCAGCAGGTTTCCCAGCTAGAAGATACTGTGGATGAGAGAGACTGAGAGTTAAAGTACTCACTTGGTGTTTGCTGTTGGTATTCGATTCCACCAGGTATGTTGAAGAAGGTACAGGCACCGAGGCAGGGAGAGCAGGCCCTCGAGGAGCGAGTACCTGCTCCCTGTAAGGCACCTGAAATAAAGCAGAGGGCCCCCAAGGAGCGGGTACCCAGGTTAGCAGTTACTCCGAAGGGCAGAGAGAGAGCTTCCAGCGGCAGCATGGAAGCAGCAGAGTAGCGTAGACAGGAACGGATTTGAGTCCTTGCTAACTCACGGCTCGATACAGTAAGGCCGCGGTAAAAACAGTGCGGCAGTGTCAGGCGCACCCTTCCTCCCCGCACGCACAGTTCTCCTGACCTAACGCCTGATTCTCTCTTCTAATCGCATGCAAATGCATGCCGCGGCTGTGAAGCGTTAGGGAAGGGTTATGCCCGCGCAACCCATTTTACTGTATAGGCGCTGTAACAGCGCCTATACAGTAACCTGGGTGCGCTGGTACCTGTCATTTCAAATGACATTTGAAATGACAGGCACCAGGAAGTGTAAAAAAGTGTAAAAAGTGTAAAAAACAAAAAACCTGTGTTATATAAAAAAAATAAAAAAATTTTAAATACCTGTTGGAGGGCCGTGGGTCCAGGCGGCCGGTGGGCGGCGGGCAGCCATCAGCGGCATCCGGTAGTCCCTTCTCCCAAAATCGCATGGGCGGGTCGGCAGCGCGGGGGGGCGGCAGCAGGATCCGGGAGCGGCGGGTAGGCAGCAGCGGGGTCCGGGGGGGCAGCGGCAGCAGGATCCAGGGGCGGCAGCGAGATCCGGGGAGCGAGTAGCGGCAGCGTGTTAGATCGGGCAGGCAGGTAGGTGGCAAAAAAAAGATGGCCGCCTGCACGGGAAAAGCGTGCAATTGGCCGCTGAAGACGTGACGTCACGACGTTTGGCGTCACAGGGTGTGACGTCACGTCTTCAGCGGCCAATTGCAGCTTTCCCCCGTGCAGGCGGCCATCTTTTTTTCCCACCTACCTGCCCGATCGAACACGCTGCCGCTACTCGCCCCCCGGATGTCGCTGCCACTGCCGCCCCTGGATCCTGCTGCCGCTGCCCCCCGGACCCCGCTGCTGCCTACCCGCCGCTCCCGGATCCTGCTGCCGCTGCCGCCCCCCCCCGCTGCCGACCCGCCCGTGCGATTTTGGCGCTCATCCAGGCAGGGGGAGCCGGAGGTCGTTCGCCGTCGGCTCCCTCTGCCTGGATGAATGCCCGTGCGAAATCGGGAGGAAGGGAGAAGGGACTACCGGATGCCGCTGATGGCTGCCCGCCGCCCACCGGCCGCCTGGACCCACGGCCCTCCGACAGGTATTTAAAATTGTTTTATTTTTTTATATAACACACAGGTTTTTTGTTTTTTTACACTTTTTACACTTACCGTAGCAGGCCCGAGCCTTGCTACTTTTTCGTTTTTTTTTTTTTTGCTTCGGGAGGAGGGGACCGGACAGGGCTGCAGGAGACCGGACGGGACCAGGGCGGGTAAGCAATGTTTTTACACTACACTACACTACACTAACTCCTACTAGGGGGAGGCGGTAAACTAGCAGGTTAAGGCCGCGGCAGAACAGCGGGTTACGGAGGAGATAATATCAGCGCCCGTTACAGTATCGCAGGGGAATAGCTAATTCCTTCATTATACAGCTTTTTCATTCATTTACATGCTGGGTGCGGAAAGGGTTTAGGAAAGGGTTTAGGAAGCGTTAAGGACGCGTGAAACTGGAGAGTGTATCGCTGGATGGCCTTACTCGTCTGTATTGTGCGCTCCCAGCACGTTACAGACGGGGAATCTTTAACTCAACGTTACTGTATCGACCTGTCAATGAGCTAGCAAACTAGTGAAGGTAATATACCCGGATGGCGTGACGACAGCATGAGGGAATGCCCTCGAGGTTCGCGCCAAGGGTGGTATAAAGACGTGGGGTGCGTGCATGCGCGCACCCTAGTAAGTACCTGGGAAGAGCAATGGCGGGAGGCTGCACCATAGCCGTTCCGGGGATGCCGGAGTGTTATTGTTTGTAAGGTTTTGGGTGGACCCTTGGACACTGTGGCTGCTGACCACGCCCATGGCGGGAAGTCCCGTGAGGGGCCACAGGTCAGGCTCAGCTTTAGGACACACAACACAGATAGATCTTTTATTAACAGTATTGAGGTGGCAGTAGTGAGCAGAGATGAAGCCCGGCTGGGTTTGTAGTTTCTCAGGGCTTTGGAGCAGCGATCCCACAATGGCTGTGCTGTAGTGAAGAGAAACTGAGATAGTGAATACAATGAAGTATATGCAGGGTTCTGGAATAGAGCCTCGATGGTTGAGTACTCACACAGCGGTTTCTCTCAGTAGGAATCACAGCAGCTGGAGTAGAGACAGGAACTCGAGGAGCGAGTACCTAGTTCCAGGGAACAGCTCTGAGAGAAGTAGATGGTAACTCACTGATGGTGTAGGCAGCGGTATCTTCCAGGCAGAAATGAAGTCTAGGCAGCGAGTCCGGGAACGTGGGCCCTCGAGGAGCGAGTACCGGTTCCAGACAGCGACCTGAAAGAGAAGAGAGAGGACCCCGAGGAGCGGGAACCCCAAATAGAGTAAGTCCAATAATGGAGAGGCAGAGTAGCTAGGTATAGAGAGTGAATCCCATCCGTAAGGAGTTCCTTTGCTAACTCGATTAGCTAGCAGTAGCGTAGGCTTTTTGTATCCGGGATGCGTGACGTCATCACAGGGGGACGCCCCTGAGGTTCGCGCCAAAGAAGGTATTTGAAGCAGGGCTGCGCGGCGAGCGCGCCCTAAGGCAGCTGGACAGCATGGCGGGAGGCAGACCCCAAGCTGGACCGGGGATGCCGGAGAGGACGGCAGGCAGATGCCATGGCAGCCAAACATCCGTCAACCACGGGAGGAGTCGCCAGAGAGGTAAGGAGAGCGGAGTGGAGATGTCGGGCAGCGACAGTCGTAACACGGAGAGGTCGGCTTGTAGACACTGTGGTAGCCATCTTTCCTAGGTAAGCGGGAGGAGCAGTGAATAAGGTGAGGCAAACAGGGCGAAGCCGTCTAGCACCGAAGGACGCAACATACATTTCTTAATTTTATATTCTGCCTTTCATGAATGTCAAAGCAGATTACATTCAGGTCCCATAGATATTTTCCTGTCCCCTGAAGGCTTACAATCTGGTGTAAGTGATATTAAAATGTGTTTATTGTGCATTATTGGCTGGGTGGGAGATGTGAGTAAACTGGGGGGGGGGGGGGGAGGAGTTCAGGCGGAAGAACCAGGAGGGTCTCCAATGATCTGGAGAAGGACTAGATGAGCTGGTGGAGTAATTGATCAAATTGGTAATTTCAATTGTGCTCACGTTTTAAAATATGACATACATAAATCCCAGTTTATTTTCACAAGTAAAATATACATGCATACATTTTAAAAATAGGTAGGAAATGTATGTGCTTTTAGTTCATTGAATGTATTCGTGCATAAGCATACGTATGCATATATGTTGTAGGGCAAAGATATGTGCATTTTATAGTATGTGTGTATCTCCAACTCGCGGGATATAAAATACTATCATAAATTTGCGCATGGCCAGATAATGTGTATACATGCTGCTGCGCGCAGTTGTTTGAAACTCAGACTGTCTGCAGATCAAGGAGACTGGAGAGAGAGCGGAGGAGAAGGCGTCGTAAGGCCTAAGAACAGTCCTCCTGCAGGACTTAGGCCCGTCCATTTCCTGGATGAAATAGGGCATGTTGGGACATCGTGACCAGCCTGTCCACAGTACATACACAGACCATGCCTCTTCTAAAGTCTTCTCTCTTTGGAAGTCAAATGACTGCGACCAAGTTGCATCGGTTCATCTCCACTGGCAGCAGGAATTTCTGGAACCATCTGAGGTGCAGGTTTAGCACTAGCCTCCTTCTGACCTGGTCTTCTATTAGGCCGGAGTTCTTTCACCTTATCACGAAGCCGGTGGTTGATCCTAGTAGCCAAAGCCACTAGTTCATCCAGCGAGTCAGGTGTTTCACGAGCGGCCAGCTCGTCTTTCAAGCGAGTATCCAGGCCTCTGAAGAAGAGAGTTTTCAGGCATTTGGGGTCCCAGCAGAGGTTATGTAGCAAGAGTCTTAAACTCTATTGCAAAATCAGCCAGTGGTGGGTTGCCTTGCTTCAGGTCCACCAGAGCAGAACCGGCAACGGTCACTTGGGCAGGATCATCGAAAACAGATTTGAATAAGTCCAAAAATCCATCTATACACTACAAAATAGGTTCCTTGCTTTCCCACAGTGTAGAGGCCCAAGACAAGGCCTTCCCATTAAGATAAGATAGAATGTAAGTAGTCTTGGCAAAAGCTATGGGGAAGTGAGAAGGCTGTAATGCAAAATCCATGCAGCACTGGTTTAGAAAGCCCCTGGTCTTCTGAATCTCTCCCAAGAAACGAACTGGAGCAGCCAGCAGTACAGCAGTCTTTAAAGTTACTTCAGGTAACTGACCTTCATTACTGGAAGTAGCGCCTTGGGTCTTCTGTGCTTGCAGCTGATGAAACGCTGAAGTGAGTTTCTCCAATGCGTCTTGCTGTTCCGAAATGCGCAGGGCCAGGCCCGGAATGGCCTGCAGGGCATTGAGCTGTGCCGGATCCATGGAGTTAGCAATCTGTTGTTGTTTGTAAGGTTTTGGGTGGACCCTTGGACATTGTGGCAGATGACCATGCCCACGGGGGAAGTCCCGTGAGGGGCCACAGGTCGGGCTAAGCTTTAGGACACACAACAAAAAATTATCTTTTATTAAACAGAGTTGAGAAGCCACCAGAGGTGGCAGTAGTGAGTAGAGATGAAGCCTGGCTGGGCTTGAAGTCCGCCAGGACACTGGAACAGCGATCCCTCAATAGCTGTGCTATAATGGAGAGAAACTGAGATATTGAGTACAGTGGAGCATACACAGGGTTCTGGTATAGAGCCTCGTTGGTAGATTACTCACACAGCGGTTTCTCCCGGAAGGTAACATAGAAGCTGAAGTAGAGGCAGGCCCTCGAGGAGCGAGTACCTGGTTCCAGGGAACAGCTCTGAGAGAGTATAGATGGTAACTCACTGATGGTGTAGGCATTGGTGTCTTCCAAGGAGACGTGAACTCAGGCAGCGAGTCCGGGAACATGGACCCTCGAGGAGCGAGTTCCGGTTCCAGACAGCGACCTGAAAGAAAAGAGAGAGGTCCCCAAAGAGCGGGTACCCCGATAGAGTAAGTCCAATAATGGAGAGGCAGAGTAGCTAGGAACGGAGAGCGAATCCCATCCGTAAGGAGTCCCTTCACTTTGCTAACTCGATTAGCTAGCAAACAGAGTAGGCTTTTGTATCCGGGATGCATGACGTCATCACAGAGGAACACCCCTGAGGTTCGCGCCAAAGAAAGAATAAGAAGCAGGGCTGCGCGGTGCGTGTGCCCTATGGCAGCTGAACAACATGGAGGGATGCAGCGCCCAAGCCGGACCGGGGACGCTGGAGAGGACGGCAGGCAGATGCCGCAGCAGCCAGACGTCCATCAACCGCGGAAGGAGTCGCCAAAGAGGTAAGGAGGGCGGAGTGGAGACGTCAGGCAGTGACAGTCATAACACCAATAGCAACCCGGGGTTCTCTCAGGTTGAGCTCTTCATTACCCGGGCTGCCTGGTCTTAGGTAAGCCTCGCAGGATCTCCTGGAGAGGAAGTGCAGAGGTGTGCCCACCACGAACAAGGGTGTGTGGTCAAGGTCCAAACCGGAATGTCTAGTGGTCACAGGAGGCCAGAACAGAGAGTCCAAATGAATAGCGAGGATCAAGACTAGAACAGATCATCAGAATTGTCAGCCAAAGCCGGGGTCAGTACCTGTAGTCAATCCGGAAGTAATCAGTGTCCAGGCAGGGGTCGGTTCCAGGCAGCAGTCAAGAATGGTCAGTGTTCAGGCAGAGGTCGGTTCCAGGCTGCGGTCATGAATCGTCAGTGTTCAGGCAGAGGTCGTTTCCAGGCAGCGGTCAAGAATATTTATTTATTTATTTATTTGTATTTTTCTATACCGGCATTCACGGAGTTCGTATCATGTCGGTTTACATAAAACAAGGGGTGAGAAATACATTATAACGTAAATAACTAATAACATAAGAGTATACATTAAAAGGTAAAACAAGTGCATGGAAGAAAAAAGTTACAATAAAACGGGGTCATTCTAACTGGGATTAGAGTTAGAGGAAAGATAAACAGTTTAACGAGAAGTAAAACATTGTAATGATTGGTAGATAGAGACTGTTTCAGTTTAATAGGAACTGTTTCAGTTTAATAGGAATAGGAGCAAGCAGTAGTCAGTACCGTGAGATCAGTCCAGAGGATACTACCAGGGAGGGAGAGATGAAGGAACAGGAGATGCTGGAAGAGGAGACACGGGAGACGCTGGAACAGGAGACGCTGGAAGGCAAACTAGACACACCGGAGTGTACGGACCCGATTGCCAAGGCCATGAGCTAGGGCTGAACTGTTGTTTAAATACCCTGCTCAAGTGACATCAGACTCGGGCGCCGCCCGAGGTTTTCCTGCGCTTGGCCCTTTAACTCGGGGAGAGCTCCGCGCATGCGCACTAGGGGGCAGTGCTGATGCCAAGGAGGACCCCGAGCCCCGGCGCGAGGATAGCTGTGATGAGGAAGGCCGCAAAGGAGCCAGGGACGCCCATGAAAGCCTCGGCCGAGCAGTGCAGGGACTCAGGGCGGAGCTGGTAGATGGTCGGGCCAGGTGAGCAGGGTTGGCCGCAGAGTGGCTGCGGCCGGGAAGCGCAACAGTACCCCCCCCCCCCCCTTCTAGGCCACCCCCTTACCGGCCTGGGTTTGTCAGGATGAGTCCTGTGGAACTCTGTGAAGAGGTTCTTGTCGTATATGTGGTGGGAGGGCTCCTAGGAGTTCTCTTCCGGTCCGAAGCCCTCCCACGACAAGAGGTATTCCAATGACCTTGTCTTTGCCTGACGTCTAATACTTCCCTAACTTGGAGGACGTCCTCGGGTTCAGCGGAGATCTGTGAAGGAGCGGGAGGTCTGCGAGAAGGCCAGTTCAAGACTAGAGGCTTCAACAGGGAAACGTGAAAGTTATTGTGGATTCCCATAGAGGTAGGCAGTCATAATTGATAGTGACTGCTCCAAACCTGCGGATGATTGGAAATTGCCCAATGAACCGTGGAGCCAAGCACTGAGAAGGCAGACGTAACTTGATGCGTTTTGTACTGAGCCACACCTTCTGGCCGGGGTGGAACAGAAGGCACCATGCGATGGTGGGTATCTGCAAAGCGTTTGGCTTTCTTGGCTGCCTGCCCGAGTCTGTCTTTGATCTGATTCCAGAGACAGCGAATCGTCTGGGCCGTGGACTGGGCCGCAGGTGAGGGTACGGAGAGTAGTACTGGAAGGGGCAGGTGTGGCTGGTGTCCGAAGACATGGAGAAGGGAGAGACATCAGTGGCAGAGGCGAGATGAGTATTGTGTGACAACTCAGCCCAGGGCAAGAGGTTGACCCAGTTGTCCTGTTGATCGTTCATGTAGGATCTCAGGAAGGTTTTTAGTGAATGGTTCGTCCTCTTGGTTTGGCCGTTCGCTGTGGTAGGCCGAGGTCAAGTTCAGGGTGATGTCGAACTTTGTGCATAGACTTCCAGTACTTGGCTGCAAATTGTGTTTGTTATTGTTTGTAAGGTTTTGGGTGGACCCTTGGACACTGTGGCTGCTGACCACGCCCACGGGAGGAAGTCATGTGAGGGGCCACAGGTCAGGCTCAGCTTTAGGACACACAACACAGAATTATCTTTTATTAAACAGAGTTGAAAAGCTACCAGAGGTGGCAGTAGTGAGTAGAGATGAAGCCCGGCTGGTCTTGTAGTCCCTCAGGACACTGGAACAGCGATCCCTCAATAGCTGTGCTGTAGTGGAGAGAAACTGAGATAGTGAGTACAGTGGAACATACACAGGGTTCTGTTATAGAGCCTCATTGGTAGATTACTCACCTTCCGGGAGAAACCGCTGTGTAACACAGAAGCTGAAGTAGAGGCAGGCCCTCGAGGAGCGAGTACCTGATTCCAGGGAACAGCTCTGAGAGAGTATAGATGGTAACTCACTGATGGTGTAGGCATTGGTGTCTTCCAAGGAGAAGTGAACTCAGGCAGCGAGTCTGGGAACATGGGCCCTCGAGGAGCGAGTACCGGATCCAGACAGCGACCTGAAAGAAAAGAGAGAGGCCCTCGAGGAGCGGGTACCCCGATAGTAAGTCCAATTAAGGAGAGGCAGAGTAGCTAGGTACGGAGAGCGAATCCCATCCGTAAGGAGTCCCTTCACCTTGCTAACTCGATTAGCTAGCAAACAGAGTAGGCTTTTGTATCCGGGATGCATGACGTCATCACAGGGGGATGCCCCTGAAGTTCGCGCCAAAGAAAGAATAAGAAGCAGGGCCGTGCGGTGCGTGTGCCCTATGGCAGCTGAACAACATGGAGGGATGCAGCGCCCAAGCCGGACCCGGGACGCTGGAGAGGGCGGCAGGCAGATGCCGCGGCAGCCAGATGTCCATCAACCGTGGGGGGAGTCGCCAAGGAGGTAAGGAGGGCGGAGTGGAAACGTCAGGCAGCAACAGTCATAACAGTGGTCCACGATTGGAAATGATCTCCTTGGGTAGGCCATGTAGTCTGAATACGTGAGGCAGGAAGAGGTTTGCCAATTAGGGAGCTGAAGGAAGACTTTGGAGTGGAACAAAGTGAGCCATCTTTGAAAAGCGGTCGCTGATAATTCAGGTGACCGTGTTGCCCTTTGATGGGGGCAGGTCGACGATGAAGTCAGTAGAGATGCTTGACCAGATTTCGGTGGGAGCCGGAAGAGGCTGAAGGAGTCCCCAAGGACGGCCTGTGGTTCTGCTGCGCGCAGATAGGACAGGAATCAACATAACTGCGGGAGTCCTTGACCATGTTGGTCCACCAATAATGTCTTCTCAACATTTCTAGAGTCCAAGCTCGGCCGGGATGGCCAGCCAACTTTGAGTCATGGGCCCAGCAGAAGACGCGCTCTCGGAGATGGCGTGGGACCACCGTTTTCCCAGCTGGCACCATGTAGGTAACCGCGAGGTTTATAAAGGCTGGGTCAATTTATTTATTTATTTATTTGTTGAGTTTTATATACCGTCATTCGGTGAAGCCATCATAACGGTTTACAAGATTCAAATAGTACTTCTTTTAACAATTGTGAAAAAAGGAATAACAGGATGCATATTAAACAATAGATTAAACAATTATAGTCCAGAAGAGAATCATTTATGATTGAGGTGGGTTTATTTGGAGCTGGTTGGAGTCAAGTTATTTTGTGGATTTGGTTGGAAGTTCTTTTGGGTGTTAGGATGATAAGAAGTTTGACTGTCAATGTAGACTTTGCGGAACAGACATGTCTTTAGGTCTTTTTTGAAAGTTTTGAGGTTAGGTTGTGTTCTCAGATCTTTTGGGAGGGAGTTTCAAATTTTAGGGCAGGCAATGGAAAAAGCTCTTTCTCTGGTTGTTGTCAAGTGAGCATCTCTTATGGGGAGGACATTTAAGCGTCCTGAGTTGTGTGAGCATAGGTTTCTTTGAGGATTTTGGGGGATAATGTTTAAGCGAGTTAGTCCCTGATGTTCATTGTTTAGTATTTTATGTATGATGGTAAAGGATTTGTGTTCAATACGTGCTTTAATTGGAAGCCAGGGTAGTGAAATCAATACGGGTGTTATGTGATCATTTCTCCTTGTTCCTGTCAGAATTCTGGCTGCAGAATTCTGCAAAATCTGTAGATGTTTGAGGATGGAAGATGGTATTCCAATCAGTAGGGAGTTGCAGTAGTTGATGGTAGAGAATATGAGTAGCTGTAATACAGTTCTGAAGTCATAAGGGTTAAGAAACGGTTTTAAACGTCTTAGGGTTAGTAGTTTGTGATATCCCTCTTTGATTTTGTTTGATATATGGTTTTTGAATGAAAGTTCTTTGTCAATAATAATTCCAAGGTTTCTGGTGTGGGTGACAGGGCGAATAGAGTTCATTTGATTGTCAAGTAAAGGAAGGGGTGGTGAAGTTGGATTGGGTGTTTTATCCATGAGGATTATTTCAGTTTTGTCGATGTTGATTATGAGTTTCAGTGAAGTTAGGAGATGTTTAATTGAGACAAGTAGATCAGATGTTTCTTTGTATGTGTCTTCGATTGAATTTTGGATGGGAATTAGAAGTTGAATGTCATCAGCGTAGAGGAAGTAGGTGATTCCATTATCTTTCAGTAGTTGGCAAATGGGAAGAAGGTATATGTTAAATAGAGTGGCAGATAACGTTGATCCTTGGGGAACTCCAGTGTTGAGGTTAATCTTTTTGGATAGTTTGTTGTTAATTGATACTTGGTAGGTTCTGTCAGATAGGATGAGAACCATTGTAAGGTGGTGTCAGTTAAACCAATTTCAGTTAGTTGTTCTAATAGTATATTGTGGTTTACTGTGTCGAAAGCGGCTGAGAGGTCAAGGAGAATGAGTAGGTATTTTTTGCCTTTGTCGAATCCTCTTAGTATTGAATCATTTAAAGAGAGTAGGAGAGTTTCTGTGCTTAGGTTCTTTCTGAATCCATATTGTGATGGTGATAGGATGTTGTTTGTTTCAAGATAATCATCAAGTTGGGAGTGTACGACTTTTTCGATGATCTTTGCAATGAAAGATAGGTTTGAAATAGGGCGGTAATTTGCCAGGATTTCAGGATCCAAGTTGTTCTTTTTTAGTATTGGTTTGATTACTGTAGATTTGAGGCATTTGGGGTAATTCCCTTCAGTCAGGGATAGATTGACAATCTCGGTGATGGTTTTAGATATGGTGGGTTAAATTGTTTTGAGGGTTGTTACAAGGATGTTGTCTAGTGGGTGGTTGGCGGGGTTCTTTTTTTTAATGATACATTGAATTTCGAGAGTGGAGGCAGTGTCAAAGTTTGACCATGTTGAGGTTATTTTATTGTTCAGTTTGATGTTTTGGTAGTTGTTAGTTAAGTTGGTTTGTATTAGTTTTAATATTTTCTTGTTGAAGAATTCAGCAAAGTCATCACTTCCATGTTTGGTGCATGTAGATTCTTGGGTGGTTTTAGTAAGATTTTGAACTATTGAGAATAACATTCTGGGGTTGTGATGAAATTTGGAGATTTTTTGGAAAAGAATTCCTTTTTTGTATTGTTTATGATGTTTTTATATTGTGCTAGGTGGCTCCGATATATATTTAGTGTGGTTGTATTTTTGTTCTTTCTCCATTCTTTCTTTTTTCTGGAGTATACGTTTGGCTGTTCTTGTTATCGTTATACTAGTGATTGAAGTGTTTTGGTTGTTTTTTTGTCTTTGTAATATAGGGGTTGATGCTGTCTCCTACTTTTTCTGTGATGTTTAGCCATGAAGTTGTTTAATCTTCAGAGTTTGATAGATTTATATTGATTAGTTCAGCTTGTAGCATTTTCTGTAGAAGTTCAGCGTTGAATGGAGGATGGTAAGATATTTTGTTTGGAGTGTTTTGAGGTGATTTGAGGCTGAAATTGAGAGAGAAGTTGGCTTGTATTAGGTGATGATCAGACCAGGGTATATCTGTGGTGTGGATTGTATTTGTTCGCCAAACTTTGGTGTTGATGAATATGAGGTCGATGGTGTGACCTGCTTTATGAGTTGGAGTTTCAATTACTTGTTTTAGATGTAGTGTTGATAGGGCATCAATAATAGTTTGGCAGGTTTTTGAGTGGGTGAGTGAGTCGAAGTGTATGTTGAAGTCACCTAAGATGATGATGGGTTTGTTGAGTGATTATGTTATTCATGATATATTCAATTAATGGGGAGCAGTTTTTGTCGAGTGATCCTGGAGGGCAGTAAACGAGGCAGATTTGTAGTTTTGGTAAATCAAATATAGCAATTTCAAATGGTGAAGATATGTTTGATGGACGAAGTGTCAGTTGAAGGGTTTTTTTTGGAGCTTAGCATTAATCCACCTCCTTTTTTTTTTCTTTCTGGGGATTGAGAAGGTATTGTATTCTTGATTGAACAGCTGGTTAATTAGTACGGAATCTGTTTTTGAGCCAGGTTTCCGTTATTGCGATGAATAAAGGGATTTTCTTTATTATTGATCGAGCATTGACAAGTATAAGAACATAAGAAAATGCCATACTGGGTCAGACCAAGGGTCCATCAAGCCCAGCATCCTGTTTCCAACAGTGGCCAATCCAGGCCATAAGAACCTGGCAAGTACCCAAAAACTAAGTCTATTCCATGTTACCATTGCTAATGGCAGTGGCTATTCTCTAAGTGAACTTAATAGCAGGTAATGGACTTCTCCTCCAAGAACTTATCCAATCCTTTTTTAAACACAGCTATACTAACTGCACTAACTACATCCTCTGGCAACAAATTCCAGAGTTTAATTATGCATTGAGTAAAAAAGAACTTTCTCTGATTAGTTTTAAATGTGCCCCATGCTAACTTCATGGAGTGCCCCCTAGTCTTTCTATTATCCGAAAGAGTAAATAACAGATTCACATCTACCCGTTCTAGACCTCTCATAATTTTAAACATCTCTATCATATCCCCCTTCAGCCGTCTCTTCTCCAAGCTGAAAAGTCCTAACCTCTTTAGTCTTAACTCATAGGGGAGCTGTTCCATTCCCCTTATCATTTTGGTGGCCCTTCTCTGTACCTTCTCCATCGCAATTATATCTTTTTTGAGATGCGGCGACCAGAATTGTACACAGTATTCAAGGTGCGGTCTCACCATGGAGCGATACAGAGGCATTATGACATTTTCCATTTTATTCACCATTCCCTTTCTAATAATTCCCAACATTGTTTGCTTTTTTGACTGCCACAGCACACTGAACCGATGATTTCAATGTGTTATCCACTATGATGCCTAGATCTCTTTCATGGGTTGTAGCACCTAATATGGAACCCAACATTGTATAATTATAGCATGGGTTATTTTTCCCTATGTGCATCACCTTGTACTTATCCACATTAAATTTCATCTGCCATTTGGATGCCCAATTTTCCAGTCTCACAAGGTCTTCCTGCAATTTATCACAATCTGCTTGTGATTTAACTACTCTGAACAATTTTGTGTCATCTGCAAATTTGATTATCTCACTCGTCATATTTCTTTCCAGATCATTTATAAATATATTGAAAAGTAAGGGTCCCAATACAGATCCCTGAGGCACTCCACTGTCCACTCCCTTCCACTGAGAAAATTGTCCATTTAATCCTACTCTCTGTTTCCTGTCTTTTAGCCGGTTTGCAATCCACGAAAGGACATCGCCACCTATCCCATGACTTTTTAATTTTCCTAGAAGCCTCTCATGAGGAACTTTGTCAAACACCTTCTGAAAATCCAAGTATACTACATCTACCGGTTCACCTTTATCCACATGTTTATTAACTCCTTCAAAAAAGTGAACCAGATTTGTGAGGCAAGACTTGAATGAATGAGAGTAGCATATGGTTTGAGTATTGAATGAATGTGTTGTTTTTGCTGATTGTTGGTTGTTTTTGTTTGTTATGAGGATTAGAGGATGTGTGCTTCATTTGTGGTGATTGATTTTTTGGGATCATGGGTTTTTTGTTTCGAGTTGGGAGTTCGTTAGTCATATTTCAATCTTCTGTTTGAGATTCTTTTTGTTTGTAAGGTAATTGCTAGTATTATTTGAAAGAAGTGTTGGTAGAGATCAATAAGAGGTTGTATCTGATGTGATGGTGGTTAGTCAGCATTGATGAAGGAGAGAGAAAACGGAGTCTAGTGGAGGGGAATGGAGGGAGCGCTGAATGGGCTGCACAGAGAAGGGCTGCACAGAGAAGGGCTTCCAAAATGATAAGGGGAATGGAACAGCTCCCCTATGAGGAAAGACTAAAGAGGTTAGGACTTTTCAGCTTGGAGAAGAGACGACTGAGTGGGGATATGATCGAGATGTTTAAAATCATGAGAGGTCTAGAACGGGTAGATGTGAATCTGTTATTTACTCTTTCGGATAGTAGAAAGACTAGGGGGCACTCCATGAAGTTAGCATGGGGCACATTTAAAACTAATCGGAGAAAGTTCTTTTTTACTCAACGCACAATTAAACTCTGGAATTTGTTGTCAGAGGATGTGGTTAGTGCAGTTAGTATAGCTGTGTTTAAAAAAGGATTGGATAAGTTCTTGGAGGAGAAGTCCATTACCTGCTATTAAATTCACTTAAAGAATAGCCACTGCCATTAGCAATGGTAACATGGAATAGACTTAGTTTTTGGGTACTTGCCAGGTTCTTATGGCCTGGATTGGCCACTGTTGGAAACAGGATGCTGGGCTTGATGGACCCTTGGTCTGACCCAGTATGGCATTTTCTTATGTTCTTATGTTCTTATGCTCCTTTGGACGTGCTCCTTTGGTGCACGACCCACAGCGTGCGGCGCCTGGGGTGTGTGTATTTGAAACACTCACCGGGCTCCTCTGACGTCAGGGGCTGTCCTGTCGATGGTTCTGCTGGGCTGCAGCCTGTCGGGCCTCTCCAGTGCTGGAATCAAGGCTGTGCTGTCCCGGATGTCTGCGTGATTGGGCGTCTGGTCTGCTGGGTTCCCCCGATGTCGGGGTCGAGTCTGTCAGCCGGTTTCAGTCTCATTTGGGGCAGGCCCCTGCGGAGTCGGGTGTTAGTGGAGGATAGAGCGGCTTCTGGCAGAGTCCCTGAGTGGTGGTAAGTAATGGCAGCAGCTAACGGTCTTCTGGAGTCAGAGGGGGGAGTGCCTGGGTGTAAGTGTATTTGAAACACTCACCCGGCTCCTCCTCTGACATCAGGGCGCTGTCCTGTCGACGGTTCTGTTGGGCCACAGCCTGTCGGGCCTCTCCAGTGCTAGAATCAGGGCTGTGCTGTCCCGGATGTCTGAGTGATCGGGCATCTGCTCTACTGGGCTCCCTCGATGTTGGGGTCGAGCCTGTCAGCCGGTTCCAGTCTCATTCGGGGCAGGCCCCTGCGGAGTCGGGTGTTATTGGACGATAGAGTGGCTTCTGGCAGAGTCCCTAAGTGGTGGTAAGTAAAGGCAGCAGCTAACGGTCAATGATGTGCTTGGAGTTTTCAGGCTTATCTTCAGATTTAAGAGAGCGCGAGAGAGAGAGCATCCACTCGGGTGTTCTTAGCAGCAGGGTGATAGTGGAGCTCAAAATTAAAGCGTTCGAAGAACAGCGCTCAGTGGGCCTGTCTGGGATTCAAGAGTTGAGCTTCCTTTAGGTGTTCAAGGTTTTTATGATCTGTGAAGATTGTGAATTTATGCTGGGCTCCTTCTAGATAGGGACGCCACTGTTGAAGACCTAATTTGACAGCTAAGAGCTCACAGTCTCCAATGGTGTAGTTTTGACAAACCCATTCCTTAACTGCATGCAAGCAATCAGTAGCTAAAGAAACAGTGAAGTCAACTAAACCCTCAACTGGGAACAATTGTATGTTGTGCGCGTATATTTTAAAATTAGTATAATATGAATCAAGCAATGCCCCAAAGGACTTGGTATAAGCTCCTCCTGCTGAGCCTTTTTCTTGTTCTTCGGCTATGAGTGGGAAGAGCTAAGCTCATGGCCTCACCAGGCCTTTTTTTTCTTCTAATACCTTGACTGGGATGAACTCCACTCATGGCCCCACCAGTCCATTTTTTTCTTCTTCGGCAGCGAGCGGGATGGGATCTTCTCACCGCCCTGCCAGATTGTGGAGTAGATGGCACCAGGAGTCATGTTTATCCAAACATTATCTCTTAATGCCATGGAGCTGGTCTCATGGTAAGAGCTACGAGACTGGCCCTGCGGCAGCAGGAGATAACGTTTGGTTAAACATGACTCCTGTTGCCGGGGGGGGGGGGGGGGTGTTAATGTAGGGAGGCGTGTCACCACTGATTGGATTGGGCAAGTGTTTGATTTATCTCTGCCTGATCCTATGTTTAAAATTTGGGTGGCACATGTCACCCCATGTGATTCATTGAATCTCTTGAATGCCCTGACTACATGCCACTGGTTCTTACTTAAGGCGCTCACTGTTCTTCTCTTTCTCAAATCCCTCAATGAATGGGATCCTCACAGAAAACACAGCTGCAAATGTTCCTGTCTCTAGACAGGAAGGGGGCCCACCACTCTTCCTCCTGGGCCTCCAACAAAACAAGGTCTCTCTTTCCAAAAAATAGATCCAAAATCAGATGGACACTGTTGCGGGTCACCACCTCTGCTCTCTCAGGAGGTTACAAAGGAGAAGATCTTCCCTTCCCAGGGTCCCTTAAGAAAAGGTTTCCCCAAGACTTCTCCTTGAGCAAGCACCCCAGGGGTATCACAGTCTTCTTACTAAAAACTGCACAACTGCAAAGAGAACCTTAAGTCAAATCACCTTGCATCCAAGGAGTGGGCTACAGAAATGGAGTCCCCAACCTGGCCCAAGGACTACAAGCAGGATGGAATCCAAACTCCCAGGAGAGCCAGAAAAAACAAAAATATAGTAAAAATCTCCGGAATTCTTCCAAACCTCTAAATCAAACTATCCTCTGCTCCCACAGCTCACAGTAGAGAGCTACTTTTATTACCTTTCTCTGGGACAGCCATCTCAGCACCCTCAAACGGAGATGCTGTAAATGAATTGTGTATCCCCCTGATTACCAATCTGTACTAAAATAGGTAAAAGGAGTTGCCAGGGCCTTAATGGTGGTAAGCCCATTCTACGTGCAAGGTCCTCCTGCAATTTATCACAATCCACTTGTGATTTAACAACTCTGAATAATTTTGTGTCATCTGCAAATTTGATCACCTCACTTGTTATTCCCATTTGCAGGTCATTTATAAATATATTAAAAAGCACTGGTCCCAGTACAGATCTCTGAGGCACTCCACTGTTTACCTTTCTCCTCTGGGAAAACTGACGATTTAATCCTAGTCTCTGTTTCCTATCTTTTAATAAGTGTGTAATCCACAACAAAACATTGCCTCACATCCCATGACTAATTTTCTTAGGAGTCTCTCATTGGGGACTTTGTCAAATGCCTTCTGAAAAACCAACTACACTAAATCTATTGGCTCATCTTTATCCACATGCTTATTAACCCCTTCAAAAAAATACTTCAGATTTGAGAGGCAAGACTTCTCTCGGGGAAATCCATGCTGGCTGTCTCCCTTTAAACCATGTTTATCTATATATTCTAGAATAGTTTCCATGATTTTTCCTGGCACTGAAGTCAGGCTTTCCGGTTTATAATTTCCTGGATCACCGCCGTAACCCTTTTTAAATATTGGGATTCCATTGGCCACCCTCCAGTTTTCAGGTTAAATGGACAATTTTAATGATAGGTTCTAAATTACTAGTAACAGATCTGAAATTTTATTTTTAGTTCTTTCAGAACCATAGGGTGTGTACCATCTGGTCTGGGTGATTTTCTATTCTTCATTTTGTCAATGTGGCCTACTACATTTTCCAGGTTCAGCGTGATTTAGTCCAATTCATCTGAATCATCATCCTTAAAAACTGTTTATGGAATAGATAATGTTTCCAAAATGGGTAATGTTTGGGTACTTGCCAGGAACTTGTGATTTGGATACAGGATACTGGGCTTGATGGACCCTTGGTCTGATTCAGTATGGCAATTATGTTCTTATGTCCTTAATATCCTCATTAATAAACACCAAAGAATTTATATAGTCTTTCCATGATGGTCTTATTGTCCCTAAGTGCCCCTTTATTCCCTGGATCATCTAATGGCCCAAGCGACTCCATCTCAAGGCATCTGTAAATCTAAAAGTTCCCAGATAATGGGTACTGTGTATGTGTGAGTGAGTGATAGATGGTATGTGTGTGAAAGAATGAGGGTGTGTATGTGCACGTGTGTGTGTGTGAGTGTGATAGAGAGTAGCCTGTGTAAGATGTGTGTGTGAATGAGATGAGGAACCTGTGTATTTGAGAGGGAGAGAGTGGGAGCCTGTGTGAGTGAATGAGAGTGTAAGAGTATGCTCATGCTTGAATGTGGAGAGCGTGCATGTGTGGGAGAGTCTTATGTGGGTGAGAAAAATCATGTATGTGTATGAAAGAGAGAGGAGAAAGTTTGTGCACAACAACCCCCTATCCTCCTACCCAATCCACTTATCCATGACAATTTCAAGGCATCTGTAAATCAAAAAGTTCCCAGGTATGGACAACAGATGATTTTTTATTCTTGGTAGTTCCCATAATTGGGTGCTGTTTAATGTCTGCTGTTTTCAATATTTTTTTGGAGTTTGGAAGACTGTTTTGAATTTTTATGAATTTTAATTATTGGATATCATTCTATTTATCAGCTATTTTGAAATATTATTTTTAATAGTATGGTTTTACTATCATTAATGTTTTATATTGCCTAATTTTATTGTTTGCTATTTTATGAAGAATGGCTTTGTTTCTGTTTTTCTATTATTGCACGGCATACAGAGTCTAGTGTTGTGGTTTCCAATTCAGTTTTACTCTTCACATTTTTAATTTTTATTTTTTAGTCCCTTTACTCTGTATTTGGTGAGAGTCTGTGTTCTGCAAGTGTGACCGAGGTGAGATATTCTATTAGTGTGTGTGTTGTATGTAGGGATCTGTAGCAGCCTGACTTGTTCTGTTTTCCTATTAAGAGGTTTATTGGTGTTTTAGAGCCTGGTGTAATATTTACAGTGTTGCCTTTGTATAGTTAGGGTTATTATAGATTGAGTGCTGGCAGTTATTAATATTTTGGTGTGGGAGTTTACTATATTGTAATTCTAATTCAGTTTATTAATGGTTTTCTGAGTGGCAAGCCCACACCCAACACACATGAAATAGGCCTAAACCATATGCACTCCAAGTGTCTTTTTTGCTTTATAGCAGAATTTTCTGGTTGGCATCAATATGTATTTTGCATATTATATCTACATACACAGCTATAAATTATATTTTTACTTCTGAAGACTCTAGCTTGAATGTCCTTATTCATGTAAGATCTATTATTATAAATGAATAATTTTTAATTGTTTGTGTGGGGGGGGAGGTCAAGGTTGGGGCTGGGGGAAGGGGAGGGGGTACACAAGGCTGAAGGTCTGCCTAGTGTGCCTAATACCCTTGCCTCTGTATCGTTCCACGGTGAGATTGCACCTTGAGTACTGTACGTAATTCTGATCACCGCATCTCAAAAAAAGATATAGTTGCATTGGAAAAAGTGTAGAGAAGGACAACCAAAATGATAAAGAGAATGGAACAATTCCCTTATGAGGAAAGGCTAAAGTGGTTAAGGCTGTTCAGCTTGGAGACAAGACAGTTGAGGGGGGATATGACAGAGGTCTATAAAATCATGAGAGGACTAGAATGGGTAAATGTGAATTAGTTATTTACTTTTTAGATAATACAAGGACTAGAGGCACACCATGAAGTTAGGAAGTAGCACATTTAAAACCAGAGAAATTCTTTTTCACTCAACACACAATTAAGCTCTGGAATTCATTGCTAAAGGATGTGGTTAAGGCAGTTAGCATAGCTGGGTTTAAAAAAGGTTTGGACAGGTTCCTGGAGAAGTCCATAAACTGCTATTAATCAAGATGACTTACAGAATAGCCACTACATATTATTGGCATTAGTAGCATGGGATTTATTTACTGTTTGGGTACTTGCAGGTTCTTATGGCCTGGATTGGTCACTGTTGGAAACAGGATGCTGGGCTTGATGGACCCTCAGTCTGCCCAGTATGGCAATTTCTTATGTTCTTACTAAGGACAGTATCCTTAGTGGGGAACCCAAAGAAGTAACTACATTTTAATTTCACTTTGTTTTATCTTCATAAAAGACACAGATTCTGCTGCTGAATACAAGGTGATTAACAAATGGAATTACACTCCTAAGATTTGCTTTACCCCAAGTTTTTCCCATAAGTATAGAATGGGAGAAAGCACTTGATCCAACAGAGCCCTCTTGTCAACTTGCGTTAAACCTCAGTCAGCAATCTGATTCTAAAACAATGGTGCTCAAACCAATCCTTTGGCCACCTCCACTAATGGGGTCTTCAGGGTGTCCAGAATGAATATACATGAGATACATTTGCATACATTGGAGATAGCACTTGCAGATTACCTCTGGTGTATTCAATAGGGCATCCTGAAAATCTGACTGGGTTGACTGTGGGGGGTGGGGAGTGAAGCCCAGGAACCACTTTGAACACGTTCTAAACCATCAGGAAAAGTCTCAAATTAAGCTATGTCACTGCTTTAGACAGTTGTCATTTATGTAGAGATCACAGCTAACACTAAAATAGTTTCAGGCCGATTACAGTAAAGGTCACAGGAGAGCACAGGCCACTCTCCTGTGCACGCGATTTAGTATTCAAATGAGGGCCCGCGGTAAAAAGGGGCACTAGGGACACTAGCGCGTCCCTAGCGCCTCTTTTTTGACAGGAGCGGCGGCTGTTAGCGAGTTTGACAGCCGACGCTCAATTTTGCCGGCATCTGTTCTCAAACCCGCTGACAGCCACGGGTTCGGAAACCGGATGCCGGCAAAATTGAGCGTCTGGTTTTCGAGCCGCGGGCTGATTTTAAATTGTTTTTTTTAAAATTTTTAATTTCCTAGCGTGTAGCCAGATGGACTCAGAACAAGTGGGTATAGTGTGCTCGTGCTAGCAGTTGGAGACGGATCTGACGTCAGCACGTGGTACATATACCCCTGCAGGAAGTGCAGACGCTCAGTAATTTCCGTCTCCAAAGCAGCGTGTTTCCAAATTCTAAAGACTAAATTCATAGAAGAATCCTACCTGAAGACGAGCCCCGCACTCCTGCGGTGATACCCTAAGGTCCCTCCCCCAGTTGAATTTCCCGAGGTGATTTCCATGGTCCCTCGGAGGTAAGTGCCTCGGTCCGGTGGCCGGATCGCGGCAGGGACCTAACCCCCGAGTGAGAAGGGCTCGGGCGCGGCTTGGCCCCCGAGCGAGACGAGTTCGGGCGCGGCCTAGAGGCAGCCTCGGTCCAGGCGTGGACTTGGCCCCTGAGCGAGAGAGTTCGGGCGCGGCCTAGAGGCAGCGGGTGCACCTCCTCGAGAGCGGCGGTGACCGTAATCACCCCCTCTCCCCCCACAGCCGGAGACCGCCCGGGTTGCAGCCGGGAAGCGCCGAAGACAAGGTAAGGCGTACATCTTTACTTGTTGGTCTCTGAGGAACAGAGGAGTAGCAGATTCTGCCTAGGTGGCAACCCTTCAAGGGGGTCGCCATCTTGCCTGCCTGCTCACCATCGCCTTCTGCCTGGAGCGCACATTGAGAGGCGCCCGTTGCTGCGCGCACGTCGATAGGCGCCCGTTGCTGCGCGCACGTCGATAGGCGCCATTTGCTGCGCGCATGTTGCTACGCGCACGTCGATAGGCGCCCGTTGCTACACGCACGTCGATAGGCGCCCGTTGCTAAGCGCACGTTATTAGGCGCCCATTGCTAAGCGCACATTATTAGGCGCCCGTTGCCACGCGCACGTTGATAGGCGCCCGTTGCTAAGCGCCCGTTGGTACGCGCCCGCTGTTAGGCGCACGTCCATAGGCGCCCGCTCATAGGCGCCCACTGATAGGCGCACTTTCATAGGCGCACGTTCATAGGCGCACGTTGCTGAGCGCAGGTTGGCAGGCGCACACCTTTCGCGCATATTGCAAAGCGCAGACTCTAGCTGCGTTAACAGGCGAGATGGAGCGTAAGAGAGCCCATGCGTCAGCAGAGCCGGCACGTCCAGAATCAGGCATAAGCCTCTGCTCTGCATGCAACCTCAGAGCCACACAGAGCGAGGATGCAGACTCCCTATGTGCCCAATGTGAAGAGGCCCTGGGAGTTCCGGGCCAGGGCCGGTCGCAGCCCAGCGTACTTGCCGGTTCCTCAGGGAACACTCCGGACCTAGCAGGCAGCGGTGAGCAGCCAGAGAACCCGAGAGGCCTGGTGCCCCTGAGGCCAGATCCTGCTTTGCTCTCCTGGGTGGAATTGTGCAAGGGGATTCATGCCTTTGTCACAATGCAGTCGGCTCCCCGACCGGGTCTATATGTACCGGATGACCCGGCCCCTGGACCCTCACGGCCTAGGCGCGGCCACTCGCCACCCGGAAGCCCCACTTATGGGGATTCAGATTGCCCGGAGGAAGACGACGAGCTCCCCGAGGAGGGAGAACTTCCCTCGGGGATTGAACCATATTGGACCATGAGGCGCTTCTTTCTGAAAGAGGATCTCCCAGGCCTGATCTCTCAATGCCTGTCGGAACTGGCTCTCCCTGGCCATGACACCCCAGGGGAACCTAGAATGAACCCTCTGTTAGAGGGCCTACGCCAAACGTCTCACCATTTTCCCCTCCTACAAGCAGCACAGCAGCTAATCGATCTGGAATGGAATGCGCCGGAGGCCTCATTCAAAGGGGGTTGGGCCTTGGCTGGCATGAACCCCTTAGCCCCGGCAACTAAGGAAATGCTGGCGTGCCCTCAGATAGACGCCATAGTTAGCTCAATTGTGAAGCGCACTACCATTCCGGTGGAAGGGGGGACGGCCCTCAAGAATACACATGACCGGCGCATGGACGCCATTCTGAAGCAAGCCTTTGAGGTGGCAGCTATGTCCCTACGAATTGCGACCTGCTGCACCGTGGTGACGCGTTCCTGTTTATCACAGGCTAGGAACAACACCCTGGGAGAAGAGATGGAATCAGCTCTCTCGTTCCTCACTGACGCAGCCTCCGACCTAGTCCGTACGGCGGCCAAGGGAGTGTCATCCTCAGTGACAGCCAGGAGACAGCTCTGGCTACGTAACTGGTCGGCCGACTCCTCTTCCAAGACACGTCTCACGAGAAATCCCTTTGAGGGATCCCTCCTGTTCGGCAGCGACCTCGAGAAACTGGCCAATAAATGGGGCACCTCTCCATTACCCCGTCTACCAGAAGAAAGGCCAAGGAGGAGGCAGCGCCCTTTTCTGAGACCATCCAGAGGTAGAACCTCTCAGCGCTTCAACCCTTACAGGACTCACTACCAAGCACCTCGTTCGCAGGCCAGGAACCAGTCCTTTCGGACTAAGCTCAACAAGAGGGGAACCGGCTCGGGTTCGGGTCCCGGCCGTACCCCACAATGACAATCAGCCGACCCATCCGGGGGTAGCAGCCATAGGGGGCAGGCTAACCCTCTTCTACCGCAGGTGGGTTGAGATTACCTCGGACCAGTGGGTCCTCGCCATCATCCGAGAAGGGTACTACCTGGACTTTCTTCGGCTCCCGCCAGACAAGTTGGTGGAATCTCCTTGTTCACCCCTTAAGAGGACGGTACTAGAAGTTACCTTGCGGAGGTTCCTATCCCTAAAAGCCATAATCCCAGTGCCTGCAGGGGAGATAAATTCTGGGCATTATTCCATTATTTCATAGTACCCAAGAAGGAGGGCACTTTCAGGCCCGTCCTGGATCTTAAGTCAGTCAACCGACACCTCCGGGTGCCCAGCTTTCGCATGGAAACTCTGCTATCTGTCAAAAATTCAGTACAGCCAGGGGAGTTTCTCACATCCCTAGATCTGTCGGAAGCCTACTTGCATATCCCAATCCATCGGGATCACCAGCGCTACTTACGCTTCAAAGTCATGAACCAACACTTCCAGTTCCGAGCTTTACCCTTCGGGTTAGCCACCGCGCCGCGGACCTTTACCAAGGTCATAGTAGTAGTGGCGGCGTCCCTCAGGAAGGAAGGGATTCTCATCCATCCCTACCTGGACGATTGGCTGATCAGGGCGAAGTCACCGGAGGAGAGCCACCAGGCAACCAACAGAGTTATAGCTCTTCTGGAAAGCCTAGGATGGGTGGTAAACTTGAACAAGAGTTCACTACCGCCTTCTCAGTCGCTGGAATACCTAGGAGTCCAATTCGACACCCAGGAAGACAAGGTCAGCCTGACCTCCAAGAGAAGAGCAAAGCTCCGGAATCGTCTGCAGGCCCTGCTGAGCGCCACCCGGCCCACAGCTTGGGATTACCTACAGGTCCTCGGCCTTATGGCTTCCACCCTGGAGGTGATTCCATGGGCGCAGGCTCATATGAGACCATTACAATGTGCCCTCCTATCTCGGTGGAGCCCACGGTCACAGAACTACACCGTACGCCTACCTCTACCAGTCAGGGTGCGGAATCAGCTACGGTGGTGGTTGAAGCCCGGCCACATGAGCCGGGGGTCCAGAATGTCCTCCCCAACCTGGACCCTGCTCACGACAGATGCCAGCCTGAACGGCTGGGGAGCACATTGCGAAGAACTCACTGCCCAAGGGCGGTGGAACAGAGAAGAGTCGGGGTGGAACATCAACCGACTAGAGGCACGGGCAGTCAGGCTAGTGTGCCTGCGATTTGCCCACAGACTTCGAAACAAAGCGGTCAGAGTGATGTCGGACAAATCCACCACGGTGGCATACATCAACCGACAGGGCGGAACCAGAAGCCACCAGGTATCCCTAGAAATAGCCCCCCTGATGGCTTGGGCGGAAGCAAATCTCCAGGATATCTCCGCCGTCCACATCGCCGGGAAGGACAACACCACGGCAGACTTCCTCAGCAGAGAAAGCCTAAGTCCGGGGGAATGGCAGCTGTCGCCCACAGCTTTCCAGATTATTGTGGATCGGTGGGGGACTCCGGGCATGGACCTACTAGCGGACAGGTCCAACGCTCAGGTGCCCAGATACTTCAGCCGCAGGCGGGATCCTCTATCCCAGGGGATCGATGCCCTAGTACAGCCATGGCCCCAGGGGATCCTGCTATATGCCTTTCCGCCATGGCCCCTACTGGGCTCCATTATACACAAGATTCAGCGGCACAGAGGCCCAGTTCTTCTAGTGGCCCCGGACTGGCCAAGAAGACCCTGGTACGCAGACATGAGAAGACTACTGGCAGGGAATCCCTTATCCCTGCCTTCACACAGGGACCTGCTGCGACAAGGTCCCGTCCTCCACGAGGATCCAGCTCAATTCTCTCTTATGGTCTGGCCCTTGAGAGGGCTAGACTGAAGAAACGAGGATACTCGGGGCCGGTAATAGATACACTCCTCTGAGCATGCAAGTTCTCCACATCACTAACATATATAAGGATCTGGAGAGTATTTGAAGCCTGGTGCGAAACTCACGGCACCAATCCACATGCCGCTAAGATCCCTATCATTTTGGATTTCCTGCAAGATGGACTTCAGAAGGGTCTGTCCCTCAATTCCATCAAGGTTCAAGTGGCAGTGCTATCCTGCTACGGTCCCCGGAGTGATGGCAACAGTATCGCCACACACCCAGACGTTTCACGTTTCCTGAAAGGAGTCAAACACATTCGCCCGCCACTGAAGTGGCCAGTACCCCTGTGGAATCTCAACCTAGTGTTGGAATTTCTAGCGGGTCCCGCCTTCAGACCACTTCGAGGCCTGTCCCTCCGTTTGTTATCCTTGAAGATGGTGTTCCTGCTGGCTGTCTGCTCAGCACGCCGCATCTCAGAGTTACAAGCACTGTCCTGCCGTGATCCGTTTCTCCGAATCACTCCAGAGGCTATCCATCTTCGCACAGTTCCTTCCTTCTTACCCAAAGTAGTCTCACACTTCCACCTCAACCAAACCATATCCTTGCCTACCACGGACGGTTTGAAGAAGTCGGAAGAAGGTTGAATACTACGCCATCTCGACATTGGCAGGCTACTGTCCAGATACCTGGAAATGTCAGACGCAGTACAAAAGACGGACCACCTGTTCGTCCTTCACAGCGGGAAGAAGCAAGGGGAAGCAGCCTCACGGGCTACTATCAGCCGCTGGATCAAAGAAGTGATCAAGGTGGCCTACGTAGACGCGGGAAAACCACCACCTCTACGGGTCAAGGCTCATTCGACCAGAGCGCAAGCGGCTTCTTGGGCAGAAACTAGGATGCTGTCGCCTGCAGAGATATGTAAAGCGGCGACGTGGTCCTCCCTCCATACCTTCTCCAGATTCTACCGTCTAGATGTCCAGGCCAGGGAGGACATAGCATTTGCGAGGGCAATCCTGAACGGACCTCGGGCAGCCTCCCACCCAGTCCGGGAGTAGCTTTTGTACATCCCACTTGTTTTGAGTCCATCTGCTACACGCTACTTACCTGATAATCTCCTTTTCTTTAGTGTATGCATTACTTACCTGATAATCTCCTTTTCTTTAGTGTATGCAGATGGACTTAGCATCCCTCCCGGCTGCCAGCATACATGGGGATTCACCGGCTCACGGTAAGCCATATTTTCTTATGATAGGGCATCCACCCTGCCGGGTGTCGACGCCTTCCGGTTGAGAATCCTGGTGGTCTCCAGCTACTATCAATCGGTCAGGGTAATCCTGTTCATTTAATCGATCGGTCAGTTACACATATATCCATAAAGCTTTTGCAAGGAAGATTACTGAATTGCTGCACTTCCTGTGGGGGTATATGTACATGTGCTGACGTCAGATCCGTCTCCAACTGCTAGCACGAGCACACTGTACCCACTTGTTTTGTGTCCATCTGCATGCACTAAGGAAAAGGAGATTATCAGGTAAGTAATCTCAACATTGCTTTCACCCTGTCCCTCCTTCTTGCTCCAGTTAATACTGCCACTCTCCTCCCACTGTAGCTGGCTACAACTCCACTTTCTGCTCCTTCCTCCCTGGCTACCATTATTCCAGTACAGAACAACTGTTTTCCTTCTGCCTCTGAGACTAGGGTAGCCAGGTAACCTACTCTGTTTTATTCTTTTTTTAAAGAAACGGCCTACATCTTGCGTAAGCAGGAACATAATGCATGGTTGTCCTGTTTTTCAATATATCCATACATGGAAAAGAAATATGATTTTAAAAGGGGAAGGTGCAGATAAGGTGGTATATCATTATTCCCCACTTCTCACTCTTTTTCTTCCTTTTGCACTTTCTCCCCCTTCCATCTATTCTTTCTGAGGTTCTTCACCATCTACCCTCTCCCATTTCTACTATGTCTTACCCCTCCCCCAGGTTCTTCTTCATCTCTACCTGCTCTAACTTAGGTTCCTCTCCATTTCCCATTCCCCTTAAATTTGTTTTCATCACCCCACTTAAGTTCCTCACCATCTCATTTTTCCCTGCCAAGGTCCTCTTCATCCCCACCCCCAGCCTTGGATTTCTCTCTAACCATCGCCTCTTTTCCCTGTTCTCCATTCCTCCCCACCCTCATCTCTCCAGGTTCCTCTTCATTTCTGTTTTGTTCCTCAATTTCTTGGAACAGAATAGTGGCAGGTCAGCAGGGTGGGAACTTGGGGAGCATAAACATCCTTATTTCAAGGCTGCTTTTTCTCTCTATAGTGCACACTTCCTTTTTAATCAGGAAGCATAGAAGAGTGAGGAAGAGGCGTAGCCACAGGGACTGGGAGTTCATGGTACTCTGTCTCCATGTTTCCAGCCTGCTATCGCTGCTATTGATGTGAATGCTTGGAGAAAGGAGGTGAAAAAATATAGTCCAATTATGTTAAAAAAACAAAAACATAGTCCTTTTAAACTTAATAATGCAAGGCTTCCCAAACCTGTCTGTCAACCAGTCAGGAAGATTTTCAGGATATCCATATTGAATATGCATTTAATATATTTCACATATTGAAGACCCAATATGTGCACATGTAGGGCCCCATCTGAATCCCTACTAAGAAGTGTTGCCTAGTAGCAAGGTGAAGTTGTGTGGAGTAGAAGAATTTAACATCTTTTCTGCAGCACACCCATTGGAGGTTACTGCAATGTTTTATTCTTGCCTGCATATTAGCACGTGAACACTAATGGCTGTATGGATTTTTTTAACTTTGAAGTTGAAGGGATAGGTGCTTTTCCTTTCAATTCCCTTAAGTTTATATAGGACAGGTCCAAAGCTTTGGATGATGAGTCGTTAATTCCAATTCACATCCAGTGGTTGGTAACTTATCTCTCTTTTTTGAGTTGTTTGCTTATTGTTTGATTTTTGTTGGAAGGGAACTTTGCTGTTTTACCCACCCTTCTTAACCTAGAATGAAGATTCTAGTTGTTTCATGTCATGTACACATCCTAAAATCCAAAAGATTTAGGAGTGGAGGATTAGCCTAATGGTTAGAGCAGCAGGCTGAGAAACCAGTGTTCAGATCCTACTACCACTCCTTGTACCCTTGGGTAAGTCAATTTATCCTCCATTGCCTCAGGTCTAATTTAGGCCTAGATTATTCAAATTGCTCTAAATAAAGCAGAACTATGATGTGTTAGCAACTGTATTTAAAAAAGGGGTGTGATTAGGCAAATTTCTGATTTACCGCATCAAGTAGGTAAGTTGTGTTGGGGGAGCGCTGGGAAGTTATCCTTATTCCGGGGAGATTTAGTGTGCCCAGACCACGGCATGACCCCAGAGGGCTCCAGGGATGCACCGAGGCAAGACGTGCTCTAGCACAGGTGGACAGGCAGAAGACCAGGGAGCCTGACCCCCACCGAGCCCATCGCACCAAAAGAGACCCAACAACGCAATGCTGGTCTCTGGGGTAGCCCTCCTGCCACTCGATAGCCCTTTCGGACCTGCTGCTTGGGAACGGCAGATGCGATGGGATGGACGGAAGTCTAGGACAAGAGGAGGTTCTGGAACAGGAACAAGATGAGGAGCTTAGAGACTTGGACGAGATGAGGAAACTTGGAACTCAAGCAAGGATTCAGATATGGACGAAGGTTCAGGATGGTCAAACATGGATGGAGATCACAGGATGCTCAGATGTGGACAAGGATGCTGGATGCTCAGATGAGGATGGAGATGCAGGATGCTCAGAGAATTCAGATAGGCAAACAGGTTACTTAAAAGACTCTGAAGACTCAGGTTACTCAGAAGACTTGCATAAGGATTCAGGTTACTCAGAAGACTCGGACAAGGATTCAGGTTACACAAAGGTCTCAGGCAAGGATTCAGGACTCAGGCGAAAGTACTGGATGAGAGCTGCATTGTAGCGTGCCCTACACAGCCACCATGACTGGTCACGGACCACGTTGAACATGAAACAGACTCCAGGCGAAGAAGTGGAAGTTGATGCCAGGACATGACGAAGATTCAGGAGAGGCCTGCACCGGGGCATGCCCTACGTAGCTGCCCGTGGCTGGTCATGGACCACGCTGAAGCGGAGCAGGCTCTGGCAGAGTCTTAGGCAAAGACTCCGACGACTGGAGACAGGATACAAGACTCAGGATTCTAGACTCGGAACTCGGATTCAGGATCATTAAAAGCAAGGGTCCACCGGAGACTTGCACTGCAAGGTGAAGAGTGGATGAAAGGAACCTGGAAGCTGGGTGAAGAGCTGACGAAGGAACATCAGGATCAGGACAGGAACGAAGGATATCTGGTGCACCGGAACACCAGGACATCAGAACCACTAGACGACGAGGACCTCTGGAGACAAGGACATCTGGGATGTCTGCGACAAGGAGCAAGGATCCTCAGGTACCTCTAGTGCAGGAGCATCGGAACTAGGAGTATCTGGAGGGAGGAGCATCTGAAGACAGGAACATCTTGAAGACGAGAAGGACGAAGACACGGGATCCAATGAGAGACCAGGACATGGAACAAGGTGAAGATGAAGGATCAGGAACCACAAATGAAGACAAGGGAATTCCCACGAAGAACGGAGTGCCTTGAAGAAGTGAGGTGAAGCAGAGAAGACTCCTGGAATGAAGAGCTGGAACCAAAGGAACTCCAGGAGTTAACCAACTCCTTGCAAAGGTGACGAGAGACTGAAAGAAGGCCCTATTTATAGGGCTGAAGAAGGAGACGCCTAGGAACATCATCAGAAGGAGTCTCAACAGACTGCCCACTACTGGCCCTTTAAATAAAGAGAAGAGTCGCGGCCGAGTGCCTAGGAAGGGGCAGGACTTCGGACAGTGAAAGCAGCGTCCACACCACGAAGAGGCTCGCACAGGAGTGGCACTAGGCCGCAAAACAAGGCCCCGATGATAGCAGCTTCTAGCCACGAAGACCATCACAGAAGGTAGCAGCTCCCTGCCAGGGGAAGTCCCACGTTGGCAGCTTCCTGGCCGCAGGAAGAAGATGAAGACGACGGTCTCGGGACCACAGGAGAAGGGTGATGGCGGCCTCCAGGCCGTGAAGAGGAGCATCAATAGCGGCAGCTCTCTGCCGTGGGGAGATCCACGGCGGCGGCTCTATCCGCCACGAGTGATAGCTTCAGTGGCTACCTCTAGGCCGCAAGGAAAGCAGCGTCGATGACAGTGGCAGCAGCCCACTGTGGACAGCAGCGGTGAAGAAGTGAGAGACTGCTTGTGGGCCTATCCCACAAGCAGAATTGTAACAGTTGTGAAACGTTAGCATGATGAGGCAGCGCATCACATCTCATTGTACGCATTGCACATTATTTTCTTTGTTTATATATATCCAGCTTCCTGCAGCTGCCTCTTTTGAGGATTTGTCAGGCATGGGAAAGACAGAGAGGAGATGAGATGAAGTGAGATTTTGGTAGGAGCTTAGAGGAGGTCTTTAGCTATAATTGAGTATGTTGTCTTGTCTTCTGTTGTTCTCTGTGTTCCTTGTCTTTATCTGTGTATGAAAGCTTTTGTAAGTTTGCCAAGTTTGTCCATCTCTCTTGGTCGTGGTAGTGGTGGTGGTGGAAGGGTGGTGGTGGTAAGGAGTAGGAACAGGGAAAGGAGAAGAGATAGGAAGGAGGGAAGGGGATAAGCAGGTGAGTGTGGTCTGAGGAGGACAGCAGGGTAGGGATAGACGAGAGGGTGGGGGGGTGTGTGGGGGATTTGGCAGGTCAGGTGCAGGGGAAAGGGAGGGGAGTGGGAGCAAGAGTGAGGCTAGTGACACCTTTCCAGAAGTGGAAATGGCACTCTGGTCATCTGGCAGCCAGGCAGCAGAATGGACTTATCTTCATGCCTTAAATTTCAGCATGGAGGACAACGACATAATTGCTGGGGTCCTTGAAAATTACAGCATGCTATTCGGGAGCCATGTGGTCAAGACATCCAGGACACCAGCTATGACAGTGGTTAGTTTTTGGGTTCTAGGTAGCATAAGTACAATCCCAAAATAGCACATAATTAAAAATGTATGTTTTGACGTCCTCATAGTTCAGTATGGGTTTCCCTGCTGCAGTTGCCTAATAAGGGCTTCTACGTCTGGATGCAAGCTACATGCTGATTGGTTGTGTTGTCAGTTCAGCCATTGGTGCGGGTGTTTCGCGCCAAAATTACAGCATTTAAAGTTCTGGTTGTAGACAGCTTTAGTGCGCTCCTGATTAACCTATATCTAAATTCATGTTGACAGTGACATAGGTACGTTTTCAATATATGTCTATATTGGGTTTGATAATGTGTTTATAAGCGGTGGGTAGTCTGTCTTGATTTCCTATGATATTGTTTTTCTGGTTGATATACGTTTTTGTATTTCAGATCGTTGTTGTCAAAATTATCCCCCCCCCCCCGAAGCAGCCGGACTGGCGAAACACGGGTCCGTGTTGGGGGACTTGCTGTATTAGCTTGTGTTTGAATTAAGAGGAGTTGCCGCAATAAAAGTACAAATTTGATTTTTAAATCCTGACCAGAAAAGAATTTATTCTTGCACTTGTCGTGGATGTTCTTGCAACATCGCCCAGGCCATATCCTGGCGCAGTGGAATAAAATGGACTGCAGAGCAGGTGGCCCACATTTAATGCGACAAAAAGGCCCAGCTAAAGACCAAGGTGGCAATCTGGAATAAATATCTGTGCCTGACTGAAGGATGAGCCCCTTGCCCCATTGTGATGACCCCCATGGAGGATTACCTGATCAAATGGCAGAGACAAGATGTCTTTGAGGGGATGCATGAGCGGCTGGTCACGTGAGCAAGAGCCAGTAAGTTCATCTCAAATATAAATGTCAAGGCTGCTACTGATGTCCACATATTTTGGCAAAAGATGCTTAAATTGATTGATGCAAAGTGTGTATCTTATGCCAAACAGTACGAATACTTCATAGCATTCATACTTATATCTTCTTTCTTTCCACAGCTCTTGCCCAAGAATCCGCCGTTCCCAACCATGAAGCCCCAGGGACCAGCAGCGCAGCGTCAGTTTTCCCTTCACCTCTACTGCTAATAGATGCTGAAATACAGTGGCGTGAAGAAGAGGAGAAGGAGCAGCAGCTTGCCAGTACCAGTCAATGTGAGCCTTAACATCTCTAGTTTCATGGATGACACAAACTTGCATGGGAGGAAGCTGAGCTGTCCCACTCTACCTCCCGTATGCCATATCACCAGCAGGAGGCAGTGCCTACCAAGCAGACAGTAGACCATCCCCATCAGCATGCTGGTACAGCATGAATCAGCCCACCAGCCTGGTCATGCTGGATTTGGAGGCCCAGACAGCAGCTCAAACCCCACTGAGCACAGCACTAGAGCAGTCTATATATGAGCAGCTGGACCAAATGGAAAGAAGGCATGGGTTCTACCTCTACCACATACGGGCAGAACTAGTGCGCTTAAGGAGGGCTTAGATCACCCAGGCCCTGCGGGATCAGACAGTAGCCCAGATGTAAGCCCTAACCACCGTAGCAACCTCTATCAATAATCTGACCAATGTATTGACCCAAATCCTTCAAAGAATGCCAGAGTCTTAATCTGTACCCTCTCCGGCATCCCAGAACTCCACACCGTGCAGCAATCCATGACTAGAAGGACAGGCCAGGGGTAGATCCCCCAAACAGATGCCACTTCCAACTGAAAAGCCACGCTGAGAAAAAGGGCCATGAGCAGCAGTAGTGCACAAAAAAAACACCTAGGAAGACTTGTACAAACAAGCCTGGCCAGTCCTCTGTGCAGAGTTTCTGTGCCGGCTAGATGGAAGAAGCCTGCTGGGCCCAACCTGATTACAGAGTTCCTGTACCAGCATGCTGATGGGGATGGTCTACTGTCTGCCTGAGTTGTCCAGCTACCTACTTATAATGCCCTTCTCTAAGCTCTGCCCATACTTCTGCCTCCATGAAGCAGTCTTCAGTCATGGTCCTGCTGCTGTCTCTTCTCATCATGTCTAAACTCCTGGTCCTGCTGCTGGTATCTCATTTCATCTCATCCTGCAGCTGCCTCCATGCTGGTGTCTCATCCTATCTCATCCTGCTGCTGCCTCCATGCTGCTATCTCATCTCTTGGGGTTGCTGCTTCCATGCTGCTGTCTCATCTCCTGGGGTTGCTGCCTCCATGCTGCTGTCTCATCTTGTGGGGTTCTTGCTTCTATGCTGCACTCTATGGTCCTGGTGCCTGCTCTTTGAACTCTGCTGCTTTGGCCCTTAAGCTGTCCCTTTTGAGTGTACTCTTTCAGCATGGACCGTTTGGGCCTTCTTTTAACTCTGCTGCCTTGGCCCTTAGGCTGTCCCCTTTGAGTGCACTCTTTCAACATGGACTGTCTGGCCCTTCTTTGAACTCTGCTGTCTTGGCCCTTAGGCTGTCCCCTTTGAGTGCACTCTTTCGATATGGACTGTCTGGATCTTCTTTGAACTCTGCTACCTTGGCACTCTTTCAGCATGGACTGTCTAGGCCTTCTTTGAACTCTGTTGCATTGGCCCTTAGGCTGTCCCCTTTGAGTGCATTCTTTCTACATGGACTGTCTGGACCTTTGCTTGCCATCACATAGTTGTGCTGGCATCAGCTCTAACATTAGAGCTGTAATGTAGCTATTCGATGCTACTTCTGCTTTATATGTTCTTCACTGTAATCATGATTTTGTAAAAGGAGAAGAATGTAGTACTGTATATGTCATGTTGCCTATTGTAACAATGTTAGTACATGTGTCTACTAAATGTGCTGGTCATTTCAGTTACAATGTCATGTTCTATCTGATATCTTGTCCTTGCAGAATGTGATTGCCTCATCACTCTCTGCTCTTGGCCAGTAGGTAAGCTCTATTCTACACACCTCCTTGATTCTTCCACAGTTGTCACACAGCAGCTGATATGGTCTTCTAGCAGGCTGCATACCCATTAGGCTGGGTAGTGGACAAGTGATGAGGTTCCAGTTAGCGACAGAACCTGTCCCCTGTGATCAGCTGGATAAAAGCTCCACCTACTCTATGCACCCAAAAGATGTGCAGCTACATAAGGCTGAATCTCTGCAGGACTTACCTGCCAGCTTATACATATGGTAGTGTAATCAGGATATGTTAGTAGGATATGTTCAACAGATAAGTGGGTAAGTAGGCCTCTGTCTAGAAAATTAGATAATCAAATAGGTGTCCTGGCAGGGCCCTTCCCTGCCCCCAGGTATAATCCACACACTGGTCAATAACCCATGCCTCAACTCATTTAGCTGAAGAATCTGAAAATACCTGGCATGAGGACACCAGTGGTCCTCTCCCTTCCCTGCCATCCTTGCTTCCTCAAAATAAGTGGACATCATCTAAATCCTGGACCCCCAAACATCACAGTCTCCCCAGTAGCTGAAATTCTTCCAACAAGGCACCCACCCCCAATACCAGTAGGCCTACTGCAGGTATGGGAAGTCTCAGGTGCTGGGGGGGACACGACAAGGTGTACACAACAGGCAGATATCAACTAATCCAGCTAAGTGGCACAACATATCTGAGCTCTAACAGTCCCACATTAGACTGAATAAGAACACACTTTCAGGCCAAGGTGGAATGTTTGTTTACAAAGCATGAGGCCATATTCTCCCCGCCTACACATGAGCATATCTGTAGTATCCATCAAAAAGAATGGAAGCACAGGATAGCCTGTGTCAAAAACCAATGTGTGCTAAATAGGTGCACACACAGTACATGCTCTGGTATATGCTTGGGTGTGATAAGAAAGATAATCTCGAGCCCTGCATCACCCCCAAACACAGATATAGACAGAGGCTAACAGAGCAGGTCACTCATCCAGATATACACAGACACACCTATCAATTAGGGCAATGTGGCGTACAGAATACTTCCAGCAGTTTAGTTACCTACCAAGGACCTATTTTGCTGTTCCTGGCCTGTTTGAAATTAACTAAACTGGTTGTCTGTTCCAGGCTTGTCCCTACCCCTTATTAAGGTAATCAGTCATAAATCCTCACAGAAGATTATATACATCTGGCAGGCTGAAAGACATCTGTTGGAAGTATATATGCTCACTGATTGGTCCTTATTATAGACATGGGCCCCTCAAGGTTTCAGGTGCCCCAATTTGCTTGTCTTTCTACTTTACAATATGGAAAGTGCTGAAGACATCATGCTTACCACATCTCTTACAAAAAAAATCATTTTATAAACTCCAACTTCTAAAACGTCTCCGTCCTCTTCTTTTCTATCGAGACTTTAGAACCGTTCTCCAGTCCCTAATTTTTTCCGGTCTAGATTACTGTAATGCCCTCTATCTAGGTTTACCTGATTCTTCATTATACCCTCTGCAATTGGTTCAAAACAGCGCAGCCCGTATCTTATCTGGTATTACACTCCGAGATCACATTGCTCCTATTTTACAATCTCTACACTGGTTACCCATAAAATTTAGGATAAAATATAAAGTACTCACCATAATCCACAGCTTAATACACAATCCCTCATCCACCTGGCTCTGCTCTATACTTTGCATCTATAAACCCGCTCGATATTTAAGATCACTAACACAAAACCTACTTGACATACCATCACCACAACAAGCAAGATTAGAAATCACTAGGAAAAGAGCATTCTCCGTAGCAGGACCCTCGCTCTGGAATTCTCTCCCAATCTCCCTCTGCCTAATATCACATCCACTTCATTTCAAAAAAATCTCTCAAAACATACCTATTTCAACTTGCCTTTAACATACCACCAACTCATTCAACTTCCACTACTCACCCTTCATTTATCCCTTCTATATCTTCATGATAGTTAAGTTCAATTTATTCTAACTTGCTCTACTAAGTGATATTTTTTCACCCATACTTCATACCCCTGGCCCATTTTTTCCTTCCCCCCTGCTCTTCCCTCAAGGCATAAATTTCCTTTCTTGTTATAAGATAAAGCACTTTTGTTTAATTGAGCTACCTACGCAGCTTTATACTATTTTTATGTATTTTTTTCTCCAATTTATTTTAATTTTGTTGGTTTTACCTCTTTTGTAAACCGTTTTGACAAAACTCTATTTTTAAAAACGGTATATAAATACTTTTAAATAAATAAATAAATAAATACCACATGCTACCTCTGGGAGAAGTTGGCCTGTACATTTTGCTCAGTGCCAGGCTTTAGAAAAAGACTTGCATTTGGCTCATGAGGTCCTCAGCTGATAATACCTTCCCTAGCCATAGTTATATGCAGAGGCCTGATGAATGAGAGTTTATCAGCACACCTAAGATCACAGGTCACCCATCCTATAGGACAGCTACTATGCTATGCTCGCCACAAGTAATGGCAACCATGTGGACAGGTAAGGGCCCCAAAGCTGATAAGACATGAAAGGTCGTACATCTGCTTGGAAAATTACTATTCTGCAAGCTTGTTTCCCCGGTAATTCTCAGTCTATAGGCCTTAAGGGTGGCCACAGATAGGATAAGGACTGTAACAGCCACTAGTCATTGGAACAAATATACTAGTCTGCAGATTTTCTATGTACCTTCATAAAGCTGGCAACATGACTTGCCCTGAGCTGGACAGGCAAAGGCCCTTGCTACACCATGACATCTCAATATTTACCAATGGCTACCAGTGACATGTCAGGCTAGATTATTAGCTTCTAACACAGCTTTGCCTTTGGTTCCAGGAGAAGAACCTTCAGTTTAGTGACATGTGGGTGCTGTTTTAGTCATCACAAAAAAGTCATCATAAAAAAACCACTGACCTATTCATTTCAGAGGTGACTTTAAACAACATGTAAAGGCATGACACAATCATATTTCCAATCCATCCTTCAGATAGTCCAACCAACACCCTTGCATAGCTTCCACCAGCAGCTAACATTACCAACATGACAGCCCATGGGCCAAGGCCCTCACCATCTGTACATAAGAATTGACAATTTGCTTATCTAGGTGTAGCAGGGCCCAGCTGGGCATGGTCATGTGCAACCCCCAATGAGATATGCTAGCTTGCAATGACCTGTGAGAAGTTTGAGATTACCACAATATTTGACTTGTACTTCCCAAAAGGCTGTAAGTGAAGGGCTGCTAGATGAGCACTCCGATGTCAGCACTGCCTCAGAAACAGCTGAGGCAATGCTGACACCTGTGACTTTGCAGGCCCATTTGACACTATACACTCAATGTACATGCGGATATCTTCAGATACTTGCCAGGTTCTTGTGGCCTGGTTTGGCCTCTGTTGGAAACAGGATGCTGGGCTTGATGGACCCTTGGTCTGGCCCAGCATGGCAATTTCTTATGTTCTTATGCACATGGATGTCAGCTAAGGAATCTGGCTGTAACAGCATCTGTGATTGCTGATTATACATGTCAATTTGTAGCTTTAGGCTGTGCCTTTAAGCAGCTAAGACACGTGATTTCTATGCCCTTTAGAGCACTTTTCTTCATTTTCTACACCCGGCTGTAGTTCCATCATACTTATGCCACTATCTTGCCCACATATGAGGGCTAGGACAGAGTCCAAGGCAGAGCCGAGACAAGCAAGAAGGCGTAAGCTATGCATAATGTGTAGGCAGTCCTATATGAAGGCTATAGTGAGATGTGAATCTTTGGGACTATGAATACATTAGGCCAGCAATATCTCTTTGGTGTTATATTTATTTAGTGTCTACCTTGTCTACCATTGTTTATTGCACCTATTACTCCATTTTCATGAGGTAGCCTAACTAATCCAAAGTAGCTTCTGTTACACACTGACCCAGAGGACCTGTGAATAAAAGAAAGATAGAGAGGAGACCATCTGGAGACACTGTGCTGGGCTCCCTTCCATGGAAGGGGAAGGAGTAGATGTGGGCTAACAGGAAAAGTAGTGTTGTGTGATTCTTTGTCGAAGCTGGCTGCCAGTCTATGTGGTCTCCCTGACGTGTGTGTGTGTGGGGGGGGTGGACATGGGGGGGTGGACATGGGGGATCAATTATCTGTGAGCTCAAAAATTCACTTTAAAAAAAAAAATTCACTTTAAAAAAAATTCACTTTAAAATTCACTTTAAAAATTCACTTTAAAATTCACTTTAAAAATTCACTTTAAAAAAAATTCACTTTAAAAAAAAAAAAAAATTCACTTTATTTCATATATATATTAGGCATTGCCTATATTTATATTTATTGCTACGTTAAATAGTTATACTTCTTATATAAAATATTATATTTCTTTATTTATTACCAGTTAAAATATTATCACTTTATTTAGCACTATGTTAAATTGTCAACCAGTTATACTGTTCCATATGTTATACGGTTCCATGTAAAGCTCCGCTATCTGTTGAGCAGTTCTTCGTTTTATGTAAACCGGAGTGATTTGTAGTCCCTACTAGAACTTCGGTATATAAAAATTAAAAATAAATACATAAATAAATAAATAAATCCTCGGGAAGATTTGGAATGATGTCTTCTGGGATACCATACTGTAGAGCCACATTTTGGCATACCCAGCAGAGTGTTATGGTTTTGAGGTGTTGGAGTGGATTCCTGGGTACTGTGGTGATGGCCACGCCCATGGGGAGGAGCCCCGTGAGGAACCACATTACTTGGCTAGACTCGAGACACGCAAACACAGAGATTTGTCTTTTATTATACAGCTTGAGTGGTGTCACCAGAAGTGGCAGTAGTGAGGTGATCCAGCGGTAGCAGTCCAGGGGCCCTCGGCAGAGGAGACCCATCTCACAATGATAGTATAGGGAGTTCTGGATGCAGGTTCCCAATGCAGAGCTGTAGATGAGACAGACTGACAAAGTTAGGTTACTCACTAAGATGTTAGCTGTAGAGATGGAGATTCCAGCAGGCAGAAGTAGTTGGATACAGGCACTGAGGCAGGGAGAGCAGGCCCTCGAGGAGCGAGTACCTGATCCCAGATAGGCACCTGAAAGAAAGCAAAGGGCCCCCGAGGAGTGGGTACCCAGTTTAGAGAAATACCTTGAAGAGCAGAGAGAGCATCCAACAGCAGCACAGAAGCAGCAGAGTAGCTCAGACCAGAGGCTTTCCAATCCATTCACGATCTTTGCTAACTCGACTTGTTAGCAAACGAAGGGCAGGCTAAATACCCGGATGGCGTGACGTCACTCGAGGGGGACGCCCCCGAGGTTCCTGCTATGACGTGGATAAAGACATGGGTGGCATGCGCACACGCACCCTAGGAGGCCCTCAGGAGAAATATGGTGGATAGCCTTGCCATTGCCGTTTTGGGGATACCGGAGAGAGCGGCACGCAGATGTGGCGGTAGCCATCTTCCCAAGGCTAGCGGGGAGAGCAGAGAGAAAGGTGAGGCACAGAGGTCGAAGCTGTCTGAGACTGATGGACGCAACACCAAGCAGCACTATCTCTGTGACTCTGGGCAGGGTATACATTAAAGCTCCCCCCATATTTTCCAAATAGCGAAATCTACTTTTGAGAAATCTGAAGGTGTGATCTATGATGCAGCAAGTAGAACATAAGGCCTCATTGTATCTCATCTTTGCTGGCTTGTTGGGAACTGTGACAGGCATGAGAAGCCAGGTCTGGCAACCATATCTAGAATCTCCTGCAGCAAAGAGAGAATGGCTGCATCATTCATACCACCGTGACTTTGTGCTATTGTTGCTATTGTTACACACTATAAGGTAAGCTCTAGCTTGATATGAGCCTTAAAAGTCTCTTTCCAACCCCAAAGTCCATGCCGCCTTGTACTGTGACACTATATGAATGCTCAAGCACTTGCTTAGGCTCTGTCAGATCATCCCAAATGGAAAACTGCATGTGGGGTTCCTACAAAATGTGTCCATGTCACTCACAAGCAAGCTCTCACTACACATTTCCAGCACTCCTCTAACACAGAAGCTGTACATCACATCTGCCACACATATCATTGCAGAAAGACATGAACCTTGTGGTATGATTGTGTAGGCACCTGGCTATTCTTCAGGATGTCCTCCGGAGCTACACATTTGTCTGACATGCCACAGTGGCTATTATAGGGCCAAAATGGACAGCCCCCAGCTTCAAGAAAACTGGTGTACTCCCATGAGGATCAAGACAAACTGCGGCTGACATCGTGGCTGACACAGCAGTAACAAGACATCCCTGACCTGGGAGTCCCTGCACTGTGGATACCAAAAGGTTTTGGTTCCCAAATGACATTTCAAAAGCTCCAAGACAGAGGAATTGAACAGCCACTTGCTTAAATTTAATAAGTTGAAAGACTGTAGTGCTGGGTCACATACTGAGCTTTGTAGCAAGTGTATTGATTGGACACTCCACATTAGCATGCCCCCTCCAGCATGGAGAGAGAAAGCTGGACCTTGGCACTATGACTTGCAGACGTAACTGTGCAAGCCACTTGACATGTAATCCATGCAATCACAACCCCGACAGTCCCCTGTGTCAGCGCGGTTTACTGTAAAGACATAGTGGGAGAGGGAATATAGAAAGAAGCAGCACTCTTATGTACAAGCCAACTGTCACCATAGAGGCCGCCTTCAAAATTGTCAAACAGGCTGGATTGTCTAAGTATGCATGTTGATGGAGTGGAAGAACTAGCTTTCTGTTGTGGTAGATCTTTTCCCTGTGAAGGGGTGGGATGATGGCTACGTAAGTGCAGTCAATATCTCCCAGAACATTTGAAAATCTGGCAATGGCATAACACCCTCTCTTCAATTCCATCAAGTCCTGCCTATCATGAGGGAATGCTATGTACCGATTAATGTGGCCAAATACATCTGTTATGACCTGGGCCAGACAGTGGGCAGAAGAGAATTGGGATATTCCCCTGACGATCCTGACTATTGTTTGGAAGGAGCCAGATGCCAGGAAATGCAGGGTGCACAATAGTTTGGTGAGGCCCGGTATAGCATGGGACCTTTCCATGATAGGATCCATTATATGAGTTCTTCATATAATTCCATGATAGCCTGAGAGCTGATGTGATACCTGGTAACCACGTGTTCCTCCAGAATGGCCAGCAATATGATTCATAGATGAAAGATGTGCTCCCTGTATCACCTGTGTGCTCTCCTGCATGGCAAGTCCTGCTGTGGGCCAAGAGCTCTACTGATGGAGCTAGCAGCTCTGGCTCCATTGCAGGAACTTCCCTAGGAGGTGTTTGAACTTTCCTTGCCTGTTGTTGTGGTTCTTCTTGTTCTTGCTGTCAGCGCCAAGCAGCCTGAAGCAGTCAGTATCAAACTGCAAGTAAACTTCCCCTTAACATTGTAGCTTTAGTAAGACAGGGCAGGTAAGAAAAGGTGTTTTTATTGGCCCAGGAGGGCTTTGTAGGTGTGTCTGATAGAAGGCCTCATTTTATCATGTGCGATAATAGTCGCCAAAAAAAAAGGTGGTGTTATTTGGCATGTTAAATCCCATGTTATTGTGTGTTATTTTAGAACAAAAGGCAGTAGAAGTCTCGTTTGCATAATTTTCCTGATTTTGCATACTCATCATATCTGCATGCTAGCGTGGGACGCGATAAAGCTGCACATTTATTGTATGCGATTTGATGAATGACCCTATTAGATTGTGAGCCCTCTGGGAACAGAAAAATACCTAGAGTACCTGAATTTATTTATTTATTATTTATTAAAATTTCTACAGCGGTATTTGGTGGAAACCGTCATATCGGTTTACAAAATTACATAAAAACAAATAAAGTTAACATCAAACATTTACAATTCATAAAATAACAGTTCTAATAGGTTAGACTTCATACAATTCTTGTAATAATGGCCTAATAATAAGACCTCTGAAAACTAAACATTAACACAATGACCAGCTCTGATGTTTCATTTCAGCTATTAGCTCTTTTTTTTTTCACACATTGCTATCACCATCATGAAATGCTTGTTGGAAAAACCACGTTTTAACTTTTTTTCGAAATATCATTCTCTTTGATTCTAACCGAATGTCTACTGGTAGTTTGTTCCAGATTTTTGGTGAAGCAAGTGACAATGCTCTTTCCCTTACTGATGTCAACTTTGCAGAAATTATTGAGGGAATGGACAGCAAGCCTTTATTGGCAGATCTTAAATCTCTTTGCGGGGCATGAATGTAATCTGCTTTGAAGTAGCAATAAATAAGGGATTCCACTGGTAAAAGAAGGAGTGGATACTCAGCTGGTACTATAATTGGGAAGAGAGATGAGGAAAGAGCCACCACGCTGGTGCTCCTGAAAGCCCACAGCTGAGGCAGTGCCAACAAAGTACAACAGAAAAGGCGAGGAGAAACCGGAAGTTCAAAAGTAAACCATAGATCCCAGGTATTTCAAGAGAATCCTTAAGGAGCTAAGAGGATCCTGTTCCATTTTGCTCAGGTCAGCTTTACAGTTAGTGTCCTTCATTATCAGTTTAAACTGATTTTTACCAATAAATTCCCATTTATTTTTTTTTTTTTACAAAGGTTTGAGCTGATTGTCACCATAATTTCAAAAACATAGCTGCAGGCCAGCAATACTTTCCAGCATCTTCTCTTACAAAAGACTGACGGGTGCATGCACAGGAACAGGGCCCAGAAAAAAAAAAGTATGGGAGCTGAATGCCCACACCACAAGAGGAAGAAGAGAGTCACTGGTAGAAGAAAGAAACTGGATCCTCCACCAAAGTCACAGTCCTCACTGGAGCTGCACTGGAGAGGACCAGAGCTGCTGCTGCAGCCGCTGCTGGAGAGGGAGGCCAGAATTGTCACTGAAGCTGCCGTTGAGGAGGGAGGCAGAGGGAACTGTTCTGCCAGGCAGAGGTGAAGAGAAAGAATGGAACACTGATAGGAAGAGTAAAGAAAAAAGGGAGAGGCAGGGGAAAAGTGAAGGAAGAGGTAAGACAATGGGTAAGAGAGAAGGATAGAGGAGAAATACTAGGGGGAGTGGAGGAATGCTGGGAAGAGGGGAGACACTGGGAGACAAGGGGAAGAGGAAAGTTAGAAATAGAGGGGTGATGCTGGAAAAGGAGTAAGATATAGATGAGACAGAGTGGAAGGAGAGAAGGAAAAGTAAAATGGTAGATGCTTTGGAAAGAGAAGAGAAGATGGAGAAGAATGAAGAAAGGAGATGCTGGTGAAAGAGGGAAAGAAAAGAGAGGAGATGTTACAGTTTTCATCTGCTTCCATTTGAGTTAACTCCTACTGACTGCACCTTAACCTGTGCCTTGCCTCCTCCGATAATCATTCCTCTACTGCAATGCTCATCTGGGGTTGGCCCTGCCCACCATTGATGTCACCTCAGAACCCTTTAACAGCAAAGGCCCCATGCCAGAGGAAGTAGCCTTGCCATCTGGCTACCCTGTTTTTCCATGTTGGGTAACTCCTGTTGACTGCCTTGACCTATGCCTTGTCTCATCCGACAGTTGCTGTATCACTGCACTGCTCATCCAGGGTTGGACACCCTCACCCATCAATGTTTCCTTAGAGCCCATTAACAGCGAGGGCCCGACACCGGAGGAGCATAACAGAGGAGATCATTCTTTCGGGTGCTCCTTCATGCACAATTCTGTGTGCAACAATTATTTTATTTTTTCTATTTTAAAAAGCTGGGGATAAGTTATTTTATCTATTGCACCAGTAAGAATCATCTTTCAATATGGTCCACACTAATTCCATCTTGATTGGACAAGGACAGTATGTTGGTATTCCTTATTATTCATATCGTTCAACTTTGCCCTGTGATAGGGTTCTAGGTCAGTTTAAACACTCCTGTCAGGCCTCCTAGATATCTTTCATTTGTTTTGTTGAATGGGAAAATAATTAGGAACAAAATTCCTGTAATCTTAGACCTTTTGAGAACTATTTCTCCAGATCTATTTCATATTACTGAGACTTGCCTAACAGAAGCTGATGCTCTACCTTTAAAGCAACTTTCCTTGCTCCAATATTGTTTCTCCTCTAAGATCTGACGGAAGGGGCGATGGTCTTTTAATTATTGCAAAATCTTCTTTGAATTTATCCACTCTATTTACTGATCCAGTTACTCCTTTTGATTTTTTTTTCTCATTCGGCACCCTATGGGGTATCTGCCTAATATACAGTGTTCCTTATTTTTTAAACCTTTATCCATTTTTTCTGCTTGAAATGTTAGTGTCCCTTAATATTGACTTGAAGAATGTTATTATCTTGGGAGATTTTAATTCACATATTGATGTATTTCCCCTTTCTAACTCTTGTGATATTATTTTTAGTTCTATGGCTGCATTAGGTTGGACCCAGCTGATTAATAAGCCTACTCACAACCACGGCCATCCCTTAGACCCCATATTTGTAGAGTCAATAGATTTTGACATGCTGTCTAGTATTACTTGTGGGAGAATCCCTTGCATGGACCATTTTTTTATTTTGCTGACAATACAAACAAAATGTTACGGGTAACGCTGGAGGTGGTACCATTTCTGGAGATTGTGTACCCTTGGGCCATGATGCGACTGCAGAGGAGCTCCGGGGAAGCACCGAGGTAGGCGAGGAGTGCCCAAGCATGGGCTGGATATGAGGAGCCCTGGCCTCTGCCAAACCTGAACGCATCAAAGAGACCCAGCAACGCAATGTTGGTCTCTGAAGTAGCCCTCCGGCCACTCGATAGCTCTTTCGGACCTGCCGTATGGGAATGCCAGATGCGACAGGACGGACAGAGGCTGAGGGCTATAACAAACAGGTTCAGATGAAGACTCTGGATACTTGAAGAGGTGAGACGAGACTCAGGATACTTGAGGTGAGACGAGAATCAGGATACTTGAAGAGGTGAGATGACTCAGGATACTTGAAGGACTTAGACGGAGTCACAGGATACTTGGAGATTCAGGATTACAGAAAGTACTGAGTAGGTACTGCTACGCTGTGCGCCCTACACAGCCAATCAAGGCAGGTCGCGGACCACGCAGATGATGAAGCAGGTTCCAGTCTCAGGACGAGATGAAGATTCCAGCAAGGCCTGTACCGAGACGTGCCCTCCACAGCCAATCAAGGCAAGGCACGGGCAAGCAGGAACAGAACAGCATTAGGCAGAGTTATTAGTCATGAACAGAGGCAGACGCAAGGGACTCCGAAGACCTGGACAGGATTCAGGCTTCAGAGTAGGACCTCAGGATCCAAGACTCGGAGCAAGGAACTCAGAGATGGGACTCTGAGCAAGGAACTCTGAGCTTGGAACCTGAAGCTTGGAGAATTAAAAACAGGGATCTTCCGGAGGCTTGTGCTGCCGAGGAGAAGGACATCTGGATGAAAAAGATCTGAAGGATGAGATTTCGATTTCAAAAGATTTGAAGAGAAGGATTTGAAGAGAAGGATGACAGGATGACAGGATTTGAAGAGAAGGATGACAGGAACATCAGGACGTCTGGGACTGACAAGACGGAGACACAGGATCAGACGAGAGACCATGACGAAGACCTGGAATTCCCATGAAGAACATAGTGCCTAGGAGAAGCTGAAATGAAGAGACATCCTAAGGAGGACTGGCTCCTTGTGAAGGCAACGAAGCAATGAAGACAGGCCCTTCTTATAGGGCTGAAGATAAACATCCATGATGACATCATCAGGAGGGGCCGCGGGACTACTCCCCCCTGCGAGCCCTTTAAATGCTGAAGAGAAGCGCGGCCTCGCTCCTGGGGCAGGACCCTGGAGAGTGGCATCCAGCCGCGAAGCAGAGCAGGAATGGTGCTAGGCTGCAGAACAGGCCCCCGACATGAGCGGCAGTGTCCAGGCTGCAAAGAAGAGACTGAGGGCGGCTCCATGCCGCGGGTAGAGCTGAGGATGGAGGCACCCCCATGGAGGGAACAAGGTAATGTCGGTGGCCTCCGGACCAAATGGGAGTGCTGTTGGCGGCCTCCTGGCCACTAACCGAGCAGCTCCAGCCACATGGAAAAAGGCAACGGCGGCCTCTGGGCCACGGAAGAAAGAAGTAAAGGGAGGTGAGAGGCTGCCTGCGGCACCGGCCGCAGGTAGAATCGTAACACAAAATGCCCCTATATACACTACATTTTGTAGCTACTTCTAGGCAATTTACAAGGAGGAGTAAATCTGAGACAGATTTGAGATCCCTTTTGTAACCTCAGCTGAACATTGTAGAAGCACTGAATATAGAAGACGCTGTAACCGTTTGGCAAGTGTTGCTTAATTCTGTATAAGAGGAAATAGCTTTCTTGCATACTGTAAGGATTAATCATAGTCATCACATCCCATAGTATGGCAAGGACCTTATGGCACTTAAATGTAAATTGAGAAAGTCCGAACACCAGTGGTGTAATGAGAGTACAGTGACTAACTTGGAATCATATCGAGCTATTTTATCTGAATATAAGTGAGCCATAGAAAGACCAAAAAAAAAAAAAAAGTATTTTTCAAAAAATATAAGTTCGGTCCCAAACTGGTCTCGTGAACTTCTCTATATTGTTAAATCTTTAACAACTCCTGTATTGGAGAATCAGGAGCATTCCCTTGCCAAAAACACTGAAATATTTGCTAATTTTGTTTAGGGGGAAAGTTCAAAATCTTGTACAACCTTTTAGGAAGTACCCTGCTCCAGATACACCTTTGATTGTGCCAGAAAATCTAAAATGGGAACAGTTTAGTGAGGTTATGGTGAGAAGTTACAGAAATTGTGGCTAAGTTTAGGGACACTTATTGTCCTTTATCTAAATGTTCCAATGCATATTTTAAGATTTTGAGAGAGGACAGGCAAATTTTTGATGGATTTTTTTCACCAAATCACTAGTGGGAGGCCGTATTACTAAGGAGCTCAAGATAAGGAGGTCTCTTGATTGTGCTAATTACTGGCCTATTTCTTCACTTCTATTTCTCACTAAGATTTTGGAAAACATCGTATTAAATGAACTTAACTAGAATTTGAAAACAGTTTGCTAGATAATTTTCAGTTTGGTTTTCGTAAAGCCTGCAGCACAGAAACTTATTATTTTCGATTTGTCATATCCTTTGCCAAAGTTTTGATAATAGAATGGACTTCTTTTTACTTGAGTCAGGGCTGGCGGCAATCCAAAGGCAGTGGCAAGCAAGACTGAGGTCTGTTCATGGAGATAGTCAATAGCGTAGTCAGGCGAAGCGGAGGTCTGGGTCTGGAGATAGGCAACAGCGTAGTCAGATGAAGCAAAGGTCCGGGCTTGGAGAGAGTCAAGGGCGAAGTCAGGCAAACCAGAATCAAAGTTTGTGTAGTGAAACCGAGGGATGAAGCAGGATAGGAACAAGGAGACTGGAACCAGAAACAATGAGGAACAGGAACGCAGGGGATGAGACGAGTATCTAGGAGACAACGAGTTCTCGACCAGCGAGGAGACCTGTTGCAAAGTCAATGCTAGGGAGTGGATCCTGAACTTAAATATTGTAGCTGCGTTGACATCATCATCCGGGGCTGCTGCTAGGATCCCCCAGCAGTCCCTACTTAAACATCAGTGGTGTGCGCGCCTAGGGAGGGGTGCGGTGCGGCGAGCAGCATCTCACCGTGGGCAACATGGAGAGTCCCGACGAAAAGCGGCAGCAGGATCAGGAATGTGGGGACTGCAGCAGGGCCAGAGGCACAGGGGGAGGCCCGAAGACGAAGCGGATGGCCCACCGCCACCAGTGAGGAGGAGCCGGAGTTACTGTAGAAAGGTGAGGGGGCCGTGCCACGGATCTACCGCAGATGGCATACGTAACAGCATTGGTCCGCTTTTCTCCTGCCACTGCCTGAGAGTACGAGTGTCCTGCATTTTCCCCTGCCTTGTTCTCCCTTCTCTTTCTTCCCTCTCAGGTCAGACCATGGTTGCTAGACAGCTGCTGCCTGCTTACATGTCTTTGGGGCTCGAGCTATAGTTTGACGTTTCTCTAGTGTTGAGATTCCCATGGCTGTCCAGGCTGTAGCATTAGGGGTATTGCGCAAATGTAATTTATAGGGATGCTATCTGTTGCTTGCATGCATTGCTGCATTCCCCTCAGCAAAATAAAGGTGCATATTTTATTATACTGCTGGCTGCTGCTCTATTCGGTGCTTCCCTCCCTCCCCTTGCTGTCTGACCTGCGGGGCCCTGAAAAGTAGTGTTTATGTGTGTGTATGTAAGAGGGAAGAAAGGAATGTTACGATTCCTGCCCACGGAGCTAATCTCCACGAGCAGGCCTCTCCACCCACCTGCCCGAATCGCCACACTGCCGCCTGTCCTCGACGCCGCAGGCACCCTCACGCAGCTGGGAAGCCGCCGAAGCCTCATGCGGTCTGGTTCACCACACTGCCGAACCCTGCCTCTGTCTTCGCGGCTCTGCCTAGGCTGCCACCGAATCGCCATCTTCTGGCGGCCTGCACGTTGCCGAAGCGCCGCCGAAGCACCACCCTCGCCACAGGGAGCCGCCGCCCTGGATCCTCTTCAAGCGGCAGGGATAGCCCGCTGCCGCTCCAATGTCATCGTGCGGCCTGGAGGCCGCTCCGAAGCCTGCCTGCTGTGTCCTGGCCTTGTGCAGGAGAGCACCGCTATCCATGGTGCTTCTTCTTTCTTCAGAGCCTTCCCTTAGGCGCGGGTGCTCGCCTCTTCATAATATTTAAAGGGCCAGCCACAGGAAGTGTTGCTGGCTCCTTCTACATAAGAACATAAGAAATTGCCATGCTGGCTCAGACCAAGGGTCCATCAAGCCCAGCATCCTGTTTCCAACAGAGGCCAAAACCAGGCCACAAGAACCTGGCAATTACCCAAACACTAAGAAGAACCCATGCTACTGATGCAATTAATAGCAGTGGCTATTCCCTAAGTATAATTGATTAATAGCTATTAATGGACTTCTCCTCCAAGAACTTATCCAAACCTTTTTTGAACCCAACTACACTAACTGCACTAACCACATCCTCTGGCAACAAATTCCTACTACTGCTTGATGACTTCCTGCTTTAGCCCTATAAAAGGGATTCCTCTTCAGTCTCTTGTCGCCTTCGGATCAGGTTCCACAGTCGTCTGTGTCTTCAGGCTGGTCCAGGTCCTCCGTGGTCTCCTTCTGCTTTGATGGCTTCGTCTCCATGTCTCTGATGTCTTTCATCCAGGTCTTCAGTTGTCTCCATGTTCCAGATGTCCATCGTCCAGGTCTTCAGTTGTCTTCATGTTCCAGATGTCCTTCGTCTAGGTCTTCAGTCATCTCCATGTTCCAGATGTCCGTCATCCAGATGTCTTCAGGTTCCTGATGTCCTCTGTCCCTGTTGTCCAGATGTCTTCATGTCCCCGGTGCCATATATCCTGCTCTTCTGTTGTCCCAATGTTCCTGATGTTTTTGCCTTCATCTTCGCCTTCATGCCTTGGTTCCTCGATGTCCACTTTCCTGGCGTACCACTGTCGTGGTCCGTGACACGTCCCACGGGTGGACTGTGTAGGGCGCCTCACGGTACAAGGCCATCCTCATCTCCGCAGCGCAACCCTCTGGAAGACCTCCTGCTTCAGTCCGTTGTTTTTAATCCTTGAGAATCGAATCCTGCTTCAGAGTTGTCCCGGTCTTCAGAGCCTATTGCAACCTGCGTGATGTCCATGTCAAGTCTCTGTTTGAACTTGCCCTGAGTCCAGTGGAGTCCGTGACCAGTCCCGCGGAGGGCTGTGTAGGGCGCGCCCCAGTGCAGGTCTCTGCAGTTGCTCAGTCATGTTCCGAATCAACTTCCACTATTCCTCCTGGAGTACTGACTCGAGCCCAGCATGGTCCGTAACCAGTCTCGCGGGTGGACTATGTAGGGCCCGCTGCGTCGCAGACTCGCCCCAGTTCTTGATCCTGCTTCAGCCCTCATCTATAATGTCTCGCTGCAGCTCTCATCTACAATGACTCGCTTCAGTCCTCGTCCATGATGTCTTTCCTCCAGCCTTCGTCTACAGTGTCTTCACCTCAGTCCTTGTTTAAAGTGTCTTCGCTTCTGTCCTAGTCCAAAGTCTTCTGTGTTCCAAGGACTCTGTCTGCCCTCGTCCTCTGTCCGGCCTGCCGCCCATTGCCGTACCCAGCGGCAAGTCCGAAAGGGCTTGGAACGGTCGGAGGACTGTTCATCAATCAACATTGCGTTGTTGGTTATCCTGGGGCATGCAGGTCCGGTTGAGGGTCAGACCTTGTACCCTAGTCCTTGCTTCAGCCTTGTCCTGCTTTTGTTACCCATGCTCGCACCAGCTCACCTCCCGCAGTTTGGCTTGGGGCTCCTCCCTGGGTCATGCCGTGGTCCAAGGGCCCACATCACCAGCTTTAGAGATGACCGCGCCTCCGTGCCTCAAAGTGTAACAGCTACCGGAGGTCATACTCCTAACAGGACCCGAAGGCCACCGTGCCCTCGGGTCGTAACGAGATCCGAAGACTCCAAGCCCTCGGTCCCTACAGTTGCCGGAGGTCGTGCTCGTAACAGGGAAAGAGGAAGGATCTGTGAGTTTGTATATATGAGAGAGAGGAAGAGAGAGTTGTGTGTGTCTAGAAGAGAGGACCTCTGTGTGTGCATGTATATGAGAGGGAGAGAAGGCTTGTGTGTGTGGATATGAGAGGGTGGGAGGGCTTGTGTGTGTGTGTGTATGAGAGGGAGGGCTTGTGTGTATATGAGAAGGAGGGAGGGAAGGCTTCTATGTGTGTGTGTATGTGTATATATATATATATATATATATATATATATATAAGAGAGCGAGAGAGGCAGGAGGGCCTGTGTTTGTGTATGAGAGAGGGAGGGAGAATGGGCCAGTATGTGTGTGTATATGACAAGGAGGGAGTGGCTGTGTGTGTATGAGAGAGGGAGAAGAGGGCCTGTGTGTGGGTGTGTATATGGAATGGAGGGCATTTAAATGAGAGAGGGAGGGAGAGTGGGCCAGTATGTGTGTGTATATGACAAGGAGGGAGGGGCTGTGTGTGTGTATAAGAGAGGGAGAGAGGGCCTGTGTGGGTGTGTATATGGAATGGAGGGCCTTTGTATGAGAGAGGGGGAAGGGAGTTCATGTCTGTATGAGAGAGAGGGAGGAACACGTATGTGTATGAAAGGAGAAACACTTGTATGAGAGGGAGGGAGCGTCTGTGTGTTTGTGTATGAGAGGAGAAAGTTTATGTGCCACCTTCACACTTCAGAGAATGTCACAGTGACATTCTCTGAAGTGTGAGAGCAGGGGAGTTTTTTTTTATCCTTATTAGTTGTAATTATTGCATGCTGTTTGTGTCTGCATTTTTGCAATATTCTATGGAATCTGGAAAAGTTTTTAAAATTTGTATATGAGATTTTAATTATTGGATGTCCAGTTCATCAGCTGTTTTGAAATATTTTCATTTTATTAGTATATTTTTATAATTATGATATTTTATATTTCTTGATATTGTTGTTTGATGTTTAATGAGGATGTTTCTGTTTTTTTGTGTTGTACTGCATAAAGTCTGGCTTATTGCAGTTTCTAGTTCAGCTTTTGTCTGCATGTTTCTATCCAAATTTTATGGTCTCTGTGGGGGTCATTCTTCAAAACGCGAGGTGGCCTTATCGCGTGCATTAGGGCATAGAGACGTTAACATGTAAATTAGGGAAAGGGGAGAGGTTAGGGTGGGGTTAGAAACATTTTATTCAGGTACCGCTGCGGACAATAATGTTTTTTACATTGCCGGCGGTAGCACCGGAAATAACACCACCTTTTTCAGTGGTGCTATGGGGGTGATAGTGTGAGGTGTGGCTGAAACCACAGCAGGTGAAAATGCACTTCCGCGATGTGGCCGGGTACACACTTTCACCACCCCGCCCCTTTTCTGGCCGCGGCTCAAAATTCCACTATATTTTATAAGCTGCACACATATACGCATGTATGTTATAAAATCAGTGCATCCATGTGCGCACGCCGGCAAATGCATGCACATCTATGCATGCCCAGGTACATCCACTCATTGAAGCCTATCATACAGCATAGTGTAGCTTAGGGATCCAGTGGGTGTGATTGGAATTGAAATGCTGTTAAATGATTGGCTATAATTTGCTCAGTTGGGATTGGTTGAAAATTTAAATGCCCAAAAGAGCTACTTTCTAAAATTGTGGCTTCAAAGAGTGTAAGGATTTAGATTGTAGCGATTGGATTTTTCACACATTTTAGGTCTTCTCTTTTTTTAATTCATTGGTTAAAAATTCTATCTTGTTTTCATTGTTAAGAATGTCATTTGAAATAGCATACATAAAGCGCACTGCAAAGAGAATCGCCTCTATCGTCAGAAAGATAAGATGGTGGTTGCCACGGTTAAAGTATGTTTAATTTGTGAGGAACACTTAAAGTAAGTTCAATAAAATAGAAATGGTTTAAAGTAAAAATGACATTTTCAATGTGGCATTTTATTAAATGTTTGTTCTTCAGAAGTAAGCCCTGACGAAGCATTTTCATGTGAAACATTGGCAACATCGACATTCAATCTGAAGTACTCTGAATTAGTGTGCATAAGTGTTTTGGTTTACTGACATCACGATATTCAACTGTGGTTCTTGAGCAAATAAGAAATCAGAATGCTATTGAGATGAAGTGATTCTGAAAATAAGTTCTTTTCACTCATGTATGTTTATATTTTCACAATTTGAGCTTGAATCTGATACACAAGAAATTTGTTTTGCATCAATTGTACATGCAAGAAAATATAACTGATGAACCACAAGAACAAATACCCCTCAATAATCAAAAAACACAATACATGAGGTGAACAATATTCTGTAAAAAGTTTTTTTAAAAAAAATCTTTTATTTAACAACCAGTACCCATTAAACCCCAATCTAAAAGAAGAGCAGTATCAGAGTGTAAAGGTGCTGAACACCTAATTTTAAAAGGCCTGCGCACACCTATACCAGGAAATAAGTGTAGCCAGGCTCCGCATGTACCGCACGCATTTTCAAAAGTGCACAGCCACACGCGTATCTCCCGCTATGCGAAGAGGAAAGGCCTGCTAAAAAAAAGGGTGGGCTGGAGGCGAGATCTGGGCGGACCATGTGCCATTAAGGCGCCGTCCTGTTGCTGCATGTGCCAGGAATGCCGGGCCCGCTCAATTGCTGCTGCTCTGGAGAACAGGTAAATATAAAAACAGGTAAGTTCATTAACACTACAACTAAAGAATGCTTCTTTAAGCTACAGGTAGCTTAAAAAATGCTTCTTTAAGCTACAGGTCCTGAAGCAGCTAAGACCACTCTTACACTTCCAGGATTTCCAGTCAGTGCTTCAAGCCATACTGTTTTCAAAGATTGACTATTGCAACGCTCTACTACTCGGTCTCCCCGCCTCTTCTACTAAACCTCTACAGATGCTGCAAAACGCAGCGGCCAGGATCCTTACAAACACAAGTCGTAAGGACCACATTACACCAATCCTAAAAATCCCTCACTGGCTACCCATCCAATATAGAATACTCTTCAAGGCTCTCACCAAGATCCACAAATCTGTCTACCAGCAATCCACACTCCAACTCGCCATCCCTCTCGAACTATATACTTCCGCAAGGCCGTTCAGATCCACCTACAAAGGTTCTCTCAAGGCCCCCCCTAACAAATCCTCGGTCCACAACTCCATTCATAAGCGAGCACTTTTGACAGCGGGTCCGCTCCATTGGAATTCGCTTCCCCCAGATATACACCAGGAACAATGCCATCTCTCCTTCAGAAAGAAACTGAAAACCTGGCTGTTCACACAAGCTTACCGTTGAAGGAACCCCTATCAACCAACATTGACTCTCACCCTCCGACCTCTTCCCTAACTCCTCCCCCCTCCCCGCTCCAGTCCCTGCTCGGCCACCACCCCTCCCCTGCTTACCTCCCCATGTTTCCTCCTTCCACAGGATATATTATGTTAATAATTGCCTAGGATAAATCTCCAGCCAAGCTGAACAATCCGTTTGTCTCGCTAATCTATTGTTTTTCGTTGAGTATTTTATCACTCTCCAGTTGTTATCGTTTAAAATCTTTCCTGTCTTCCATCTCCCATGTTTTTCGCTCCTTGTTTAATGTAACTTTACCTTCTATATTGTTGTTAATTGGTTTCCCCCAGTTCCATTGTAAACCGGTATGATAAGACCTCGTCTTGAGTATCGGTATAGTAAAAGAATTTAAATAACTTTTTTTGTTTATTTTATTTATCAGGGTTTTACAGGTTGGGGAGGATAGGGGAAAAGGGAGGCAGGTTAGCTAGGGGCTTTAGGAAGTTCCTTCCCAGTCTGGACTGGGAGCAAACTGGGGAAAGGGCCTATCATGTCACCACGCACATCTTATAATATTTCAAACCCTTCGGCGTGCGAGTTGACACTCGCGCAACATGCACGTGCCTATATAAAATCAGGTGCGCACAGGTAGCGGATTTTATAACATGCATGCCTCAGCGCCCACACATGGGTGTTAAAATTTACCTTTAAATTGTTAACCTGTCTCTTGCCCACAGTGGACTTGAAACTGTCTCAGACAGAAGCACACAAACGTGGACCATGTTTTGGCACAATTACTGCCTTCATCAGAGGTTAGACACGGTTATAGAATATTGTTGTTCACCTCATTTATCGTGTTTTTTGAGAAAAGATTATAAAACAGAATAATTGCGCAAGTGAACATGCAGGTGTTTTTTGCATTTGAAGCTCTATTTTTTAAAGTATGCACACGTCAGAGTACGTTCATCTGCATATAAAAGAACCTAAAGAGACATTGAATAAGTGAGACAGGAAGAAATCCTATAGGTAGGACCTGCCTTCACAGTGATGTAGTATCCTCTTGCACCAAGGATATGTCTCCAGGTGTACGTGCCGAGAAGGGAAGTGTTAGGATGGCCGTTGTAAGAAAAGGATCTAGGTGACATATGTTGAAATCTTCTGCTCAGTGCAGAGCAGCAGCCAAGAAAGAAAATAGAATCCTAGGAATTATTGGGAAAGGAATGGAGAATACAACAGAATATCATAATGCCTCTGTATCGCTCTGTGGTGAGACCGCACCTTAATGCCTCTGTTTCTAGTCATGACATCGTTAAAAGATATAGCACAACTAGAAAAGTATAGAGAAGAGCACCAAAATGATAAAGGGGTGAAACAATTTATCTATGAAGAAAGGCTAAAGAAGCTAGGACTCTTCAGCCTGATTAAAAGATGTCTGAGAGAGGATGTGATAGAGGTTTATAAAATAATGTGGTAATGAGTAAACATGAATCAGTTGTTTACTGTTTCAAAAAGTACTGACTAGAAGACACATAATGAAGCTATTGGGTATTATTTTTAAAACTAATAAGAGAATACATAATTTTTACTAATTGCATAATTAAGCTCTGGAATTAATTGCCAGAGGATGTGCTGAAATCTCTAAGGGCCGGATTTTAATTCACCAATTTTCAAAGGCCCAGCCATGCACGTAAACCCCTGGGTCGCGTGTAAGTCCCGGGATTAGTGAAAGGGGCAGGGAGGGGCTAGAGGCACCCGGCACAGCGGTGCTGGCGCGTGCAACTTGCTCCTACTCAGAAGCAGGCGCAAAAAGTGACTTAATGATTTGGGGGGTGGGTTGGTATAGAGGGAGGGCAGGGAAGGGGAAGGGAGGGCAGGAAGTTCCCTTCCAATCCGCTCCTTAATTGGAGCGGACTGGGAGGGAACTGGGGAAGGCTCTGATGAGTCACTGTGCGTAAATGCAAAAATCTTCTCCTGCTTGCGAGCGCTGACCTGGCATTTTATAAAATCGCGTGTCTATGTGTGCATGCCAGGTAGCGCTCGCACATGGACGTGCGCGCGTAATGTTTTAAAATCTACCCCTTAGTGTAGCTATGTTTAATAAAGCTTTAGACAAGATCCTGGAGGAAAAGTCCATAAACCATTATTAAGGTACAATTGCAGAAATCTATCTACGTCTTGGCATCCTGCCAGTTACTTGTGACCTGGATTGCCCATTATTGGAAACAACATACTGGCATCATGTATTTTTTTGAGTAACCCAGTATGGTGTATGGTGAAAAAAAAATTGTAATAGATAATTAAACTTAAAAAACTTCACTTTAAACACAAAAAACACACAAATTTTGAGAAATTTTGAAAATTTTTAATTTTTTTCTTGTATTATTCATTTTTTTCAAATGATTAATAACTGCAAGAGGTACAGCCCCCCATACAACAAGCAACTAAGTGCTTCCTATCTACTGCACTTTTGGAGAGATTTAATCCATAAAGGCAGATCAGGTATTGTACATAGTGGATCTATGTTTGGGAGAGCCACACTTCACTAAGGGCCTCATTTTCTAAAGTATCGCAGGCCTGCGATACTTTAGAAAATTGCGCTACTGGGGGCAGGGGTCAGGAGGGGGGGCGGTCCTGCACTAGCTGGCAGCGATCGCACCGCCGGATCGCACTGCCGGCATCGCGCCCAATAACTACACCATAGAAGGTGTATTTATTGGGTGTGAAATAGGCAGTGAAAAGACACTTATCTTTTCCCTGTGCGCGCCGTCATCGCAGAGTCGGCCCCGGTGATGCCCCGACTCCTCCTCTTCCGGGGCCGACTCTGCCCCGATTTCAGTAGCGCAGGCCTGCGCTACTTTCACTAGCTATCGCAGGCTTGCTCTAACAGCACAAGCCTGCGATAGCCTTGGAAAATAAGGCCCTAAGATGGTACTCATGTGAGTATAAAGTGATCATCTTCTTGAACCTGTGTTCCTTATCCAGCCCTTTTGACTCCATCCACCCCACTATTACTTTTTTCCTCACCAGTGCTGTCCTCATGAGAAATGCCAGGGTTTCAGGATCTAACACCACATTTGGGGGAGGGGACTCCGAATAGCCAAGTGATAGGGTCAGTTGGTAAGTTTACCCTTAGGATGAATGTACACTGACTATGAAGTTTCTTCCAAAAGGCCAAAATTAATGGGCAGTCCCAAAAGCAATGGTAGTATGTTCTCTCTGTCCCTTGGCATTTTAAACAGGCCGGGATTGCACTTAGTTTAAGCTGAAAAGCTCTCAAGGGGTAATTTACGATTGCCACAAATACTTTTACTGAGTCTCGCACAATAGAACATTTTCGGTCAGATCCCTTATGTGAAGAAAGCCATCCTTAAACTCTGCAAAGGAAAGTCGGAAGGGATCCGTGCTTTCCATTTCACATATAAACTACGTAATGAATCTGTGCCTGTAATAGATTCCAGCCCTTTAAAGAACTTAGCTATTGAGGGGCCTTTTTTGTCCCGTAAAGTTAATAAATCCTGCAGCCCATTAGGGGCATATATGTTGCATATGATGACCTCCTTTCCTTGCCATTCTCCTAAAAAAACTACATACCTCCCCTCTGGATCTGAAATGAGATTAGAAATCCTAAAGTCCGCTGACTTGTTAATCAAAATAGCGACACCTGCTTTTTTCCCTTTTGCTGCTGAATAAACACAAGCCCCCACCGATTCACATTTTAGCTTCCCATTCTCTATCTCAAATAGGTGGGTCTCTTGTAAGCAAGCTATTTCCACATGAATCCTTTTCAGGTTCTGTAGCACCTTTTTTCTTTTTATAGGGGAACCGAGTCTATTAACATTCCAGGAGATTACCTTGCTCATGTTACTCCACTCTTAAGAGTTAACTCCTGTTTTTTAGTTTTTATTTATTTTTTGTATAAACAATTTTATTGGAGTCAAACTTATACATACAAACATAATAAAGAGAAGAAAAACTGTGTATACTCCTTATTTTTGTTTGAGTAATTATCCACAAAAGGTAATATATGTTTGCCACAAATACTTTTACTGAGTCTCGCACAATAGAACATTTTTGGTCAGATCCCTTATGTGAAGAAAGCCATCCTTAAACTCTGCAAAGGAAGTGCTGTCCATTTCACATATAAACTACGTAATGAATCTGTGCCTGTAATAGATCCCAGCACTTTAAAGAACTTAGCTATTGAGGGGCCTTTTTTGTCCCGTAAAGTTAATAAATCCCACAGCCTATTAGGGGCAGATATGATGCATATATAAGAACATAAGAAAATGCCATACTGGGTCAGACCAAGGGTCCATCAAGCCCAGCATCCTGTTTCCAATAGTGGCCAATTCAGGCCATAAGAACCTGGCAAGTACCCAAAAACTAAGTCTATTTCATGTAACCATTGCTAATGGCAGTGGCTATTCTCTAAGTGAACTTAATAGCAGGTAATGGACTTCTCCTCCAAGAACTTATCCAATCCTTTTTTAAACACAGCTATACTAACTGCACTAACCACATCCTCTGGCAACAAATTCCAGAGTTTAATTGTGCGTTGAGTAAAAAAGAACTTTCTCCTATTAGTTTTAAATGTGCCCCATGCTAACTTCATGGAGTGCCCCCTAGTCTTTCTACTATCCGAAAGAGTAAATAACCGATTCACATCTACCCGTTCTAGACCTCTCATGATTTTAAACACCTCTATCATATCCCCCCTCAGTCGTCTCTTCTCCAAGCTGAAAAGTCCTAACCTCTTTAGTCTTTCCTCATAGGGGAGTTGTTCCATTCCCCTTATCATTTTGGTAACCCTTCTCTGTACCTTCTCCATCGCAATTATATCTTTTTTGAGATGCGGCGACCAGAATTGTACACAATATTCAAGGTGCGGTCTCACCATGGAGCGATACAGAGGCATTATGACATTTTCCGTGTTATTCACCATTCCCTTTCTAATAATTCCCAACATTCTGTTTGCTTTTTTGACTGCCGCAGCACACTGTACTGACGATTTCAATGTGTTATCGACTATGACACCTAGATCTCTTTCTTGGGTTGTAGCACCTAATATGGAACCCAACATTGTGTAATTATAGCATGGGTTATTTTTCCCTATATGCATTACCTTGCACTTATCCACATTAAATTTCATCTGCCATTTGGATGCCCAATTTTCCAGTCTCACAAGGTCTTCCTGCAATTTATCACAATCTGCTTGTGATTTAACTACTCTGAACAATTTTGTGTCATCTGCAAATTTGATTATCTCACTCGTCGTATTTCTTTCCAGATCATTTATAAATATATTGAAAAGTAAGGGTCCCAATACAGATCCCTGAGGCACTCCACTGTCCACTCCCTTCCACTGAGAAAATTGCCCATTTAATCCTACTCTTTGTTTCCTGTCTTTTAGCCAGTTTGCAATCCACGAAAGGACATCGCCACCTATCCCATGACTTTTTACTTTTCCTAGAAGCCTCTCATGAGGAACTTTGTCAAACGCCTTCTGAAAATCCAAGTATACTATATCTACTGGTTCACCTTTATCCACATGTTTATTAACTCCTTCAAAAAAGTGAAGCAGATTTGTGAGGCAAGACTTGCCCTGGGTAAAGCCATGCTGACTTTGTTCCATTAAACCATGTCTTTCTATATGATCTGTGATTTTGATGTTTAGAACACTTTCCACTATTTATCCTGGCACTGAAGTCAGGCTAACCGGTCTGTAGTTTCCTGGATCGCCCCTGGAGCCCTTTTTAAATATTGGGGTTACATTTGCTATCCTCTAGTCTTCAGGTACAATGGATGATTTTAATGATAAGTTACAAATTTTTACTAATAGGTCTGAAATTTCATTTTTTAGTTCCTTCAGAACTCTGGGGTGTATACCATCCGGTCCAGGTGATTTACTATTCTTCAGTTTATCAATCAGGCCTACCACATCTTCTAGGTTCACCGTGATTTGATTCAGTCCATCTGAATCATTACCCATGAAAACCTTCTCCATTACGGGTACCTCCCCAACATCCTTTTCAGTAAACACCGAAGCAAAGAAATCATTTAATCTTTCCGCGATGGCCTTTTCTTCTCTGAGTGCCCTTTTAACCCCTCGATCATCTAACGGTCCAACTGACTCCCTCACAGGCTTTCTGCTTCGGATGTATTTAAAAAAGTTTTTACTGTGAGTTTTTGCCTCTACAGCCAACTTCTTTTCAAATTCTCTCTTAGCCTGTCTTATCAATGTCTTACATTTAACTTGCCAATGTTTATGCTTTATCCTATTTTCTTCTGTTGGATCCTTCTTCCAATTTTTGAATGAAGATCTTTTGGCTAAAATAGCTTCTTTCACCTCCCCTTTTAACCATGCCGGTAATCGTTTTGCCTTCTTTCCACCTTTCTTAATGTGTGGAATACATCTGGACTGTGCTTCTAGAATGGTATTTTTTTAACAATGACCACGCCTCTTGGACATTTTTTACTTTTGTAGCTGCTCCTTTCAGTTTTTTTCTAACAATTTTTCTCATTTTATCAAAGTTTCCCTTTTGAAAGTTTAGCACGAGAGCCTTGGATTTGCACACTGTTCCTTTTCCAGTCATTAAATCAAATTTAATCATATTATGATCACTATTGCCAAGCGGCCCCACCACCGTTACCTCTCTCACCAAGTCCTGTGCTCCACTGAGAATTAGATCTAAAATTGCTCCCTCTCTCGTCTGTTCCTGAACCAATTGCTCCATAAAGCTATCATTTATTCCATCCAGGAACTTTATCTCTCTAGCGTGACCCGATGATACATTTACCCAGTCTATATTGGGGTAATTGAAGTCTCCCATTATTACTGCACTACCAATTTGGTTAGCTTCCCTAATTTCTCTTAGCATTTCACTGTCCATCTCACCATCTTGACCAGGTGGATGGTAGTATACCCCTATCACTGTAGTCTTCCCTGACACACAAGGGATTTCTACCCATAAAGATTCAATTTTGTATTTAGTCTCATGCAGGATGTTTATCCTGTTGGACTCTATGCCATCCCGGACATAAAGCGCCATACCTCCTCCCGACTGCTCCTCTCTGTCATTGCGATATAATTTGTACCCCGGTATAGCACTGTCCCATTGGTTATCCTCTTTCCACCATGTCTCTGAGATGCCAATTAAGTCTATGTCATCATTTACTGCTATACATTCTAATTCTCCCATCTTACTTCTTAGACTTCTGGCATTAGCATACAAACATTTCAAAGTTTGTTTTTTGTTTGTATTTTTATTCTGCTTTTTAATTGATAGGGATAAGTTAGAATTTTTTAGCTCAGGTGAGTTTTTAGTTACAGAACAGATTTAGTTACAGAACAGATTCAACCTTGCAATCCCAAACCAAACCTTCCAGTTGGAGGCAGAATATCCCATTTTCACGAAAATTGGCAAAACATAACCTCAGATCAATGGGTTCTTTCAATAGTTGCCTGAAGTTACAAACTAAATTTCACTTCAATTCCTCCAGAATTTCCACCAACATCATTCCAACAACAAAAATCTCAACTTCATCAATTACACACAGAATTATCCACCCTTCTGAGATCCAAGGCCATTCAACCAGTGCCTCGGAAGCAGAAGGGCTGGGGATTCTACTCCAAATATTTCCTCATTCCAAAGAAAACAGGAGGCCTACGTCCCATCCTAGACCTCAGAAATCTCAACAAATTTCTAAAGAAAGAAAAGTTCAGGATGGTTTCTCTAGGCACCATGCTTCCACTTCTTCAGGCAAAGGATTGGCTTTGTTCTCTGGATCTTCAAGATGCTTATGCTCACATTCCAATATACCCTCCTCATCGCAAATACCTGCGCTTCACAGTGGGCCTTCAACATTACCAATACAGAGTTCTCCCATTTGGACTGGCATCTGCTCCCAGAGTCTTCACCAAATGTCTAGCAGTAATAGCAGGACACTTACACAAAGAAGGTGTCCATGTCTTCCCATACCTAGACGATTGGCTCATAAAGAGTCCATCTCAACAAGGAGCAATAACTTCTCTCAACCAAACAATTGCTCTGCTTCACTCCCTGGGATTTCTTATCAATTATTAAAAATCCCATCTCACTCCAACTCATCTGCTTCAATTCATAGGAGCAGATTTAAACACAAATCAAGCAAAGGCCATTCTACCTATAGAACGGGCAGAAACCCTTATTCAGTTAGCAAGGTCCATTTCCTTACGGACACAAACCACAGCTCATCAGTTCCTGATTCTGCTAGGTCACATGGCATCAACAGTTCATGTTACTCCTATGGCAAGGCTAGCCATGAGAGTAACTCAATGGACTCTAAGGTCACAATGGATCCAAGCAATTCAGCCATTATACTATCCAATTCAAGTGACCCACCAACTAAAATCATCTCTACTTTGGTGGACCAACATGGACAATCTGTGCAAGGGCCTACCTTTCCAACACCCAGTACCACAGATTACTTTAACTACAGATGCATCCACCTTGGGATGGGGAGCTCATATAGACAATCTCCACACTCAAGGGACTTGGACAACGCTCGAAGCAACATATCAAATCAATTTTCTGGAGCTCCGGGCTATACGTTATGCCCTACATGCGTTCCAGGATTGCCTTTCACACAAGACTGTTCTCATTCAGACAGACAACACAGTAGCCATGTGGTACATCAACAAACAAGGAGGTATGGGCTCCTATCTCCTTTGTCAAGAAGCAGCACAGATTTGGGGCTGGGCCTTGCATCACTCAATGTCCCTACGAGCCACTTATCTGGCAGGCATTCACAATGTAGTGGCGGACCGACTCAGCCGTCACTTCCAACCACACGAATGGTCCCTGGATCCTGCAATAGCAACCAGTATATTTCAACGCTGGGGTCAACCAACCATAGACCTCTTTGCATCACCTCTGAATCACAAAGTGGACAACTTCTGTTCTTTACACATACAGAAGAACCAACCAGCCAAGGACGCCTTTGCTCGCCCTTGGAACTCAGGCCTGCTATACGCGTATCCTCCAATACCGCTCATAACCAAAACGCTAGTGAAGCTACAACAGGACAGGGGGGCCATGATTCTCATAGCCCCGCATTGGCCTCGACAAGTATGGTTTCCCACACTGCTGGATCTCTCAGTCAGAGATCCAATTCGTCTAGGAGTAGCTCCCACTCTCATTACTCAAGATCAGGGTCGGTTGAGACATCCCAACCTTCAGTCCCTATCACTGACAGCATGGATGTTGAAAGCTTGATTTTACAACCACTCAATCTTTCATCTCATATATCTCAAGTGCTTATAGCTTCACGTAAACCTTCCACACGAAAAAACTATGCTTCTAAATGGAAGAGATTCACTTTGTGGTGCTCAACAAAGGATATAAATCCTTTCACTTGCCCCACAACTTCTCTTCTAGACTACTTATACCATCTTTCGGAATCTGGTCTCCAGACTTCATCTGTAAGAGTACATTTAAGTGCAATCTCTGCTTACCATAACAAGATAGCAGATGCACCTATATCTACACAACCTCTCATAAGTAGATTTATGAGAGGTTTAACTCACCTCAAACCACCAATTCGAAAACCCGTCCCAAGCTGAGACCTGAATTTGGTACTAACAAGACTCATGCGCTCCCCTTTTGAACCCATCGACTCTTGTAAGCTTAAATTTCTCACATGGAAAACTATCTTCCTCATAGCCATTACTTCGGCTAGAAGGGTTAGTGAGTTACAAGCACTTGTCACATACTAACCTTATACAAAGTTCTTACATGACAGAGTGGCTCTCCGTACACATCCAAAATTCCTTCCCAAAGTAGTTACGGAATTCCACTTGAACCAATCCATAAATTTACCCACATTCTTTCCAAGGCCTCATTCCCATCAAGGGGAAACAGCATTGCACACCCTGGACTGTAAGCGTACACTTGCTTTCTATCTAAACCGTACTGCAGTCCATAGGAAATCCACTCAACTTTTTGTTTCTTATGATCCAAACAAGCCAGGTAAGGCAGTGGGTAAACATACCTTATCCAATTGGATAGCAAATTGCATAGAGTTCTGCTACGAACAAGTAGGCCTTCCTCTTCAAGGGCGAGTAAAGGCACATTCAGTAAGAGCAATGTCAACTTCAGTAGCACATTTTCGTTCAGTGCCAATCTTAGACATATGCAAAGCAGCAACATGGAGTTCTCTTCACACCTTTGCAGCTCACTACTGCTTAGACAAAGAAGGAAGACAAGATTCAGCCTACGGACATTCTGTCTTAAAGAACTTGTTTCCTGTTTAATCCCAACTCCTCCTACATCCAATGTTCTGGGATCTTTGGCTGACTCATTCAACAACAATACTTCACTGTTGCCTCAATACAACATGACTCAGCCTCTAGCTTGCTATTCACCCATATGTGAGGACTAGCATCCTGCTTGTCCTGGGATAAAGCAAAATTGCTTACCTTGTAATAGGTGTTATCCCAGGACAGCAGGATGTAGTCCTCACAGAACCCACCCGCCACCCCGCGGAGTTGGGTCTCATACATTTTATTATTTTATTTTTTTGCTATCGCCTCATGCTATATACCAGACTAAAGAGAGACACCTGTGGCAGAGAATATCATAGCATGCTGGGCATGCTCAGTGGCCTCACAGGGCCAGTCAAAAGTTTCTAGAAACTTTGACAGAAAGCTTTCCCGCCTGGGCTCCATTCGGTGACGTCACCCATATGTGAGGACTACATCCTGCTGTCCTGGGATAACACCTAATACAAGGTAAGCAATTTTGCTTTATGTAACAAGAACCAGGATCCTCAGCTTTCCTCCCTCTATTCCGCTACAAAAAGGGCTTCCTTACAACAATCCACATTTATTCTTCCCCTGTTGCTGGCAAGGTAGCTATAAATCTGTCCGCAGCATCTCTGAAGGTGAAGAAAAGAACCTTGTTATCATGGAAAACTCGCAGCTTAGCTGGATAAAGCAACCCAAATTTCATGCCTCGCTTATGCAACTCTGTACACGCCGTGGACATGGTTTTTCGTTGCACCGCTGTTGCCGCTGAGAAATCATTGAATAGAAGTATCTTATGGCCTTGAAAGTCCATGGACGCCCGCTTAGACGCTCGCATGATCTGCGTTTTATGTGCCCAGTTCAATATTTTCGCTAGCACCGGTCTGGGTCTGTTCGCTTCTTCCCGCAAGATTCCAATTCGGTGAACTCATTCGCAGACATCGGCGTCACAGAAAACTCCAGACCCAGTTGTTTCGGCAACCAAGATTCCACAAATTCGGACAACTCACTGTCTTTGACTGACTCTGGAACCCCGATGATAAGGATATTGTTCCTCCGACTTCTGTCTTCTAAATCTTCAATTTTGGCCAGCAAGTCTCGTTGGGTAGCTTGTAGTGCTTCCACACTGCGCTCCGACTCGCTCAGCCGGTCTCCATGGTCCGACAGGACATGTTCCACTTCATCCAACCGTTTTGTCTGACCTTCCAACGCCGATTTGATATCGTCCATAGAGGCCTGTATTTTGGTGAGACGAAGGTCTAAGGCTGCTGTGACACTTTGAGAGATTTGAAGAAGTGCATCTGCAGACAGCGAATCAAGAACCTTTGCGCCTGCAGGAGCCTCTGCCATCTTGACAGTCGGGACGTGAGACCAACAGACGACACTCTTCCGTGCGCTCCTCTGGCGCATCGCCCCTTCCTCCAAATGGTAAGGGTGGATCCCTTGGGCAGCAGTAGAACAGCGAAGCCTGATAGTGCAGGATGAAATATCTAAGCAGGAATGTTCCAGTTACTCAGCAGAGTGTAACAGCGCAACCAGTGAGTACAGTATGAGACATCTGAGAGAGAAAGGTCCATATATTCAGCGGATTGCAACAGCAAAGCTTGAGATTGCAGTATGTGATATCTGAGAAGTAATGTTTCACATAATCATCAGAGTGCAGCAGCACAGCCAGAGAATTCAGTATGAGACATCGGAGAAAGAGAAGTCCATATATTCAGCGGAGTGCAGCAGCCAAACCTGAGATTACAGGTTATGATATCTGAGAAGTAAAGTTCCAAATAATCATCAGGTTGTAACAGTGCAACCATAGAGTACAATATGAGACATCTGAGGAAGAAAAGTCCATATATTCAGCAGATAGCAGCAGGAAAACCTGAGATTATAGGTTGTGATATCTGAGAAGTAAAGTTCCAAATAATCATCAGGTTGTAACAGCACAACCATAGAGTACAATATGAGACGTCTGAGGAAGAAAAGTCCATATATTCAGCAGATTGCAGCAGCAAAACCTGAGATTACAGGTTGTGATATCTGAGAAGTAAAGTTCCAAATAATCATCAGGTTGTAACAGCACAACCATAGAGTACAATATGAGACGTCTGAGGAAGAAAAGTCCATATATTCAGCGGATTGCAGCAGCAAAACCTGAGATTGCAGGTTGTGATATCTGGGAAGCAGCGTTCCAGGTAATCACCAGGATTTAACAGCACAAATAAAGAATACAGTATGAGACATCTGAAAGTAAGCTCCAAATAGTCAGCAGAGTGCAACAGCAAGACCTGGGATTGCAAGATGAGATATCTGGGGAGAAATTTTCCAAGTAGTCAGTAAAATATTACAGCGAAACCAGAGAGTACAGTCTGAGACATCAGAAAAAAAAAAGAAATTCCAAATGTCTAGTTGGGTGCAACAGCACTGCCTAAAATTGCAAATAGTCACCACCTTTAGTACAGGGGCTTGTCAAGGCCGGGCTTCAAATGCTATGGGACAACTAACCAATGCCGTCCGGCTGCGCTGCACACCAGAAAAGAGAGGATGGGCCCAGATTAGAATAAAATCCAAAATGGTAAATACTGAAGACAATCCCAAGGCTCCAGCCCCCGCTCCCCAGCATGTTCACTCACTGTGCCACCAGGTAATGAGGCCATCCCGGCCCGGCAGCTTTTCCTGCAGGTCGCGTTGGGTCACAGCCCCATCGAGCACATTATCTGGTCCCCTAACCTTCCGGGTGGTAGCCACATAGTTTTTAGCAAGAAACGCCACTGGGCCGCTCCTGTATCGATCCTGAACGAGCGGGCCGCACTGCATGGCGGCCGCCATCTTGGCCGCGCCGTTGCCGCTCAGATCTCGTCTTCAATCTGCCGGCATCCGCCACCCAGGGAGCCATAAACAACCGCTTCGGGGGTCCATCGACCTGCAGAAAACCCCCGAAGCAAAAGTTGCTCAGTATTCTGCCAATTTATTGCAATCGGGGGGAGAAGACCCGCATGGGACCACGGAGCTTAAATTTCCTCCTCCGCTCTGAGTGACGTCATCACCGGAAGTCCATGATTTCCCTATTAATCTTATAAATGGATTAGATCCATGTCACCTATCTTATAACTTATATTATATAAGCATGTACCGACACTGTAATGGCACTTTCATAGATACATTTTTTAACCAAACTAAATATACGTGCCTCTATGTAAACCATTGTGATGGTACATTACTAAACAACGGTATAGAAAAGATTTTAAATAAATAAATAATAAAACTACATACCTCCCCTCTGGATCTGAAATGAGATTAGAAATCCTAAAGTCCGCTGACTTGTTAATCAAAATAGCGACACCTGCTTTTTTCCCTTTTGCTGCTGAATAAACACAAGCCCCCACCCAATCACATTTTAGCTTCCCATTCTCTATCTCCAATAGGTGGTTCTCTTGTAAGCAAGCTATTTCCACATGAATCCTTTTCAGGTTCTGTAGCACCTTTTTTCTTTTTGTAGGGGAACCGAGGCCATTAACATTCCAGGAGATTACTTTGCTCATGTTACTCCACTCTTACAACCGATATATATTTGTTTTCATTGAAAGATATGCATCTTAGATCTCAAGTGTTGTTAAGCCCCCATTGTTTAATGTGGCACGCCATTGCAGGAATGGATAACAAGTGAGGTGGTATCGTTTCATTGTATTATGTTTGATTGCTGTCATCATATTCATGGTGCAAACATGGTCTAAGCACAAACGTTTTGCTTTTAGAGCAGGACGTTGTGTTGTTTTCCAAGCTTTAGCTAACTCCATTCTGACAGCTAGGCATAGTTGTGTCATAACAGGATAAAGTTCAGAGTTCAAATGTCCATGCTCGCTGTGTAGTAATGCAAAATGCATAGTCAGTGTAATTGGGGTCTACAGGATCTGTGAGCACAGGCGTTCCGTCTCTTGCCATAAGAGTGCAATACAACCCCCTGACCACCACATATGATCATATGACTCCCAACATTTGACACCCGATCCAACACATCCCATCATGACTTGGCGACATTTTTGCAAGTCTCTCTGGGGTGAGATACCATCTATATAATTGCTTATATCCATTCTCAATCAGCGTAGCAGAGATTGATAATCTGCTTATATTCGTAAATATAGTAACCCAATCCTCTTTTAAATGCTCAACCGGTAGGATTTTGTTCCATGCTTTAATATGTGTCAGAGAGGATATGAGGATACCTTGGATATGAGACCTTTAAGAGTACTGAAGAACAATACCCCTCAAACAATTTTTTTCCCTTTACAGAGATTATCTTTCATTAATTTATCTTTACAATAATGTCGTACCTGTTGGAACGAAAGCACAAAAGGAGGGCGGAGTGAAAAACACATAGATAGATATTTCACAAAGGAGAAATTTGTGGCAACAATTATACTGGACAATAACAGTTTATCACTAGGGGATTACTTTTATTTTACATATGCACACTAGACAATTTACACAAATGTTCACTGTGAATTTAATTTCGTGCACATTGTCTAGTGTGCATATGTAAATTAAAAGTAATCCCCTGGTGATAAACTGTTATTGTCCAGTATAATTGTTGCCACACATTTCTCCTTTGTGGTACCTGTTGGAATGCCACAAATTCAAAAGCAGGAAGATCATACATTTGACATATAGAAGTAAATGACCGAAAACCCTCTCCCTCCCAAACATGTTGCAGCCGAGTAATTCCCCGACAGTTCCATTCTAGGAATGAATACAGTGAGCATCAGGGGCGGATTGGCCTATTGGGGGATTGGGCATCCCCCGGTGGGCTGGTCGCTCTAGTCACGTGGTCTGCCGAGCGTGGCTGTGACAGAGCTGCGCTTGGCAGACCATGTGGTATCTCCTGGGCCGGCCGGGCAGCGAATCCCCGGGCCAGTCGTCATCGGGAATCCGCCCCTGGTGAGCGTGAAGGTGTAAAGTTTATATTATGAAATAGTTGGATTAAAAAATAGTATGTTCTCTTCCCATAGTATCAGCGTATGTCTGGTGGTCGGTAACATAAGAGGACATAGTCACCATTTTTTCTTAGGTTGCCATGGCATGGCCGACAATGGCATCTTTCCAATCTGGGACTGCTCAATAATCGCCTAATGTTTGGGGTCTTCAGATGAGTGCCATACTATCATGGGTCTTAAGTGTGTGGATACATAGTATCATTGTAAATTCGGGACCACCATCTGATTTAGATTGATAGAGTGTGAATCTGCTAACCCTGGGAGGTCGTCTCTTCCTTATAAAGCTAAATATCTTTGTCTGCCACAATTTCAGAATATTATTGGAGATAGGTATAGGCAAGGATTGAAACAGATACAATAGACATGGTAACAAATTAATCTTTATTGTCACTATCCTGCCTAGCCATGAAATCGATAAATTGCTCCAGCAGTCTAAATCTGTAAAGGTCTGCTCAATAAGAGGAATATAGTTTAACGGGAAAATATCTTTTGGATGTGATGGCAACTGTATACCCAGATATTTCAGTTTACTGGAAGCCCAACGAAATGGATGGAGTTGTTTCAAGTTCTCTACTGTCCGTGAGTTACAGGTGAGGTTAAACAATTCAGATTTTTCCCAATTTACCTTAAACCCAGAAGCCACACTAAAATGTTGAATATCTTGCTCTATGGCTGTGAGGGATGATTGCGGTTGGGTTATAAAAAAAATGTCGTCTGCAAATAGAGTTAGTTTAAAATTCCTGATTTAAGAACTTAAAGCCAGCCACATTTTTGTTATTCATAATAGTAGTAGCCAGGGGTTCTACAAATATAGCAAACAATAAGGGGGACAGCGGGCACCCCTGCCTGCTCCCCCTGCCCACTACAAAATATTCAGAGTATCCTCCATTTATTTTAAGTCGAGCCTTTGGATCTTTATATATGTTGTGAGGCCCGATCGCATGCGATCGGGCCTCCCTACCTCTTCCCCGCAGGCGGGACGGGACTCCTTTTCCAGGGGTCCGCGGAGCACGGGCCGCGGCATGACGGGAGAAACGCGGCTGGCCCCGGGCCGCGAAGACGAGGCCGGCCCCGGAAATGGACGTCAGCAGTGAGGGAGATTTAAACTCCCTCAGTGAAGACACTGACGCCTTCAAACAGGTCCCGTGCTTTGCTGTGTTCGTTGTTGCGGTTTTCTGGTTGGACTTCTGCTTTGCCCTGATTTTGCCTTGCCTGCCGCCTGCCTTAGACCCGGATTGGACCACGACCCTGTTTGCCTTGCCTGCTGCCTGCCTGGACCTCGGAGTGGACTTTGCCTTGCCTGCCGCCTGCCTGGACCTCGGATTGGACTTTGACTTTGCCTTGCCTGCTGCCAGCCCGGATCTTGGATTGAAACCAACCTGCCTTGCTTGCTGCCTGCCTTGAATTCGGATTGGACTTCACGCTGCCTTGACGGTACTCTGTTTCTGACCCCTGCCTGGAACCTGGACGTTGTATCAGAGTGTCTCCGGCCTGTACCCTGTTCGGCTGAGGCCCAACGAGGGGTACTGAGGGGTTGCAGTACCAAGACTTCCACCTTCCGGAGGCGTAGGCACCTAGTTTCCTCAGGTGGGTGTCTCTCACTCCGGATCAAGGGTCCACTAAACTTAACAATATAAGCCCACTAACCAGGTGCAGAAGAAAGGCCCAAAGCCCATTTTCTTTAATACTCCAAACAAGAAAGGCCAGTGGACCATATCAAAGGCCTTCTCTGCATCTATGGATAGCAGAACAGCCTCCGTATGGGTCCTATGTGCCCACCACATGATATCTATTAACTTACGGATATTATCACCCGGTAATCTACCAGGCACGAAGCCTGCTTGATCTTGATGGATAAGGGATGTGATAAATTTATTAATGCGGTGCGCCAAACGTTTGGCAAGAATTTTAATATCTAGATTTAAGAGGGAGATTGGTCTATATGACCCACACACTGAGGGGTCTCTGCCTGGCTTTAGTAGGATTGTAATCCCTGCTGAATTAGAATGTGGAGCTAGTTCTCCCCCCTCCCACAAATGGTTATATAACTTTTGTAGTGGTGCTACTATATAGGGGGCAAACCGTTTGTAGAATCTGGCTGTTAGTCCATCAAGCCCAGGGGATTTTCCTAGTTTTAAATCTTTTATAGCGTAAAGGATTTCTGGAGAAGTAATTTCCACCTCTAATGTTTCCTGAGCCTCCACTGAAAGTGATGGTAAGGTAATTGTATCTAGAAACTCGTCCACCTGGACTTGAGTGATATGATGTTCCGAGGCATAGAGATCAGAATAAGATGTTAAAATCTCTTGCGGATATCAGTATTATTAGTTAGTAGATTCCCCCTTGTATCTTTAATTTTGGGTATTAAGTGTTGGTAAGTTATTTTCTTTAATTTATGAGCTAGATTCCTACCCGCCTTATTTCCCACTTCGAAGTATTCTTGTTTGGCTAGATTCAGAGTGTACCATTTGGGCGGATTATAGGCATATAAGATCTTCCCTTGTTTTGATAATTGTAGTAAGATGTGTGAGGCGCCAGTAGTCTGGTGTGCCTGAGAAAGTGTTTCTATCTTTTTCCTCAAATCTTGTGCTTTCTGATCTCGCTGCTTCTTTAAAAAGGATGCTCGTGAGATAAATAGGTCCCGCATATATGCCTTAAAGGCTTCCCAAACTATCGATGGTGTTACTTGCTCTGTATCATTACGTTGGAAGAACTCTTGAATGCTGTTATTAATATTCTTAACATGTGTCATCATCTAAAAGAGAATTGTTAAGTCTCCAGAACCTCACACCTTTATCATAATGAGCAAACTTGAGTTCTAGTGAGATAGCAGCATGATCTGACCATGCTACAGGTATAATATCCGGTTTAGTGATGGCATGAGATAGTAATCTATCGATCAGAAAATAGTCACTTCTTGAATGGGAGTCATGAGGCGTGGAATAAAAAGTGTAAGATCTAGATTTTGGGAAATATACTCTCCAGATATCTAGCGGGTACCAGTGGTCTATTAGCTCCTGTAGTTTTTTCCTGTGTATGGGAGCTGCCGACACACTGCCCTTTAGGGGCGTCTAGTTCTGGATTTCTTGCTAAATTGAAATCCCCTCCTATAATTACATACCCTTCCCATGGAGTGATAAAACCTGATCCAACCCTTCAAAAAATTTCCCTTGGTCCTGATTTGGGACATAAATATTCACCAATGTATAAAATATGCCATCCACAGATATTATTAAGACTATATATCGACCTTGAAGGTCGCGGATGCATGATTGACAGGCAAATACCAAGCTCTGTGAAATCAGTATGCCAACGCCTGTAAAGTTTGCCGTCTTTGCACGTGGTGTCAGATATTGGTAGGGGTACTGATTAGATTTTAAAAGTGCCTCATGTCTTCCCCTCAAATGTGATTCCTGAATAAAAATTATATCTGCTTGTAATGTCTTTGCCTCCTTGAAGAAAATATGTCATTTGTAAGGAGAATTAAGTCCCTTAACATTAAGGGATACCAATTTAAAGGAGGCCATACAGACAAGTGTAGAAATAACACTCACAGATCTTATTGATATAAGAGTGGAAGATTCCACCCAATAAACGGGGGAGGACTCGATAAATATCAACTATGCTCAGGAATACCTCAAAAAGATATTCCCATGCCATCACTATATAGCCGATAAAGGTCAACATGAAGCCCTGCTGCCCCAATTGTATCAAAAGTCCTCAAATGGGGGGGGGGGGGGGAAGGCTTTTTCCCAACCCCAAATAATTATAAGGACATTACCCCTTATATTTAGCCGATACAAGCTTACTAGATACAGAGACCATTTGATAACTGAAAATCAGGAAACGGGTTTGCATACATTCACAGTCAAGTATCTTCACTAGATGGCTTCTGAAGATCATAATTATGCTTCAGCCTACTATTAAGTGAGCTTGCTCTTTGCCACCAGGGCTGATGATCCTTAGGGGAAAGCTGTCGAGCGTTGTGGGTATTCGACGGTGTAAATCCTCGTTCCTTTAACAGGAGGATGGCATATGATATGTTATGAATCTTGGAGGATACCCCATCCCAAGTGTAGAGCAGGCCAAAGGTATGCATCCACCGGTAGTTGGGGCGGTGTTTAAAAGGGTAACGTGTGTATACACGCTCCTGCACGTACGAGTCTATTTTGCATTGGCCCGGTGACGTGCGCAAGCCCCGGGACGCGCGTATTTCCTGGGGCTTGAAAAAAGGGGCGAGGAGTGGGCAGGGTGGGGTGGTCTGGGGGCAGGGCGGGGGCGGGACCGAGGCCTCCAGCACAGCGGCCGTGCCGGGGGATCGCGCGCAGGCACTTGGCAACCTCCGCTTGCCCAGGGGCAGGTGCAACTTTAAAAACAAAGGTCAGGGGGTTTTTTAGGTAGGGCTGAGGGGTGGGGAAGGGAGGGCAAGAGGGGGGAAGTTGGGGGGGCAGAAGGAAAGTTCCCTCTGAGGTCGCTCCGATTTCGAAGCGGCCTCGGAGGGACCAGGGAAAGCCATTGGGGCTTTCCTAGGGATCGGCGTGCACAAGTGTGTACCCCCTTGTGCGCACCGACCCCGGATTTTATAACATTTGCGCAGCTGCGTGCACATATTATAAAATTGGGCATAGATTTGTGCGTGCTGGGTTGCACGCACAAATCTATGCCGGCGTATTTCTTAAAATCCGGCCCTTAATGTATTCCCTTGGAGAAGTACTGTGACCTCCTTGAGATCCTGCTGGTTCTGGAGGGTAGCCTGTGAGAGATCAGCATAAACAGAGATTTCTTGGTCCTCCCAATTCCATCTCATCTGCTTCTTGGCATGTCTGGCTATTTTTTCCTTGAGGAAGAAATCATGGAAGCAGACAAGTATGTCTCGGGGTAGATTGGAGCCAGCTGTGCTCAGAGTCCTGTGAGCTCTATCAAATTTGATATCCGGGGGATTTATCTCACTGTCCTTGCTCATGTCTAGCAGGAATAAGCAGAAGCGTTTAATGGTCTCTGCGCAGTCTGAATGATCAGTGGTTTCTTTAAATCCACGGGAGTGCAGGCTCCTTCTAGGAGCTCAATTCTCCAAGTTAGCAAATTTTTGATATTTTTCTAGTAGTATTCTAAATTTCAATTTTTTCAATTTTATTATTCTTATATTTATTTCTAGTATTGTTCTTCATTTTTTAAATTACTTTTTTTATTGTTTTATCATTTTTGTATATTTTTCTAGTAGCTTTCGTCATTTTTTTATCATTTGGTTTATTATTTTTTAAATTGATTTACATTTTTCTAGTATTGTTCTTCATTTTTTAATTCTTTTTTGTTTATCATTTTTTATTTTGTATATTTTTCTAGTAGCATTCTTCATATTTTCATTATTTTTGTTTTATCATTTTTTTATTTTTGTACTTTTTATAGCATTCATTTTTTTCTTTTTTTGTTTTATAGTTTTTTTAATTTAGTATTTCTTCTAGTAATAGCCTTCTTAATTCATTTTTTATAATTTTTTTATTTTTATTTAAAAATTTTTAATTTTGTATTTTTCTAGTTTTCAATTTTTTCATTTTTTAAAATTGATTCTCAATGCCACTGTTCACTGTGAGCCAGATTTTAAGAGATATGCGAGGGCATAGATTAGTGAGCGCAACCCGGCACGCACAAATCTATGCCCGATTTTATAATATGTGCGTGTAGCCACGCGCATGTTATAAAACCTGGGTCGACGCGAGCAAGGGGGTGCACCCTTGTGCAACTTGCGTACGTTGAGCCATAGGGGAGCCCCGATGACTTTTCCTGTTCCCTCCAAGGCCGCTCCAAGATCGGAGCAACCTCGGAGGGAACTTTCCTTGTGCCCCCCACCTTCCCCTCCCTTCCCTTCCCTAACCTGCCCCCCCAGCCCTACCTAAACCCCCCGACCTTTGTTTTTAAAGTTACGCCTGCCTCCATGCAGGCATAGGTTGCGCGCCCCGGCCGAGTGCCTGCACGCGATCCCCAGGCACGGCCGCTGTGCCAGAGGGCTCGGTCCTGCCCCGCCCCCAGACCACCTCTCCCCACCCATTCCCCGCCCCTTTTTTCAAGCTTCGGGACATCGCGCGTCCCGGGGCTTGCGTGTGTCGCCGGGCCTATGCAAAATAGGCTCGGCACATGCAGGAGCTGGTATTCGCGGTTACGCATGTAATATATTTGTGTAACCCTTTTAAAATCCGTCCCTGTCTGTCATATTCTATACTCTCTTCTCTGGGTGATTGTGGTCCATTCACCTTCTCCTGCAAGCATAATATACTTTAATGGGCATCTTAAATTCTATCACCAAAGAGCAAAACAAAATAAAGTCAGAAGATTGAAGTCATCGAGGCAGGAAACAGTATTTTACTACAATAGCCCCGAAGTATTAACAGTTGACTCTTTCTCCTGTGCACATGTGCGCCCCATTTTCTATTAGTGCGTACTTGTGTGTGGTTGCCTACTCGCGTGCAGGGGGGCAAATTTTTAAAACATGCAGCGATGAGATCGGGCCTTTGCCCAGTTCCCTCCCAGTCCGCCCCAATAAGGAACAGACAGGGAGGGAACTTCCCTAGCCCCCTAACTAACCTTTCTCCCTTTTCCCCTTTTCCCTTCTTCACCTCAACTGCTAAACCCACCCTAATTAATCTATTTCTTTGTCATGGAACCTACTTCATCTGAAGAGGTGAAGTAAGTTCCATGTGAGAGCCAGCTGCCGGCACGCATTTCATCAGGACAGCACAAAACAGTGGTGGTGGAGGGCCTGCCTGGCCCTCCACCACCCTGCCCAGACCCCACCCTGGCCCGCCTCTTTTCAAGAACCCAGCACTTCCACGCATACGGGTAGATTCACGCATGGCCAGGCCACTATGAAAATGAGCTTGGCACATGCGCAACCCGGCCACACACGTATCTCCCAGGATTTGCGCGCTTTTAAAATCGGCCCCTACGGGCAGTAATCTCTTGTATTCTGTTAAGGGAAGTAATTGCTGCTCTGTGTTGGTTATGCCCATGGTCATCAGTTCTGCAGACCATAAAAGCCAGGGCCCTCTTTGGTTGCTGTCTAAATCCAGTTCCCATTTTCCCCTGCCGTTGAAGCAGAAAGCAATGTTGGAATTGTATCAAAAGTATCAAGACATAGGGCTAGATTTTAAAAGCCCTGCGCGTACCGGATTTATGTGTGCAGGGCACTCGCGCGCCAGCGCGCCTATTTTGCATAGGCTGCCGGCGCGCAAGTCCCGGGGCTTCATAAAAGGGGCGGGAGGGGCGTGTCCGGGATCAGGGGGCGGTCCGGGACGGGTCCGGGGGCGTGGTGACGGTTCGGGGCGGGCCAGGAGGGCGGTTCCGAGTCCCCCGGCACTGTGCGCATCTACTAAATTCCCTCCCACTTACGTGCACGAGACGGCACTTAGGTGCACATGTGCGTGCTGATATAAAATAATGCACACAGGTAGCGGATTTTATAACATGCGCACATCAATACACACATGTTATAAAATCGGCACATCCATGTGTGCACGCTGGCAACTGCCCGTACATGGACATCCACGCACAGAACTGAAAATATACCTTTAAGTAGAGAGCAATGTTGCAGTTGCATTAAAAGCATCAAAGTGATCAATAACGATGACATCACTGGGGTCGACAGCACTGTGAGCTGGCTCCAGGCCCTCCCCCCCAGAATCGGCCACCATCCCTCCCTTAAAATTATAAAAAAACATTTTTTCTCGATTGGATGTAGTGCAGGACGTCGAGGGCTGCTATTTCGCTGCAGTTTGAAAAAAACGAGCATCCAGAGGTCGGTCCGCAGTGAGCCCGAGACTGGTGTGGCCTACCTGGCTCTCCTGGTGAGTTTGCTCCGGAGCACCTCTGTTCAAATCAGCTGCCATCCTCCCTCAGTCTGTTTTCCTTTGCCTGTCTGGCGCTTGGTGGTGATAGAGGACGTGTGGGGCTGTCGATTCGCCGTGGCTGGGGACCAAAAAGAGCACTCTGCAACTTGATATGCGCCAAAGATTGGCACGGACTCCCCAGCAGAAAAGGCATAGTGTGGCCAAGATGGCTGCTGCCATCACAGGAGACAGCACAGCTCCGGTGGCAGAGGTCTCTGAGACGGCCCTCCTAAAAATCTCTGCTAGGGTTGCTGAAGTGCTGGATGCCAGGCTGTTAAAAATTCAGTCCTCCATGGAGGAAATAAAGAATGCAGTAGAGGGGCAGGCTAAAAGGCTGGCCGAGACGGAGCATAGAATATCTGATTAGGAAGACCGGCTGCATATTGTGGAAAGGCAAGTACAAGACCTAACCACGCAAAATTCATCGCTGCTGGAGCGTTTAGAGGATCAAGAGAATAGGAACCTGTGTAACAATATCAAAATAATTGGCCTTCCAGAATCCGTGTCAGACCAAGAATTGTATGATCTTATTGAAGTCTTGCTGCCAGCTCAGGTGGGTCTGACTTTGATTTCTGGTCGCTTGCGCTGTGAAAGGGTACACAAAATTGGGCCCACCAGGGAAGCGACGAGCAAGCCTCGGCCTGTGATGGCCAGAATTTTAAACTGGTCCCACAAAATTCAACTTATGAGAGCCTTTCGGCAGCACAGGGGTGTGGAATATCAGGGCCACCGGATCATGCTGTTCCATGATTTCTCTGCAGCAGTCTCAGCGCAGCGTAAAGCCGTGTCTCCTGCATGCATAGAGTTACACAAAAGGGGGATCCAGTTTGCACTACTTTTTCCTGCCAAACTCCGAGTGCAGCATAATGGTACTACCCTGTTTTTCTCTAAAAAGGAGGAAGCCAATTCTTTTATATCCTCGCTGGAACAAGCTAATGCTACTTGAATGATGCAATTCGCCAGCAAATCATGTCTTCAAATTCCTAGTGGTGTGAGCCTGCTGGCTCTGCATTTGCAAAAGACTTTGTTTTTCAATTCACTGTAGTTACCCTATGACTGACTTTGGGCCCCTAATTAGGGGTACAATTTTCATCTCCTCAGTTTTTTTTTATATTACAGTTCACTGTTATTTGAGGGGCGATTCAATGGTTTAGTAAACTTCACTGTGTTTGTTTCATTGTTACCAGCTGTAGTGCCTTAAGTATGAGGAAGGGGGATGGTGGCGGCACAGGCTTGGGAGGGGAGGGGACAGAGGGAAGCCCATGGCCCTATGGGGCAGATGGGTATTTCGTGCCTCTTGTGGAGCAAAAATTTATGGGGTTGGATGAGACCGGTATGCATGGAGTATGTGTGGGTATGGATGCAGACCGTGTGTGTGTGTGGGGGGGGGGGGGGGGAACAGGTTTGGGGGGAAGGGGAGGGTTCAAAAATACACCCATGAGCCCTTTCGGTTTCTTAAATCTGTCTGGAAAGTTTTTCTATTGTTTAGGATGTGGGAGGCGGGGCGCCCAGGCTGGGGGGTGCTCGGTCCCGCCACTGTCATTGTCACTTCTGTGCCATCTGCTATTATTATGTTCCCTTTAAACAGCTGACATGGTATCGGTTAAGATAATATCTCTGAATGTGGATGGCATACATTCTTCAATCAAAAGGAAAAAATTGCTATCCATGTTTCAGCGTTCCAAATCACAGGTGGTCTTTTTACAGGAGACTCACTTGACGGAGCTGGAACATAACAAATTGAAGCGGGAGTGGGTTGGGAACTGCTACTCATCCTCGTATTCTTCGCGATAGAGGGGAGTGGCGATATTTCTGCACAAACAGGTACCATTTCAGCTGGACGAGGTGTTACAGGATGTGGAAGGTCATTATGTCATTGTGGTGGGGACACTCTGCCAGCAAAGAATAGCTTTTTGTAATGCCTATGCTCCAAACGTCTATTCCCATGATTATTTCACCCATTTGGTGGGTATTTTAACGAAATTACCTGATTGCGCCCTCATTTTGGGAGGTGACTTTAATTCGGTCATGGATAAGCAAATTGATTGTAAGCCCCCTAGAGCTGCGAGCAGTAATGACATGCATCAAGGCGTTAATTTTCTCTGTAATGAACTCAATTTAATAGATGTTTGGAGGACTCTACACCCAGGGGAACAGGATTTCACATTTTTTTCTCATCCTCATAGCTCTTATTCAAGGTTGGATTATATTTTGGTGCCTGAGCATTTTTTTTTCTCGCGTCTCAGACGCCACTATCGGGCCTATTTCAATTTCTGATCATGCCCCCGTCTCTGTTACTTTAAATTTGGGTAGGTCCCTTCCTGCAGCTTTTTCTTGGAGAATGCCTCCAGATTTAGACTCTGATGTGCGCTTTCAGGAGTACCTTAAAGAGGGATGGGACGAGTATATTCAATTCAATAATACGCCTGGCATTGACCCGCGCACGCTTTGGCTCGCTGGCAAAGCAGTAATGAGGGGGAAAATTATTGCTTACGTTGCCACGCGTAATAAGCAGAGAAACGCAGAAATTCTGCGTCTAACCGCAGAGTTAAAGCGAGTGCAGGTTAAATCTGCTTGCGACTCAAATCCAGCCCACAAGCAAGAGGCTGACCGAGTATGGAATGCCTTAAACCATGCTTTGCACCAGAGAGCATCGAAATCCTTAAGATATTTTAAATATCAATTATTTAAACATGGGAATGTTCCGAGTAGGCTTCTCGCGAACTTAACCAGACCTCGCAAAACCAAGTCTTTTATTGTAGGAGTTAAGGGTAGTGATGGTACCTATCATACTGATCCACATAATATTGAAGCGAGTTTTGTAAAGTATTACAAGTCGCTATATGCATCTAAACCTTTCCCTCAATTACAGTCGGAAGCTTTTTTTCAACATCTAAATTGGCCAAACCTGCCTGGAGAAACCCTCCATACATTAAATGCCCCCATTGTGGACTCTGAAATTTTTGCTATCATACAGAAACTGAAAAAGGGCAAGGCAGCTGGTCCTGATGGGCTAAGTAACGAGTTTTACAAAATCTTAAAGTTCCCATTATTGACTAGTTTAACCTCATATTATAACTCTCTCATTCAGAGTAAGAACCTCCCATCGGATGAAAATTGTTCCACTATCATTTTATTGCCAAAACAAGGGAGGGATTTATAAGAGGTGGGATCTTACTGGCCCATTTCTCTAATAAATGTGGACATCAAAATTCTTGCAGCAGTTTTGGCAGCTCGGCTCAGCATTATCTTGCCCACCTTGGTGCACTCAGATCAGACTGGCTTTGTTTCTCGTCGCCAAGTGGTACAAAATGTGAGACGGCTCATCGCTGCCCTAAATTACTATCCCCAGGAGGAAGCTCTTATTCTAAGTTTGAATGCCGAAAAGGCTTTTGGCTCCTTATCCTGGGGACTATATGTTTTGGGTGCTTCAGCAATATGGGATAACTAGGGACTTTGTTACATGGCTACAAGTTCTATACAACAATCCTAGTGCCAAAATTCTTATTAATGGAGGTTTAACGGTCTCCTTCCCTCTGCAATGTGGGGTTCGGCAAGGGTGCCCACTTTCCCCTCTACTATTTGTACTGGTAATAGAGCCACTAGCTGAGAAATTACGACGGGACAAAGGATTTTGGGGAATCAGTTTGAGTGGACATCCCATTAAACTTGCTTTGTTTGCGGATGACATTCTGCTCTTTGTAGGACGACCCCGGCAGAGTGTGCCCGTAATACTCTCTATTTTTACACAGTTTCGAGATATAGCAGGCCTTCGCATTAATTTTTCCAAGTCAGAAGCATTGGCCCTACATTCACGGCTTCTACAGACGTGGCCTGGCTCCTTCCCCTTCAAATGGGCACCTGGGAAACGAAAATATTTAGGAGTATGGATCCCCAGAGAATTGGATAAGCTCTATGAGTGTAACATATGTGAAACCTTGGCTACCTTGGGGTGGCAGTTGCAGGCCTGGCAGTCTCTTCCCCTCAATTTTTCAGGGCATTGTGCTCTAGTTAAAATGATGATTGTTCCCAAATTGCTATTCAAGTTACACATGCTTCCCCTTTGGCTTAAGGTTTATGATCTTAATAAATTGCAGAGGGGGTTGATCCAATTTATATGGGCGGGTAAGCGTGCACGGATTGCCTATCAAACACTGGTGCACCCGAAGGTTCGGGGTGGGTTGGGCCTGCCTGATTTCTGTGCTTATAATGTTGCTTGTCAGATGCGTTTTATTGGGGAATGGATTCTTGATGAATATACTTACTGTGAAGAAGGGATGTTAAATCGTATGACTTGGCCCTGGTCTCCTCTCTATGTGGTCCAAGCTCCTGCGGCCAAGGTACAATCTCTCGATATTCCCAAATGTTTTTTTTTATCTATGCCGTAGGGCCTGGCAGTGGCTCCGCCGTCTGTATCGATTGCCGGGCTTGTTCTCATTGTTTACCCCACTGGTGGGTAACTGTGATTTTCAGCCTGGGATTACCACCAGTGGCATCTTCAAGACTTGGGCTCGCTGTGGACTTAGGTATGCCTTTCACTACTTTGAAGAAGACGTCCCTCAAGTATTACAATACACAACTATGGTTGAGAATTACAAGCTGCCCCGTAAGTTTTTCTTTGCTTACCTACAAGCTCATCACTACTTGCAGGCTTTTCACTGTCAACCAGAGGAGTATGCACGCGAAACTGCTTTTGCTAAAACACTGGTTGAGTGTGCGTGCTTACATAATTCTATACAGGGCTGGAGTAGATTGATTTCAAATGCGCGATTTACTCCTCATCTTGATCTTCTGGCCCGCTACTGGACGCCGTTTTGTGCAAAGGATGTTACAGTTCCCTTCCTTATTTCTTGCTTCACTTCTCTACATAAACCATTGAAGGACTGCGGGTTGCACGACCTGCAATTTCGGATTATCCATCATACTATTTGTGACGATGTGCGCCGTTTTCGAATGGGTCGTCTCTCCTCTCCACTATGTATTAAATGTTCCACAACAGAGGGTACCATGTTGCATCGGCTAATTCTCTGCTCTTCCCTGGAGACTTTCTGGAAACATATACTGGCGTGCGTCAATAAATGTATTCAGGCACCTTTAAGATTGTCTGCTGTGCTCCTATTGGCAGGACCGCAGGCGCTTCTGGTGAAATGTACAGGGGCACAGGATCGCTTTGGCAAGACTGCTTTTCTACTAGCTTGCCGGACAATACTTGCTGAGTGGATTGAGCCTGCGAGTACACCCTCACTTGTGGCCTGGCACCATCACATGCTGGACATGATTTTGCTAGAACGCATGGATTTTCCCAAGTCTCCTCAGCCCAGGGATAAGCGATATGTGGATTGCTGGGCTTGCTATTACTCTTCTCTCTCCTTGGATTTCCAGACTCAATTGCTTACAGCAGGGTATATTGAAACTTGGTACACCAATTCTCCCGGGGCGAGTAACTCCTGAGTAGCCTTGCTACTAAATTCTTTTGATCAGGGTTTCTCTTTCCTTAAATGTTTTTTAGGGCTCTTGGGCGGGGCTTAGGGGGGGCGCGAATGTGGTTGGAAGGTGAGGTGGTTGTATGAATGGGGTGTATGTGGTGTGCTTGGTTTGTGCAGTTTGAATGAGCTTGGAGTGGCGGAGGTTCTGGATGCTTATTGGGGTGGTATTGTTACTAAACAGGAGGCCCACATAACTGCTGTACTGTTTGTTCTCTTGTTACTATTGTTTTTGAATATGTTGCAGTGCTAGTGGAACTGCGTGTCTTTACAATAAAAATGATTTTGCAAAAAAAAAAAAGCATCAAAGTATATTGGTTGGGGTAGTAATCTCCATGCCTTCTGCTAAGGGTAGTAACCACCGTGCTAGCAAGCTACCCCCCTGCACACTTATCTCATCTCCACCCTCTAGTATTTACTAATGTATTATTGCAATAACTCAGAAGAGGTGTGCTATCATATAAAGAAAAAAAACCAGGCAGAACTCAATGAAATTTCTTGTTTTGTTTTGTGTCATTTCCAATCTGGAATGATAAAAATTCAATGAAATTTAGTTGAGATTTTGCTTCTGTTTTATTCCTGGCTCTGGTCCATGAGCTCAAAATTAAAAATTGCCCCAACAGATTAAAATGTTCCTCTTGCCCTCAGATGATAATCCTGCCCCAGTGCAGGCCTTTGGCCCCCTTCTCACTTCTGGATCCCCTCTATCCCACGGATAGGAGAATTCTTTAGTCATACTTGCCCCACTGGCATCGTAATCAAAGTGAAAATTTTGGGCTACAGATGATGTTTCCATCTTGTTTGCTCTTTTCTCTCATACCCCAGAACCTTATTGCTCCCCCCAAACCAGACTGGGTGAAAGGTTTGCCCACCCCTGCATTATGTACAGTAGCTGGCTGACTCTCAGCACTCTACAGTACTGTAGCACCAGTATTCCAACTGCCATGACTGATTATTTATTTTGCAATGGTATAATAAACAGTTGTGGAGTTAATTTTGAAGTATATAGTATTTACCTTCACTTAGTCATCATCAGAGGACTTTGCACAGCAACACTGAAAAATGTTCCATACACTGAAAGAAAGTATAGAAGTGTTAGTCCTTCAGGTCCTGTATACCTCACAGATACAGTGCTTTCAGTCTTCCTGTTTTCTAGTTTGGTTTTGGATATGGTAATGCTGTCTATGTTGTACGTGCTACTAAACATTCTGTTGAGATGCAAAGTTGAGATCAGAGGTCCTGGTGGCCTGCCATAAACCACTCACCTTTTGCCCTTCCAATCTCATAAGAAAGATTCCCACTGTCCTAAATTTTGGCACTAGGATCAAAAAAAGTTACTATAGTTGTAGCTGTGCTAAAGCACTGCTGGCTTCAGCCCATGAAGAGCCACAACCTGGGCCCAAGCAGAGGAGCCACCTCCTGGATCAGCCCAGGAATGATGAAATTAAGGTCCAGGCCTGATCCTATGGAGGGGATCCTCTAAGGTCACACAAAACATCCTAGCCCAAGAAGGACAACTAACATATAAGCCAGTCCTAGCCCAAGGAGGTGTTGCGAGTGTGGCCTTTGATTCCTATTGAAGGACACGGATGTGCGGTCACCTGCTCCTGGGTTAGTGAGCCCTTGGGCCACGGCGCAGCTCAGGGAGGAGCCCCAAGGTACACATCATGGGAAGTGAGCGAGTACAGGCACAGGGCGGAACAGTAACAAGGCTGGACTGGACCAGGCAAGGAACAACAGGAACTGGAACAAGGCAGGATCAGCCCTCCGCTGGACCTATACGCACCAGTGAGACCCAGCAACTCAATGCTGGTCTCAGAAGTAGGCCTCCGGCCTCTCGATAGCCCTTCCAGACCCGCCGCTTGGGAATGACGAGTGTGTGAGGCCAGATGGAGGCTGAGGACAGGAACTAGGCGAGACATGGATACTTGGAACTTGGACAAGATAAGGATACTTGGAACTAGGAACTTGGAAGGCACTGCCCCTCAGGGCGCCCTACACAGCCCACCGTGGGCTGGTCTCGGACCACCCTTTCCCACTGCGCGCCCTTCACAACCTGAAAAGGCTGGTTGCAGACCACGCGGGAGCGGGACATGTGAAGGACGGAGGCTCAGGACGAAAGAGGAATCCAGGCAGCGCTCAAAGAAAGGTCCAGCCGGAAGCAGACTCCAATAACCAGGAACGGACACCGGATCAATACGGATTTACTCCCAGGATGATCATCTGGAGGCGAGGTTCGGCGGGCAAGACTAGGCTTGAACCCGGAGCTAGGAACTAGCGGACACAACAGGATCAGGACTGGAACATAGGATGTCAGGATTCAAGACTCCGAACTTGGAACTCGGAACTTGGATTCAAGAGGGTCCGGACCGGAACATAGAACATCAGGGCATCTGGACGTGGAACATCAAATACTTCTGGACTAGGAACGACTCTACTCGGAATATCAGGACTTGTATGAGGAACATCTAGACTTCTGGACATCAGGGCATCTGGACGAAGAACATCAGGACTTGGAACATGTGACGAAGGAGCAATCCGTGCAGTTCTCACAGAAGGGTCCGGCCGGAAGAGGACTCCAGTGACCGGAAACGGACACCGGATCAATACAGATTTACTCCCAGGATGGTCATCTGGAGGTGAGGTCTGGCGGCGAGACTAGCTTAAACCCGGAGCTAGGAACTAACGGATACATCAGGATCGAGAAGAACATGGAACACAAAGCCATCAAGACAGGAGCAGACCACAGAAGACCTTGACTGGAGAAGAGGAAACATGGATGACCATGGAATCCGATTCAAAGGCCCTGTGGGACTGAAGCAGAGCCCGTTTATAGCGCTGGACCAGGGAACACAGTGATGACATCATCAGGTGGAGCCCTGGACTTTTCCCACCTCTGACCCTTTAAATAAACTAAAGAGGTGCGCGCCCGCACCTAGAGGGAGTCCGGGAAAGTAGAGGCCTGTGGCAGCATCCTGCTGTGATGGAGAAGGCCAGGTTGGAGGCGGCTTCCATGCCGCGAAGATGAAGAGGTCAGCAGTGGCAGCTCCCTGCTGCTTAAGAGGATGACTGCAGTGGCGGCAACCGCGAAGAAAGAATCCTGGTGGCGGCTTCCCCGCCGTGGCGGTGGAGGCAGCGGCAGCGGCTTCCCAGCCACAAAAAGGGAGGTCCCGGCGGCAGCTCAGGGCCGCAAAGGAGTAGTGTCTCGGCAGCGGCACTAAGGCCGCGATGACAGAGTCAGCGGCGGTGGCTACTTGCCGCATACGATGGGGGTCTGGGATGATGAAGGCCGCATCAATAGGGGACCGGCAGCGTCAGAGTGGTAAGTGAAGGGCCTGCTTGCGGGATGGGGTCCACGGGCAGGATTGTAACAGGAGGAGAACTACTGCCGCATGAAACAGCCTGAGATAGAGAGAAGTGTCACTGCCATCACCTTTGCAGGAGCTGAAACTGAAACCAGCATCACTATCCTAGGTATAGGAGACGTGTGGGAGTTGTGGTTCGGGGATCAGTAGAGTCCAGAAGTTTCAGGTTACCTCACAAATCTCCTACAATTTTCTGAAAGAGTGAATAAACATGTGGACAAAGGTGAACCAGTAGATGTGGTGTATTTGGATTTTCAGAAGCTTTTCAACAAAGTCCCGTATGAGAGGCTTCTAAAAAAACTAAGAAGTCATGGGATAGGAGGTGATGTCCTATTGTGGATTGCAAGCTGGTTAAAAGACAGTAAACACAGTGGATAAAGGTAAACAGTGGAGTATCTCAGGGATCTGTACTTGGACCCGTGCTTTTTAATATATTTATAAATGATCTGGAAAGGAGTACGATGAGTAAGGTGATCAAATTTGCAGATGAGAAAAAGTTATGCAGAGTAGTTAAATCTCAAACAGATTTTAATAATTTGCAGGAGGACCTTGTGAGACTGGCAGATGAAATTTAATGAAAGAAGTGCAAAGTGATGCATATAGGGAAAAGTAACCCTTGCTGTAGTTACTCACGGTTAAGTTCTATCTTAGGAGTTACCACCCAGGATAGAGATCTAGGTGACAGAGGTAGATCTTCAAAACATACAGTACACCAGATTTATAAGATACGCGCGTATCTTATAAAATCCGGGGTCGGCGTGCGCAAGACTGCGCAAAATCGGCGGCCTGCGCACGCTGAGCCGCGCAGCCTGCCTCCGTTCCCTCCCGGGTCCCCCCACCTTCCCCTCCCTTCCCCTATCTACCCCAGCCCTACCTAAATCCCCCCCCTACCTTTGTTGGGCAAGTTACACCTGCCTGAAGCAGGCGTAACTTGCGCGTGCCGCCCCGCCATCCCCCGGCACAGGCCGCAGTGCCAGGGGACTCGGGACCGCCCTCACGGCCCACCGCTGAATCGTCACCACGTCCCCAGACACGCCCCAGACACGCCCCCTCCCGCCCCTTTTACGAAGCCCCGGGACTTACGCGCGTCCCGGGGCTTTGCGCGCGCCGGCGGCCTATGCAAAATAGGCGCGCCAGCGAGCGAGTGCCCTGCGCGCGTAAATCCTCCCAGATTTACGCGCACAGGGGTTTTAAAATCTACCCCGTAGTGGATAATACATTGAAATTGTCAGCTCAGTGTGCTGTGGCGATCAAAAAAGCAAACTGAATGTTAGGAATTATTAGGAAGGGAAAGGATATCATAACGCCTTTGGTATCGCTCCATGGTCAGACAACATCTTGAATATTGTGTGCAAGTCTGGTCACAGCATTTGAAAAAAGATATAGTTGCACTGGAGAACGTGCAGAGAAGGGTGACCAAAATGATAAGGGGCATGGAAAGGCTGCCCTATGAGGAAAGGCTAAGGAAGTTAGGGCTGTTCAGTTTGGAATAGAGATGATTGAGGGGGAATGTGATAGAGGTCTACAAAATCATGAAAGGACTTGAACAAGTTAATGTAAATTGGTTATTTAGTCTCTCAGATAAAAGAAGGACTAGGGGGTTCTCCATAAAGTTAGCAAGTAGCTCATTTAAAACAAATGAAAGACAATTATTTTTCACTTAGCGCATAGTTAAACTCTGGAATTCATTGCCAGAGGATGTGGTTACTGAAGTTAGTGTAACTTGGTTTAAAAAAAGGTTTGGATAAGTTCCTAGAGGAAAAATCCATAACTGCTATTAATTTTAAGCAATAGTAGCTTGAGATTTATTTCATGTTTGAGTACTTGCAACTTGGATTGGCCACTGTTGGAAACAGGATACTGGGCTTGATGGACCCTTGGTCTGACCCATTATAGCATTTCTTATGTTCTTATGTTCAAAGTTGATATTAGTGAATAAGCTGGAGTTGCCAGACTCAAGGATAAGCTACAGGAAGGTCAAAGCTACTGCTGCGGTACCTCCTGAGATCATTACCTCCAGGAAGAGAATTCCAACTTTTCTACTCCTGCTGCAGGATACCGGAAGATGACATCAGCATTAGTGTCATTGATATGAGAAACATCTGGGAGTTGTGGTCAGGGCTCAGGACAGTACAGGAGGTGAAGCAACTAGCAGCTGATGCTAGGAAACAAGGCTGGAAGTAGCAGACTTTCATAGCTTATCTTTCCACAATACTTTTCAAACCAAAGATAGCACATTGGGCCACACAGATTAACAGGAATTCTTTCTGGAACTGTGTTTAATTCAATGGGCCAGGTATTTGCAGTGCTGCTTTTTTACAGGTAGGGTTGTTACTGTTTGAATCCTTAGTGTTACTGCTTGTTTGCTTTACAGAGTTTGAGTGTCTTTTTGTGCAGGGTTTTGTCTTACTGCTCAATAGGGTAGATTTCAAAAGGGTTTTATGTGTGTGGCCCTCCTTGAGTGCGCTGGGCGAATTTTCAAAGGGGCCCAGCCATGCATGTAAACACCTATACGTGCATAAGTCCCGGGCTTCTTCAAAGGGGCGGGCCAGGGGGCCTATTCTGGGCAGGGAGGTGAAGAGCTGAAGTAAACTCCAAAACGGTAGGGTTTAGGGGGTGGGAAGGAGAGGGGAAGAGGGAGGGAATTTAGGTAGGGGAGAGGGAACTGGGGAAGGCCTGAATGCGTCACTGTGCAAAAATTGCAAAAGTCCCCCCCCCCCCCTTGTGCACTGCCCGCTCATAGGCACATGGATTATAACATCTGGCGTGCATGTGCGCACAGCCCATGGATTTACTAACATGCGTATGCTGGCGCGCGCATGTTAGAAAATCGGCATGTCCGTGTGTGCGGGCTGGGAAGCGCACGCACATGGACGAGCACGCGCATGTTTGAAAATCTACCCCAATGTGTCTGGTACTGGCAGTGGAAAGTGTGTATGTTGCTGTTAATGAAGTGACAAAAGAATTTGCCTTTCTTTTTTTATGGTGAGTTTTAAGGGAAAGCATTCAAGGTCCATTGTTGAGGGAATTTTTATGGAGGTTTAGTGTGTTAAAGAACTGGAGGTGGAGAATTTATATTGAGATTCTGTCCCTTCCTGTAATAGATTCCAGACTTCACTCATGTCTCTAGAAGAATTAATTGTTTGAAACTATCAAATTATTTTTATTAATAGTTTTACTTGAAGCTTGAAATTGGCCACCTTTTTAAAAATTGTACAGAAGGCCCTTGGGACTTTTATAGCCAATTTAAAGGCAGGAAGTCATGCTATGCAGGTGGGCATGATGTGAGGAAATGCCTCTTTAGCTTGTCCCCATTTATTTATTTATTTATTTATTTATTTATTTATTTATTTATTTAACACTTTTTTATACTGACCTTCATAGTAATAACCATATCGGATCGGTTTACATAGAACAAGGGTATAACTGAAGCAATAAATAAAAGTAATTAACAATAGAGGTGAATAAGGCAAAGTTACATTTAACAAGGAGTAAAAACTTGGAAGCTATAAATAGCTGGAAGAAAGGTAAGGCAGGAGGAAATTATGACATAAAACAATAAATAATATGGGTTATGGCTTAAGGTGCTTTAACTTGGAAGTGCCAGCGTCCAAACGTCCAGGTGAGAAAGATGACGACTAGTGATTGTCTGGAGGGTCATCGAAGGCTTGTTTATGATGGTCTAGTTGAACTTTTTCCAGCAAGAAAGATTTAAAGTCAGCATAGTGCTGATAAACTACATCCAAGGTACACTTAGCTTCACCCCCTTTGCATCCAAATACTTCTGTCAAGAGACCCCACTGTCTGTATTGTTTGTACTTGGTGAGGGGGTGTACATGTATGGTTGTGATCTGTCCACTACTAAATGTAGTATATGAGATTCTTATTAAATACCAGCAGCGCTTTCTGCGGCCATGTTTCTCCTCAGTTCTGTTTACTCTGTAAATCAGATAGAAAAAACAGTTTCACTAACTGAAAGATGAATTTTCAAACAATGCATGTATCAAAATTAGCTCTTGTGTGTGCATAAAATAGCACATATGCTGTTACATATTTTCAAAACTGCAACATACACTCATTAATTGGGATCTATACATGTAAAAAAGGGGTTTGCTAAGGGCATTCCAGGGAGGGACCAATATTTACAAGAATAAGTTGCTATTTTAAAACCTTCCAAAGTGACAGGCATAAGTCTTTTACTTGTGTGCATTTAGTCCTGCTCAATATCTGGTTTAAGTGACTGAAAACATTTTAAAAGTGAAAAAATGACTAGGTAAAGTGTATGGGTAAAATGGGGGGGACTTCAGACTGAAGAGCCAGGAGGGTCTTTATGAGCTGCAGATATTCTGGCTGAACTGGTAGACTAATTGATACAACTGGATATTTTATTGCCAAGCGCTTATTATAAAATAAGAACATAAGAAAATGCCATACTGGGTCAGACCAACGGTCCATCAAGCCCAGCATCCTGTTTCCAACAGTGGCCAATCCAGGCCATAAGAACCTGGCAAGTACTCAAAAACTAAGTCTATTCCATGTAACCATTGCTAATGGCAGTGGCTATTCTCTAAGTGAACTTAATAGCAGGTAATGGACTTCTCCTCCAAGAATTATCCAATCCTTTTTTAAACACAGCTATACTAACTGCACTAACCACATCCTCTGGCAACAAATTCCAGAGTTTAATTGTGCGTTGAGTAAAAAAGAACTTTCTCCGATTAGTTTTAAATGTGCCCCATGCTAACTTCATGGAGTGCCCCCTAGTCTTTCTACTATCCGAAAGAGTAAATAACCAATTCACATTACCCATTCTAGACCTCTCATGATTTTAAACACCTCTATCATATCCCCCCTCAGTCGTTCTCTTCTCCAAGCTGAAAAGTCCTAACTTCTTTAGTCTTTCCTCATAGGGGATTTGTTCCATTCCCCTTATCATTTTGGTAACCCTTCTCTGTACCTTCTCCATCGCAATTATATCTTTTTTGAGATGCGGCGACCAGAATTGTACACAGTATTCAATGTGCGGTCTCACCATGGAGCGATACAGAGGCATTATGACATTTTCCGTTTTATTCACCATTCCCTTTCTAATAATTCCCAACATTCTGTTTGCTTTTTTGACTGCCGCAGCACACTGTACCGACGATTTCAATGTGTTATCCACTATGACACCTAGATCTTTCTTGGGTTGTAGCACCTAATATGGATCCCTGACATATGTGTGAAAGCTGACTTATGGGGGGTAAAACATCTAATTAACATGAGTAAAATCTACTTGCATATCCTTTTCAAATCTGAAGTACAAATATAGGGCTATATCATTTCCTCATGCTTATTTGCCTAATTTCCAACTTATTCAGCTAAGTAGTGCATTTGATGCTTCTTAGACGCATGAATTTGAACTTATCCGGTATAACGAGCTCGGTATCAATGGACCCTTAGTGCTGTGACATGGTTGGTGCCACCTAGCAGGCTCACCCACTAAGCTCACGTTGACAGCTGTTGGACAGGCTAGAGCTTCACATATCAGCCACCTGATATGTGAAGGTTGAGTTCTGGTGACCTGTAGAACCTAGGTGGTTTCCTAGGGAGGTCTGGAAGACAAGAGTTCAAATACTGACTGATATCAAGGCTGGTGGCAGGCTGGAAATACCAGGAATAGGCCATAGGTCACATCAGGCAGCAGACAAGAGAAACTGGAGGCAAGCCAGAGGTCGAGGCAGGCAGCAGACAAGGTGAAGTCAGATCCAAGAAGGAAGGTCAGGTTAAGGTGGCAATCAAGGAGGATCAAGGTCAGAAGCTGAAGTCAAAACCTGGGAGAGCAAGCCAAGAGATAGTCAAGGAGAGATAGGAGAAGACCAGACCAAGACACAGGCACAGATGAGTCAAGGCAAGCATAGTCAGGAACACAGATTAAGGCAGGAAGGCAGGAACACTGAGAAACTGGAACGCAGAAAAAGCAAACACACACTAATGGCTCAAGGCATGGTAGGAGATCTGTTGCTGAGGTGTCAGTGGCTCCCCCAAAGGAGGAGTCAGTTCTGTATTGCTCCATGGTGAGACCTCTGTATTACTCCATGGTGAGACCGCACCTTGAGTACTATGTACAATTCTGGACGCCACATCTAAAAAACGATATAGTTGTACTGGAGAAGGTATAGAGAAGGGCGACCAAAATGATAAAGGAGATGGAATGGCTCCCTATGAGGAAAGGCTAAAGAGGTTAGGGCTGTTCAGCTTGGAGAACAGATAGCTCAGGGTGGATATGATAAAAGTCTATAAAATCATGAGAGGTCTAGAACAGGTGAATCGGTTATTTACTCTTGGAGTACCAGCATGCGTATGTTATAAACTCTGATAGCCGTGTGCACATGCATGCCAGACTTTAAAATATGCACATACATGTGCGGGCGGCACATGAAGGAGTGGCATATTTTCCCTAAATACACTTCCGGGTGCGCGCACATGGATGTACTGATTTTATATCATGTGCAGGCCGGCTTGCGCATGTTAGAAAATCCTTGGGCCGCGTGCACATGAAAACTGGATTTTATAATCCACGTGTGTATGAATGGGCGGTGCGCAAGGGGATGGGACTTTAGCAATTTCTGCACGGTGACGCAATCAGGCCTCCCCTAATTCTCTCCTAGCTTGCTCCAATTAAGGAGCGAACTTAGAGGGAACTTCCTTAAACCCCTGCCTAACTTTTCTTCCCTTCCCCTCTCCACCCCAACCCCTAACACCTATGTAGATACCCCAATGTTTTTACTTTTCTGCTTACTTCTCCGAAGAGGAAGCAAGTTATGCGTGCTTGCCAGTTGGCCGCCGCGCGCGCGCTTCCCCAGGACAGCATACAATGGCGCTGTCACGGCCCATCCCCCACACCACTGGTCCGCAGCCCCGGAGAGGCCCGGCACTTGTGCGCATAGTGGGGTTTACTCGCGTGGCCAGGCCCGTTTTAAAGTGCGCATGGTGCGGGCAAGCCTTGCCACGCATGTAAACCCCGTATTTTACATGCTTGGGCCTTTGAAAATTTGGGTATTAGGGTTTTAGCCCTTTATAGGAGGAAGCCAATAATGTCATCCAAGTGCTCCCGGGCTATCCTCCCACTTTCAGCCCTTTCACCAGAACTCAACCTTCACATATCAGGTGGCTGATATGTGAAGCTCTAGCCTGTCCAACAGCTGTCAACGTGAGCTTAGTGGGTGAGCCTGCTAGGTGGCACCAACCATGTCACAGCACTAAGGGTCCATTGATACCGAGCTCGTTATACCGGATAAGTTCAAATTCATGCGTCTAAGAAGCATCAAATGCACTACTTAGCTGAATAAGTTGGAAATTAGGCAAAGGCTGAATGTTGGGTGCCCATGTCCTATTCTGTGGTTGGCTATGTTGGATGCTGGCGTCGTTCCTGGCTTGAACAAGTGCTGGTGGCATCGGGAGTGAGTGAGGTGGCTTGTGGGGCCTTCCCAAAGTCTCTTCCCCCACCTTCTGGGCTTAGGGTTCTTGGAGAATCTCTTGTGGAACTCAATTGCAAGCTGGGAAGTTTGGAGGTTGACTTCAGGTATTTTTCTTCAGGCTTATAGTTTTTCCAGATACTGGAGTTTGTTCCTGACTCTTCTAGAGTACAGGATCTCTTTAACCTCATACTCGGTGTCATCTTCGGCTTCCATGTCTTTGGGTTTAAGGAGAGGTCTCAAGGGCTAGGATTATATAGCAGGTTTTATTTAAGAAACATGGAACACATCATATATGTGAAAGCTTGAAGGTAGTTTAATTTGTAAGCCACCATTCCCACTTGTGTTCAATGGGGAATGGTCCCACTAACCTTTGGATGAACTTAATCAGGGCCTTGAGGCATAAGTTTCTGATGCTTAGCCAAACCAACAGCCCTGGCTGAAGTTGGGGTGCAAGACGGCAGTTTTTATCAGTTTTTTCTTGGAACATTTTTCCATTAGCTAATGGGTTCTCTGCCAGAGTTCTTGCAATTTGTGGCCCATTATTTTGGCTGCTGGATAATTCACCAAGACCGGAATGGGCAATGGTGTATGGAGATGGTGGCCGAATACCACATAGAAGGGTGAGGACCAAGTTGTTGGTTCATGTAAGACATGAGTAAGGTTTAGAGAGACTTGTTCACCTGCTCAGTTTGCCTAATACTCTGGGGTGGTACATCAACGTAAAATTGAGGGTGATGTCAAATTTCTTGCAAAAACTTTTCCAGAATTTGGCAGTGAATTGTACTCCCTGGTCAAAAAGGATATGGGTAAGAAGGCTGTGCAATCTGAAAATTTGATAACATAGAGATTAGCCAACTTCTTCACAGAAAGGAGCCCAGGAAGGGATACAAAATGAGGCATTTTCGAGGAACTATCCACTACCACCCAGATTGTGGTATTGCCACTAGAAAGGGGAAGGTCCACTAGAAAGGGGAAGGTCCATCACAAAGTCAGTGGCCAAATGAGTCCAGTGTTCTTTGAGGACTGGAGCTACCCCCACATTCAAGCTCGGGAGCTCTTGTTCATGGCACAGACGGAGCAAAAGTCTGCGAACTACTTTGTCATATTTCATTCTGAGTCACCAATAGTGATGGAAGATTAGCCCCAGGATCCTGGTGTTGCCAGGATGGCCTGCCAACCGAGAGTCCTGAGCCCAGCCCAGCACTTTCTCGCGGAGCTCTTGAGCGGCTACTGTCTTCCCTGGAGTAACTACCACTGCAGCCATTACTATGAGCCTCACTGAGTCAATTATGTGCTGGGGTGGCTTCAGAGAATTTCAGTGTGAAAGGAAAGGGACAGGGCATCGGCCCGCTGGTTTTTCTCTGCAGTGCGGTAACGTAACTCAAAATCAAATCTGTTGAAAATCAAGGACTAGTGGACTTGCCATGGATTCAAAGGCTGAGCTTGTGACAAGTATTCCAGATTCTTGTTGTCTGTTTAGATGGTCATGTGATACCTGGTATCTTCTAGTAAGGGCTGCCATTCTTGAAGGGCTAGTTTGACAGCCCTTTTTGCTGGAGAGAATTTGTTAGAGAAATAGGAATAAGTCAAAAGGTTCCCATGGCTGTTGTGCTATAAGAGGATAACCCCCCACACTGAAGATAGAGGAGGCATCTACTTCAAGCATGAATGGTTTGGCAGGGTTTGGATGATGGAATCATGGATCCCTAATGAAGTTCTGCTTGTCAAATGTCTGGCTGGCACTGTCATCCCAGTTCCTTTGTTGGTGCGCTTCTTATGGGCCCTTCATAAGTGGAGTGGCCAGGGAGGAAGATCCCTGGATGAACTGTTGATAATAGTTCACAAATCCAAGGAACAGCTGCAGGGCCTTGAGGCCTACAGGTCACGACCAGTCCAGAATAGTCTTCAGCTTTTCAGGGTCCATCTTCCCTGGGGGGGACTACCACTGCAGCCATACTATGAGCCTCACTGAGTCAATTATGTGCTGGGGTGGCTTCAGAGAATTTCAGTGTCAAAGGAATGGGACAGGGCATCGGCCCACTGGTTCCAATGGAGAGACGAATTGGGACTAGGATTGAGGAGAGGAGCAGAGTCAACCTAGGGTGGCCTCTTCCATCAGCCTTAGGTCCTGTGTTTTCCTGACTTAGCCAGGCACCCACTGCAAAGTGCCCTTGTGCAGCACAGTATAAGTGGAGGTTGAGACTCCCCTGCCTCTGCTTTTCCTCTGGTGATGTTTTGAGACAGTCCAATTGCAAAGGCTCCCTCTGGCAGGACTACTGGCTCTTGAGCTGCAGCAGGGGTCATGGGACACTGAAAGCTGGGGCCCAATCGGATGGGATGTTGGGACAAGCCCCTTTTCCATGCCCTTCCTTGGAACCGAAGATCCAATCAGATTGCCAGACTGATGAGCCCTTCCAAGATGGATGGCAGATCTCAGCCAGCCAGCTCATCTTTATTATGCTCCGATAGACGTTATTTAACATTCTATTTATTTAGAAACATTTAGATTCCATCAAACCACGGATCTTGGTAGATTACAACAAATCGTACACAGTTTTAAAATCACATCACACAAATACCAACTTACAAATTAAAAATGATAATCTTAAAACAATAATTTAATCTTCTTTCCCTCCTCCCAACATTTACTCTTTCCCATACATCATAAGCATATTTCTTACAAATTACCCACCTAAACAAAGTACCTCACTCTGCCCCAAATAACTCACTCTGCTAATTCAATAGAAGAAGCTAGTGAAAAGTTGGCTCAAAGAATTTTCCTAAAGCGAAGGAGGTCCTTCTCAATCCTTATTTCATAGGGGAGATCATTCTATATAGTAAGACCTGCCACCTAAACATTCAATTATGATATTCTGATAATCAAACTTCTGTAGAAGATGGAATATCTAGCAAAAACTGGGCTGAGGAGCAAATAAATGTTTAAGTTGATAATGCTGTATTACTGATGATATACTCAGTGGTGTTATCTGTCTCTGACAAGGTTGATATGATGGTTAAGCTGTCATCACCCATGGGAGCTGGAAAGCCAGGGTGCAGAAGTGGACCGCATATTCTCCAACTGACACAGCACCCTGCCGCATCTGAAGGAGTTCCATTGCTGCAGAGGAGATATGGCCTGGCTCACTGAAGATGAAATGCAACTCTTGCAAGAAATTATCTAATTATGTCAGCACTGGGTCATTTATTTCTCAAAGGAGGGAGGCCCAGGTCAGGGTGGAACCCTCTAACAGAGACAGGATGTTGGTAACCTTGGCCTTATCGTTGGAAAATAGGGCTCCCTGGAGCTCAAAATGCATACCGCATTGATTCCGGAAACCCGTACATTCTTTAGCCTACCCGTGGTAGCATGGTGGTGGTGTTAGTGGAATGGATCTTCGAGACATGGCTAGCTCAAGTGGCTAAAGAACAGTGGGCAAGACTGGTGCAATTGCTGTGGATGGCAAGGTGTCCATTTGGACCACTAGTTTCCCAAGGACTCCAGTCATCTGGACAAGGATATTCTGTTGTTGTTGGATGCAAAGAGCCATATCCGAGAGAATTTTATTTATTTATTTATTTATTTATTTTATATACCGACATTCAATCGAGATATCACATCGGTTTCCAGGTAACTGATAGAATAGGGCGAGTTCTGCCCTATTTTACATTATATCATGATAACAATTATCTCTAGGGCAGCTAGATAATCATCTCTAGGGCAGCTAGATATTCCAGGTCAATGGCCTCAGCAACCTGTAACGAGCTTGGTATCAGTGGACCCTTAATGCTGCAGCGTGGTTGATACAACCTAGCAGGCAAGCATGCTAGAACCAGGTCGATGACTGGCAGACTGCTGGGACAGGCTGGAGCTTCACCTATTCCAGCTGCCTCCCCCACAGTTTGAGCCTTTAGATTCAGGCTGCCAGCAAGACTTAGGTGGGCCCCTTGGATGGTCACCAGACAAGACTCCAAAGACAGTCCGTGATCATGGCTGGTGGCAGACAGGAAACACTAGGAACAGGCCAGATGTCGGGGAAATCAACAGACTAGAGAATACGGAGGCAGGACAAAGGTCGAGGCAGGCAACAGATAAGGCGAAGTCAGATCCAAGGGAGAAGGTCAGATCTAAGCAGCAACCAACGAGCATCAAGGTTTGGAGCTGAGATCAGAATCCAGGAGAACAAGCCAAGAGACAGACAAGGAGAGATGGGACAAGACACGGGCACATATGAGGCAAGGCAAGGGTATGCAAGAAGACAGAGGAAGGCATGAAGGAAGGGAAACCAGGAAACTGGAACACAGAAACAAGGCAGCATGGTCTGAAGGTTCAAGACATGGCAGGAGAAAGTCAATGTTTTCATCCAAGGGTTCCCAAGCTATCCTCTGGCCACAGAACCTTTAAGAGGCTTGATGTTGGGCATGCACGCCTAGAGAAAGGCCAGGGAGAGAAATCCAAGTGGCATCTTATGTTGGGTTCTGGTGGTATTCCTGCCACGGACAAGCGCAGTTAGCAATGGGAGTGAGTGAGGCAGCTCTTGGGGCCATCCTGCAAGCCACCGAATATAACATCCAGATAAGTAGTGGCATTTGTCCGCCTATATTGCAATTTATACGGTTAAGTAGCAGTAGGCTTACTGTCAGGTCGATACAGTTATGCCGCGTTAGGGTGCGGCAGTGCTGGGCGCACCCTTGTTCCCCGCACGCACAGTTCTCTTCACATACCGCTCAATACTCTATTCAAATTGCTTGCAAATGCAAGCCGCGTCTGCGAAGCGTTAGGCAAGCGTTAGGCTCGCGCAACCCATTTTACTGTATAGGCGCTTAATACAGTGCCTATACAGTATCCTGGGTGCGCTGGTACCTGTCATTTCAAATGTAATTTCAACTGACATTTGAAATGACAGGTACCAGGAAGTGGATGGTTTCCCCCCTCCCGAAGCAAGGCGCAGGGCGAAAACTAAAACAAAAGTTGTTATATATATATATATATATATATATATATATATATTCAAAAAAAACCCAATACAAAAAATTTTTTTGTTTGGGGAAAAGGCACTATTATGTTTCTCATATAATTAATTTCAAAAATTACGTATTATATATATATATATATATATATATATATATATATATATATAATCTAAATACCTAGATGTCACTTTCTGAATCCTCCATCTCCGCGTTTATCCAGGCGGCGGTGGCGGGAGCTGGCGGGCGGGTGGGCGCCCGTTCATCCAGGCGCCGGCGGGAGGGCGCGCGTTCATCCAGGCGGCAGCGGGAGGCGGCGGGCGGGCGCGCCTTTATCCAGGCGGCAGGAGGCAGGCGGGTGGGCGTGCGTTTATCCAGGCGGCGGCGGGCGGGTGGACACGCATTTATCCAGGCGGCAGCGGGAGGCGGCGGGCAGGTGGGCGCCCGTTCATCTGGGCGGCGGTGGGAGCCGGCGGGCGGGCGTGCGTTCATCCAGGCGGAGGGAGCCGGCGGCGAAAGCGGCCTCCAGCAGCCCCCGCCGGCAGTGAATGAATGCACTCCTGTGTACGCCCGTGCGATTTCGGTGCTCAAGGCGTGACGTCACGACGCTTGACATCACGGCATGTGACTGCCTTGAGCGCCGAAATTGTACGGGCGTACACAGGCGTGCATTCATTCACTGCCGGCGGGGGCTGCTGGAGGCTGCTTTCGCCGCCGGCTCCCTCCGCCCGGATAAACGCGCACCCACCCGCCCGCCCGCCGGCTCCCACCGCCGCCCGGATGAACAGGCGCCCGCCGGCTCCCGCTGCCGCCCGGATAAATGCGCGCCCACCCGCCTGCCGGCTCCCACCGCCGCCTGGATGAACGGGCGCCCACCTGCCCGTCGGCTCCCGGATAAACGCGCGTGGAGATGGGGGATTCGGAAACTGACATCTAGGTATTTATATATATATATATATATATATATAACAACTTTACCAAAAGCAGGGCTCGCTGCAAATGTTTGTATATATGGATCTAGCATTATTGTTTTAAGTTAATTTAAGGAATTGCATGTGTAGTGCAATGATTTGAGGGAAAGTTTGCCGTCTACCATTGCCCCTGCCTGTAACGCAGGGGTAGGGGTAGGCGGTCATTTAGCAGGTTAAACGCGGGGCAAAACGGCAGGGTAAAATAGCGATAGTCGGGGCGCGCATCACTGTATGGGAGGGAATAGCTAATTCGATCGTTTACATCTGATAAACATGCCGCGTGCGGAAGGGGTTACGTGTCGGTTTCAAGAAGCGCTAAGGACGCGTGAAACTGGAGACTGTATCGCAGGATCGCCTTACGCGTCCGAATTGTGCGCCCACAGCGAGTTACAGACGGGGAATCTCCAGCCGCACTTTACAGTATCGATCTGATAGCTGGAAACATCTGAATAGCTCTATTTGTCTTTCTTATCTGGCTATGTGCTGCTACCTAGCCAGATAAATAGCCCGAACTTGCACGGCTCATGGTTTTACATTTGCGAGCATTTCTATGCACATATGTACTCATATTTTATAATCTGCACATTAATGAACTTTAGAAAATACTGCAATATTTTACAGTAATTCACATTAAAATCATAATCTCCAGAATTCAGACTTCTCTGTTGAAGATAATTTCTAAGAATGTTAAACCTCTTCGTACAGGCATGGCAGAATGGGAATTTGTAGTTGTAGGGCAGTCAATCTCCGAATTAGGTTGGTCTATCTGTGTACTCTCTAAATCGGGGAAATATACACGAGGATTGCAAGTAAGTTTTCGTGGGATATATTTAACAGGTGCTATTCGTATAGGCATGGGAGAATGGGAATTTGTAGTGCTAGGGCAGTCAATATCTGATGCAATTGGGGCAGATCTAATAGCCCGGGAAAAAGGATTATGATAATCAGTGGCCTGGGTAGATAAAGCACATGGTATTGGCCATGTAAACGATGGACAAGTAGAAACATTGAGAAGGGGTTGTGAAAATAACTTGAACCTCTCATCAAAAAAGGTAACATAAATTGGGCATACGAGGCAGGAGAAGGTATTAGCATTCAATGCAATTCCTGGATGAGGTTTTTGGAGGGAAATGAAGGAAGGAATAAAAAGGTGAACTAGGGAGGTAGTATATTTTATTCGTAGGGGTAAGTCTAGTTGATTCAGCCTACAAAAAAAAACCAAAGTTAATGCAGTGTAGTGTACTCTGAAAATACATTGAATAGTTCAGAAAGGACATTTCAGTTCTACGTTAATCTTGTTTAAAATGCAACATTTTACCTCGATTTACTGAATCATATAGTTTACAAGGATTCTCTTATCATTATTTAGCTGAAGGAGCACGTAAAAATGATAGGCAAAAAAGGCTCTTCCTGCAATACTCTTGACTTAGGGGGGTAATATTCAGCCACTGGCAAACTTATCTGGCTAAATTTGGAAGGATATTCAGTGGTGCAGTCGCACCATTAAATTTTCCTGATTACCTTAAAAGACAGTGGGATAACTTTATCCATCTAACTTTATCCAGCTAACTTTATCCAGCTAACTTTATCCAGCTAACTTTATCCAGCTAACTTTAAAACTACTATATATTATGAACAGAGTTAGTCAGTTAACTTATCTAGTTAATTTAACTCCTAAAATTGCCCCAAGAATGCTGCATGTTATCTGCAACATTTTAGCCAGATAATGAGTTTTCCGGCTAAATTTTTTCCAGATGTGGCTGAAATATTCAAAAGTTGGCACATAGTCAGATGATTCACAAGTTATTCAAATAAATGCCACTGAATATAGACCACTTAGTGTCCATCCTATGAAAGAGTGTGAGAGACACTGTGGGGTCAATTTTAAAACCCCTGCATGCGCATCCATGTGTGCTCAGTTAATGGCACGCACACATGGACGCGCCAATTTTATAACAAGCGCATTCTGGGAACTGTGTTTCCCTGGGACAGCATCAAATGGCACTGTCCTGGCCTGCCCCCCACCCCTCCTCTCCCAGACCATGCCATCCGCATGAGAGTGTGAGAAAATGTGAATGACACTGAGTATATTTGTATGTGAGAATGAGTGCATATGTGACAAAATGTATGACAGTAACTTTTAAACAGCCACACGTGTATACAGGCTGGCACCAATGGACTTTGCCATTTTATAACATAAGCCCATATATGTGCGTATAGGTGCATACAATTTTATACGGCCCTGCGCATGTGCGCGCAACTCCCCTATCTACCGTGTAAGTTGGCGAAATCTTACAAGGGATGTGAGCTAATGGCGTACCCTGTGTTCCCAGTTTGTTCCTAGTTTGCATGGTTTAGGGATAGGACTTGCAAACCCCTCAAATTTTAGAGCCACATTTCCCTCCTGTTAACTCCACCCTTAAAAGCCAGCTGACTGGGCTCAATTTTTTAATTTTACTACTTACATGTCCTCCATAGCAGAAGTAAATTTGTGTGGCAGGGGACCCCAGTGTATGTCTGTGCGTGCAAGTATTTGTGTGCACGTTTTTTGGCCAGACCCTGACATGCCCACTCCCCTCCTAGACAATGCCTATGCTTTGCCTCTTTTTAGAAAGTTTGCACTTGTGCAGGCAGTGGATGATACGCGCATCTGAGGGTAGATTATAAAACTTGCTCGGTGTACACCGACCCAAGTTGTGTGCATTTCTTCTGCTTTTGGCGCACATGTCTTTTAAAATCTACCTATATATGTGTAACACAGAGAGAGTGTTTGAGAGAGACAGTTCATGCGGGTGAATGTATGAGAGCCTATGCAAAAGAAAGATGGAGAGAATTGATATGAAAAAGGGCGGAGAACGTTTTTGCATCCCATTTACATCTTGTAGCCCTCCTACCACCACATGAGGCATCCCAGCTCAAGAAGGAGAGCTGACATATAAGCCAGTCATGCCCAGTGAGGAAAGTTATCACCAGGGTGAGGTAGCCTGAGACAATGAGGAGTGTCACTTCCTCCATGCATGAGCTGAAGCTGACAGCTGAGCATTGTCATCCTTTGTATGGGAGATGTGTGGGAGTTGTGGCTTGGGGATCAGAAGAGTTCAGAAGGTGGAAGGTATGCACAATTGATACAAGAGTACATGCTGGAGATGGCAGAATAAAGGTGAAGATATAGGAAGGTCACTGCTGCTACTGCAGTGACTTCTGAGTCCACTACCACCAGGAAGAGAATGCAGACTTTTCTTTCCTCACTGAAGGACACCAGAAGACGACATGAGTATCAACGTCCTTGGTATGGGAAACTTCTAAGAGATGAGGCCCAGGGGTCAGAAGGGTCTAGGAGGTGCAGCTGTTTCTGGGGAATAAGGCTGGAAGCAGCAGACTTTTTGTAGCTCATTATTCCACAATACTTTTCAAGCCAAAGATAGCATATTGGGCCACCCAGATTGGCAGGAATTTTTCTGGAGCTTTGTCTAATTCAGTCAGCCAGGTATTTGCAGTGCTGCTTACTCACAGGTAAGGTTGTTACTGTTTGAGTTCTTGGTGTTACTCCTGGTTTGCTGTATAAAGTTTGAGTGTCTTTCTTGCAGGGTTTTGTCTTACTGCTCAATGTGTCCGGCACTGGCAGTAGAATGTGTGAATGTTACTGATAATGAGTTGACACCAGAATTTGAATTTCTTTTATTGATAGTGAGTTTTAAGAGGAAACATCCAAAGTCCATTGTTGGGGGAATTTCTGTGGAGGTGGAGTGTGTTACAGAACTGGAGGTGCAGAATTTATTTTGAGATTCTGTCCCTTCCTGTAATAGATTGTAGTCTTTACTCTCATTTCTCTATAGAAGAATTAGTTAATGAAGATATCAAATAATTTTAAGAATAGTTTTACTAGATGGTTGAAACTGGCCAGCTTTTCAAAACGTGTGCAGAAGGCACTTTTATCTTTTTCTTATTATACGTTTATAGCCAATTTAAACGCAGGAAGCCATGCTATGGAGGTGGGCATGATGTGAGGAAATGCCTCTTTAGCTTGTCCCCCTTTATACTTAGCTTCATCCCCTGTTGCCCCCAAATACTTCTGTCTAGAGACCCCACTGTCTGTATTGTTTGTACTTGGTGAGGGGGTGTACATGTAGGGCTGCAATCTGTCCACTAATAAAAATAGTTTATGAGATTGATATTAATTACCAACTGCGCTTTCTGCGGGCATATTTCCTCTCCACAGTTCTGTTTAGTCTGTAAAACAGATAGAAAACACAGTTTTACTCACTGAAAGTTGATTTTTCAAACGATGCATATATCAAAATTAGCAGATGTGCAAATAAGATAGCAGATACACAAATATATGCTATTTTCAAAACCACAACATACACCCATAAATCATGGTCTGTAAATGTAAAAAAAAGGGTACGCCAAGGGTATTCTAAGGTGGGGGCCAACATTTATGCAAAGAAATTGCTATTTTAAAATCTGCCAAAGTGACGTGTGTGCGGCTTTTACTTGCAAATATATAGTCCTGCTTAGTAACTGGTGTAAGTAATCGTAAACATCTTAAAAGTGAAAAAGTGACTGGGTGGAAGAATTAGTGTGAAATGTGGGTACTCTTCAGGCACTTTAGTAAATATGTCTCTTATTCCTTGTCTCAGTATGCAACATTTTACAGTAATCCAAAATATACCATGAGCCCCAGAACTTAGTCTAGAATAACGAGGTCTATATTCAGCCACTGTGAGGCTCTGCTAGTAAGCTGGATAAACTTATGTGCAGTGGCACACCCACACCCATGATTATACCCAGCTATCTTAAAGTTAGCCAGATAAGTTTATCTGGCTAACTTTAGGACAGCTTTACAGGCTGACCACAGTTGGCCTGGTTAAGTTATCTGGCTAATTCTGTATATTGCAATTAGCCAGACAACTTATCCAGCAAACTCAGCTCCTTTCCAGATTGCCTCTTCCCCTGCCCCTGGAATGACCCTGGCTTATATGGTTAAATTCTAGCCGGACAAATAGTTATTCAGCTAGTATTTAGTAGGGATGTACATTTATTAAAAATAAATGTTAATTCTGAAATGAATATGCCCCTTTTGTTTCATTCGTGGTCCCAAAAATAAACGGGGTACTTCCCATGAATGAAACATATGTCATTCATTTCATTTGTTTCATTCCTATAGACAATAATGTGTTATGACTCCACAGAGTTCCTCTGCCTGTTTTTTACCCCATCACCACTGCAGGATCATGACTCCACAGAGTGACTGCTTTGCTCCATTGTAGGGGGATGACTCCACAGAGTTCCTCTGTCTCCATTTTTCCCATAACCACCACACGGTCTTGAATGCACTAAGTTTCTCTGCCTCATTTTCCATGAACACCACTTCTGATGCATGACTCCACTGATTTCCCTGTTCTATTTTACCCCAAGAACTATTTGGGGCAAAGCATGGGAAGTCAGTGGAGTCGTGCCTCAGTGGTGGTGTTTGTAAAAACACTGTGACTGGGGCATGAGTTCCTCTGCCTGATTTGCCACAATCACTACCACTGGGCATGACTCCACTGAGTTCCTCTGCCAGCTTTGCCATAATAAAAAACTTTGGGCATAACTCCACTGAGTTCCTCAGTCTCCTTTGCTCCAGGCAACACACCGGGTCTGACATTTGATGCTGAAGCCTTGCTTACTCCATCCACACTCACTGGGTCCTGACACTTCCAGCTTCAGCATGCCATGCTGTAACCATAACTGTTATGGCCTGACATTTCTTGCATCATCCTGTCTTCCTCCAACCACAACCACCGGAGACTGACACAGTTTCAGCCTGCCATGTTCCAATCACAAATCCTGGGGCCTCCCACATCTGCTTTCTGTTTGTCATATTCCATCCAGAAACACTTGGGTCTGCCACTTCTACTTACAGTCTGCCATGTTCCAATGACAGCCCATGGGCTTGAAACTTCCAGTTATAGCATGCGAAGCTCCAACCATAACCATTATGACCCTACACTTCCAGTTTCAGCATGCCATGCTCCAAACATAACCATTATGACCCTACACTTCCAGTTTCAGCATGCCATGCTCCAACCATAACCATTATGACCCTAAATGTCCAGTTTCAGCATGCCATGCTCCAAACATAACCATTATGACCCAGTATCAGCATCCCATGCTCCAACCATAACCATTATGACCCTACACTTCCAGTTTCAGCATTCCCTGCTCCAACCATAACCATTATGACCCTACACTTCCACTTTCAGCATGCCCTGTTCCAACCATAACCATTATGACTCTACACTTCCACTTTCAGCATGCCATGCTTCAAACACAAGAACATAAGTACATGCCCTACTGGGTCAGACCAAGGGTCCATCAAGCCCAGCATCCTGTTTCCAACAGTGGCCAATCCAGGCCATAAGAACCTGGCAAGTACCCAATAACCAAGTCTATTCCATGTTACTGTTGCTAGTAATAGCAGTGGCTGTCAACTTAATTAATAGCAGGTAATGGATTTCTCCTCCAAGAACTTATCCAATCCTTTTTTAAACACAGCTATACTAACTGCACTAACCACATCCTCTGGCAACAAATTCCAGAGTTTATTTGTGCATTGAGTGAAAAAGAACTTTCTCCGATTAGTTTTAAATGTGCCACATTCTAAATTCATGGAGTGTCCCCTAGTCTTTCTATTATCCGAAAGAGTAAATAACTGATTAACATAACCACTGTGTATTGACATTTCTTGCTTCAGCATGCCATGCTGCAACCATAACCACTGTGGCTTGACATTTCTTGCATCAGTCTGTCTTGCTCCAAACTTTGGGTCCTAACACTTTCAGCTTCAGCATGCCATGTTCCAACCATAACCACCATTGCCTGACACTTCCATCTACAGCATGCCTTGCTCCAACCATAAACATTATGGCTTGACGTATCCTACATCAGCCTGTATTCTTCCAACCACAACCACTAGGTCTTGACATTTCCCATTTCATCATTCCATGCTCGAGCCATAACCACTGTGGCTCTCCAGCTTCAGCATGCTATGGTTCAACAATAGCCATTGTGATCTGACAGTTCCAGGTTTAGGATGCCATGCTCCAACCACAATACTTAAGGGCGTGTATGAGCCTGTCTTCCTCCAACCACAAACCCTGGTGTCTAACACTTCCAGTTTGAGCAGTCCATGGTTCAACCATGGCCATTGTGACCTGACACTTCCAGCTTCAGGATGCCATACTCCCGCCATAATTCATGGGGTCTAATGGTTCCAGTTTCAGCATGCCAACTCCAACCATAAAAACGTTGGCCTTCCAGCTTCAGCATGCTATGCTCCAACCATAGCCATTCTGGTCTGACATATCCAGCATCAGCTGGCTTAGCTGTAAACACAACTCGTGGGGCCTGATACTTCCACCTTCAGCATGCAATGCTCCAACCATAACAACTATAGTCTGTCACTTCCAGCATCAGTATGCCATGCTCCAACCAGAATTCCTGGGACCTGCATGAGCCAGTCTTGTTTCAACCACAACCCCTGGGGCCTAACATTTCCAGCTTCAGCATGCCATGCTCCAACCATATCCACTGTGGCCTGACTTATCCTGCATCAGCCTGTCTTTGTTCAACAATAAACCCTGTGGCCTGATACTTCCAGCTTCAGCATGCCATGCTCCAATCATGATCACTGTTGCCAGTCACTTCCAGCTTCAGCATCCCGTGTTCCAACCATAACCTCTGTGGCCTGACATATCTTGCATCACACTGTCTTGCTTCAATCACAACCCCTGGGGTCTGCCACTTCAAGCTTCATCATGCCATGTCCAACCATAACCATTTTGGCCTGATGTATCCTGAATCAGCCTGTATTCTTCCAATCATAACCAATGTGTCATGACACTTCCAGCTTCAGCCTACCATGTCCCGAAGTGCACCACTGGGGCCAATTCTGTGTCTTCAACCCCTGGTTCTGAGTCTTCCCTCCTGGAAAAGGTTTTAAATTGATCCATCTTTCATACCTCTCCGGGTGTGCATTTTTGAATCATATCTCCTTTGCATCTCATCTCCTCCAGGATATACATTTAGATCCTTCATTCTCTATTCATATGCCTTCCAATACACATCCCACAGCATTTTGGTCTTCTTTTTATCGACCATTACCACCTTTCCCTCCCTTCCCCTATCTAACCCACCCCCCGGCCCTACCTAAATCCCCCCCCCCACCTTGTTCCATGGAGTTACGCCTGCCCCTGTGAACATACTCTTATGTTGCAGTCCTGCCCACGAGAAGCGCGGGCAGGCTTCTTACCTCACGCGACCAGTCGGGCCGCTGACGTCTCCTTTGCGGCGGGCATGCCGCCGGCGCAGCAGGCCCCGCCACAGGCTGCTGTGTCGGGGCACTTGGCCACGCCCCCGAAATGCCCCCGAGCTGGAAACACGCCCCGACATGCCCCCCCCCCAGGCAAGCCCCGGCACTTACGCGCGTTCCGGGGCTTGCGCGCGCCGCCGAGCCTATGCAAAATAGGCTCGGTGCGCGCAGGGGGGTTTTAAAATCCGGCTCTATGTGAAAAATTCTTGTACATTGTGAGAGATATTTTTATATACTGTGGGGTAGATTTTAAAAGCCCTGTGTGCCGGCGCACCTATTTTGCATAGTCCACAGACGCGCACAAAGCCCTGGGACACTTAAGTCCCGGAGCTTGCTAAAATGGGCGATCCGGGGGGGGCGTGTCTGCGGTACAGGGGTGTGTCTGCAGTCTGGGGTGGTCCGGGGGCATGCCCGAGTGCTGCGAAACAGCGGCCTGTGTCGGGGAATGGCCAGCCTGCGAGCGCTAGATATGCCTGCCACCGTCGCCGGGCTCCCCCCCAGCTGCCTCCGGTCCTGCACGGCAGGGTCGGGCTGCCGGGAGCTTTCCCGTGCGGCTGGGACCTGCACTGCCGCTCCGGCTCTCCTCCAACTTGCTGCACCGCTCCCGGGGTCTTTAGCCGGCAGGGAGGCCGTCCCTGCCAGTGCCTGCTTCTGCTCGGGTCCTTGCCCGGCGGGGAGGCCATCCCTGCCGGTGCCTGCAGCTCCCTGCTCTTCCTGCAACTGGCCATCTCTCCAGCTACAGGGCAGGGCTGTTCCCTGTCTGCCTTGCTTCCTTCGAGCCTTCCACATGGCAGGGACGCCACCAACGACCTTGCTCTCTCTTCCAGGTTCCTAAGGCGCGGGCGCGCGCCTCTCTCCTGTTTTTCAAGGGCCAGCCAGGTGTGGACCTCTGCTGACCCCTCCCTGGGCATTGTCCTCTTCAACCCTACAAAAGGGCTCAGCGTCCATTCCAGCTTGGCCTTTGCAAGGAGTTAGACACTCCTGGGGTCCTTCGCTCTAGGAGTCGTCCTTGTTCCAGCACTTCTTCAAGGTCCTGTGTTTCCTGTTCTTCATTGGAGCTTTTTGTCTTGTCCTGATGTCCATGTTCCAGTCCAGATGTCTGCCTGCTGTTCCTGATGTCCATGTTCCAGCCCTGAGGTCTGTCTTCTGTTACTGTAATCTGTGATCCAGTCCAGATGTTGTTTCTCCTGATCCTGATGTCCGTGATCCTGTCCAGTTGTCCTGAACCCCTGGTTCCTTGTGCCACTCTTCCTGACGTGCATGTCGTGGTCCGCAACCTGCCCCACGGGTGGGCTGTGTAGAGCGCTTCATGGTGCAATGCCTTCCTCACTTCTGCAGCACTAGCCTCTGGGAGACTTCTGCTTCTGTACTTGTCCCTGATCTACGGAGTCCCTTGTGTTTGCTCCGTCCATGCCAAAGACTCTGCCAGAACCTGTACCGTCAGCGTGGTCCACGACCAGCCACTAGCGGCTGAGTAGGGCGTGCCTCTGTGCAGTCCTCTACAGCTTCTGAGACATGTTCCTTTTCATTGCTCCACATCTCGTCTAGAGGCTCTTCGAGTCCAGCGTGGTCCGTGACCAGTCCTGCGGGTGGACTGAGTAGGGTGCGCTGCGTCGCAGTCTCAACCCAGTACTTGCTTGAGTCTTCTGAATGTCTTGTACCTCGTTCCTGAGTCTCGTCTGTTCATCCAAGTACCTGAGTCTCATCTGTGCATCCAAGTACCTCGTTTCTTATTCTCAACTGAATCTCCATGTTCCGGTCTTCGCTGCCCTGGCCTCCAGGCAGGTCCTAAAGGGCTTGGAACGGTCAGAGGACTGCCGCGACACCTCTCCGGAGTTTCTCTGGGGTCGAGCCGTGGTCCAAGAACACCAGGATACTCATTCTTCACACTTCTAATTTCAGCTCCCCAGGATTCCCACCCCAACCCCTTCGCTCCAACAAACAGACGCTCAACCAAAGCCCGACCAGCCTGAACACAAGTGGAACATGACACAAGGCTACCCGATTCCCATCCTCCACCACAGCACCCTTACCAGGGAAAAACCTCTCACGTTACTCCGGACACGTACCACTAGATCCCTTATCCCTTTCATGATCTCTCCCCTCACCCAACTACTGGGTCTTGCACTACTCTCAGTATCTCTATTCAATGCACAATCGATCACAAAAAAAAAATCACACATTCTAAATGATTATCTCCTCGACGCAAATCCAGACATCTGCGCCATAACAGAAACATGGCTTAAACCAACAGATACAGCCTCTGGTGTATCTGCCCAGACAGAAAAAAAGAGGCGGCTTGCTCCTAGTGGCCAAAAAGGAACTTAGGCTAACCCTTCATCCAATTAAGTCAGCCCCAAAATTAGAACTAGGCCTGTTTAAATCTGACCATCTTCAAATCCTCCTCATTTACGCTCCACCTGGTTTCCTGGACACAGATGCCTCCCCCATAGTTGAAATCATAGCCAAACATATCAACCTAGACGCTCCTGCTTTGATATTAGGGGACTTCAACCTCCTTGACGATTCAATCCCGCTCTCTTCTAACTGAGAGGCATTCCTCACCTCTCTCAAGGCCATGGGCTTCACACAAATCATCAACAAGCCCACCCATAAAGCAGGGCATATTCTTGACCTCATCTTCATCCTCTACCCCCCCGGAATGCACACCAGTCCCCTAGTCTGACTACTCTCTGATTATACACTGGGCAACAATGAAAGTGTTATTGACCTAAAAAGGTCCTACTCTGTAGTATCTTGATGTGCTGAACACGAATATGACCATGAAAAGTTTTTATTGGCTCTCATTTTGAAGATATTTAATATAGTTCACTTTCTATGTTTAGTCATGTAAATGTATCCAGTAGGACTATAAATAAGCCTAGAATGATGTAATATTGCATCATATTGCATAATACCATCATGCACAAATCTTCCAGAGTTTATTACATCATTTTCTGTCGCAATGCAGTTCTACTGCCATGCTGCTGCTGAGTAAGCTGACGTCAGCAGTGTACTATATGAAGCCCAGTCAGAAAGGGTGAGCATTTGAAATATTCATGCTGACTGACTACTGCTGGACATTCCGCAGAGATGCTCCCGAACAGGTGTACAAGAGACAAGCAAAGAAATCTAAGACGTAGTCTATGACTTCATTTTTCAAACGGTATTAACCGTAGGTCTCCTACTATAGTGGCATACAATTCAAGATGTAATTATATAATTGCATATTACAAAAAAACTAGAGCCAATTTTGCATTTTCACATTCACATTCATGTTTAGCACATGGAAATTTATAAGAATTGACTAATTTCATTTCAGTAGCATGACTTTTGTGAAAATTTGTTGCCCAGTGTTACCATCACCCCCATGAGCAAGGAAAACCCCAACGCACCACCCACTCAATCTACAGTTCACTACAGGAGATCCTGCTCCCCAGAAGTCCTCAGCGAGCATCTAACAAAGGAACTCCACAACCTAGAAGTCTCTGACCCCAACTCGGCCCTCCACTCATGGGTTGGTATCACAGAATCAATAGCGAACAGAGTATGCCCTCTGGCAGCCATAAAAATCAAGCAGACACCTAATAGGAATCAATCATGGTTCTCCGATGCACTCAGAAAACTTAAATGAAACCTCAGACAAAGAGAAAACAAATGGTGTAAGACCCCATGCCCGAGCACACTAACTGCGTACAAATCAACCTTACACATATACAGAAAGGCCACTCTTCGAGCGAAAAAAGATTTCTACGCTCACAGAATACATGACCTCGTCTTTGACCCTAAGGCTCTATTCTCCTATGTATCAGAGCTCACAAAAACCTCTACCCCATCCATCCTAGACGAACAGGCACAAGCAAAGGCAAATGAACTGGCAACTTTTTTCCAGAACAAAATATCTAACATATTAACACTCCTACCTCTCAATTCTACCTCCACTCACATCTTCAGCTCCCCCCCGCCTCAAATTCCGGACCCTCACTGGAATCATTTGAACCCACCTCCGCTCTGGAAATTGAATCCTTAATAAAGAAAATGAAACCCTCTTACCACCCACGCGACCAAATCCCAACCAAGCTTCTCCTATCAGTGCCAGACTCCATCTCCAAGTACCTAGCGGACATCATAAACTGCTCACTATCTCAAGCAATCTTCCCAGACGTCCTAAAAATTGCCACCCTCAAACCCCTTCGCAAGAAAGCAAATCTAGACCCTAGAGAACCCAACAATTTCTGCCCCATCTCCAACCTACCTTTTTTGGCAAAGATCATGGAAAAAATAGTCAACACCCAATTATCAGAATACCTGGAAGACCACAACATTCTCCACTCATCGCAATATGGATTTTGCAAATCACTAAGCACCGAAACCCTCCTCATCTCCCTCACAGATCACCTCATCATGGGTATGGACTCTGGTCACTCTTTCCTTCTAATACTCCTCTACATCTTGGCAGCATTCGACATGGTGAATCACTCCACTTTCCTTAAACAACTTTCGGACATCGGGATAACAGGTACGACCTTTAAATGGTTCGACTCCTTTCTCACGAACAGAGGCTACAAAGTAAAGATCAACAACAAGGAATCTCCGCTCATCAACTCCTCAAGAGGAGTTCCGCAGGGCTCCTCTCTGTCTCCTACACTATTCACCTATACCTTCTTCCCCTCTGCCAGCTGCTTACGAATCTAAAACTCAAACACTATCTCTACGCCAACGATGTACAAATCCTGATCCCAATAACCAAATCCCTCACAAAAACACTGAAGTTCTGGGACAACTGTCTCCAAGATATCAACAACCTCCTTACTAACCTAAACCTTGTTCTGAACACGTCTAAGACAGAAATGCTCTTTATATCTCTCAACCACAACGATAACCTGCATTCAATTCACACCAACACCCTGGTCAGCCAAGCAAGAGACCTCGGAGTTATAATTGATAACCAGTTAAATTTAAAAAGGTTCATCACCAACACAACCAAAGACTGCTTCTTCAAACTTCAGGTACTAAAAAGACTCAGACCGCTCCTGTACTTCCAAGACTTTAGATTGGTACTCCAGGCCATTATATTCTCCAAATTAGACTACTGTAATTCCATTCTGCTAGGCCTTCCCGCCTCTTTCACCAAACCGCTTCAGATGCTACAAAACTCGGCCGCCAGAATTTTAACAAACTCCAACAGAAGAGACCACATCACACCCGTCCAAAAAACCTGCACTGGCTCCCTGTAAACGTTAGAATTCTACACAAATGTCTCACCATCATCCACAAAGCTATTTACAACAGAACACCCATTGATATACACTACCCACTCACGCTGCACTTCTCTTCTAGACCCATCAGAGAAGCCTACAAGGGCTCGCTACACCCCCCTAGCCAAATCCACACACCTCTCATCCACCAAAGATCGAGCCTTCTCGACAGCGACGCCAACCATCTGGAGCGCCATGCCCCCTGATCTTAGACAAGAACCTTGCATACGGACATTCAGAAAGAAACTCAAGACTTGACTATTTCTACAAGCCTTCCCTGATCTATGATCTCCCCAACTACAATAACACGCCATCGTCCTCTAGTCGATGTACCCCAACCCTAACATGGCATTTGACCCGATATTAGTTAGTTCTGAGTTTTATGACCTGATACTATTTAGTCATGAATATACAATATTATTATAGTCTTGAGTATATGACATTATTTATATATTTGATAGTATTCAGTCCTGAGTACATGTTATTATTATAGTCCTGAGTGTATGACCTGATATTATTTAGTTCTGAGTTACTCATGCCTCTGGCTCTTCCTCCTCCGAGTTCGAGTGCCCCTGTTTTATTGTAACTTTTCACTTTTCGCCTTATTGTTTATGTTGATGTTATTGTTATTGCCCCATTGTTTCTTGTAAACCGATATGATATGATCGGGATCATGAATGTCGGTATCAAAAAGCACTAAATAAATAAATAAATAAAATAATGTTCCTTTTCATTGCTCCACATCTCGTCTAGAGGCTCTTCGAGTCCAGCGTGGTCCGTGACCAGTCCCGCAGGTGGACTGAGTAGGGCGCGATGCATCGAAGTCTCAACCCAGTACTTGCTTGAGTCTTCTGAATGCCTTGCACCTCATTCCTGACTCTCGTCTGTGCAACCAATTACCTCGTTCCTGAGTCTCGTTTGTGCATCCAAGTACCTCGTTCCTGAGACTCGTCTGAATCTCCATGTTCCGGTCTTCGCTGCCCTGGCCTCCATCCGGCCTGCCGCTTCATGCCGTACCCTGCGGCATGTCTGAAAGGGCTTGGAACGGTCGGAGGACTGTTCATAAGACCACCATTGCGTTGCTTGCTTCCGAAGCGTGCAGGTTCGGAGGAGGGTCAGTATCTCCAGTCATCTGTCTTCAGTTCAGCCTCGCTCCTGTCCAGCCCATGCTCGGGCATGCCTCTCCTGCCACCGCACCTCTCTGGAGCTTCTCTGGGGTCGAGCTGTGGTCCAAGAACACACATCTCCTGGTAAGCAGGACCGCTCTCCTAGTGCTCTGTAACACTATTATACATAAAGAAGGGTGTATATACTATGTGAAATAAGAGGGAGATATACACTCTGACAAGGAAAGGGGCACAGAATACACTGAAAAGCCTTGTGTTAGGGGTTGGATAGAGGGGGGGGGGCGGGGGGGGGGGGATGTGGAGGGCTATGTAAGATCCGATTCTGGGTAGGCCAGTTTGAAGAGCCATGTTTTGATCCCAGATTTAAATTTTCGAAGACAAGGTTCTAGCAGAAGTTCAACTGGCATCGAGTTCCAGAGGGAGGGGCCTGCAATAGAAAGGGCTCTCTCTCTGGTGGAGGAGTGGTGGGCACGTTTGAGGGGAGGGGTGTGGAGGGTGCCTGCGAGGGAGTTTCTAGTGGGACGACAGGAGGAAAGAAAGGGAAGGTGCTCCTCAAGCCAGGAGTGATTGTGGTTGTGCAAGGAGTTATGAATGATAGGGTTTTGTATTTGATGCGGGATGACATAGAAACATAGAAACATAGAAATGACGGCAGAAGAAGACCAATTGGCCCATCCAGTCTGCCCAGCAAGCTTCACACTTCTTTCCTTTCATACTTATCTGTTTCTCTTGGCTCTTAGCAACCCTTGGTTCTATTTCCCTTTCACCCCCACCATTAATGCAGAGAGCAGTGATGGAGCTGCATCCAAGTGAAATATCAAGCTTGATTAGTTAGGGGTAGTAACCGCCGCAACAAGCAAGCCACACCCATACTTATTTGTTTACCCAGACTATGTTATTCAGCCCTTATTGGTTGTTTTTCTTCTCCCCTGCCGTTGAAGCAGAGAGCTATGCTGGATATGCGTGAAGTATTAGTTTTTCTTCTCCCCTGCCGTTGAAGCAGAGAGCTATGCTGGATATGCATTGAAAGTGAAGTATGCATTGAAAGCCACATTAACTATCAACAAATATTGAATAAGCCTAATAATTGGTAATACCTATAGCCTATGAACTCTCCGTTAATTTTACGTACTCTTACCCACCCCTGTTTTTTTTTTTTAATTTGGAGATGGCAGCCCTCCATCCTTCCACTCCGTGAAGGTGGAACACCAACCACTGGCATCCCGCTCCGTGAATGCCTCTGTGGCTACTGCCACTCTGTGCAGTGTTTTGCTGCCTCCTCTTTATACACGTCCTCTAGACCTGATGGATCCACAATGTTTATCCCACGCCCCTTTGAGTACTTTGAGAACTAGATACTCATAGTACTCGTTTCATGTATTGAATGACGTCTTCCATTCATCTCCATGCCAAATCCGAATTAGATTGTAGGCCTCATAGAGGTCCAGCTTTGTAAACACTCTTGATCCCTGGAGATGGTCAAACAGCTCGGCAATGAGTGGTAAAGGGTACTGGTCTTTTTTTATTATTGCAGTTAACCCTCTGAAGTCGATGCATGGGCGTAATAAGCCAGCTTTCTTGGAGGCAAAGAAGAAACCAGTCCCAGCCAAGGAAGTAGAGGGCCGGATGAAACCCCCGGCGAGATTTTCTTTTACATATTCAGACATCGCTTTAGTCTCCAGGACGGATAATGGATACACTCTTCTACTCGGAATTGGGAAGCAGATCGATGGCAAAGTCGTATACCCTATGAGAGGGCAGAGTCTCAGCTTCCTTTTTGAAGAAAACATCAGTATAGTCTGGGTACTGTGGGGGCAGCCCCACCAGGGTTGCTGCCAAGGGCAAGCGAGGTCATGGTTCCACACGTTGCAGACATGAGTTGTGGCAATGGGGGCCCCAGCTGGACAGCTGTAACAAGGCCTAGTTAAACGGTGGAGAGTGGAGTTGCAGCCATGGTATGCCCAGAACAATGGGATGTACATAGGTAGCCAGTGGAGCTCCTTAAGTATAGGGGCGATGTGGTCAGATTTATGAGTGTTTGTAAGGATTCTTTTGGAGGGGTCTGATAGTGGCGTAGGGGAGGCCTAGAAGTAGGGAGTTACAATAGTCCATTTTTGAAAACATTGTCGCTTGTAGAGCTGTGCGGATATTTTGCGTGTGAAGCAAGGGTTTAAGTTTCTTGAGGATGTGGAGTTTGTATTAATGTGGGTTTTATAGTTTAGTTGATTGTCTACGGATACCCCTAGGTCTCGCACGAAGTCGGGGGGTGTAATTGCTTGGGGGTGGGTTAACCGGGGGTGGGTGGAGTGCGGCAATTTGTGATGATGAGGAGTTCGGTTTTGGCAGTGCTACCGCCAGGTGAAGATTAGAGAGGAGGGCGTTGATAGATGCGAGGCAAGTTTCCCAGAACTTGAAGGATTTGGTGATGGACTCTTGGATGGGAATGAGAATTTGGACATCGTCCACATATAGGAAAAATTTAAGACCTAGGTCGGAGAGTAGGTGGCAGAGGGGTAAGAGGTATATATTGAATAGAGTGGAGGATAGTGAAGAGCCCTGAGGGACGCCTTGGGTGAGGGGGATGTGTGATGATTCTGCATTTGCGATTTTAACTAGGTAACTTTGTTATGGAGGTAGGAAGAGAACCAGAAGTGGGCTGTGCCTGAGATGCCAATTTCAGTAAGGCGGGTAAGGAGGATTTTGTGACTGATAGTGTCGAAGGCAGAGGAGATGTCAAGGAGGGCGAGGATGAATGATTGTCCATGGTCCATGCCCTTGAGGAGGGAGTCCATGTATAGGGAGGGTGGGGAGTGCAAGGCTGTAATGTTCACCTAGTACCTAAAACTCATGCACAGGCAGTGACTGCACGGATTCCATGTACTGTTTTGGGTCAGTGGCTGTCCCCAGTCTCAACTGCAGCAGGGATGGATGAAGTCTTGGCTATGGCTAAAAATTTGTTTTTTGTTAACATCAGAGGAAGCTGTCAGCCTAGATCCCTTTTGGTCTTCCCTATTCTGGAGAAAGTAGGCAGAGCAGAGTATGGAGAAATATAACTGTAAAAGCAGCAGACACTGTGTAGCACACAATCAATAAGAATGTGCTGAGTATTGGAGGCCAGGTACAGTAAGAGAAAGGGAGGGAGGAAGGAGAAAATGCCTGTGCATTTTTAGTGAGGCTTCTGTCTGAGGTAGCTGGGCTGAACTCTGAGAGAGGTAGCTGACTGTGGAACTAGTGAGTCTTTTGGAGAGTGTGGGTGCCAAGAAGGGGTGGAAAAGGAAGTGGGTGCTGCAGGCTGGGGAATGACTTAGAGCAAGCAAGCACGAATTTTACATAATGATGCAGGAGGCACTCGCTAAGTGAGCACATGTACAGCAGCACCAAAGCAGAATGTGTGTTGTGTGACAGAGAGAGTATGTGTGTGTGTGTGTGTGTGTATGTGTGTGTGTGTATCCAAACCACTGGTTGGGAGTATGGTTGTCTCATTGCTGGCAAAAGACTAACCCCTGCCAGAAACCCAGGCTATCTCTCTATCTGTCTATGAACATACAAGAGATTTAACCAGGGGGCAGGCACAGGGGCCAACCAAATGAACTGATGTAGGGGACTGAAGTTCAGTTTGTTTATCCACAAAATAAGTTGTGCTCTATTTTTTAGTTAATTAGGGAAAAAATGTAAAATTTACAGTTAAATATTTTAGCGTCAAGTCATATGATGGACCTCTCAGGGGTCAGCTTGGCATGCTTTTGGAAGCTGTAGAAGCACTTGCTGCAAGAATGCACAAGAGGGAATCAAACATAAAACCCATGGCCCTGTTTTGAAAATATCTTCCGGGATGATATTTTCCTACAGTCTGCCCCTGTGTATGACACTGAGCATGTTTATGTTTGACAATGAGTACATATGAGAGATGAGACAGTGTCTGTGTGTGTGTGTGTGTGTGTGTGTGTGTGTGTGTGTGTGTGTGTGAGATGGAGAGGGAGAGACAGTATGTGTGAGTATCAGAGTGAGTGTGAAAGAGAGAGGGAAAGAGCTGGAATCTAAAAGGGCAGAAAATGTTTGCTTCATCCCCTAGCCCTTCCTAAAAGTATTTGCAAGGTACCAAGAGCCATTTGTACACACTTTTGTCTTTGTGATTAGTGGCCACATAACATCTGAAGTGACATTCTGGGTCAGACTACAGTCCATTGAGCCCAGCATCCTCTCTCCAACAATGGCCAGGCCTGGTCACAATTCCTGCAGATCTCCAACAGTTGAGCTATTTCTTCTATTTCACTCCTAATTATAAGTGCTGGCTTTCTCAAGTCCAGCTGACCAATAACTGTTTAGAGACTTTATTTTTCAAGAATTTGTCCAATCCTCTTTTGTGCCCCACAGTGTTAGTTGCCTTGATCAAGTCCTCTGGTGACAGATTCCAAAGCTTGATTGTGTGTGAGTGAAAAAATACTTCCTATTATTTGTTTTAAGTCTTCTGATTGCTAGTTTCATTGAGTGTTCCCTAGTTCTATTATTGTTTCAAAATGCATATTTTTTTTTTAATTTATTTATAACTTTTCCAATAATATAGACATTTATACATGTCAAAGAAAAAACAGGGTTGGCAATAATTTACATATTTCAAAGGAAAATTTTTCTCAAATTTGTAGAAAATATTCTAACATAACATAATCTTCATAGTCAAAAACAATCTTTTGCATTTTGCTCCCTAATGTACTTATATATTAACATGGGGAGATCCAATTTACTTAGAGCAATATTACACGGAAACCAAGTCAATTCAAACAAGTTGAGAGTAAGACAGTTAATCTAAATTACTGCTGATTCACTTTTTATCCTGTCTCTAAAGACCATTGATGATTTTGCAAAAAGTTCTCTAATTGTATGGGATCATAAAACACATATTTATTTCCTTCCACTCTCATCATGCATTTACATGGAAACCTCAGAATTATCTGGGCTCCATGTTCTCTAGCTCTAGGTAACAATAATAGGAACTTCTTTCTTCTCCTTTGAGTATCTTTAGATACATCCGGATTAATCCAGATTTTCTGGTTTAGGTAGAGAGTAGAACGATTTTGCAGGAATTTTTTCATTATAGTATCTCTATCCCTTGATGTTAAACATTTAACCAACATTGTTCCTCTTCCTTCCACCTGCTGTTGCTGTGAAGTTTCAAAAAACTCCGTGATATTTAGTATATTTTCTCTGACCGTCTCTTGGTTTCCCAAATCCTCTTTTATTGGTGTAACAAAATATGCTTTACTTAAGCCAGGCATTTCTTCACTTGGAATTTTCAATATATCTTTCATGTAATTCTTAAATTGTTCTAATGGTGATATCATATGGCATTTTGGAAAGTTAATTACTCTGATGTTGTTATTTCTTAATTCGTTTTCTACCAGTTCCAATCTTTTATTTGTCAGAGATTCTCCCTTAATGATTGAATTTTGAGCCAATTCAATTTTATTCAGTTTTTCTTCAATTCCAAAAATTTTTCCATTTTGTTCAACATTAGCCCTCTGTAAATTGGAAAAGGAATCTTGAGTCCCTTTCAAACTTTCTGATATCACCATAAGTGAGTTTTGAAGAGTCGAAATGGCCATCCATAGAGACTCCATTGTTATATTTTGGGGTTTCTCCAACGGTTTTAAAGTAGGAAAAAATGACGGTTGCAAAACAATTTTCATCTCATCAATGTCTTTAGATATGCCCACCGGCAATTCTAGGATATTCCTTTCTCCTCCTACTGCTCCTTGAGTTTCGGAGGGCTCCCCTCCCCCCACTGGAGTGGACGCTGTTAAACCACTCTCCATGTTAGAAGCAGAGATTTCTCCTGTTAAGCCCACTTTGGGTGTACTCACCCCATCTAGCGCAGTCCGTTGTGGGGTTAGTGCTGGGCTTACAGCCATGCTTCTATTCGGGGGGGGAGGGCGTCAGCGGTGCTCCTGGACTTAAGGTTGTTTCTCCCGCTGGCGGCGGCGTCTGCTCAACTGCCGTCGCAGGCGCGGGATCCTCAGGAGCTCTGCCTGTCTGGGAGTAAAACTCGTCAATTGAGGTCTGTAACATCGGCGGACCAGGGGCAACCGAAGATAGCTCCCTTATCCTTCCTTTTCGCTTCGTGTGCGGCATGGTTTCTCTCTAGAAAACAAACAGGTAACAAAGATTTTGCCTCAATCGCGGGAGCTCCAACTTCCATGTCCTCTCAAGACGGCGCCATCTTGGATCTCCCGCCCTTCAAAATGCATATAACCATTCCCTATTTACCTGTTCCACCCCACTCATGATTTTATAAATATCAATCATATCCCCCGGTGAGGCAGTCTATAGAAAACTCCCTCAGACTAATTTAAAAGACCAGGCACAGCTGTCTCGCCCAGTACCCCTTACAATTCAGACACATAGGGAATCCTGGATGAAGGGAGAAGACCCTCACCAGAGTTTAATAATTCAGGGCCTAGGAAGCTTAGAGAGGCTCTGAGGAGCAGGCAGGGACCAGAAATATGCTAAGACCTTCTATGTTTGATACCCAATCTTTGTGAGATACCTAAACTTCAAGGTGAGCTGCCTAATTTGTTTGTTTTGCTTTGTACTGTGCTTTGTTTCCACTGTAAATACATTTTATTTAAGGATCAGCCAGAGTCTGCCTCCTTTTTCCTCTGGCTGTTTCCAAGCCGCTACCACTCGAATTACCATATCCCTTTACTTGTTTCTTTTCCAAGCTAAACAGCCCTAATCTCTTTAGACTTTCTCCATAAGAGAGCCTTTCCATCCCCCTTATCATGTTTGTCACCCTTCTCTGTTACTTTTCTATCTCTGCTATGTCTTTTTTTTTAGATGGGTTGACCAGAACTGCACACAATACTAAAGGTTTGGTTGCTCATGGATCTATAGAAGGCATAATAATATTCTCAGTTTTGCCATCTATTCCTATCCCAATAATACCTAACCTTCTATTTGCCTAAGGATCAACACAAGGAGAACATGAGCTGGTAAAGACAAAGCTCCAGTTGGGCCTCTGGCTCATCTGGGTCTGCCTACCGATGCTGGGGATCTGTAGGTGTTACATAGGAGGTGGACCCTTGGCTGAGGTGGGGTTAGCGCTACTCGTAGGGGAGGGCCTATGGGTCCCCACTTTCAGTAGGTGGAGCTGGCTGACTGACAAAGGCTGGCTGGAGTTTCGCCAATTCCAGCCCTCGTTCCCCGCAGGTTGAGCCCTTGGGTGCCAGGGCAGCTGGAGTTAGGTGGGCCTCCATCCGAGGTCTTCTGGGAGATGAGGTCAGCCAGGGGCCAGCAACATATATAAAGGAAAGTCTGTACTGGATGGGGCAGAGTCCTGGAGACCCGGGCGCCTAAAGGAATGAAAGTCAGACAGGGGGCGCCTGGGTAAAAGCAGGCCGAAGCCTGAATAGCCAAGTCCAGTGATAAGACTTCAGAGGTGTCGTGGAATAGGCCGAAGTCAGGGCAGGTAGAAGGTGATGGCAAGGCGAAGGTTAGGTCCGGGAGATAATCAAAGGTGTAGTCGGGCAAGGCTAAGGTCAAAGTTCAGGAAATGATCAGTAGCGTGGTCGGGCAAAGCAGAGGACAGTTCCAGAAGACAATCAGTAGCATAGTCGGCCAGAGCAGAGGTCAGTTCCAGCAGACAAACAGTAGCGTGGTCAGGCAGAGCAAAGGTCAGTTCCAGGAGACAATCAGTAGCATAGTCGGCCAGAGCAGATGTCAGTTCCAGCAGACAATCAGTAGAATGGTCAGGCAGAGAAGAGGTCAGTTCCAGGAGACAATCAGTAGCGTGGTCGGGCAAAGCAGAGGTCGGGTCCAGGAGAAGATCAATGACTTGGTCAGGCAAAGCAGAGGTCAAGTCCAGATGTCAGTCCATACATCAATGGAACAAACACGAAGCACAGGAACAGACGAAGTAACAGGACCAGGATCAGGAACACGGAAGAAACAGGAACCAGGAGCATGGAAGTAGTCCCCGGGGAGAGCAGCGAAGTACACGTCCATCGTGGAGACCTGTTGCAAAGACAACTATCCAGAGGCTGGGCCCGGCCTTATATACCGGAGCCCAGTGACGTCATCACTCGGGGCCGTGGGATAGGATCCCGCTGTGGCCCTTTAAAAGAACAAGGGGTGCATGCACGCCTAAGGAGGGGTGCAGCACGGGACGGCGGTGTCTCTCTGTGGACCACGCGGGGAGGTTCACTGTGAAGCACAGGAGTCTGCCCTGGAGAGAGGGGCAGCAGAGAAGGCATGAGGTCGGAGGCAGCAGCCCACCACTGCGAGGAAAGTGGAGCCAGATGCTGAAGTAGGTAGAAGAGGGTGAGAGGGCTTGGCCGTGGACCTATCGTGGCCAGCACACGCAACAGCAGGGTTTCTCTCTGCAGGTTGCATCAACTCCACTTCAGTCTAAAGGTCCACAAATTCAACAGTCTCCTAACTGGATCCCAGCATTATGGACCTATATTTGGGATTATTTTTCTCTACATTATTGACATTAAATTGCATCGGCTTTTCAAATGCCCAGTCTCCTAGTCTCACAAGGTCCTTCTGTTTTCCTTCACAATCTGCTGCTGTTTTAACAACTTAAAAAAAACTTTTGTGTCATCTGGAAATTTAGTCACCTCTCCCATTGTTCCTTTCTGCAGATCATTAATGAATGAGCTAAATAGCACAGGTTTCAGCACAGACCTCTGGTACACTCCACTAACAGTCATGGGATAGGTGGCGATGGTGGCGATGTCCTTTCGTGGATTGCAAACTGGCTAAAAGACAGGAAACAGAGAGTAGGATTAAATGGACAATTTTCTCAGTGGAAGAGAGTGGACAGTGGAGTGCCTCAGGGATCTGTATTGGGACCCTTACTTTTCAATATATTTATAAATGGTCTGGAAAGAAATACGAGTGAGATAATCAAATTTGCAGATGACACAAAATTGTTCAGAGTAGTTAAATCACAAGCATATTGTGATAAATTGCAAGAAGACCTTGTGAGACTGGAAAATTGGGCATCCAAATGGCAGATGAAATTTAATGTGGATAAGTGCAAGGTGATGCATATAGGGAAAAATAACCCATGCTATAATTACACAATGTTGGGTTCCATATTAGGTGCTACAACCCAAGGAAGAGATCTAGGCATCATAGTGGATAACACATTGAAATCATCTGTTCAGTGTGCTGCGGCAGTCAAAAAAGCAAACAGAATGTTGGGAATTATTAGAAAGGGAATGGTGAATAAAACGGAAAATGTCATAATGCCTCTGTATCGCTCCATGGTGAGGCTGCACCTTGAATACTGTGTACAATTCTGGTCGCCGCATCTCAAAAAAGATATAATTGCGATGGAGAAGGTTCAGAGAAGGGCTACCAAAATGATAAGGGGAATGGAAAAGCTTCCCTATGAGGAAAGACTAAAGAGGTTAGGACTTTTCAGCTTGGAGAAGAGACGGCTGAGTGGGGATATGATAGAGATGTTTAAAATTATGAGAGGTCTAGAACGAGTAGATGTGAATCGGTTATTTACTCTTTCGGATAGTAGAAAGACTAGGGGGCACTCCATGAAGTTAGCATTAGGCACATTTAAAACTAATCGGAGAAAGTTCTTTTTTATTCAACGCACAATTAAACTCTGGAATTTGTTGCCAGAGGATGTGGTTAGTGCAGTTAGTATAGCGGTGTTTAAAAAAGGATTGGATAAGTTCTTGGAGGAGAAGTCCATTACCTGCTATTAAGTTCACTTAGAGAATAACCACTGCCATTAGCAATGGTAACATGGAATAGACTTAGTTTTTGGGTACTTGCCACGTTCTTATGGCCTGGATTGGCCACTGTTGGAAACAGGATGCTGGGCTTGATGGACCTTGGTCTGACCCAGTATGGCATTTTCTTATGTTCTCATGTTCTTAACAACCTTTCTCAATTTGGAAACTGACCATTTAGTTCTACCCTCTGTTTCCTGTCTTTTATCCAGTTACCAACCCACAAGAGGACACTGCCTGCTATCTCATGATTTTCCAATTTTTTAAGGAATCTCTCATGAGAGACTTTGTCAAATACCTTCTAAAAATCAGAATACATTATATTAACTGGCTCAACTTTATCCAAATGTATATCTACACCTTCAAAAATAAATTTGGTAAATTGGTAAAACAAAAGTTTCCTTTGTAAAAACCATGTTGACTCTCCGTCATCAAAACATGTCTATCTATGTGGTCATTCTACTATTTTACTCAGCACTGACATCAGGCTCACCGGTCTATAGATTCCCAGATCATCCCTGGATGCCTTTTAAAAAGTTGGTGTCACATTAACTAACATCCAATCTTCTGGTACAGTGGCTGATTTGAATGATAGGATGAAAATGGCCAGAAATCGGTCTGCAGTTTCATGTTAGTGATCCTTTAGAACTCTGGGATAAATACCATCCAGTCCTGGTGATTTGTTATTCTTTAGTCTGACAATCTGATTTATTACATCTTCCAGTTTCACAGTGATTTTGTTTAATCACTCAGAATCATCACCATCAAAAAAGGTTTACAGTGTGAGTATGACCCTGACAGCCTCCTCAGTAAAGACAGAAACAAATAATTCATTATATTTGCTAGTTCCATCTCCTCCCTGAGTATCCCATTTACCTCTTGGCCATCTAATTGCCCAACTGACTCCCTCAGAGGCTTTCTGCTTCAAATGTACTTGAAAGATATTTTATTATTTGTTTTTACTACTATGGCAAGCTCTTTTCAAATTCTTTCTTATCTGGTTAATTACATTTTAGATCTTTTCATATATTTCATATATTTAAGCAACCTGCCCTATGTTATGTATTGATAGTAACAGTTCTTTGTAAAGCATATACGCTGCATTTCCTGATCCATGTAAACCGATGTGATATTCCCAATGTATGCCGGTCTAGAAAAACTTTAAATAAATAAACAAATAAATAAATAAATTAAATATAGGTGATATATCAAGTTTGAATAAACATAAACATTAACTACTTTGCCAGTGCTTATGCACTTCCCTGTTTTCCTCATTTGGATTTGCTTTGCTTTCCATTTGTTTAAAGATGCCGTTTTGGCTTTAATTACCTCTTTCAGCTCCATATTAAACCATGCCACCAGTCATTTGATTTTCCTTTGACCTTTTTTAATGCAAAGAATACATTTTGTGTGGGCCTTGAAGATAGTAATTTTAAAGTGTTCAGGCCTTCTGCAAGTTTATAACTTTGTGATTTGCTCTTTTTAGTTTTTTCTAATACATTTCCTCATTTTATCATAGTCTTCCTTTCCATAGTTAAATGCTACTATAGTAGTTGTCCTTAGTATTCACGTTTCAATGATTATGTCAAATTTTATTATATTATGATCACTGCTGACAAGCGAATCTATCACTTTTATCTCTTGTGCAGGTCCTGTGTTTTATTGAGAACTATATCTAATATAGTTCCACCTCTCAGTTCGATGACCATCTACTGCATGAAGCAGTCATTGATAGTATCTAGAAACTTTACCCTCTTTGCATGTCCTAAAGTTACACTTACTCATCAAGTCTTCCAATATTATTGTGTTGCCCATTTACTATCCGGTCTAATCTCTAGCAACATTTGACAGTCTGTTTCTTCATCCTGGCCAGGTGGGTGGTTTTATAACTCCACTACTATACTCTTCCCTTTTACCCTTGAACTTTTTGTCCATAAGAATTCAAGAATACAATTTGTTTCCTGCAAAACTTTTATTCTGCTTAACCCTGCCATCCTTAACATATAGTGCCACCCTTCCACCAATTTCATCTGCCCTTTCATGTCAATATAGGGGCCGATTTTAAATTTTATGCACACTTGATTTTATAACATGCCTACCTTATTTGATGGAGTTACTGCCTCTGGCAGGTGTAACTTGCGCACGAACCTCCAGCACGGCCAATGTGCTGGAGGACTTGGGAACGCCCCCAGCCGCACACCACCATGCCCCGCCCCGGACCACTCCCATTCTGCCGCCACGCCCCTGGTCCCGCCCACAATCCACCCATTTTTGAAAGCCCCAGGACTACGAGAAAATCTGCCCTATAATTTGTACCCTGGTATCCCAGTATCCTATTGGTTATCCCCCTTTCACCAGATTTTATAACATTCAGCACCTTGCACGTGCCGAGCCCAATGGGAGCCCCAATGGCTTTGCCCGTTCCCTCCAAGGAGCGGCATTGGAGGGGACTTTTTTTTGGATCCCCCCACCTTTCCCTCCCTTCCCCTATCTAACCCACCCCCTAGCCCCACCTAAATCTCCCCTACATTATTTGATGGAGTTACTGCCTCTGGCAGGCGTAACTTGCGCACGTTGGCACGCGAACCTCCGGCATGGCCGATGTGCTGGAGGACTTGGAAACGCCCCCGGCCCCACCCTAGACCGCCCCCACGCCCGACCCTGCCCCCGGACCGCCCCATACCACCACCACGCCCCCGGCCCCACCCACGATCTGCCCATTTTTAAAAGTCCCGGGACATACTCGCGTCCCGGGGCTTGCGTGCGCTGCCGAGCCTATGCAAAATAGCTACAGGATTTCTTCCTGCCACACCAAGGTGATGGTCTCCTGCTAGTTGGCCTTGTTCCTCCAAAGCAGCACAAGGGCTGCTAGACTGGAGTTGGGACACTCTAATATGATCCTGACGGTCTTCTCTGAATACCTCCTTCTCTGCTTCAGCTCCTCCAGGTTTGTCATGCTTGCATCCAGAGACTGGGCTGTAGAGAAAAAATATTTGACTTAAAGCCAAAATATTGAACATGTATTATAATTAGATCTTTATTGATCCTTTATGCTAAGGATTAAAAGAAAGAAAAAGATGGAGCACTACTTTGTATTTAATGGAAATGTCTGTATATTTAAGGAGTTTCATTTTCACCCAGTGAATATAGTTGAGTAGTTCCTTAGAATCCAATGTTCAGCGCTATTTGTACGACTAAGCTCAGATATGGCCGGACAAATGGTAACATTGAATATCCAGCCATACTCAGCCAGATGAGTCTACGGTGAAGCAGGGACATTCCAGAGCAGAGTCAGCTATCCAGCTAACTTAGCCCATCATTCATCAAAATGTGTTATGGCATTAATACCATAACACATTGAGGGGGGAGGGATTGGGAGAGGAGTTTGGGTGAGATTTAGTTAAATTAGGGGCACTATGGCATGCTATCAACGCTGGAAAAAACCACACCTTTTTCCCTGGCATTAGGCTATGTGATTTGCCTGAAATGGCCATTATGCAATTTATGGTAAATTTTTGTAAATGCATTCTGGCCATTTCTGAGTGAGAGAGAGGGGGGGGGGGAAGTGACTTGGTTTGAATGTATGGGGTGACAGATGGGAGAGAGACTAGTTGGGGTGATGACTAGAGAGAGAGATTCAACCTGGTATGTGTGGGGTGACTTGTCACTCTATACAGTTAACCCAGTCACCCTCCCCCCATACATACACCAGGAAGCCTCTCTCTCTCATGTCACCCCATACAGTCACCCCAGTCACTTCCCCTCTCACCAGTCCCATCCCACACACAGCAGGCTGCCTCTCTCTCACCAATTACCACCCCAACCAGTCTCTCTCCCGCCCATCATCCCAATCAATCACCCCAGTCACTCCCCTTTCACCAGTCACTTCCACACACCAGGATGTCTTTCCTCACCACTCACCAACCAGTCTCTCTCCCACTGTCACTCCTTATAGTCACTCCAGACACTCCCCCTCTCATCAGTCACCTCCTCACATATCATAAGAACATAAGAAATTGCCATGCTGGGTCAGACTAAGGGTCCATCAAGCCTAGCATCCTGTTTCCAACAGAGGCCAAACCAGGCCACAAGAACCTGGCAAGTACCCAAACACCAAGATGACCCCATGCTACTGATGCAATTAACAGGCTTGTCCATGGGACATATTTTTCTGTCCCATCCCATCCCATCCCATGGCAATTTATGCCTGTCCCATCCCATCCCATCCCATGGGATTCCCATTACAATATTAATATGGAATACAGTTCAAATAAAATTATTAAATTTATGAAAGTTTACGTTTAGTGTCTACTAAATAGGACTACATGTACAAAGAGACATGCAAAACGACAAAATTTATTAACTTTATTAACTTTAACACTAAAAAGTATAATCTAAGTATGACAATTTATTTTACAATATCAAGTATCGACTACCATGGGAAATACAAATGTGTGCCGTCCCATCCCATCCCATCCCATGGGACGTGTCCCATGGGATTCCCATGGGAATAACATTCCTATGGACAACACTGGCAATTAATAGCAGAGGCAATTCCCTAAGTCAACTTAATTAATAGCAGTTAATGGACTTCTCCTCCAAGAACGTATCCAAACCTTTTTTGAACCCAGCTACCTAACTGCACTAAACACATCCTTGGCAACAAATTCCAGAGCTTAATTGTGTGTTGAGTCAAAAAGAATTTTCTCTGATTAGTGTGAAATGTGCTACTTGCAAACTTCATGGAGTGCCTCCTAGTGTTTCTATTATGCAAAAGTGTAAATGACCGATTCATATCTACTTGTTCAAGACCTCTCATGATTTTAAAGACCTCTATCATGTCCCCCCCTCAGCCATCTCTTCTCCAAGCTGAAAAGCCATAACCTATTCAGCCTTTCCTCATAGGGAATTTGTTCCAGCCCATTTATCATTTTGGTCACTTTTCTCTGTACATCGCAGCTATATCTTTTTTGAAATGCAGTGACCAGAATTGTACACAGTATTTAAGATGCGGTCTCACCATGGAGCAATACAGAGATTATGACATTTTCCATTTTATTAACCATTCCCTTCCTAATAATTCCTAACATCTTGTTTGCTTTTTTGACTTCTGCAGCACACCGAGCAGATGATTTTAAAGTATTATCCACTATGATGCCTAGATTTTTTTCCTGTGTATTAGTTCCTAATACGGAAGCTAATATCGTATAACTACAGCAAGGGTTATTTTTCCCTATATGCAACAACTTGCACTTGTTGCTCCAGGAAGTGGACCCTTGGCCTAGTGCAGGATTTGGTAGGCTCCCTGGTTGGACCCAGAGAGCGCTGCCACCAGGAGCCGGAGCACAAGAGGAGACAGAGGCTAGCTGAAGCTTCGCCACTAGCAACCCTAGGTACCCCCGGGCTGAGCCCTTGGGTACGCGGGCCACCTGGACTTAGGTGGGCCCCACAGGATCTCCTTGATAAGAAGTTCAGGGGTGTGTCCACCATGATCAAGGGTACATGGTCAATACTTAGGCCGGAAGTCTTGGGTGCCTGAGAAGGCCAGAAGAGAGTCTCTGAATGTATAGCAAGAATCAAGGCCAGAGAGCAGGCTGCCTCTGGCAAGGGTCAGAGCCAATAATCAGTCCGTGGATAGTCAGGCAAAGCAGAGGTCAGTTACCAGTAGTCAGTCCGTGGGTAGTCAGCCAAAGCAGAGGTCAAATTCCAGGGGGCAGTCAGACGTGGTCGAGTTCAGGCAGAGGTCAGTTCCAGGCAGCGAGCAGACGAGGTCGTAAAAGCAGGCAGAAGGTCAGAAGTAGGCAGCGAGCAGAGTACTGAGAAGACAGTCCGAGGAGACAGAAGGACGCTGGAACAGGACTGGAACAGGATTGGAATGAGATTGGACCAAAGGCTGGAACAAGGGCTGGAACAAGGGCTGGAACAAGGGCTGGAAGAGACTGGAAACACAGACTGGAATGCAGAGGCAAACTAGAAATCACAAGGATTGACCCGATTGCCAAGGCAAGGAAATTAGGGCAGGATCTTCCTGATATAGGGCCTTCAATAAGGGCGCAGCGCGGAACTGGGACCCACCCCTGGCCCTACAAAATGCCAGGCGGTCCACTCGCACGTGCCTATGTGGCGGGGCCGACACCACAGAGGATGCCGAGCCCTGCCGTGAGGCCTGGCTGGAGGATGAAGGCCCGGCGACTGCCACCACGGGACACCGAGGCATAGCCATGCATGCCACCGCTGCAGGGAAGGACGACCCGGGACCCCCGGAGGAGCTGGAAAGGTGAGCAGGCCCATGGGTGGGCCGAGCGAGGATGGGACACGCAACAGTTCTTGTCCACATTAAATTTCATTTGCCATTTGGATGCCCAATCTTCCAGACTCACAAGGTCCTCCTGTAATGCATCACAATCCACTTGTGATTTAACTACTCTGAATAATCTTGTATCATCCGCAAATTTGATAACCTCACTCATCATATTCCTTTCCAGATCATTTATAAATATATTAAAAGCACCGGTCCAAGTACAGATCCTGAGGCACTCCACTGTTTATCCTTTTCCACTGAGAAAATTGACCATTTAATCCTACTCTCTGTTTCCTGTCTTTTAACCAGTTTGTAATCCACGAAAGGACATCGCCTCCTATCCCATGACTTTTTAGTTTTCTTAGAAGCCTCTCATGAGGGACTTTGTTAAACACCTTCTGAAAATCCAAATACACTACATCTACCGGTTAACCTTTATCCACATGTTTATTAACCCCTACTAGGCTGCCTCTCTCTCTCAAGCCACCACCCCAACCAGTGTCTCTCCTATCTGTTATCCCATTGTTACGCTCGCTGCTCACGGCAGCCCCGCGGTGCTGCCCTCTCACCTCTCTAAGCAACTTCCAGATTCCAGCTTCCCGTCGCTTGTGGCATTGGGCTGCTGGCGCCGACCTCGGGATCCCGCCATCGCCTCCAATCCTGCTCCATTTCTTAAGACTTCCAGGCAGGATGCCTCCATCCATTGGGCCTCTCCGCGGGGTCAACGGAGAGACACCGCCAGCAGTGCCGCGCCCCCCCCAGGCGCGCGCGCATCAGTAAACTTTTTAAAGGGCCGCGGCGGGAACCTGGCCGCAGACCCAGATGCTGACATCAGATCCTTCAGCATATAAATGCTCAGGCCTCGCACCATAGTGTTGCCTTTGCAACAGGTCTCCTCGGTTCCCTATTTGATTCTGAGTACTTGTTGCCTCCGTGCTTCCTTGTTCCGTGTTCCTGATTGTCTCCAAGTTCCTGATTCCTAGTTCATCTCTTCTGTACTTTGATTGACCTCCTGGTGCTGACCTCTGCTACGTCCAACCTTGTCTGCCTTCTCCATGCCTTGACCATTGCTACGCCTGACCATGCCTGCCTTCTCCATGCCTTGACCATTGCTATGCCTGACCACGCCTGCCTTCTCCATGCCTTGACCATTCCTATGCCTGACAACACCTGCCTTCTCCATGCCTTGACCATTGCTATGCCTGACCACGCCTGCCTTCTCCGTGCCTTGACAATTGCTATGCCTGACCACGCCTGCCTTCTCTGTGTCCTGACCATTGCTACGGATGACCATGCTATAGACTCCTTTGTGTACAGAGTTCCTTGTTGTTTGCTACACCATCCAATTGCCGCCAGCTCTCACTCAAGTTTGATAGTGACGCCTTTATCCCTATTCTCTGGACGTGAATCCTAAGGCTCCGGCCTTTCTTTGCTCAAGCACCTTCAGTCAATCCTCGTTCCTTGGTGCTTGGGTTCCTATACTGGGACCAGTCCAGGATAGAACTACGCCACCTGCTGGCTGCTGTCTCTGGGCTGAAATACCTGCCTTTGACATCCACTCTCGAGGCCCGCTTACGTCCTGCCGGCCCCGGCACCCAAAGACTCAACCCGAGGGGAACGTGGGCTGGTATATGTGAAGCTCCAGTGGACTCTAGCTTCAGCCCACTCCACCTGCTGGTGGTGGAGACCCGTAGGCCTTGCCTGTGGGTTGTGTCAACCCCACCTCAGCCCAAGAATCCACCTCCAGTGCAACACCCATAAAGGTCAGTCATCCCTTTCACCCCTCTCACCACTTACCACTTATACAGTTATCCCTTGTCACTCCCTCTCTCACTAGTCACCCCCACATACACACATCAGGCTGCCTCTCTCTCACCAATCATTACCCCAATCAGTCTCTCTTCCACCTGTCACCCCATATATTCACCCCAGTCGCTTCCCGTCTCACCATTTACTGCCCCCTCACCCAAACACACAGAGAGACACCAGGGCATATGCTATATGAACAATAACATTCAACGGAAACAGTGAAAAGATAATTTTATGGTACTATTCTAAGCAATATACTTTATATTTCCCCTGTTTTAATGTAATCGCATTCTTACATGCTTGTTATGGTTATAATGTAAACCAAAATGATATGTAACTTTGCTACATGAATTGCGGTATATAAAAATATTAAATAAATAAATAAATAAATAAATATTGGATTGATCTTAAATGCACAATAAAAAACAAAATAAACTGGGACTTAATTAGACCAATGATTATATATAAGGCTGATGGTCTTTGGAAGTGTTTAATTACTCTTGCAGATGAAGCCTAGTATGACAGTCTATTTCTACTAACATTTAAGAACTGTGACTTGTTGGTATTGAATAGGGATGTGAATCGGGCTTCGGACAATTGAAAATATCGGACGATATTTTCAAAATCGTCAGAAATCGGGGGCTCACCCAAAACGATAGGAAAACCCCACGATATTGTTCGTGGGGGTTCTCTTATCGTTTTGGGGGAGGGCGGGAAAAACGGCATACAAATGTAACCCCTAAACCCACTCCGACCCTTTAAAACTAATCCCTTAGCTTCCCCCACCCTCCCGACCCCCCAAAAAACTTTTTACAGGTACCTGGTGGTCCAGTGGGGGTTCCGGGAGCGATCTCCCGTTCCCGGGCCGTCAGCTGCCACTAATCAAAATGGCGCCGATGGCACTTTGCCCTTACCATGTGACAGGGTATCCGTACCATTGGCCGGCCCCTGTCACATGGTAGGAGCACTGGATGGCCCGCGCCATTTTTAAAGATGGCGCCGGCCATCCAGTGCTCCCTCCATGTGACAGGGGCCGGCCAATGGCACGGATACTCTATCTCATGGTAAGGGCAAAAGCCATCGGCGCCATTTTTGTTAGTGGCAGCCGACGGCCCGAGAGCGGGAGATCGCTCCCGGGACCCCCACTGGACCACCAAGTACCTGTAAAATGTTTTTGGGGGGGTCGGGAGGGTGGGGGAAGCTAAGGGATTAGTTTTAAAGGGTCGGGGTGGGTTTTATGTTTATCGGCTCGGGCGCAGCCGATTAAACAAAACCGCGATCGGGCCGGACGAAAAAAAACAAACCACGATGTGAATCGGAACCGGAATCCGAACCGATTCCGGTTCGGGTTCCGATTCCGGTTCCGATTCACATCGGACCTCAAAGAATCAGTGAATACCTCAAAGAATCAGTGAATACTTACCTAACTCTAGAACTGCAACTGCCATCTAGAAAATAAGATGAGAGATATAATATTGCATCTGTTTGGCTTTACTCTTTCACCAGCTGGGTGTCAGTGCTGTGTATGAGGGAGTGACAGCAATGCCTGAGCATGGATAAAGCATCTCTCTCTTTCCACTAGCAGGTGCTTTCTGCCTTAGGCAAAATGCCAGGATAATAGAATTTGTATTCAAGTGAAATGTGAGCAGGGCCATCAAGAGGGGGCAGAGTGGGGCAGTTTCACTAGACTTTGGAAATAGTAAGAGGCTTGTAAAACATAAGAATTGTGGTTGGTTTGGATGAAAGTTGTTTTCCCAGGTTCTTGGTAGCCATGATTGTGAGTTATCTCACACTGATGATTGCTTCCCAAAATTGCTGTTGGGAAAATCCATTCTGGGAGCAATTTTGAATAGCCCTTATTGTTTGCAGCAAACATGGGCACTGTAGGCATGCTGCAACCTTTGAAAACTCAGTTGCTGCAAAGAGCATGCATTAAAAGTGTCCACATACTTTGTACCTGCTATTGTGCAAGTGACCGAGTGCATGCACGTGTGAAAATGGAATGGTGCATGCACTATCTTATTCACTTGAGCTAAATGCACCCAGAGGATGGCCTACATTTTTACCCATCTAAAAGCATGGACAGTATGGAAGCCTGTGAGTACTTCCCCACATGCTGAATAGTTGTTCTTGCAGAGGCAGTAAATAGTCCTAGAGTCATACGAGGGAACTTCTGAATTCTGCTCAGTACCTGAGTTATCTGTAGATTAGTAGGGGGAGGTGGGGAGGGATACAGGGGCTGTACATCAAAGTGGATTACTTTCAGGTACTATAGGTATTGACCTACCCCAAAGGGCTTACATTCTAATTTTGTACCTTTGGGAATGGAGGGTAAAGTGACTTGCCCAAGGTCACAATGAGCGACAGTGGTATTTGAATCCTGGTTTCCCTGGGTCATAGAAGGATCCAACAAGGAAGGACAACAAAACTGTTAATGTCCTTTACAACTTAAAACATTTTTATTGTATGCCAGGCAAATGTGCCAACGTACCAACGTACGTAACAGAAGCTTCACGGTCCCCGCTGCTCTAACCACTAGGCTTCTCTTCCACTCCATAATACACTTCTAAACATGAAAAACTTCTCTCCCTCCTTCTCACCATGAGCAGAGAATCCCCAGTGCTTTCCCTCCCGCCCTCCTTCCCTCCTTCCTTGGCATTTCTATGACAATGTCCGTTGTTTTCAGTATCCCAGGTGCCCAGCCTACCCTATTGAATAGCTGGCTCTGCACAGCCTCTGGAGATTTTAGCATTGTCTCTGGAGCCCTGACAATTTCTCTGCAAATCTGGAATCTCTGGACTAAATCCAGAGAGTTCCTAAGTATGCCTAGAGCTCACTGGGGGAAGGGAGGAAAACAGGGCCAGTGCAAGTTTCTGTAGCACCCTAGGCAGAGCAATGTAACACTGCCCACCCCTCAGACCCACCCTGAGTTGAATGCGCCATCTGATAGATTTGATATATATAGTGAAGATAACCTGGATTAAATAACTAAATAATGAAATTCAAGAGAAGGAATGTGTATTTGTTTTTAACAGGCTTTGCATGAGAGACGCAAGCAGTTTGTGTGGAGCCAGCTCAAGGCCTAGAGTACCAAGCTAACGGTACTTTTACATCATTAGTTTAGGTAAAAGGTTTAGTCCAAATAAGGAAGTCATACCAAAACAAAAATCAGACACTGTTAGCAAAATCTGTATATAAGAATGTAATGTGTAACTTGAAAACTGAGCAGGCTTTGATGCATCACTGTTAAGACGCTACAAGTCACTCCCAGGAAACGCTGTATCTTTCCTGAATTCTTCTTCTGCCTTTTACTTTGCTTTTCTATAATAAATAGTATTATTGAGAAATATAAAGACTGTGAGTGTTTTCTATAACAAACCAACCTGCACAGCGAAACCTCTGAGTGCCATAAGCTTCAGTTAGTAAATTGGGAACTTCTTGTGAGGTAAGAAAGGTAAACAACTAGTAAAGTCCCTGCCCTGCTGGTAAGGCAGGTAATAACTAAATACTCCCCGAGACAGCCGCCCTCGGGACTATAAACATATTGGTGCCGTGACTCGGATTGTTTGGCGGCTATTGAACTTGCTGCTGAAATGACAGTTGACATCACTGGGGTAAGTTTCAGTTTTGTTTTAATTAATTCATGCGCTCTGCTTATTAGTGAGCTGTTATCTTTTGCGTGTTTTCTTTCTTTATTTCTTACTTAATATGCGTCAGTTTTGTAGATGCCAGTCACTAGACGTTTTCTCTCAGCAAGAGACTTTAGTTTCAGCTTCCAATGCACCTCCCTTCCCCCCTCCATCCTACGCTACTGTATTTCCCGATTTTTAAAGCCCTGGGGATGCAGAGAGGAGAACACTTTTTCTCCTGCCGAGAGCCCTTAGGTTTTTTCCTTCTTCATAACTGCAGAAACTGTTATCCTTAACTTTAGCATACCCCATCCCTAGGAATTCAATTATCTCAGTAGTAGGAAAAAAATAAAAAAGAAGAAAAAAACTAGAAGCACAGAGCAGGCAGTTTGTGTAGAGTTAAAGCATGAAGCAAACGTAAAGCTTTTATTAATGACGCGATTCAACAATTATTGAGATGCTTATCGTATATGCATGTGTAATCTGTTCTTTATTTTCATTTACCTTTTCTGAATGCTTGTTTCATTACTGACTGCTAGCTTTACGTTGGTAAATTGTTTTTTCTAAAGCATTCTGTTATATCACAAGGTACAGGAAAGTTACAAGCAGTACTAAGTATCAGTTTTTTCTTCCCAAAAGTTCTCCCTTCCTCTTACAAGAGGCAATTAAGGGTTAACAACAGAAAAGAAAGAGTATGAACCAGGGCTAGTGTAGGAATGCGGAACAGCATTTCTCAAGAGAAAATAAACAGAGGATATTAAGAATAATAATAGCCATAATTTAGCAAGAAAGTTTAATTTCGTTTACAGTGAATAAAAAAATCTGTGTCTTGCCAGTATAGGAAGTGCGGAGTTGAAAAGGTTTTTTTTGAAAGAAGTTTTGTTTGTTTAAATAGAGCGTCATTATTGGAAGTTGTTTAAAAGGTGTGCGTATGTGAATAAGATGGAGTTGTGAATGTGAATTAAAAGAAAGAGAACTGAGATGTGAATAAGACAGTTGTGAATGGTAATTATGGGAGAAAAGACAGAGAATTGAGATTGTTTTGAAAGTACAGAGAGACATTGAAAAAGTTACGATTCCTATTCTTTGGCAAGCAATCACTGATAGGTGTTGGTACATCTAAAGCAACCCCCCCAAGCCTTTTTCTTGCAAATCCAGATTGATTTTATTAAATTATATAGTAGAATTTATTCTCCAAGGTTAAAAACTAAAACTGGTAATAATTTTGCTGTGTGCCAGATTTTAATATTTTCCAGATTGACAGCCTTCCCCCCATGAGAGATGTGAAGATGAACATTTTCCAGTTTATTTTCTTTTTCATTTTTAAACAGAATTCTGATTTTTGTTTTACACTGGATCGATCCAAACATTTTCCTAACATTTTCCAAACATTTTTTCAAACATTTTCCAAATATTTTAAATATTTCCCAAACACTTTTTGATTTAATTTTTTAGATCAAATATGTGTTAACTGTTGTCTGTCTTGTGAATGAATGAATTTATATGTCAGTTCAGTGAAATATATGTTTTTATGTAATTGTCTGGACACTTAAGTTGTTTGTGGTTCTGACAATTCATTGTTATCTAATAATAAAGTGGGAAACATTATATAGATTAGCAATAGTAGAGTTATAGTCATGATGAAATCTTCTCATTGATTAATTTGAATTTGAATCTCTCATATTAGGTTTTTTTTTATCCATAAAACACACATATCTCACTTAATAAAGAATTAAGAGGCTATGCTTCGATGTCAAAGAAATGCACCACACTGAAAGAACTGAATACGCCATTGATTTTCAGAAATCATCCCATCAAGCCTTTTCCATGCCTTTGCCACAGAAATCATGCCTTTACCATAGAAGTCATGCCTTTGCCACAGAGGACATCCTGCAGCCATCATTATGAACTGAACTGTTGGTACTTTTTGCCATATTTTCTATTTGTGTTTGTTTTGCTCTAGATGTATTTCCCTTGCTTAGATGAGAATGTATTACCCCTTTGCTCAAAGATTGCAATCAGTATTAACCTTTATTAGATGCACTTAGTTATGGTTACCTTTTGCTCAACCCGCAGTAGCTGCTGGAATTAGGAATGGCTACTAGAAGATTGCAATCAGTATTATTCAGCATAGACTTTTATCTTTCTGCCCTGTAAATATTCCACGAGCGTCGCTCTGGAACATCCAAGAGTCTCTGTATCTTTGCACTTTAACTCACCGTATCTCGTTCTTTTACTACTTTAGAATAATATATTATAAGTTGTTTTTTAGTATTATAGAATTATATGTATTATAAGTTCTCCGTATGCTACCATATCGTGGTTTTACTGTTCTTTTCCCTCATATAATTGTTTATTGTTCTTTGTAAGGGCTCTGCCTAATTGTTCCAAGGCTCTGCCTAATTGTTATTGGTTACATGTAAACCGATACGATGTGCAAACGGCTATCGGTATAGAAGAATTTCCAAATAAATGTAGTGAAAGCTTTGCAACAAACTGTTGACTTACTATTGTTTCTATGTATAACTGACATGGCTTAGATTATATGCTTGCAGCACAGGATGGCTTATGCACTATTTTAAACAGTTCAGAGTATTTTGAGGGAAGATTAACAGTGCAGATGGGACACTCTCTTTTCCTGGTTCTCTAGGCCTTGATAGTTTTATTTTTTTTTATGTTTCTGTGTCTCATGCTTTGCTCATGCCTGTAACTCTGACCAAGGATGCCTTTCATTATCTCTCAGAATACCGTTGTGCAAACCCAATATGCAGAGCCATGTGCTCCAAATCCAGAATTCCCCATGCAAACCCGGTGGTAAAAATAGTACGCTAAGGCAAAGACGGGTAAGAATCTGGTGAGCCCACCACTAGGATGGGCAGCGCTGGGCAACCTAAGACAGCCAGGTACGGGCCATTCGGGATGAAGAATTAGTAGCGCTAATTCTTCAAGAGGGGAATGAAGATAACCTGGATTAAATAACTAAATAATGAAATTAGTGGAACAGTTTTGCACAAGAGAAGGAATGTGTATTTGTTTTTAACAGGCTTTGCATGAGAGACGCAAGCAGTTTGTGTGGAGCCAGCTCAAGGCCTAGAGTACCAAGATAACGGTACTTTTACATCATTAGTTTAAGTAAAAGGTTTAGTCCAAATAAGGAAGTCATCCCAAAACAAAAATCAGACACTTAGCAAAATCTGAATATAAGAATGTAATGTGTAACTTGAAAACTGAGCAGGCTTTGATGCATCACTGTTAAGACGCTACAAGTCACTCCCAGGAAACGCTGTATCTTTCCTGAATTCTTCTTCTGCCTTTTATTTTGCTTTTCTATAATAAATAGTATTATTGAGAAATATAAAGACTGTGAGTGTTTTCTATAACAAACCAACCTGCACAGCGAAACCTCTGAGTGCCATAAGCTTCAGTTAGTAAATTGGGAACTTCTTGTGAGGTAAGAAAGGTAAACAACTAGTAAAGTCCCTGCCCTGCTGGTAAGGCAGGTAATAACTAAATAGTCCCCGAGACACTGCCCTCGGGACTATAAACAATAGTTATGGTCACCCTCTTACAGTGCTCTCTATTTCTCCTTCTCTATGTCGCACAAACCTAGCAATTGCTTTGTGACTGCTGACATTCCTTCTTTCAAATTTTGATACGGGCACCCAATATGCAGAGCCATGTGCTCCAAATCCAGAATTCCCCATGCAAACCCGGTGGTAAAAATAGTACGCTAAGGCAAAGACGGGTAAGAATCTGGTGAGCCCACCACTTGGATGGGCAGCGCTGGGCAACCTAAGACAGCCAGGTACGGGCCATTCAGGATGAAGAATTAGTAGCGCTAATTCTTCAAGAGGGGAATGAAGATAACCTGGATTAAATAACTAAATAATAAAATTAGTGGAAAAGTTTTGCACAAGAGAAGGAATGTGTATTTGTTTTTAAACAAATGACTAGTCAGGCAGGACTAGTCAGCACTAGACGGCTGACTAGTCCTGCCTAATAGTCACGCTGGCCCTGGAGGAAAAGGAACTCCCCCTCTCTCCCAGCTCTAGGGACACTGCCTGCCCATCTGGATCAGTGCTGGGACACATCTGCCTCTCACATTTCAGATCCTACTGACAGATGACAAGTTCTAAGCACAACAGACATGTCTCTCTCAACTTACCTCAAATTTAGAAAGACCCGTGACTCTGATCACTGTCCATGTCCTAATATTTTGGATAATTCGCTGAGTGATCTTCCTTTCACTGTGCCTCTCAGCTACAGAAGATAAGGAAAACAATCTCCATGGAGAGAAACAAATGTTACCTGCTATTTCCCGTCGATAGCAGGGTTGAATTAGCCATGCTGTATGGGAAGCGCCGCGATCCCGAGTAGGCAGAGTTTCTCTTAGTTGATCACAGAATTTTGAACTCTGTGGGGTAGATTTTCATACAGGGCGCCCTCGCATACTTTTGTAGGTGCATCAGGCGCAAACAAAAGTACACTGGATTTTAGTAGATACGCGCGTATCTGCTAAAATCCTGGATCGGCGCGCACAAGGCTACCGATTTCGTGTAGCCGGCGCGCGCCGAGCCGCGCAGCCTACCTCCGTTCCCTCCGAGGCTGCTCTGAAATCGGAGCGGCCTCGGAGGGAATTCGCTAACGCCCTCCCCTCACCTTCCCCTCCCTTCCTCTACCTAACCCCCCCCCCCCCGGCCCCGTCTAAACCCCCCCCCCACACCTTTGTTGGGGGATTTACGCCTCCCAGAGGGAGAAGTAAATCCCCGCGCGTCAGCGGGCCACTGGCGCGCCTAGACGCGACCCGGGGGCGGTTTCGGAGGGCGCGGCCACGCCCCCGGGCCCGCCCCCAAAACGCCGCCGACACGCCCCGAAAACGCCGTGCCGATCGGCCACGCCCCCCTCGGAAAACCTCGGGACTTACGCGAGTCCCGGGGCTCTGCGCGCGCCGGCAGGCCTATGTAAAATAGGCGCACCGGCACGCGAGCAGGGCTCTTACAATCCGCCCCTGTGCGTCTGCGCGGTTGTCTTCCCGCGCGGTTCTGTCACCTCTTCAGTTTCTTTTTTTCCGCGAGCTGTTCGCACGTGGGGTTTTTCTCTTAGTAAGTTTTTTTTCTCTGACTGGATATTTTTCGACGATTTTTTCACATTTTTTCTCAAGAATTCACATCTCAGATGGCTCCGAAGCCATCTGGATTTAAATATTGTCAATGTGGCAAAATTATGTCCATCACCGATGGACATAATTATTGCTACATTTGCCTAGGTCCCGATCACGATCAAAAATCGTGCCGGGACTGTGGCACGATGTCGCCGAGGGCCCAGCGGCACCGGGCCGCGAAGATGGAAAGGCTCTGCATCGGATCTTCGGCCCAACCATCCTCCATCCATTCCTCGCCGGGACCGGCGAAATCGGGTAAGGTACACCCGAAGAGGGCGTCCTCGCTGGGTCCAGCAGGACTTGAACAACCTGAGAAACGATTAAGGCCAGGGTCTCACACACCCTCAGAGCCTCGTCCAAAAGCCGGGGATCCGGCGGGTGAGCCACGGCGCAAAGTACCGGAGAGTACTTTTTCGAAAACTGCGCCATCTGCTTCGAAATCGCATCTCGACGCTTCAAGAACGAAGCACGGATACGGAGCGTCTACGGCGCATTGCAGTCATGAAGCATCCTCCACATGTCATACAAGGCAAAGAGCATCTGCGAAGCATGGAGCACCATCGACACAGGGAACAGCTTCGATGCACGGAGCTACGGCGCACGGAGCAGATACGGCGCAAAGCCTAGTCCACAACGCTCCTACGGAGCATATATTGATTAGGGATGCTCCAACAACACATGGTGCCAAAACAATGCATTTACAATCACCAAGTGTATCAGACAAGCATCAACAGAAGTTACATCACATAGCTTCTTCAAAATCAAGAAGTTCTTCAAAAATGTCCTCAACTTCTGAAACTGATATTCCAGGCCTCTCAAAATCAGGATCTTCTCCTAATGGTAGCTCCTTGGTGAAGTCTCTCATCACTTTCCAGTCTTTTGCATTGAGTGTCACATGTATGATTTTTTACCCGCCAGTGAGAGATTGTATGTGTGCACTCGGTGCAAAGAGCTCCTGGCTCTCAGGGACCAAGTCCGATCTCTGGAGGCTAGAGTAGCAGACTTGGAGGAGCTGAGGGAGACAGAGAGGTACATTGACGAGACCTTCAGGGACATAGTAGCTAAGTCCCAAATCCATTCTGGCAGCCCCAGTGCTGCGTTGCATCAGAAAGGTCTCCCAATAGGAGAACATCACCCTGGTGTAGCAGGAAGTGATCCTGTAGCAAGGACCTGCTCTCCAGGTGATGTATTGTCCTCTCGCACTGAGGACAAATCTTCCAGGGCTACTGCCCAGGAGGGAAGGGTTAGGCCGGCCATCATAGTTGGTGATTCGATTATTAGAAATGTGGATAGCAAGGTGGCTGGTGGACGTGAAGACCGCCTGGTAACTTGCCTGCCTGGTGCGAAGGTGGTAGACATCACGTGTCACCTAGATAGGATTATAAACCATGCTGGGGAGGAGCCGGTTGTCGTGGTACATCTGGGCACCAATGACATAGGAAAATGTGGGAGAGAGGTTCTGGAAGCCAAATTTAGGATTTTAGGTAGGAAGCTGAAATCCAGAACCTCTAGGGTGGCATTCTCTGAAATGCTTCCTGTTCCACGTGCAGGTCCCAGAGGAAGAGAGAGCTCCAGAGTTTCAATGCGTGGATGAGACGATGGTGCAGGGAAGAGGGATTCAGCTTTGTAAGGAACTGGGGAAACCTTTGGGGAAAGGGGAGACTTTTCCGAAAGGATGGGCTCCACCTTAACCAGAGTAGAACCAAGCTGCTGGCATTAACTTTCAAAAAGGAGATAGAGCAGCTTTTAAACTAGAACAAGGGGGAAAGCCAACAGTCACTCAGAAGTGCATGGTTCGGAGAAATGTATCCTTGAAGGATACTAATGAAACAGGAGAGTTAGGGCATCCCAACAGAGAGGTTCCATTAAATGCAAACATAGTTCATATGGCTATATGTCAAAAATCACCAAAACTAATGAGTTCCGAATTATCCCAAATAACTGAAAAGCAGGTTGTTAAAACAAGCAAAAACCACACTTTGAAATGTCTGTATGCCAATGCCAGAAGTCTATGAAGTAAGATGGGAGAGTTAGTAGTATAGCAGCAAATGATGAGATTGACATAATTGGCATCACAGAGACTTGGTGGAAGGAGGATAACCAATGGGACAGTGCTATATCAGGGTACAAATTATATTGCAATGATAGGGAGGATCAACTTGGTGGGGGTGTGGCACTTTATGTCTGGGAGGGTATAGAGTCCAACAGGATAAAGATCATACTAGAGACTAAATGCTCAGTAGAATCTATATGGGTAGAAATCCCATGTGTGTTGGGTAAGAGTATAGTGACAGGAGTATACTACCGTCCACCTGGACAAAATGGTCAGACAGATGATGAAATGCTAAGAGAAATCAGGGAAGCAAACCAATTTGGCAGTGCAATAATAATGGGAGATTTCAATTACCCCAATATTGATTGGGTAAATGTAACATCAGGACTTGCTAGAGACATAAAGTTCCTGGATGTAACAAATGATTGCTTCATGGAGCAATTGGTTCAGGAACCAACAAGAGAGGGAGCTAATTTAGTTTTAATTCTTAATGGAACGCAAGATTTGGTGAGAGAAGTAACGGTGGTGGGACCACTTGGCAACAGTGATCATAACATGATCAAATTTAAACTAATAACTGGAAGGGGGACAATAAGTAAATCTGCAGCTCTAACACTAAATTTTAAAAAGGGAAACTGATAAAGTGAGGAAAATAGAAAAAAACTGAAAGTTGCAGCTGCAAAGGTTAAAAGTGTTCAACAGGCATGGACATTGTTTAAAAATACAATCCTAGAGGCGCAGTCTATATGTATTCCGCGCATTAAGAAAGGTGGAAGGAAGGCAAAACGATTACCGTCATGGTTAAAAGGTGAGGTGAAAGAGGCTATTTTAGCCAAAAAAACATTCTTCAAAAATTGGAAGAAGGATCCATCTGAAGAAAATAGGATAAAACATAAGCATTGTCAAGCTAAGTGTAAAACATTGATAAGACAGGTGAAGAGAGAATTTGAAATGTAATTGGCCATAGAGGCAAAAACTCATAATAAAAACTTTTTAAAATATATCCAAAGCAAGAAACCTGTGAGGGAGTTGGTTGGACCATTAGATGACAGAGGGGTTAAAGGGGCTGTTAGGGAAGATAAGGCCATTGCAGAAAGACTAAATTAATTCTTTGCCTCCGTATTTACTAATGAGGATGTTGGGGAGATACCAGTTCCGGAGATGGTTTTCAGGGGTGATGAGTCAGACGAACTGAACAAAAATCACTGTGAACCTGGAAGATGAAGTAGGCCAGATTGACAAACTAAAGAGTAGCAAATCACCTGGACCGGATGGTACACATCCTAGGGTTCTGAAGGAACTCAAAAATGAAATTTCTGATCTATTAGTTAAAATTTGTAACCTGTCATTAAAATCATCCATTGTACCTGAAGACTGGAGGGTAGCCAATGTAACCCCAATATTTAAAAAAGGCTCCAGGGGCGATCCGGGTAACTATAGACCAGTGAGCCTGACTTCAGTGCTGGGAAAAATAGTGGAAACTATTCTCAAGATCAAAATCGTAGAGCATATAGAAAGACATGATTTAATGAAACATAGTCAACATGGATTTACCCAAGGGAAGTCTTGCCTAACAAATCTGTTTCATTTTTTTGAAGTAGATAAAGGTGAACCGGTAGATGTAGTGTATTTGGATTTTCAGAAGGCGTTTGACAAAGTCCCTCATGAGAGGCTTCTACAAAAACTAAAAAGTCATGGGATAGGAGGCGGTGTCCTTTCGTGGATTACAAGCTGGTTAAAAGACAGGAAACAGAGAGTAGGATTAAATGGTCAATTTTCTCAGTGTAAAAGGGTAAACAGTGGAGTGCCTCAGGGATCTGTACTTGGACCAGTGCTTTTCAATATATATATAAATGATCTGGAAAGGAATATGACGAGTGAGGTTATCAAATTTGCGGATGATACAAAATTATTCAGAGTAGTTAAATCACAAGCAGACTGTGATACATTACAGGAGGACCTTGCAAGACTTGCAGATTGGGCATCCAAATGGCAGATGAAATTTAATGTGGACAAGTGCAAGGTGTTGCATATAGGGAAAAATAACCATTGCTCTAGTTACACAATGTTAGGTTCCATATTAGGAGCTACCACCCAGGAAAAAGATCTAGGCATCATAGTGGATAATACTTTAAAATTGTCGGCTCAGTGTGCTGCAGCAGTCAAAAAAGCAAATAGAATGTTAGGAATTATTAAGAAGGGAATGGTTAATAGAACGGAAAATATCATAATGCCTCTATATCGCTCCATGGTGAGACCACACCTTGAATACTGTGTACAATTCTGGTCGCCGCATCTCAAAAAAGACATAGTTGTGATGGAGAAGGTACAGAGAAGGGCAACCAAAATGATAAAGGGGATGGAACAGCTTCCCTATGAGGAAAGGCTGAAGAGGTTAGGGCTGTTCAGCTTGGAGAAGAAACGGCTGAGGGGGGATATGATAGAGGTCTTTAAGATCATGATAGGTCTTGAACGAGTAGATGTGACTCGGTTATTTTCACTTTCGAATAATAGAAGGACTAGGGGGCATTCCATGAAGTTAGCAAGTAGCACATTTAAGACTAATCGGAGAAAATTCTTTTTCACTCAACGTATAATAAAGCTCTTGTATTTGTTACCAGAGGATGTGGTTAGTGCAGTTAGTGTAGCTGGGTTCAAAAAAGATTTGGATAATTTCTTGGAGGAGAAGTCCATTAATGGCTATTAATCAATTTTACTTAGGGAATAGCCACTGCTATTAATTGCATCAGTAGCATGGGAGCTTCTTAGTGTTTGGGTAATTGCCAGGTTCTCGTGGCCTGGTTTTGGCCTCTGTTGGAAACAGGATGCTGGGCTTGATGGACCCTTGGTCTGACCCAGCATGGCAATTTCTTATGTTCTTAAGAGACATTCTCCTTCATTACAAATACCATTAACAAAACGTATTCGACCTTCACTGGTTATACCTCCTCAAGGTCAACCTAAGGGACAAGTACCAAAAGATATTTTGCTTGCGGCAATTCCAACAAGAATCTCAAAGCAAAAGATTCACATTCCTCCACAAGGTACTTTGGCTGCATCAACTATGACGAAAATCTCAGATATTCTCTCCTCTCGTTTCCAAGAATTGGAAAAAACAAAGGAATTAGCACCACAGCGTTCTCCAGAAGATTCTCCTGAACTGCCTACAGGGATAGAACCTGTAATACCAGCAAAAGATGATACTCCAACTCAACCCATCACCCAAGTTCTCCGGAATCAGTTTATTCTGTAACTTCCTCAACAGGTATGCCATCTGACCCTCAGGAAGATTTACCTGAACCATATTCTCCTCCGGAGGACTTGACTTATTCGAAATTTGTTGAGAAAGTAGGCAGTCTTCTTCAAGTGGAAACGGGAAGAATATTTGACCCAAGAGCTGAAATGCTCGGTATCTTAAAGATCTTCGAATCTCCTCCCGAGCCCACCGCTCTCCCACCTCATTCGGTATTAGAAAACCTACTCTTCAAAATTTGAAAGACTCCTTTCTCATCACTGACCACTTCTAGAAAAATTGATATCAAATATAAGATGTGTAATTCAACAATTTATGAATCTGCTCAACTACCACACCAATCAATAGTGGTAGAATCAGCCTTGTCCAAGGCAAAACGAAATAAGTTTCATTCAAATACTCCACCGGGCAGAGAAAATAAATGCCTAGATGATTTTGGAAAAAAGATCTATCATTCCTCTATGCTAATGAATAGGATACAACATCACCAATTTTACACTATGCAGTACCTATTTGAAACACTCCAAAAACTGTGTCCAATGTGTATATTGGAAGACAACACACCACACCAGTCTTTCTTGGAGATGGAAGAAGGACTTAGGCATTTATTACGCTCTATTTATGAATCTTTCGAATCTTCAGCAAGAGCGTCTGCTTCAGCTATTGCGGCCAGGCGTATGGCTTGGCTTAGAGCCAGCGCTATTCGGATGGATGTCCATGAGAAATTGGCCGACATTCCATGTATGGGCGACAATCTCTTTGGAGATAAATTTGGAAATATCGTATCACATTTGAAAGAACAAAGTGCAGCGGTGCAATCTCTCACCACTCCTGCAGATTCTCAGAAGTCGCAACATCGATTCTATCCTTACCGTCGTCGGTATTATTCGAGACCTTACAACAGACCTTATAAGCAGTACAGGCCTCAACAGTATGTCCTTCCGAGAAATGCAGCTCAGCAGGGCGCTAGGGGTCATGGCAATCAGCAAAGAACAACAAAACAAGTGACAACACCTCAGCAGAAGCCTGCTTCCTCTTTTTTAAATTGATGCAGCCACCACCAATACCTGCTTTCATAGGAGGACGCCTTCAATTTTTTCTCCAAAATTGGGACTCCATTACTTCACATCAGTGGGTACTCAAAATTATCAGAAACGGTTATTCTCTGAATTTTCAATCCACTTCATCTCTTCCTCATATTCCTCCGAAGAGGATGATACGATCCCACTCCACATCCCTCACAGCGGAATTGAACAACCTGCAGATTCAACAATCTATACAAATTATTCCCTTTCATCAGCAACACCAAGGGTTTTATTCCCAATATTTCCTCATTCTAAAGAAGTCGGGTGGCCTACGACCCATTCTAGATCTCAGACTTCTCAACAAACACATACAGAAAGAGAAATTCAAAATGACTTCTCTCAAAAATATTCTACTGCTGATTCAGCCCAATGATTGGCTATGTTCCATCGACCTGAAGGATGCATATTCCCATATACCAATTCACCCGTCTTCTTGGCATTACCTATGTTTCCAAGTTCAGAATACACATTACCAATACAAAGTTCTCCCATTTGGCCTATCTTCAGCCCCAAGAGTATTCACCAAATGTCTAGCATTGGTGGTGGCTCACCTCAGAAAACTTTCGATCCAAATATTTCCTTATCTGGGCAACTGGCTAATAGTAGCACCGGACCAGTCTACACTGAAAGAACACAAGATACGCATGATCGAATGCCTTCAGAAGTTGGGATTTCTAATCAATTTCGAGAAGTCTCACCTACAACCGACTCAAATACTTCAGTTCATAGGTGCTCTCATTCACACAGTCAGACAAGGAGCATACATTCCCCAGGACAGGATGCAGAACATACAATCATTGGCACATAACCTACACACGTCAGGTGCTTCAACTTCTAGGTTATATGGCATCAGCAATCTATGTGGTTCCTCACACCAGACTCCACATGCGCCTATTGCAATGGGGTTTAAAAACTCAGTGGTCTCAATACATACAACCACTCAGTACCCAGATTCAAATTAAAAATGCAATGAAAGAGGACATTCGATGGTGGCTCCCTTCCAAGAATCTTTCCTTGGGAGCTCCATTCAGTTTACCACCTCACCAACTAACTCTGACCACAGATGCCTCCAACAAGGGTTGGGGAGCACATCTGGGTGAACTGAAAACTCAAGGTCTGTGGACCCCTCAGGAATCTACATACCAGATCAATCTCCTGGAGCTGAGAGCCATCTGGATGGCACTTCAAACGTTCTCGGATCACATACGGGGATCAAGCCTCATGGTATATACAGACAACCAGGTATCCATGTTTTACATTAACAAGGGAGAAAGGTCCAGTCCCTGGACTCTCTGCCAGGAAGCAACATGAATTCTACATTGGGCAGTCAAGGCCCAAGTATCAATTCAAGCAACGTATCTTCCAGGTCTGGACAATGTGACAGCAGACCGTCTGAGTCAGATTTTTCATCCACACGAATGGTCCTTGAATCCAGAGGTGGCACAAAAGATCTTCAAACAGTGGGGGTTTCCCATAATAGACCTCTTTGCCACGGAAGCAAACAGACAAGTCCAAACCTTTTGTTCAATTTACCCCAGCAATCAAAGGATGGCTCCAGATGCCTTTCTCATTCCATGGACACCAGGCTTGATGTATGCCTATCCACCCATTCCACTCATTTCTCGAACAATTCAGAAATGCATCCAGGACGTATCAGACATGATTCTAATAGCCCCGGCATGGCCAAGACAGCCCTGGTACATGTATCTCTTGAAACTCTCCATTCATCCATCGATACCACTACAAAACCTTCCACATCTTCTGACACAGGAAGGGGGGCTCATTACTTCACCCCATGAATCAATCACTTTATCTCACAGCATGGAGATTGAAAGGCAAATACTAACTCCCTTAGGCTTATCCTCTCAACTAGAAGATATACTAATTGCATCATGGAAACCTTCAGCCAGACGTAACTACAAAGGAAAGTGGCAACGTTACTTGGACTGGTGTACTCCAAAGAACATAAACCCTTTCTCATCCATGGCCACTCAATTGTTGCAATATCTGCACACACTCTACGAAGCAGGATTAGCCACCACTTCGGTGTGAGTTCATATCAGTGCTATAGCAGCTTTTCATGATCCTTTTAATAACCTTCCAATGTCTAACCACCCATTGATATCTAGATTCATGAAGGGAATGGTCTGGCTTGGACCACCAGTGACTAAGCCTCCAATTCCATGGGACTTAAATGTAGTGCTGGAACAACTAATGCTTCCACCTTTCGAACCATTAGACTCTAGCCACATCAAATATATGACATGGAAACAGTTTTTCTCATTGCCAGAACTTCTGCAAGGAGGGTCAGTGAATTACAAGCCTTAGTTCACTACTCGCCTTATCTTGAATTCTACCATGACAAGGTGACTCTTCGTCCTCACCCTTCTTTTCTACCTAAGATGGTAACATCTTTTCATCTTAACCAAACCATAGCTCTACCTATTTTTATGCCAAAACACCATAATAACAAACGTGAAAAATGTTTACACACATTGGACTGTAAAAGAGCGCTGGCCTACTATAAAAACAGGACTCAATCAACTTCGAGACCTTCTCAACTGTTCCTTTCCTTTAACCTGAATGATCCTGGTCAACCAATCTCAAAAAAGACTATAGCCAGTTGGTTATCACAATGCATACTTTTTTGCTACAACAAATGCTCCATCAAACTACCCACTAAGCCTCAGGCGCACCAAATTCGCGCCACTGCAGCATCAGTTGCACACTTAAGTAAGGTTCCATTGATTGATATCTGCAGAGCGGCAACATGGTCGTCAATTCATACTTTCACATTGCATTATTGCCTCCAACAGCAAACGACCTCTGATGCGGCACTAGGCACAGCAGTCTTATCATCAGTAAAAAGAACATGAGACTGTCTACCACTTCACAGGTTGATGTCCTAACCTAACAACAATAAATATACAAGGACACAACCAGATAGCTGGGGACTCCTATACAGCATGGCTAATTCAGCCCTGCTATCGACGGGAAAAAGCAAGTTTGCTTACCGTAAACGGTGTTTCCGTAGATAGCAGGATGAATTAGCCATGCTGACCCACCTACCTCCCTAGACAGTCTCAAAGAGTCAGACACACCTTCTGAACTTACCTCTCGCTTGGCTACAAAGAAACTGAAGAGGTGACAGAACCGTGCGGGAAGACGACCATATAAATCCTCCACACTCCTCTTAATATGCCTGTACTGTCTCTCTCCTAAAAATGTCTATTTAGTAGTTCTTATGCCCTAGAACATAAGAAGTGCTAAATGGATCAGACAAAAAGTTAATCTTGTTCCTCTCTATCATAGTTGCAAGCCACAAGTGCTATAATGAAGTGTATAAGGAACAAGGTTTGCACATTTATTTATTTACACAATATATAACTTCTATGATCACTGTAGTTTACATAATTACACTCATAAAACAAACACAATGCAAACTACAGTGGACAATACAACAAAATGCCTGTTCCCATTCAACTAGATAATTATGGCAATTTCAATATCAGATGGAAACAACCTTGCCAACACAAGTTCTCTATTAAACTGCTTCTCAACCTTCTTTATTTCGTGGCATACTTTCAACTTTATTAAAACCTCATGAAATACTGTAAGAAGTGGTATTGCACCTTCTCAGAAAATTATATAGTGAACACAAAGAGTTGGTGAGACAATCTATTTCTTTATTTTACGAACTTGCAAGTACGGGTGTCATACAGAAGTAGGCACACCCACAAAGCTAAAATATCTTACTATTGTACATTCGCTTATCATTTTACTCCTCCCCCATCTCAGGATGCTCAACCTATCTGATGCCTTCATTTCAGTGTTATCTCTGCTTCAGGCATCTCTCATGTGTTTCAGACTTCCAAATATGGGGATATCACGCTTCTGTGGTCTGCTTCAATTTCTTCTCCTTACATTTTGCTTAAACAATATATTCTAAAGCCAAGTTTCAACTTTCAATTTTAACCTACAAATTGGATGTACTTTTGCTGTATCCTTCTTCTTGTCAGCCTATTACATTGCTTTTTGGAAAAACACACATGCTATTCCTAAATTGCAATTTTTCTTGTTAGTTTGTACTGCTATGAAAAAAGTCTTTGTTAGAATCAGGTGCAGGGAGGGATGTGGGAGGAGATACAGCCTTACACATTCCTTTCCTTGTCTGTAACTATATGTGCCAGCCTAAGCATAATATATAGTGCTGTGTGGTTAGTGTTTCTCAGCAAGAAGGGGGGCTGGCTAGGTTTTGCAGCTTGGCCTTCTACAGCTTCTAACTAGAAGTTTCTTTACCAGAAATTAGAATATAAGAGAATAAAGAAATACAATTCTATTTCTATAGTGTATTACCATCTGTAATAGCAACATTAGTGAGCCCTTGCTCACAATTCCGCCCTATCTCTTTATTAACCTTTTGCTATTACATTCGCAATCTTTTGTAAGTTGCCTCTAAGGTCTCAAGCATTTGCTGAGCCTTCTGTATTTTTAATTCCTCAGTGTCTATTAACAATCGTATTGCATCAACATGTGGAGGGAGTCTTAGGGGCATTTTCTTAGCAATTGTTGTTTCTATTAATCTTTGACCAATCCTCGCGCACGTGGGATAATACAACTATTCTGAGGGAGGTGAATACTGACACAGCTAAATTCTTCTATTTTCTGAACCATGATTCCAACCAATGCATGAGTAATTTGTCGACCCCAGAGTTTTCTGCCAGTTCCTCTGCTAGGGTAGTGAGACCCTTTAAAGCCTTTGTAATCATGCCATCTGGGGCAGTGTTATTGGGTATATAAGTGAAGCATTCTCCCCCTATCATTACACATACTCCACCCTTCTCAGCTAACATCATATCTAAGACCATCCTATTTTCCCTGGCCATTCTACTAGAGGCATCTAATTGTTCTGCAAGTCCCATTACAGCATCCCGTGTGTAATTGGATAAATTACATATATTATAATCAGCAGAGATTTATTAATCTACATTCTTATTGATTGTGGCCCACCAGAAAAGGGAAGATTCAAACCCTACTGCTATCTGATTCTGGGCTTTGAATTCACCGGGGACTCCTCTTGATACTTCAATGGAGTCTAAATATATCCTCTTATCAAAGGATGTCCCTAAAATATCCATTTTTATTTTTTTGTGCTCTTTATTCTCCCTTTTAAATGCCAAGGTAAATGTAAGTGCCAATTGTACTACCACACAAGTGCCAGTCCAATTAGTGGGCAGTGTAGGTCTTATCACTCTTCCTCCACACTACCACCATAAGTCTGCTCTGGCTACTCACAGATTCAAGTAGTTTCCAACCTCCATTAATCCTGTCACATTCCAGGTTGTAGTATAGGTATCCAATTCTCCCACTTGCTGATTGAACCCTAACCCCCGCCATGTGGCTTCAGGATGGGGAGACCCTGGAGGTGATAGAGTCAGGGAGGCTGCCCAATACTTGGTCAGCTCAGATCTGTGAATTATATGCCCTGGATAAAGCTCTGCAGCTGATTAAAGGAAAGGAAGGAACAGTGTATACAGACTCACAATATGCTTTTGGAGCAGTACATACATTTGGAAAAATTTGGAAGGAAAGAGGCTTAATAAATAGCAGGGGTAAGAAACTAGAACATGAGGAACTGGTTACTCAGCTATTGGAAAATTTGATCCTACCAAGGGAGGTAGCAGTCATACATGTACCTGGGCATCAAAAAGCCACCACCCCTGAGGCAAGGGAGAATCGGATGGCAGATGAGGCTGCTAAGGAGGCAACGCTGAGAAAGGAAGGCATAAGTCTGTATACATTGGTATCAACTTTAGCCCCAGTCAGGGCTATGCCAGACGTTAACCCAAAAGAACAAGCTGGGCTCACTGAAATGGGGGCAGTTCAGAATGAAGCAGGAGCCTGGCTCCTCCCTGATGGGCGCCAGATGCTAAAGAAGCCACTAGTAAAGGAAATTATGGCAATCCTCCACCAGGGGAGCCCTTGGGGAGCTCAAGTTCTTTGTGATGTAATCCTTAGAAAATATGGTTGTATAGGTATTTACACAGTGGCTAAACAGATCTTTTGAGAGGTGTCCCATATGTCAGAAAATCAATAGGAGAATTTTGAGAAAAACAGCCCCAGGGGGGAGGGATCCAGGCCTAAGGCCTTTTCAAAGTCTACAAATAGACTTTACTGAACTGCTCCCATCCAAGTAACTCAGATTCCTTTTAGTAATAGTCAGCCATCTCACCGGATAGGTCGAGGCCTTCCCTATGATATCTGCCACTGTTCATTCTGTTGGCTGGGGGAAGTTTGAGGATCGTCCACATGGAAAATTGTACTAATCTGCTCTCATGATATACCTAAAAGCATCCTTTATGTTTTGTTACCACAAAATGAGGCAGGTTTTTAAAAGGTATGCACATGGCGTACATTTATGCGCGCTGCCCAGCGCTCCAAATGTACGCCCGATTTTATAATATGCGCGTGCATGTTATAAAATCAGGGGTTGGCGCGAGCAAGGGGGTACACACTAGTGCACCTTGCACGCGCCGAACCCTTGGGGAGACCAGCTGGCTTTCCCCGTTCCCTCCGAGACTGCTCTGAAATTGGAGTGGCCTCGGAGGGAACTTTCCTTTCCCCCTCGCCTTCCCCTCCCTTCCCCTAACTATCCCGCCCCCGAGCCCGAAAAAAAAACCATGATATCTTTATCTCACAAGTTACGCCTGCTGGCCGACTGCCAGCGGTGATCCGCCTATGCCGGAGTCCTCACCCACACCGCCCGGTCTCTCTACCCCACCCCTTCCCGCTCCCATCCCGCCCCCTGCCCACCCATTCAGAAAAGTCCCGGGACATATGTGCATCCCGGGGCTTTACATGTGCCACTGGGCCTTTTGAAAATAGGCCCGGCGCGTGTAACCCCTCTACACGCGTAAATCCTTGAAAATCTGCCCCAATATATTTTTAGACCAGCACAAAGGCCTCCGTGCTGTGGATAAATTATATACCAGAAAAAGTCAAGATTAGTCAACAAAATCCAACTATTCTCAAGATAGAAATTCTAACTGGGAAACATTTCCAGGTCAAGATATTTCATACTGATGAGCTATTAATATTCTCTATCAAGCAATATGGTATCTCTGGCTTGTTTTTCTGGTTCATTGTTTTTTTCTCAATCAATGGTCTTCTCTTTGTTTCTTTGTTTGGTTTTTCTTCTTTCTCTGGTATCCGCTTTCCTTGTTATCTGTCTCTTTCTTCAGTGGATATTTTAATACTCTCTCTTCAGCCTTTCTGCTTTTTAATTGATGCTATCCTTTCCTCAATCTTCCTTATCCTCCTCTTATCCATTCCTCGTTCCATTTTTCTTTCATTATCTTTCAGTATTCACCGCATTCCCAAATTCAAGATCTTCTCTCTCACTCCCATCCTCATACCTCTCCTTTTCTAGTCCTCTCTCTCTTTGTCTGTCTAATATCTGGTCGCCTCTTCCCTCCATCCATCCATCCTGGGTCCCCTCTCTAGTGTTCTTGCTCCTACCTGACCCTCCATCCCAGATCTCTCCCCCTTTTCCAGGTTCCCCCCTTTTCTCCCTATTCCTGAGGTATTTCTCCATCTCTACTTTCCCAGTACCTGTTCCTCTTTCTTTTTCTATCCTGGGCCTTCTTTCCCTCTTCATAACCCGGACCCTTATCCAGGGACCTTTCTCCCTTCTTCTTCCTCAGTCCCTGGTCCTCTCTCTCTTCTCCTGCACCCTCCTCTCCCCCCCCCCTTTTTTTCCTCAGACTTGATCCTTTCTTTCTCTCTGACTCCCTCCCCCTTATCCCATCCCCTGATATGCCTCAGCTTGTCCGCACATTTATTTCCCTGCTTCTTCCGCACCCCCCCCCCCCACCCCTGCAGCAGGCAGCAGCGGTAATCCATCATATTGTGTCTCTTTTCTCAAGCATTCACATCCCCTCCTCAACTCCCCCAATATTCATTACCTTTTTGCACTTCTCACCCCAAGCATTTATCCCTCTTCCCTTTCCTACCCGTCCCATAATTCATTCTTATCTGACTGGTGCTCTGGGTGGCACCCTCCTCAACAGAGACTCAAGTCCCTGCAGCAAAAACATCTAAGGCTTGGAGCAGTGACTCTCCAAGCAAGCAGAGCACAGCAAAGAAGAGCCTTGCACTCCAGGCAGCAGGTGGATGTGGTGAGTGGACAGATGGGAGGCTGGATCAGAGAGTAGAGTCTCTTCTAGGTCATTCACTGCTGCTGTGCTGGCTCCCTGTTCCTGCCCATCCCCTCCAGTATTCTTCAGTGCTGTCTGGTTGCTGCGGGGACAGTACAGACAGCTTAGAGCAATAAGCAAGAGATTTGAGGTATTGTCCAATAGAGTCAGAGCATAAGCTCAGGGAGGAGGATTTTGTTGGGGCTGCCAGGGTTGGGGCACGGAAGTACCTTACCAAGGCACATTGGTTGAGAAGCACTGCTCTAATACTCTAGATATCAATTTGGTCTTCATGACTGAAAGCCTGTTTAAATAAGAGTGCTTTAAGCTTTTTCCTAACATGCAGCACAGAGGTCTCATTCTTAAACTCATCAGGGATAGAGTTTCAAAACTGAATCCCTGCTATGCTGAACAAACATTCATGCAACGCACATAACCTGACCAACTTTCTGGGTTAAAGGTCTGAAGGTTAAAACAATAAATCTTTAATACCATAGAGAAACAAGGTGGAATGTAGCCATTAATAACTTTAAAGATTAATATCAGAACCTTGAATTTAACTTGCCATTCAATGGGCAAAACGTGCAATTTCTCAAGAACAGGGGCAATATGATGCCTAAGGGAAGCCCCAGAAATCATACGAGTGGCTGCATTCTGGACAATCTGCAAAGCGCTCAGGGCATTTCACAGAAATCATAACAATGAATTACAAAAATCCAGGGGTGTAAAAATTATTGCCTGGACCACCCTTCGCAAATCATATGCTTCCGTAAAGGTGTTCACATTTTGAATTTGCAGGATCTTCCAAAATGCTGTTTTATGTAGAGTTGTCCATCCATTTTCATACTCCTTCAGTTTCTAGCAAATAACAGTTTAGAGATACATTGAACCTGGGGTGACATAGTTTGACTGATCTATTCTCCATAAATGTATTTAGTTCACTGGTAGCTGGTGTGCAGGTACATTTATGTCATTAAACCTCCAAAAATAAGTTGGAAGAAAAACCTTCTGCTTTTCCCAGTACAGCCTATAAAAGAGCACTCTAGACAGGCAAGAGCATTCCAGGAGTTGCTCTCAGCCTGACTTTGGAAGGAGAGAATTCAAAGTGTGCTGGCTGCCTGACAAATAAGGTTCCCTCTAGAAGAGGACCCATAGGAGCAACCATGGTGGAACAAATGCTGGAGAAGGGAGGTGTAGTGAAACAGGGGCATTGCATGCTCTGTGCTTTATTGTTCTGTCTGTGATACATTTCCTCAGATAGCTCATTTCCTCTGTGCTGGCCTGCAGATGATATTTGACCCATGCACAGTAGTTTAAGCAAAGGCTTTGGATGGTGCTTTGATTCAGAAGGAGGCTTGAACATATCCCAGCACCTCAGAAGTAATGTAAGACTGAAACATCTGGAATACCATTGGCCAGAATACTATTACTAATCAGAAGGCCATTGGTCAGGGAGTGATTTAAATACTTTGTGCACTGATTGGCCTTATAGACAGAGAACTAGCTCTGAAACAGCTTGAATTTTCTAGATTTAGCTGGGAGTTCAGAGGGAGTCCCTGTTTAGCTCTTGTGGGCAGCCTTTTTCCTGACCTCTTCATGCACTAGATATAGATAAGTACTGTTTAATTTTTATTGTTTTACCTTTCCTGTTTGCAGATTACATTTTTTTGTTCACTGTTCTTTTTATTAATAAACTTATTAGTTTGTTAGCTCTGCCTGTCTTGGACTGATTAACAATCCCAGTATAGTCATCTGTGAGTGTTGTTATAGGAACTGTATGACTCTTGGGGTGTGTGGAGTTTAGTGTTCCTAGAAATGGCTGGGGGATAGCTTGCAGGTGGGGAACTCGACTAGAGGCAAACAGGAACCCAGTTGGCGGTTAGAAGGTTACCAGTGTAGGAGCACAAGCACAGGTGCAGGCGGGCCTGGGCAGTGCTTGGAGGGATTCTTTTGGCGGTATATTGGTAGAAAGAGTCCACCAACTGTCTGAATCCTGCTTCGATCCAAAAAATTTGGTCTTCTGTTCCCTAGGTCATTTGAGGCTGGGGATATTGCGGAAGCAGTGTTGACAGTCTCCAGGGAAGGAGGGGGGGGGGGTCATAGTCATTGCTTAAGAGTGAAAACATGCATCTGAATTCAAGGCCCATGATTGCAGGGTTCCATAATGAGCCCTGGTTCATGACACCCCCACCCCCAGCCCAGGATCATCGTTGTTGTGATCTGAATGAGGGGAATGAAGTCTCATGATGCCAAATCTCATCCCAGGTTCTAATTTTGCTGGAGGTACAAAGGAGAAGAGGGAAACTGTCAGGTCAAAAAAAAAAAAAGAAACAGTACATGAGAGAAGTCCCCCCATTCTCCACACTGCACACTAAGAAAGTTTATACAAACTCACACACCCACACCATAAAAATAATTTGCAGGAGATCACGTGACTTTTGAGAGGAGGGGATGTAGCCGACCCTCTCTGGCTCCTTGCTTCGCTGATCTATTCCCATCCAGCGTTTTTTCCTGCCATTTTTGGAATTCCTGAATACTATCTCCTGACCGTGAGGACTTGAGAGCTGAAATTAGAGGGCGATGGCGACTTGAACGGCGCGAAGAGAGAAAGATCAGGTGCGGGAAAAAATGCAGCCTGCCGATCTGACCTCTGAGGATGATTCAAGCATGGCGGACTCCCCGGGGCCGACTAATTGGGCGGACTTACGAGCGGCGGTAGTCGAAGCGTTGGAGCCCGAATTAAAAAAATTATCCACCCAGATCGGGGAGGTCACCATGGCGCTGGCAAGCTATGAGGCGCGCTTTTCAGCTTTGGAACAAAGGCTCTCTGATGGAGAAGATGGCGTGCAGATCACGCGGTCGGAGGTTGCAGAGCTAAAGGCAGAGCTCAAATGGCACACTATACGGCTGGAGGACCTAGAAAATAGGTCCCGGAGGTCCAATTTGCGGCTGGTGGGTCTCCTGGAGAATATCGAGGACCGGGATCTCCCACACATTTTGGAGCCTTGGTTGGCCCGCGAACTGTCCCTAACTGCTGAACATGTCCCCTTGCGGGTGGAGCGCACACCTCCTGGGGCAGAAGCGTGCCCAACAAGATCGACCAAGAGTGGTCATCATTAAGCTTTTAAATTATGCCCATAAAAATGCGATTCTCCAAGCAATGCGCCGAGGGTAGTCTCTACTGTATGAGGGGGTTCCGGTCCCCCGCTGAACGACCTCCTGCAGTCGATCTCCTGCCGGCGCCATTTTCCATACGGAAAACGATTCGCGGCAGGAGATCGTTTTCCAGACCCCTGCTGGACCCCCAGGGACTTTTGGCCAGCTTGGGGGGGCCTCCTGACCCCCACAAGACTTGCCAAAAGTCCAGCGGGGGTCCGGAACGACCTCCTGCAGTCAAATCGTGTTGGTCTATGGCCGCCGCCATTTTGCGCCGCCATTTTGAAAAATGGTGCCGGCTGAGGACAACACGATTCTATTGCAGGAGGCCGTTCCGGACCGCTGCCGTTCCGGACCGCCGCTGGACCCCCAGGTAATTTAAGGCATTGGAGGGGGGTTCGGGAGGGTGGGGGATTTAATTTAAAAGGTCGGGGTGGGTTTTAGGGGGTTTTAGTGTGCCGGCTCACGATTTTCACGATTTTCACGATATTTTAACCACCCAAACGATAACAATATGATTCCCTCCCCCTCCCAGCCAAAATCGATCGTTAAGACGATCGAGGACACGATTCACATCTCTACCAGAAACTATGTCAAACCTGGGTGGGCTTGGTGCATTTTGCATCTGCCACCACAAAGTTGGCAGGAGTGGCGATCTTGATTCGAAAGAATTTACCGCTGCGGATTCTCTCTGAGCATAAGGACCCGCAGGGTCGATTTCTCATTTTAGAAGTGCTGGTAAATCAGACCTCATTGGTGCTTTGCAATATTTATGCCCCAAACTCCCATCAAGTGCCTTTCTTTCACAATTTGCATAAAGTATTACTCCCATATATCGATCAATTGCTAGTGGTGGGGGGCGATTTTAATTCTTTGCGAGATCCGGAACTGGATAAGTCTTCCAATACACGTTAAGACAGAGTGGAGGGAAGGGGGATCTCCCTTCTTGAAAGGCAGTTACATTTAGCGGATACTTGGCGCACTTTACATCCCTTTGAGCGGGATTTTACCCACATCTCCAGAGCACATGCGACCCACTCCCGTATCGATTACTGGTTTATCAGTACGCACTCCTCCTCCAAGCTTTCTGGGGCGGGAATTGGAGATATTGCAATATCAGATCATGCCCCTATATGGGTTGATTTGGTGTTACTCCCCCAGCCAGGTACTCGATGATGTTGGTGATTTCCATACTATCTGGCCACAGATAATGCTTTTCAAAAGTACTTACTTGAAAGATGGAAGGATTTTGCGACACTTAATGCCCAGCATAGGGAAGATCCAATCCTGTTTTGGGATACTGCCAAGGCCGTACTCAGAGGGGACATCATTTCGTATCTGGCCCACAGGAAAAAGTATTGAATAACTGACTGTTATTGTTGACCAAACAACTACAAAGGGCTAAGCAAGCGTTAATACGTTCTCACACAGCGGCTACTAAGAGAGATTACATGGCTATCCAATCTGCATTGAACTCTCTTTTACATCAAAGGACCAAACACAGTCTTATTTACTATCAACATAGGCTCTACTGACATGGTAACAAATCAGGGAAGCTCCTGGCTACTCTGGTAAAGTCTAGTAGGGGATCCAGACACATTACTGCTCTTCGTATACCACAGGGCAATATAGTAAATAATACCCCTGTCATTTTAAAGACTATCATGGATTACTACTCTGCATTATATCGGGCAGAAGGCTGGGATCGAGAAAAATGGGAAGCCTTTAGTGCCCATCTAAACCTTCCCTCACTAACTCGGGCCCAGATAGAGGGGTTAAATCGGCCTATTTCTGAAGATGAAGTCAGGACGGCTATCCAAACTTCCCCAAGATTTAAGACTCCAGGCCCGGATGGGTATATCTCTGAATTTTACAAATGTCTCAGTGAGCCCCTATCCCCGTTCCTTGCCTTAGTATTTAATGCATTAGTATCAAGAGGGACGTTCCCAGCTCAGGATAATGTGGCTCACATTACCTTGATCCCTAAACAGGGAAAGATTTATTACAGCCTGCCTCCTATCGACCAATCTCTTTACTAAATGTGGATCGCAAACTTTTAGCTAAGATAATGGCAGACCAGTTGGGTACCCTTCTCCCGCAAATGATCCAACCAGGACAGGTGGGCTTTGTCCCTGACTAATAGCAGACATTGGCCCTGACTAATATCAGACATTTGGCAGTGGCCATTGACCTCTGCACTAGACATGCAACCCCTTTTCTCATATTCAGTTTAGATGCAGAAAAGGCCTTTGACTGAGTAGAGTGGGGATTTATGTTTGGCCTCCTAGAGGACATGGGATTTGGGGGATTTTTCTATCATGCATTGCAACTTTTATACTCGGATCCAGTTGCATCATTGATGGTGAATGGTCAGTACTCTCCTTCTTTCCCAGTGTTTCGTGGTACCAGACAGAGATGTCCTTTGTCCCCACTACTTTTCTTATTGACGTTGGAGTCTCTATTATTAGTCATCCAGGCTTCCTCCAAGATTTGAGGAGTGCTGTTTCAGGCCCAAGGCCAGAAAGAGGTCTTTAAATATACCACTTTTGCGGATGACCTGTTGGTGTTTCTGACAAATCCCTGTCAATCCCTGCCTGCACTGTTGGGTGTGGTGCATGATTTTGGGAAATATTTTGGCCTGCGAATTAATTGGGAAAAATCTGAAGCTTTGGGGTTCCCGTCAACACTTCGGGAGCAGTGGGGAGGTCCCTTCCCGTTGCATTGGGTGGATGTTGCAGTCAAATATTTGGGAATTGGGTTATCCCTGGACTTATCAACTATGTAGGATTTAAATATTCCGAGATTACTCAAGGACACTAGAGAGAAATTTAATCTCTGGAAAAATTTACCAATTTCTATGGGGGGACGAATTAATTTGTTCAAAATGACTCTGTTGCCTAAGTGGCTGTATGTATTGCAAAACCTACCTTTGGTGTTTCGGCGCAGAGATGTTCACACCCTGCAAACAATGTTGAGACATTTTATTTGGCGAGGGAAGAAAGCCCGTGTACCACTGTCCTGGCTTATGTTACGATGGGGTGCGGGAGGTATGGGGGTTCCCAATTTCAATTCTTATTGTGTGTATTATATGCGAATCTACGTATTATTTGGGAGTGGATATTGGGTACCTCTTTCTATATAAACATTCTTGCAGAGTGTACCCTAGTGGCTACTTTTGCACTTACATATGTCTTAATGGGGCCGAGTAAAGAATTGCCGCCTGTGATATCTCATAACCAGTTTATAGTCCCGATTCGAAAGGCTTGGTTGTACTTTATAAAGACGTTGGGTCTGCCCCAGTATAACCCATACCTCCTCCCCGTACAGGGAAACCCAGAATTTCTTCCGGGCTCCCACGATACTAGTTTGTGGGGATGGGGGCAGAAGGGCATAATCCATTTTGGACATATGCTGGATCCTGAAAGGGCGCTGTTATCCTTTCCTATTGTGCAGCAAATTTATGGCATAACTACAGCTCAGCTATTTGGATATCTTCAACTCCGACATTATATACTAGCGTTGAAGATTGATGGCCAAAGCCCTGCTCAATTTAAAAAAATAGAAGCCTTTTTCCATTTGGATAGCCAAAAACCCCTTTCCCTTTCTCTGTATTATAAAAGTCTCCAGAGGGATGTGTCCCAAAGCACCTATGTTACTTCTGTGGAGCGTTGGGGAAGAGATGGAGTATTTACACTCACTGTAGATATTTTTTCTGCTTGTATGGGGAATTTAAAGAAGACTACTGATAACATGTATTTCCGAGAAATGCAATATAAATTTCTGTGGAGGGCTTTTGTCTCTCCACAGGTGGCTTGGCGAGCATGTCTCATTCCAGATTCCACTTGCCCCCGATGCCACCTCACTGTAGGTACTTTGTCACATGCATTTTGGGCTTGTCCTCTTATACAATTGTTCTGGAGAAAAATTGTTAACTATTTGCAGCATTTACTGAATGTGCAATTTAAACTCACTCCGCATTTGATTTTATTTGATTGTATTCCTCAGTCTCTCGTTCGCAAAGTGGGTTGGCATAAGTTAGTTAAAAAGGCCTGGTTGGTGGGGAAAAAGGTGATTCTACTTAATTGGATGGAGCCAGCGGCGCCTTCATATTGGACTAGGCGCAACCATTTCCATCGAATGATGCACATGGATTGTCTCATTTCTAAATTGTCTCCTGTTCACCATCATTCATTTTTGGATACTTGGGGGAGATATCCGCAGGACCTACCACATCATGCTCGTAGTTTGATACTAAATGCCTGAAAGTTGAATTTTGACTGTATGCTTTGGACAGGGAATGGACTCTTAATATCTTGCGTTATACTTTGATTTCCACATACCCTGTTGAATTCTTGTGTTTTTATTGCCGAGACCTGGGAGATGGGGGGAGGAGTGGGAGGGGTAAAAGGGGGGGTTGGTGGTGTGAGGTATTGTGGCTGTTATCCTGAGGGTGACCCTTAACGATCATAGGATTGATGGTTTTGGGGAGGTGTTTAAGAGTACAGCATCACCCAAAACTATTTGACAGGGTTTTCCTAGGGGATATCCCAAGCGTGATATGGGTAGATAAGGGTACATCAGGAAAAAATGAATTGGGTGCTCCTAAATGATGCCATGACAATTGCTGATCTTTGTAAGTTGTTTCCTGTTATTTTGTTGTATCAACAGTATTGTGTTTATTGTTCTTCTAAGAGCCCCTCAATAAAAATTGTATTTACAAAAAAGAATTTGCAGGAACATTGGGTGGGGCACAAAGAGGGGGAGCTGCCCTACTTCTCTCCCCCCCCCTCCTCCCATCAAGCTGCTCACCACTAAAATTATGTGCCCATCAGCAGTGCATACTTGTACAAAACATTTGAGGGAACATTGCTGCCCACCCAATTCCCAATGTAGAATTGAATATTTCTCACCAAGGGCCTCATTTTCCAAACGTATCACACGTGGTAAGGGACGTTTCACACGCGAAATGTCCCTTTTCGCATGCGATACCAAAATGGGGGCAGTGTCGGCCTCGGAAGAAGAGGAGTCGGGGAGCCACCGGGGCCGACTCCGTGATGACGGCGCGCACAGCGAAAAGGTAAGTGCCTTTTCGCTGCCTATTTCGCTTCCAATAGCTACACCTCCTATGGTGGCGCTACTGGGTGTGAAACTGGCAGTGATCGCACCGCGACGGTGCGATCGCTGCCAGCTAGCGCAGGCCCGCCCCCTGTTTCGGCCCCCCGCCCCTCATCTTCTAAAGTATCGATACTTTAGAAAATGAGGCCCCAAATCCCCAATGTAAAAGTGAAGAATCCCCATTTAGGGTAAGGCCACATTTCTACTGCTTCTCCACCAATAATGAAGAAAAATCTTCTGGGTTTTAGGCAAGAACCCCAACCTCCCACTTACCCTCTGGAAAGACCAGTTACCATTCTGGACGTCCCCCCATTCTTCACTGACATGAGGCATTGAAGAATCTTGCCAGCATGACTACTGAACTTCGAATGCTGCTGCTTAGCAGTGCTTCACTACATATTATGTGATATTGGTAAAGTGCCTCCTAACAGCATCATTTAGCAGCTGCAGCAGCATAGGCAAGAGAAATTGTTTTCAGCAGGGATTGGGGATCAGGTGGAAGGTAGTCCTGGGTTTTACAGTGAAGATTGGGTAAGGAGCAATGTTCCCTCTGGGGCTGATATTTTCAATAGACAAATTAGGTGGTTGCCTAGAACACTAACCCTTAGGGACATTAAAATTGACAGGACAAGTCCCTAACTAGCAGCCAAAGAGACAGAATAGAAAGGCCTAGCAAGGTTGCAGATGGAGCTCATCGAGCCCGCAACTGAAGAAGTGGCAGACAAATGTCCATGGGGAGAGCACAATCTGCCCATGGACAAAGATGTGGCATAGAAAGCCCCAACAGGGATGTGGGTGGATTTCATCCTACCCATGGCCAAAGACATGATGGAGAAAGACCTGGTGAGGTAGCAGGCAGAAGCCATCCCATCCATGGCCAGAGATGCAGCGAAGAAAGTTCTGGCAAGGATGTGGGAGGAGATCATCCCACCTGAGGCCAAAGACACGGCAGAGAAAGATCCAAAGGGGCCAAGGGCAGGGCCCATCCACCCATGGCAGAAGTATTCAGGGACAGGTCTGGCATGAGAGAACAAGAGTGTGGTGCTTGTATATGGGAGACAGAGAAAGTGTGGTGTGTGTGTGTGTGTATAAGGGAGCCTAAGGATTTGAGAGAGCAAGGGTGGGTTTTTGAGAGTGAGACAGAAAAGGAGCCTTTGAGAATGTGCATGAGACAGGGATTGTGTATATGTGTGTGTTTGTGAGTGAGAAAGAGAGGAAGCCTATGGGAATGAGTGAGGGTATGTATTTGAGAGAAAGAGCCTGTGTATGTGTGTGAGAGAGCGTGTGTGTGTCTATGTGTGTGTAGTGAGAACATGAGTGCATGTATAAGAGAGAGTGAAGAAAGTTTGTGCACAACATCCACTCCCCACCCCCTAACTAATCCACAACAATCTCAGGGCATCTGGAAATCTAAAGATCCCAAGTAAGGAGAGTGGGTGATTTTTATCCTTGTTAGTTTTAATCACTAGATGTTATTTGATGTATCTGCTGTTTTGCAATTTTTTTTTTGTATTTGGACCATTTTTAAAATCTATGAGTTTTTAATTATTCAATGTTATTCTATTTGCTAGCTATTTTGAAATATTCCTTATATTTGTATGGTTTTATTATTTTTGATGTGTTATGTTTCTTGATTTAATTTTTTTTTTTTATTATAAAGAATAGCAATATTTCTGTTTTTCCATTGTTGCACTGCATCAGAGTCTAACTCCTTAGGGGTTCTTGATCAGTTTTTGTCTGCACATTTTTTTTTTTACTTTAGGGTCTCTTTATTCTGTATTTGGTGAGGGTTTGTCTGTTTTCTGCTTGTGTGACCCAGGTGAGGTATTCTACTAGCATGCGGTTTCTGTTTAGGGATTTATAGTAGACTGGCTTGTTCTGTTTTTCTAATAGGGGATGTATTGGTGTTTTAGAGCCTTGATGTAATGTTTACAGCATTGCTTTTTCACAGATAGGGTTTTTACTGTTTGAGTACTAGCAGTTAGCACTGTTTTGGTATGGAGGTTTACTATATTGTAATTGTAATACTGTTAGCCCACTGTGACAGATTGTACCAACAACTCTCTCATTCTACCTTAAGAAACCCAGTTCACACTTTTAACCCAGGTCTCTGTAAGATAGATGGCTGCAAGGAATTCTGGGTGAAGGGAGGTTCCCTTCATCTTGCCCTAAGAATCCAGGCCTAGAGAGCTTGAGAAGACCCCAAGGAACTGATAGGACATTACAATACACTCAATCAGTGGACTTTTACCTATTAGTTGTAGCTGATGCAAGATGAGCTATTATTTTGATTCTTGTATCTTTGCAAAACTGTGAATACTTTAAATACTTGTGCCATAACTAAGTTGGTGCAGTCTTATTGCATTCCTGAACTATTCCTGCGGCTGCAGCAGGCCCAAATACGCTACACCCACACTGAGCACGTGTTACAATAGGCCTAACACCAAATAGGTTCCAAACATCTTTTTTGCCTTTTATCAGAGTTTCTGGTTGGCATACAGCAATGCATGTAAATATAATATATATTGTAAGTTATATTTTTGCCCATAAAAAGGCAATGCTAACAGAATACTTCATGTCAGTCACACATGCAGAATACAAACCCTTTTACCACTGGATCTTTCATCACTGTGTTTTTGGATGTGGGTAGGATGAGCTCTACCCACAGCCTTGCTGGCCCTTTCTCTACCGTGTTTTCAGTAGTGGGCAGGATGGGTTCCATCTGCAGCCTGCTGGGTCTTCCTGTTTTGTCTTTTTGACTGCCAGTCAGGGGCTTGTCTTGGCAAATTTGTCAACCCCTAAGGGTTGGCGGTCTAGGCAACAGTCTAGTTCACCTAATGGAAGTGCAGCTGTTGTGGACCAGAGTCATGCACCAGGGCTCCTGCAGTCATGGGGCCTGAATCCAGCCACAAGTTGTCATACTTAAGCAGTTATCATAACTTTCCTCCTCAGGCTCTCTGAACTCTGCTTCCGCAACATTCTTAGCCCCAGTTAACCAGGAGAGTGAAAGACCTGGCTTGAGGATCAAACCAAATATGGAAAATCAAGAAGCGTTGTTTCCCTGTGAAACTGAATAGGATTTGAAACAGTACCTGTTATCAGATTTTGTTTGGACTTTGAATTGAGACATTAGTCAAATGAGATAATTACTTTGAATATAATAGTCACATGAAAGGTTTTCTTTATTGTATCTGTTGACCCTTGGGCTGAGGTAGGATTGACTTTACTTGCAGGGAGCAGACTGCAGGTCTTCACCCTCTGCAGGCAAACCCAGAAGAATCAGTGACCGGCCAGGAGCTTCACCTTTAGCAACCCACTTTCCCCTCAGGTTGGGCTTTTGGCTGCTGGAGCCAGCAGGACTTAGACGAGGGTCTCTGCTGATGCCTGGAAAGGTGGGTCCAAGACCAGGCTAGGGTCGTAAGCAAGCAAGTGTATTATGAGTCCAGGCAAGGGTCCAGGTAGGCAGTGATCAGGTGTATTGTGAGTCTAGCCAAGGGTCCACATAGGCAATGATCAGGTGTATTGTGAGTCCAGGCAAGGATCAAGGCAGGTATCTGTCGAGGAAAAGGCAGAAACAGGCAGGTAAAGTAGGAGCAGGTCATGCAGACCTGTCTCCTTCAGGAGCAGGAGTTTTCTTTGTTGTTAAGAAGGATAGGATCCTTAGACTCTGTGGGCCTAATACTGAAAGTGTGTTTTGCGCTAGATGCCATCTTGGTATGGGCTGGTCTGTGGCCAGCAACATCGTTGTCATAATGGCAGAGACACACTCCCACCCGTGGCATTTACAGAAGCTGGGTGGGATGGCCTTCCATACATTGTGGGAGGACTGGGTGGAGATAGGGGGTCTGGTCAGAGTGCAGACCGAACATCATCCCAACTGTTCACCTTCCAGGCCAGCCTACCATTGTACTGTACAGTATGAGGGCGACAGTGCAGTCAATCCTACATACCTTATCACGGTGACATGGTTCCAATATTGTGATAGAGCGAGACATTAGTTTGGCTCCCTGTCTGAACCCCTGTCATCCTCATCACTGCAAGTAGCAAGCGTGGAAGCAGCTGTTGCTGTACAGTTATGTGTCTCAGCTAGTGGATTATTACTGACACCCATCCACGTGCAGGTGTTCCAAACAGCTCTGAAATATGGTGTCCATATGTTGTGTGCAGAAAGGCTGGTACCCTCTATCCGGACACCTAGCACACATTCATTGTTCCCGCTCATTGATCACCTGTTCTTCCAATACCACCCCTGGTTTGGTGCCGCACAGGGGTACTACACATGTTAGGAAAGTGGATTGGGCTGTAGATCAATGTACCTCTTCACCTGCCTAGCCAAATATCTGGCCCCCTTCAGCCATACATTCCACCCTGTGCAGCCTCCTCTTATGTTCTGCCACCTCCATATGGACGACACATGGGTAATGCGGGATCAGCCAAAGGCTTAGCCTCCAGGGACACATTCACATATGAGTACTGAATTGTGTTATTTGAACATCAGGACCTGTGCTGGAAGGCTGTGTGATCACCTGTTAATAGCGATGGATTACCCGTGGACATTGCTTTGTCATCATACTCTGCAGTAAGGCAGCTATGATGAGGGCATTGGTAGGAGGCAACATGATTTGGATGGGCTCTGGAGGACCTTGAATGACTGTGTGTTGGCTCACCAGGGGTGTGCTGTCGGGAAGAAAATGCCTGGACGGAGGTGCTTCCACAGTACACAGCATGCTTTCTGTGCTATGGAACCAACTGCAATGACTAACGTGCCACCAGCCACACCCAGATCTGTGCCTTGTGCCACTCTGACCCATATGTGGGTGGTTGCACAGGCTGAGGGCCTGGGCAAAAAGGCACTCTGTTACAGTCCTGACAGTCTCATTGGCAATTTGCACAGATCTCCATGTTTGAACCCATTGCAGGCAGCTACTTTCTGCACCTTATAGACATTCAAAGGGCACCTGACACCACATTGAGGGGGACTGCATCACTGTCACATCCACCTGTGAGTTCTCTTGTGAGGGCTCACTCCTCAGTAATGGCCATCAATCACTCAATAGAGCACTGTACACATGCAGGCATCTTCCGTTTGGCAGCCTGGCCGATCGGTAGTGCTGCTGGTGAATGCCTTTCTGCGAGGTGGCTGCCAACAGTCAGCCCCTCACCTTTTGGGCAGAATAAAATCTGGCAAGTAGTTCATTAAGTATTTATCTTAATTTAATCTTATTAATCCTAGACATGTTTGTTATTCAATTCCTGTCTGGTTGTATTATTTATTTGCTTATCTACTAAGTTGTGTATTGTTAAGTTTTTGCAATGATCAAGTTTTTAGCCATGGTTACCTATGTATTTACTTGTTTCTCACAATGTTCCATGTAACGCTCCTAAGCAAAGTTTTTTGTTCTTTGTAAAGCGGTGTGATTTGTAGCTGCTACAGGAATGCCGGTATATAAAAATCCAAAATAAATAAATACATAAATATGTGACATGAGGGTGGGTACTCCCATGTGGCAGCTGTGCAGACAGCACTGCTGATACTTTCTACAAGTGACATGTTATCAGAGGAGTGTTTACGGCCTCCATTAAATGGTGGCTGTCTGTCCCGACACGGGACATCTATATCATGAACTGTCTGACTGCCTGTGTGTGTGCGCGTCCCATGAGCATGCATGGCCAGGTGGCTATTTCCTTGCTTCACATGCGCACTGTGTTGATCACTACCTCCATCAGATAATGTGTGTCATATCTGACATGACACAGGTGTCTGGTACGCCTTAGATGGCAGGTGTTCACTAGACACCAAGGCTGAGCTCTGCTGCTGTTCCATCAGTAGTTGTACTGTGACTAAACAGTTCATACTGTTAGTGGGGACATGACAGGCAAGGCGTTACATACTGTACAAATATTCACAGACCATATACATGTACACAAATATTCACAGACCATATACATGTACACAATGCACATGAGCACCTCAGGATTGACAGTCATACACAAGATACACGGTGGCTGCAGCCTTTGCAGCCACAACTGCCCTGTTGTGACAGCTGTGCCAGGCTGCCCATTGACCCCTATATCACTGGTTTCACAGTCACAGCCAGATACATGATGTGAGCAGCGATAGTTTTCAAGTGGTACTGCATGGATATGTAGGCCAGAACACATGTACATGCATAGTCAGTTACATGGAGCCCAGTGAAGGGTGTGTGTGAAACACAACCACCAACTCATGGGAGCTGGCACTGTACAAACTGTGACCGATGTTTGATGTCTGTACTACATGTGTTTATGGAGACTGATACACAGTATTATTGGACCCATGACAGCACAGTGGGCTACATACTGCCATAGCTGTGTGGGGGACCGAACTGTACATGCATCTCCTTTCGTTCACAGAGATTCCTTGTAGCAGCATACAGCCACCACAACCATGAGCATCAATCACTCTGGGGTCATTGCAGCTGTCCTTTTGGACAGCTGCAATGACCCCAGAGGTGGGTTGATGTGGGATGCTACAGTGATAAGGGACCTTCAGATATTTATTTTATTTATTTATTTATTTGTGTTTTTCTATACCGGCATTCACGGAAATTCGTATCATGTCGGTTTACATAAAACAAGGGGTGAAAAATACATTATAACGTATATAACTAAAACATAAGAGTATATATTAAAAAGTATAACAAGTGCATGGAGGAAAAAGTTACAATAAAACGGGGGTTATTCTAACTGGGATTAGAGTTAGAGGAAAGATAAAGAGTTTAACAAGAAGTAAAACATTGTAATGATTGGTAGGTAGTGTCTGTTTCAGTTTAATAGGAAATGTTCAGTATTGCTGCATTTGGTGGTAGTGAATCATTAAGGGTCCGGAAATGCTTTCATGAACAGCCATGTTTTCAGTCTCTTCCTGAAGGTTGGAAGACATGGTTCCTGTCTTAGTTCTAAGGGGATTGAGTTCCATAGTGGGGGACCTGCTGTGGAGAAAGCCCGATCTCTCAATGTTATATGTTGGGTGGTATTGTTGTGTGGTACCTGTAGATATTCTCTATATGCTTCTCTGATGGGTCTGTTGGAGGAGTGTTTTTTAAGAGCAATTTGTAGATGGAGTGGAGCCAGTCCATGGATATTCTTGTAGATTGTGGTGAGGGACTTATGAATTATTCTGTAGTGGATTGGTAACCAGTGGAGGTCTTTAAGGACTGGTGTGATGTGATCTCTTCTTCTTTTGTTTGTTAGAATTCTTGCTGCGGTGTTTTGTATCATTTGGAGAGGTTTAGTATGTGATGATGGGATGCCTAGTAGGATCGAGTTGCAGTAATCAATTTTTGCAAATATTATTGCTTGGAGCACTGTTCTATAATCATGGAAGTGAAATAGGGGTTTTATTCTTTTTAATACGTGCAGTTTGTGGAAGCAGTCTTTGGTTGTTTGGTTGATAAACGATTTCAAATTTAGCCGGTTGTCTATGGAGACTCCTAAATCTCTTACTTTTGAGGTTTGCAAGTTGGCTGGCGGGTTAGTAGTGATTTTGCAATTATCTGGAGAGATTAGAATGAATTCGCTTTTTGATTGGTTTAGAATTAGATTTAAGCTGGATAAGAGATCGTTAATTTCTTGAAAGCAATTTTCCCAAAGTTCTAGCGCTTTAGTGATGGATTCTTTGATGGGGATCACAATCTGGATGTCGTCGGCAAATATGAAGTGTTTTAGGTTCAATTTGTTTAGCAGTTGGCAAAGTGGGAGAAGGTATAAGTTGAAAAGTGTTGGTGAGAGAGAGGAACCCTGAGGAATTCCTTGTGAAGATGGGTATCTGGAGGATTCTTTGTTGTGGATTTTAACTTTGAAACCTCTGTTTTCTAGGAATGTCTTGAACCATGTTAGTGCTGATCCTGCAATACCGATGTTCGCCAGTTGATTTAGTAATATGGCATGGTTAACAGTATCGAACGCTGCCGATAGATTCAATAAGATCAGTAGGAAGGCCTGTCCTTTATTGAGGCCCAAAATAACGTAGTCAGTCAGTGAGATGAGAAGGGATTCGGTGCTTGAGGCTTTTCTGAAACCGAATTGAGTGGGGAAAAGAATTTTGTGTTCTTCTATGTAATCTGATAGTTGTGTGTTAACTAGTTTCTCCATCACCTTGGCAATGAAAGGCAGATTGGAGATTGGACGGAAGTTGTTAGGATCTTTGGGGTCCAGGTTAGGCTTCTTAAGTAGCGGTTTGATGGATGCCAGTTTGAGGTCGTCTGGATAGAAACCCTGGATGAATGAGCAGTTTATGATGTCTGTTAGGGTTTTGGTTATGGTGTCCGGGATTAACAGTAGTAATTTAGACGGGATCTGGTCTAGTGGATGCGAAAAGGGTTTCATTTTCTTAAGAAGTGTTTGGATCTCTGAGGAAGAGGTGAGTTCAAGAGATTGGAGGGAGATGTCTTTATTGTGGAGAACATAATTGCTGGCTGGTGTGCCTGTATTAGGCTTTAATTGTGTTAGCAGGTTCGTGATTTTCTTACTGAAGAAGAGTGCCAACTCATCAGCTTTTGTTTGAGCTTGGTTAGGTGGTATGTCAGGAGGGTTAGCCTGAGTTAGATTGGAGACAAATGTGAATAGCGCTTTGGAATCGAATATGATGTTATGAATCTTGTGTGCGTAGAAGTCCCTTTTTGTTTTTAAAGTGGAGCTCTTGTATGATTGGAGGGCGAGTTTGTATGTAGAAAGTGTGGAGGGGGAAGGGGCTTTGCGCCATTTATTTTCTTTTTGACGCAGGTTGAGTTTGAGGTTTTTAAGTTCGTTAGTAAACCATGGCTGCCTTTTTGACGCCCCTTGTTTGACTTTTTTTGTTATCCACGGACACAGTTTGTTTGCCACGGTTTCTGTTATGGAAGACCAGGAATTTACGGCTGCATTAGGTGATGTGAAGTCTATGTGTGAAAGTTCCGTGATTAGATGATTGCTGAGTTCATCAGAGGCGCATACTTTTCTGTAAAGAAATGAGTGTTGAGGGGAGTGTTTATTGTTCATTTGGGTCATTGAGAAGGTAGTGGAGATTAAAGAGTGGTCTGACCAGGGAACTTTTTTACATGTGGGATGTACTGAATGTGTTATACCTGAGTTCACGAAGATAAGGTCCAGTATGTGACCTGCCTTGTGGGTAGGTTCATTGATTATTTGTTTGAATCCCATTGCAGACATGGCTGTAAGAATGGTTTCGCAGCTGGTTGAGAGTGTGGGGTTATCAATGTGCAGGTTTAAATCTCCTAGGATTATCGTTGGGAA